>NC_135722.1:39180294-39780294 GCF_964656455.1 Halichoerus grypus
CCCCTTTACAGCTGAGGTGGCTGAGGCTTATAGAGGTCACACAGCCAGTAATCAGTAGAGCCAAGTTTGGACCCAGGCAGTCTGCTCCAGTGTGGCCCGTAAACACGACACTAACCATCTTCTCTAGCCTGACTGGAGTGAGAAGCAGGTAAGCAGCCGTGGGGGGCTACGTGAATGGAAACTGCTGACAGAACCTTTGTCTGGAAGGGCCCTTCACCTCTGGCTCCCACACCAACTTCTCTCTAGCCCCATAGGCCCTGAGAGGACAGCATCCCCTGCAGCCTGGTGGCAGCCCTGTGGGGCCCCACCATCCCCGAGCACAGCTGACCTTCAGGGAAAAGACAGAGGGTCACCACTGTGGTGAGGCAAGAGCCCCCTCCCTGAGGCCCAGGGAGGTGAGGACTGTGCAGCCCCTGAGGCCATGGGAGGGGAAGAAATGGGAGGGAAGGGGATAGCGGGGGAGACACAAACACAGCCAAGCGTCAGGCTGGCACACCCAGAGAGCCCATGGGGCAAGAACCTGCTGCCAAGAGCCCAGTGGGGCTGTGGGGAGCTCTGCTCTTCTCTTTCTGACTTACCACAGTCGTTCGGCTCTCTGAGCTCAGCCCTGGACAGCGGCCTCTCGCCGGGGCTTGACCCCCCAGGCATACGTGCCCGCTCAGGGCTTCTGCATGTCTCATGACCTCTGTTCCCCAGATGTCATATGTCTCCCTCCCTCACCGGCTTCAAGTCTTTGCTGAAACATCACCTGCTCAGGGAGGCCTTTCCTGCCACACTAGTTAAAGTCCTCCCCCCTGCCCTTCCTGGGCCCTACCCTCCGTGATGTATCTCCATGGCACTCCCCACCATTGGACACACTTTATATTCATGTATCCATTTATTTCTTTTTATTCTCCCTGCACTAGAATGTAAGCTTCTTGAGGGCAGGAATTTTTGACTGTTTTGTTCTTTACTCCAGGGCCAGCTTCTAGAACAGTGCCTGCCCCCTAGTAAGTAGGCACTTAATAAATATGTGTTGAATGGACGAATGAACAAATGAATACTAACAGCAGCCCCTGGCAGGAGTTACAGAGAACGTCCTTATGAGTAGAGTAGGGGTGTAGGGAGAGAAGGCCCTTCCTGCACTGTGGATGGACAAGGAAAGAGGTAAGGTGGGGGCACATCATGGGCAGGGGGCCAGGGACTTGTGGCCAGGCCTTGAGCCAGAGTGAAGCAGGAGCAGGGCTGCCAGGCTACGTCTGGGGAAGGTCTGGACGGGGCCAGGGTCGAAGGGGCATCCAAGGCCATGCACAGGCTTGAGAAAGCTTCCTTTGGCTGCTGTGGCCCAGGCCAAAGCAACATCTAAGCCTGGGCCCAGTGAAGCTCCCGAGGCCCCCTGAGCTCAGCTGTCTGGGGCTGCCCCAGCTAATATTAGCTCGTCCCCACCCAGCCTGGCGTCGGCCTGGCGGGGTAGGCCAGCCCGAGTGGGCACCGCCCCCTGGCACCAACAGAAGCCCCGGGCCCCAACAGCATCTGGGGTCTGCCTGGCCCTTGCGGCTAATGCTCGCTGTGCCCACGCATCCCCTATAAAGTAACGCATTTCATGGCCCGAAGCTGGGATACATGGCCCCTGCCCACCAGCCCCCTCCACACTGATACTCTTATCAGCGTCTCAGGGGCCCATGCCTGGCTCCCCACCACAGATGTCAACAGCCCTCCTTGCCCCTCTACTCTGCATGCACAACTTCCATCTTCCACCCCCAATGCCCACTACACCGGGACAGGGGGGCAGAGCTGGACCAGTGGCCCATGCCAACCAGTGGGGAGACTGAGGGTCAGAGGAGGCCAGGATCTGCCTATGATGCACAGCAGGTTTGTGGCAGAAAGCAAGACAGAATCCAAGCCCGCCAGGATGACACCCCTGAAATCTGGCCCCTGGGAGACAGACCAGGGCCAAGGTAGGTGAGGTGACCCCCTAGAGAGTTATTTGAAAGGAGAGTCAGTTGCTGAAAGAAGGAAGCAGACAGCGAACAGCTGATGGTTTTGGTCTTCTAGAGCCAAGCACCGGCAAAAAGACAATAATGGAACCTACGATAATTAAGCACTTATTATGTTTCGGGTTCTGGGCTAAGTGCTTAACACATTCAAGCCTCTCGACTTCCCTATGAGTCAGGTGCTATTAATATCTCTCTCGAGGTACAGACAGGTTAGGGAACTTGTCCAAGGTCACACAGCTGGGACGTGGTAGGGCCGGGACTTGAATGCGGGCCTCCTGGCTCCAGAGGCCACGCTCTTAAGAGACCTGGACTCCAGGTCACACTACCAGGTGGGGCCTCGAGGCCCACCCACTTTCAGCTGAACACGTGACTGGGGCTCCTAGCAGGGGACCTTCGGACAAAAAGCATCCTAGGCTTTCAAGGGGAAGAGTCTGTGTTGACAGCCAGTAACTCATAGAGGGAAGGGGATGACGGGAGGGACAGAGAAGAGAAGGAGGGGGATGGAGAAGAAGACGGGGAGGGAGAGGGAAGAGCCTGGCTGGCCTCCAGGAGGAGTCGCGAGAGAAGTGACACTTGGGCACTGGGCCCGACCACCTGGGCCTGCGAACACTGTGCCTGCAACACCGGTGTCCTTGTGTGAGAGCTCGTGTGTCCTGGTTTGGGACGCACCCCCAGGCCTGACCAGGACACTGGCCCTCCCAGCATTGCTTCAGCCTCTGTCTCTCCCCGATTCCTTCGGCTCGGGGATGGAGGCATTGTGTCCCCGGGTGAGGCAAGGAAGAAGGGGGTCAGCCAGGAACAGGCTCAAAGGTGTGCTGCCAACGTCTGACCTAGGTCTGGAACTCTGGCCTCCTTATCCATCCTCTCAATAAATATTTATTTGGCACCCATTACCTGCCAGGTCCTGTTCTAGGTTCTTCTAGTGAAAGAAACAGACAACAAACAAGGTAAATAAGTAAAATACATTAGATGGTGTTAATGCAAATGAGGAAACAGGAGAGCATGGAATGGGGGGAGGGAAAGCCAGGGGGTTGATCTGAGCTAATGACATCTGAGTCTAGACCTGAAGCAGGTGGGGGGGGGGGCGGGCAGTGCTCCAAGTGGAGGGAACAGCAAGAGTAAGGGTCCTGCGGCAGAAGCACAAGCACTGTGCTGGTGGAAAACCAAGGAGACCAGAATGAGGAGCAGGAGAGAGGCAGGAGAGCAGAAGGGGGATGGCAGGTGCCAGGCGCTCATGTGGAGCCCTATAACTCTCAGAAGGACTTGGGCTCCTCCCTGGGTGAGACGGGAAGCCCGGGTTAGTAGAGCATGGAGGTGGCTTGGTCTGACGAGCATTTTACCCGGGACGGCCCAGGCTGCGTGTGGAGAAGGAGCTGGCGGGGGACAGTTCACAGTAAGCCAGGGGAGAGAAGATGGTGGCTTCAACTAGGGACCTAGCGGTGGAGGTGATGTGACGCAGTTGGGTTCTGGGATGCTTTCAACATGGAGGCAACAGGATTTGCTGATGCATGAGAGAAAGGGAGGAATCAAGGATGGTGACAAGGGTTTTGGTCTGAGAACTCACAGATGCAGTTGGCACTTACTGACCTGGGCCTCATCCCCAGGCCTGCCACCCTGATGCCAACATCTTGGGCACAAGGAAAGATCAGAATCACCCCCCGTGAAGCTCTGCCAACCTGCACACACCCATTCAGGCTTCTCTGTGTCCTGATACTTCCCCTCAACTGGGAATGGCTGCCCGCCTCAGCACTTCTCGGAATCGAGTGTATGTATGATTCATCTGGGGATCTCGTTAAAATGAAGGTTCTGAATCAGGAGGTCTCCGGTGGAGCCTGAAACTCTTCATTTCCACCCAGTACCCAGGTGATGTTGATGCCGTTGGTCAGAGGTCCACGGCACATAGCAAGAGCCCTATGTCCCAGCCCCCGATGCAGAGTCTCCCTCGCTGAGCGTGAGCATCACCCGAGCGTGGAGCCAACATCCTGAGCAGCCCTGCCCCCAGATCTAGGAATCAAATTCTTGAGGGACAGAGCCCAGGAGCCTGACCTTTTGGAAGCAGCCCAAGTAATCTGAGAGTCAGCCGTGGGTGGGAATCCTCCAGCAACCATCCCTGCAGCCCCCAGCACAACTACTGCAAAGAGCCCTGGCCCCAGGCCAGCCCCAACCAGCACAGAAGGAGCTCACGGCAACCGTCTCCACAGCGCCCCTTCACCACTGAAGCTAGCCGCCCGGGCCTGCCCCAGCCCCTACAGCTGACATGGCGTCTCCTCTCTGAGTGCCCCTCTCTGCAACTCCCAGAGGGCACATAGACAAGAGAAGGGCCTGGAGGAGAGGGCAAACAGGTGCCACCTGCTGGGCCTGAGCACGCACACCCTGAGGAGGGGGGCCGCACAGGTTCATGCCTGAGAGTGGCTGCGTGAGCCAGGGATGGTTCACAGTGGTCACAGTGGCAAGCCAGGCAGGGTGTGATTACTGTGCTTTGAAGGAATGCATGAGAGCAGGTTGAGAGAGCCTGAATGAATGTAAGAGGAAAGGAGGAAGCTCTTCAGAGCCCTTCCCTGGGGCTCCTGCCCGCTTGGTGTCAGGGCCCTTGGCAGGAGAGCTCAAATGTGTCCTAGAGAGGAGCGGGGCTGAAGATGTGGACGGAGAGACAGGGAAGGACTAACTTGGCTCCCACAGCGACTCTGGGAAGCTGAAGCCCAGAATTCTTAGACTCCTGGAATGTCAGCGCTGGGAAGGGACTTGGTCATTTGGAATGACCTCTGCAGTTTACAGAGGCAAACCCTGCAGCCTGAGGGGGTGGTGAGACTTGCCCAAGGGAGCCTGGGTTGGTTTAATGGCCTGGCTACAGATCTTGTTCTGGCTCAGTTGCCCGATGCCCACAACTGGGGAATTGTCTGTGGCCTCATCTCTCCGTGCACCTGAGCTGGTCCTTGATCCTGACGGCCTGCCTGCCCCCAGCCACAGGCCTCCAGAAGTGCCCCACTGACCTCCAGCTCAAATCATGCAAGTCTGGCGACTCCATGCCCAACCCTCACTCCCAAATGTGGTCAGCCGGGGCAGGAGCGGCCAGGGTAGGCATTAGGGGCCTTGCGGGATGGGTTGTCACATTCAGCAAATCTCGAAGGGACACTGAGAGAAGGAAATAGATAAGCAAAGACCCAGAGGTTGGAATGAGGGCTGAAGATGAGGAGGCCAGGGAGGAGCCTGGCAGAAGGGAGCAACTCATGGCCAGGTTCCAGAGCAGAAGGCCTCGAATGCCGAGTTGAGGAGGGCCAGCATTACCCCTCGCTTCCCCCATGTATCTATCACCTCATGCTGGAGCGCTTCGGATCCTCCCTGAGCCCTCTGCCATTTCCCGCAGGCATATGGAGCCCCAGGGCCTGCATGGCTGGTGGGGGGCAATGAGGCACCTTCTGAAGACCCTCTTCCTGGGGGCTGCCAGAGCACCTCTTAGCCCACGAGCCTGGACCCTTATCTACCCAAGTTCAGGGGCCAGAACTTGATGAGCAGGATTCCTGGACAGGTTGTGGGGAAAGAGTGTTTGCTGGGGGAGGAAACCCAAGCCTGGGCCAGAGCCCCCACTCTCCTGGAACAGCGATGGGAGGTAGTCCTGAGCAGTGGTTTCGGACAGAGTCCCAGTGTCGGGCAGCCCAGGTGTGAACTCTGGCTCTCCCGCTCGGGAGCTAAGTGACCTTGGATAAGTTACTAGCCTCTTCGAGCCTCAGCAGCCTCATCTGTGACGCTGACGTGATGATAATGATACAGTTCCATGGCAGTTTGGTGAGAATTAAATGAGAATATGGAAATGAAGCCCTTAAGAAGGATACATAGTAAATGCTTTCGTAAATAGCAGCCGTTAGTATTATGATTCAAGAAAGGAAAGGGGTTCTAGAAAAATCCTGCTAGGAGGATGATAAGAACAGAATTGGGGCCAACTCTGGGTTGAATGACCTGCAGATATCTCAACCAGCTGTGCTGGGCCCCGGCGGTGGGGGGCGTGGAGAAGGGAGGTGGGAGGGCAGCTGACTGCTTCATCTCCCTTCCTCAGGAGAGGAAATAATGGGGGTAAGTAAGAGAACAGCATGCCCAGGTAGTACTTGGTGTTCTGTTAAAACTGAGAGCCAATGGAAATGCAAATGGCCAGGCCCTGGGCCAAGAGGCTTGGGGTGAGAGTTTGAGTTTCACTGATGCCCTGTGTGGTCTTGGGCAAGTGTCGTCCCCTCTCTGAGTCTGCTTCTCCTCCACGGGATGAGGGCAGTGGCTAGAGAGGGTCCAGGGGCACCCAGACAGCCCCATGCATGTGGCAGGTGGTGGCTCCCACCCAGCTGGTCCCCATGAATCAAGCCTGGGCAGCCCATAGTCTCAGGAGCCTCTTAGGCTGCCTTTTCCTCTGACCCTGCCTCTGGGGAAGGGACGCTCAGGCCAGTGCTAGCCTAGGGGCCGCTGGGACGCAGTGGCTCGAGGCCGCCCTGACCTTTCGGTCCAGAGTGAGCACACTGGTCATGGGACCGCTCAGAATAGCCATAGCACTATATTCAGCTGTCTTGGGAGGCCCCGAGATCCCTGGCCTAGGCAGCGGGCCCTGAAATGAGCCCCCTCCAGATTCCTTCCCCCACCTCTAGGACAACCGGCCCTCCTCTCTGGGAAGCTCAAGCCAATCTTCCCAAAGCTTCTGGCAGATGGCCGGCCTTCTGCCCAGAGTTAAGGAGCACAGATACCTGCCTCCAGGGTACAGGACTCTAAACGCTCCCTGAGGCATGGGGAAGATGTAGGAGAGCTCTCAGGCCGCTGAGCCTGGAGTTAGAGATCTGGGTTTCTGAACCAGCCCCCCACCTGCTCACGTTTGGCCTTGGGAAAGCACTCTTTTCGGGGCCCCAACTGCCTCATCTGTCATAGCAGTAGCTCCTATTATACTGAGTTTGTAAGAAGCTTAGCGTCTGGAGCAAGAGATAAACCTGAATTAAGCAAGGCTGCTAATGAACATTTTTATTACATACCAGATAGCTTTTCTGAAGGGAAGGACTCTCAACCCTGACCCAGGGTGTGGGGTCTGGGAAGGCATCACCTAGGAAGAGTGTTTCAAGCAGGGTGTGAAGGATGAAGAGGTGCAGACCAGGAGGAAAGAGTGCTCCCTGGAGAACAGCATGTGCAAAGGCCCTGAAGCAGGGGTGCCAGGCAGAGGCAAGAAACTGAAATGAGGCCAGGGTAGCTGCAGCTCGGTGAGCCATGGGGAGAGCCAGGCCAGAGGAGACTGATGAGGCAGGCAGGGCTGCAGGGGCCCCAGTACGGTCCAGGGAAGCACCGAAGGGTTTTAAACAGGCAAGGGAATAGACTGACAGTTTCGTGAGCTGAAGAGCCCTCTCTCGGTGGTGGCCAAATAGAGAATGGGCTGGAGGGGCCAGGGTCTGAAGGCAGGAGAGCAGCTGGGAACCGCTGGAGGGGTGGGTCTCAGGGGAGCAATGGTGGCTTGCACCAGGATGGGGGACGTGGAGACGGAGGGCAAAGGACAGAATCTAGAGAGCCATGAAGTAGAAGGATAATACAACCAATCGGAGTGATAATGGCAACCAATATTTATCGAGCACTTACTGCATGCCAGGCCCTGTGACTGGGGGCTCTCCACACATGACCTCAGTGAATCTTTCATTAACTCTATCATTAGGCCCATTTTAGAGGTGAAGGGTCTGAGAGACTAGGACAGGGAGACACTCGTTTCTGGTTTTTCACCACTGACAAGGGAGCTGGGGCGGGGGGATGTGGGGAAGGTACCATCCAGAGACACAAGGACACCTGTAAAAGCATCACAGGAAGGAGAAAAACACGAAGTGGGGGGCACACTGTTGTGGGGGGCACGTGGGGTGGCGGCGGGGAGGGTGACCCAGCAGCCCCTTCTCCACTGCTCATGGGTCTCCTTCACATGTTACCATGACTAGAGGTGGGGCCCTGGCAGGCTCTGAGGTGGGGAGCTGTCTAGGAAGTCCCCGATAGCGGCTCTCTCCCTCCGGGATCTCACCAAGACTCCAAGAGCCCTGTGTCAGCTAAGACCCCAAGGGAGGAACAGAAGTCTCTTGCTGGGCTCTTCACTCCGGCCACCAAGTGCATTTCCCTCCCAGGGAGCTGAGGAGGAGTTGGGGCTGCATTGGGTCCCAAAGAGCAGGGGACAAGGCAGAGAGACAGAGAGCCAGCATCAGAGGAGAGATGGACAGTGGGCTGGTGGGGCTTCCCCAGCTTGGGAACCACTGGCACCTCCTTGTCATTTGGAAGGTCATGTGACTGTCATTTGAAAGGGGGACAGATGTCATCACACAAAGACACACACACACACAGACACACACACACACACAGACACACGTACACACAGACACACACGCTACCTACTAAGGATACTCTCTGGCCTACAGAAAGAACGAGGACCACCATTAGCCCTGACCTGACACAGAACAATGTTCCTGATGAAAACAAGCAAACCATAGATAAAAGCCAAGGCCCGCACCAGCCCCCAAGGCAGAGAGAAGGGCAGGTTTCAAGGCAGGCCGCCCCAGGCTTTGCCAACAGCCCTGCTCCCGCACCCTCATGGCTTCGCTCGCCAGGACTGCCGTCCCCTGCCATCTGCCTGGCTAATTCCTACCTGCCCCCCAAAGCTTACCCTAGCATTGCCTCCTCTGGGACAGGGCCTCCTACTAGCCCCAGGAAGTCCCTTTGTGGCCCTCACCACATAGTGTCACCACCATCCTTTGCTTGTGTGTGTCCACCCCTCACCCCGTCCTGTCCCAGCTCACCTCCCCACCCCTCACCCCCTCAGCCTGGGTGCCCAGGAGAGCACGGGAAAGAGGACCCAGGGAACTGGCTGCTCTAGCTCGCACTGTCAGCCCTCAAGAGGTCAGATGGGACCTCCCGCTCCAGCCAAATAGCCCTTACCTTCCAGGGCCAGCAAGAAGGCCTGGGTGGGGTAGGGTGGCCTCACTGTCTGTCTGATCCACGCATCCGCAATGGCCTGGGCTAGAGCAGTATTTCAACTGAGGACAGGCGTGAGGAGCAAAACCACTCACTAAGGCAGCTCAGGAGGACCAGGAGATCAAGGGAGCAAGCAGGAAGCTGGTCTGGAGTTTCATCTTCCTCAAGGTACACCCACACCTGGGCAACACAGGGTCTCTGTCACAAGCAAGCACCCACAGCCACACGGACACACAGAGCCTCACACACACACACACACACACACACACACACACAGCCCGAGCCACACGCAGGGTCCCCCACCCCACATGCGGCCGCCTGCACAGATGGTCTCATGCACACAGCCTCACACACACACAGCCTCACATGCAGAGCTCCACACGTACAGTGTCACACTCGCCACACACAGCAATACACTCACACGGACACACTCACCTCAGGTTCCTCACACACACACACACACACACACACGGCATTTCTCTGACACGTACAGTCTCCCTCTCTTATGTACGCGCTCTCTCCCACGCTGTCTCGTTCTCACACACAAGGTCCATCTCAAAACACACAGAATCTGTCTCTCTCACATTCACACAGAATTTCTGATACAGAGACTCACAGAATCTCTCTCACAGAGTCTCACCACAAACACACACGCGCGCGCGCACACGTGCACACACACGCACACCCTACTCCCAGTCTCACTCACACGTATTGTTATTCTTGCCCAGCCTTTTCTCACACATATGAAGAGTCTCTCGCACCCACAGAGAATCCCTCTTACACAGATATCTCTCACACACATACCACTTTTCTTTCATGCACACATACGATGTCACACACATCCAGGATTCTGGTCTAGAATCTAGAATAAAAATTCAAATCCTGACCCACCAGTTTGAGAAGGGGGGGAGGGGTAAACAAAGGTGACAGCAGCAGCAGAGCAAAGATGGAGGGGGAGGAAGGACAGGCAGCCGGCTGGTCCCTGCGCAGATGAGCCGCAGAGAGGCAGCGCAATGCAGCTAGGCCAGCCTGGAGTGCAGCAGGAAGCCTGGGTTCTAATCCAGGCTCTGCCCTCAGTTCTTGAGTGCCCTTGGGCAGGTCCCTCCTCTGTGAGCCTCAGTGTCCTCATATGTCACCCGAAGGCGTTAGAATGACTCTATGAGGCTACTGGGAAAAGAAGGAGGTGGCACCGATGGTGGGGGGTTTCTAGCCCACCTCCACCTCCCCACTACACCCCAGCTCTTCCCTTAGAGTCTGCTCTTCAATGAACACTTGAGACAATCAGGACTTTTCTGTAAGGTTTCGAACACCAATAGGACCCCAAACCACACTAACCAGCCCATTTATCTGCATGGGGCGAAGGCCACCCCATGGCCTAGGAACATGGAGTCAGGTGGAAGAAGATGGACAGTGATGGGGCTGGAACCTGTCCCACATGTCCCCGGCCTATCCTGAAAGTCAGGAACACAGCTCAGAACCCTAAAGCTGAGCCCAAGCCCTGGGGTGGGAGGATCCAGCCTCTTACTAGGGAGCAGGTGGGCAAAAGGACAATGAGGAAGTTGGGCCTTCTCCTTCCTTCCTGGGCCGAGGAGGATGGTCGTGGTGGTGAGATGCTGTCCAAGGTCAAATGCAGGCTGAATGGTGGCTGCTCTAACCCAGGCCTTGCCCAGCATGCCCCCAGTCCCAACATGTACTCGTTCAACCTCCCAGTGCCCCTCCTCCTGCCCCTCCCCACAGCTCAGCCACAGCCTCCAGTTACATAATCCCCTGGCTATGGTGGCCTCTGTCAGGAAAGGAGAGGGGAGGGTAGACCTCTGAGGGTCCCAGTCCATTCTGGGAATGGCAGGGAGCTGGCAGCCAGCTCAGGGGAGGATGGGGTCCCAGGAGACCTAGGTTCTAGTCTTTCTTCGCCTCTAGCTCCCTGAGTGACCTTGTGTAGGGTCTTCAGAGGCAAAATGAGGGGCTTGGTTCTCTCCCTATCCACCCCCGCCAACACACACATCTGTTCCAGGATTTAATGTATAAGACTCTGTCCTGCTGCCCCCTTCCTCACACGCTAAAACACTGAGTGTTCTATCTAAGTCACAAATCTACCAGGCCTGTGCCTAAACAGCCCTTTTCTCCCCATGGACACCTCAGTGCCCCCCAAGTCCCCTTCCCCCACCGATCCCCAGCACTGATCCTGCCTCCTCCCCTGCCCCATCTTCCCAACCTTGGCTCCAGGGGGCAGGAGGGAAGGGATGTGGAACAGTAAAAAAGAGCAGTAGTTTGCCTAGTAGGGGGTTCGGGGAGGGGGGGGCTCTGCTTTGAATTCCCAACTCTGACCCTCCCCCTCATGCTTTAGGCCCCATTCAGACCTTGCAGAGCTCAGTGAATGCAAGGGGTGTCTCCTCCAGGGTAGGTGGTTGCTACCAGTGTTTCCCTTTGGGCTCAGTGAAGCAGTAAAGACCCTTAGATTTCACCAGACCCCCTCTCCCATTTTACAGATGAAGAAACCAATCCAGAGAAGCCTCTGAAAGGCCAAGGTCAGCAGCAGGGTGCCCTTTCTCTCCTGTAACAAGCTGCTATCACTAAAGGGGAGTGGCCGATGAAGACACACCCACCCCACACACCTTCTTGCAGGTTCCCCTTTAGAACCCCCCACTCTTCCCCTGACAGGTCCCAGAGGAAGCACAGGCAAAGCCTAGTGGCCCCCTCCAAAACCCTTCCCTTTTGATGAAGAAGGACAGGCTGTGTTCCCAGGAACAGGTCTCAGAGGGGCCACATCACCCTCCCCACAGCCCAGGCCCATACCAACTACCAAGCTATTAATTAGCCATAAAGATTCCCCCTTGACCATCTCTTCACAGCAGCCTGAGGTTACTCCCTGGGGAGGGGTGGTCTGTCTCAAGCAGCAGACCAGGGCAAGCCCTCCTCTACAGGCCCTGACTGGCTCCAGATGCCTTTTACCCGGGAGGGAGGAAGGGCTCCCAGCTTCCCTCCCCACACCAAAATCTAAAGGGCAGTTCACATCCTCCCAGGGTACATCTGCAAAGACACAAATATGCACGCATAGGCACTCCTGCACACTCAAACATACAAACATGTTCTCTCATTCCCACTAATACTTTACCTACCCAAATCGACACCACCATACTCACATAAATATGCACACACAATCTACTCATACACACAAACACCCATTTGTACTCACTCATACATATTTAATTTGGAAATACAGACACAGACCTTACATACCTACAAAACTAGTCCCCCTCAAAGAGCAACCTCTCTTTTATCCCCCCTTTTATACACGTTCTCATACGTACACACACATACACACACACACACACACACACACACACACACACACACACACACTCCTTTCAGTTCTGACTCTCTAGGCGCCAGTTCTCGAATCCACCCCCGCCCCAGGGAGGCAGAGGATCTTCTGATGGATAGGTTGTCACTTACCCGCGCGTAGCGGGAGGAGTAGGGGTCCTCGAAGAGCGCCCAGATGCGCGGCTGCCAGCGGCGCCAGAAGCCGCCTGGCCGGCCGTCCGGGGAGTCGCTAAGCGCCAGGCGCTTGGTCATCTCCAGCTCGTCCTCACCGTCACCTGAGTCGCCGGGGCCGTCGGCGTCCGCGTCGTCGGCGCTGTTGTCAAGGGGTGCGCCGCCAAAGCTATCGAGCGCCTCCTCTGCGTCGCGATGCTGGCGGTAAGTCATCCAGCAGCAGGGCTCCACGTCGGTCTCGTCGATGCCCCAGAAGGCCAGCTCCTCTTCATAGAGTGGCCCGCACACGTCGGCGGGGCAGTGCAGCTTGCCAGTGCGATAGTAGTTCAGGATGTGCGCGAAGACGCCTGGGTGGCGGTCGAAAAAGAACTCGTCGGCGCGCGGGTCATAGTCGAAATGGCTGTGGGCGTCGGGCTCCGCCAGCCAGGCGAGCCGCGTGCCGGGCAGCGTGCGCAGCGTCGAGCGGTACGTCTGGTGGCGCGTGCCGCCCACGTTGATCACGATGCGCTCGCTCTCGTCCCCTTGGCCCATCGCGGCGCCCCCTTAGGCATGGCGCGGCCCAGCGACACCCATGGGAGCGGCCGCCAGGGGGAGTTGGCGCCGGGGAGGGGGGCGCAGGGCCTCCTCCCCCCTCCCCCCAGCCGTCGGGGGGTACAGAGGATGGTGGCTCTGGCCACCCCAAGAGCGACCCAAGCCCCTCGGGGCGCTTTCTGTCGGGTGCTGGTCCAGGGGAGTGTGCGCGGGATCCCAGGGGTCTCTAGGCGCCAGATGTGGGGAGGGAGCGGGTCCGGCTGCGGAGGAGGCAGAGGAGGAAAGAAGGGAGGAAGAAAGGGAGGGAGGAAGGGAGGGAGGAAGGGAGGGAGAGGGACGGCGCTCAGCGGCGAGCCCCGGGAGGAGGGAAAAGAGGGTTGGGGGGCCGGGCTCCCGTCCCCATCTCAGCGGGAAAATGAAGAAATTGACACAAAGCTTTTTTGGGGGAAGGTCAGCTGCTCCAAAGGCCGGACAGATAGATCAGCCCCCGGAAGGGGGAAGGGTGGAGAGGGGGCCGGGAAATTCGCGCTCTGCTGTGCGGTGGTCGCCGCAGCGCGCTCTCGGCGCTGGGGAGATGGATGACCGTTGCCTTCCTCCCTGCGTGGCCGGGCTGCAGCTCGGGGCGCAGGGCGGGCTCCGGCCCCCTCCCTCTCTCCTTGCCTGGCTGCCTGCTCCCCCCGGTGGCGGGCGCGCCTGCCTGCCCGCCCGCCCTCCTCGATCCTTCTCCCCGCCTCTTGGAGGAGATGGCGGGCCCCCTGGGCAGGGGCACCCGGGGCGCTGCTCGGTGCGGCGGCCGCGGAGCGCTGCGCTCGGTGCGCGCTCCGCCTTGAGCTGGGCTTCCGCGGGGCTACGCTCTGGCTCCGGCGGCGGTGCTGAAGGGACAGCTCCCGGGCTGTGGCGGAGCTGCGCGGGGCCGGGCACGGGGTTTCTCCGGGCTGGCTTCGGTCTGCGAGGCCGGTGGGCACCGACTCCGGTGCCTCTGCGCCCCGCGCTTCGCGCCCCGCTTCGGGCAGGCGGTTGAAGGTGCGGGTCAAGGCGAGGGGGCTGCGGCGGTCGCGACCGGGAGGCGGGGGTGGCGGGTCCAGGCGCGGCGAGGCGAGGCCGGCCAAGCCGGCGAGGCCGGGGAGGCGAGGCGCGGAGCGGCCGCCGCCGCCGCGACGCTGCTGCCGCCCGGGCTGCTGCTAGGCTCGCTTGCTCGCTTGCTCGCTTGCTCGCTTGCTCGCTCGCTCGCGCGGTCCGCGTCCAGCCCGCCGCTCTCCGGACACAAGCACACGGCGCGCGCAGCCGCACTCGCCCCCGGAGGGAGGCGCCGCGCTGGGTCCTAAAAAGCCCCGATTCCGCGCCCCCCTCCCAGCCCGGCGCGGAGCCGGCCTCCCTCAACCCCGGCGCTGGGGGCGCCAGCCCCGCGTGGCTCCTGCTGCTCGGGGGGGACCCGCCGACGCTCCGCCCTGGGGGAGCGCCATGCGATGGGCGGGGGCTCCGGGAGAAGTCTAGGCCTGCGCCCCCCGGGTCAGACTGAGGTTAGAAGGGCGTCGGCACCCGTCCCTCTCCTTCCAAACGAGGTACTCTCTTATTCCTTGTGAAATGCGACGCCCCCAACCGCTATCAGAGACACCTTGACCTGGACCAGCATTGGCGGCTCCAAGCAACCTTTAATACCTGCCTTTTCTGCGGAACCTGGAGCTCCCGTGATCCTGTCATAGGTCCCTCTTGAATGGACTCCAAAATAATATCCTCCAAACACACAACACACAACGCTGTCCTCTAAGCCCTCCTAACAACCCAATAATCCTGGAACCCTAGGTTTGCCTTTCGACCCCTTCCTCACCTTGGGCCCTTCATAACTCCAGGCTGACCCTAGTCTCCCATTGAGGGCCACAAGCCCTGCCATACTGATCCCAGCTCACTGACCCTCCCACACTAGCTCTGGATCCCTACGTGGGGATCCCTTATGAAAAAGGTATTCTGCCCTTAGAGGTCAGAAGGAGCAACTGCTCCTAGTGGTCCTGAACATTGACATCCCCCCTCTCCCCGTTGGGCTTCAGCCTCCCTGGGCAGTAAGCTGATGTTGTGCTGGGGAGCTGGATGGGAGCAGTTCCTGCTGTGATTCCCACAGTTTCTCAGTTGATCTTGGGGGTGGGGGTTACAGTTTGGGCTCCAAGCCTTTCTGGCCCATGTTTGCTGCCAGTGCTTCAGCTTACTCAATCACTCATTTGCTCCTTCCTTATTCCACACTCTGTCCCAGGCACAAAGGTACAAGACACCTTGCCCTCCAGGGGCTCATAGACTTTTGGGGAAAAGGGCAGGTGGGCCTGAGCAGGGCTGGGGAGGTCAGGCCCAGCTCCAGGGTTGGCTGCACCAGGAAAGAGGCTTATTGATCCCAGCCCAACCCAATCGAACACAAGGCTGCCTGGACAAAGGGCGATTTAATTAAGAAGACAGGAGGCTCTTATTTACCTGTCGGCACTTGCTAACTGTGCAGACAGCTGTCCCTCTACACTGACCTGTGGACACGGCTGTGAGCCTGGGGACAAAGCTGTGTCTTAGACATCTCTCTCCTCACTTGGCCAGGGAAATCCCAGCCCAGGGAAATCTGTGTGTGGTAGGGAAAGGTTTGGAGGAGTGGAGAAGGTTGGAAAGGGCGAGGGGCAGAACATGACATGAGCGATGGGAGAAAGGCAATGGCAGAAACAGAGAGAGGCAGAGTTAGGGCAGAAACGGGGGCAGAGATAGACAGAGGCAAAGAGAGGGCCGGAGTCTGAGGCCAGGATGGCACCTCTTCCCTCCAGAGATTGATCTAAACAGGAATTGTTTCCCCTTCAATCTCAGAGTAATGCAGGCATAAGAGTGCTTTTAAGTGTCTCTCTCACTGTGATCAGTGTGATCCCCATCCCCTAACGAGAAGGAGGCCTGACCTGGTGCAGCTCAGCCTCACCCAAATTCAGATTCCCCAGGACACAGGCTCTCAGAAAGCTCTGCCCCAATCCAAGCAGGTGATAAAACAGAGAAATGGGGACCCCCAGAAAGAAAAGAAAAAGGTGGACACAGAGAGATGAACACACACGCACACAGACACACACACACATGCACACACGTGGCTGGGAGATATCAAGATGGGGAGAAACCAGGAAGAGTCCTCTCCAAACCTTCTCTTCCTTCCAGCCAGCCATCCCTCTTCTCTCTCGGAAAGCCTTCGGTGTTTCCACCAGCCATAGAGGCCCAGGATTCCCCCTTTTCCCTCTCTTGCAGGAAGGCCCACATTGGATCAGAGTATCGCTCCCCAGCTTTCACTATAACTCATCTTTTTCCCCAAAATGGACTACCAGCTCCTCCGGGGTTGCTGCTCATTTGCTTTCCTCCACAGTGCCCAGAACACGGCAGCTCCTCGTTCAGAGTTAGATGAGTTGAAAAAGGCCAAGAGAGGGCCTGGGATCCTAGCATCCCAGTGTCAGAGGCCAGGAGAATCTGGAGCCCTGACCGAGGCTGTGTCAGGGGAAGGTCATACCCAGGATCTCTCAGGGAGTCAGTGCAGAGCCCACTCAGGCCACTACCCCATGGTGAGCCACAGTGGGAAGCTGAAGGGTGTCCTATGTAGTGGACAGGTGGAGAGATGGAGAGATAGAGAGAGGCTGCTAGTAGCGGGAAGTTTCATGATTAGGAGCCCTGGTCAGGCCTGGCCCTAGAGGTTGTATTAGAAAAAGAGAGGCAGGAGAGGGTTGGAGTGAAGGGAAATGTGAAAGGGTATCCACTACACCCTAAAATCCCCTACATGGCAAGTGGAGAAGGCTCAGAGAGAGGAGCTTCCCAGGGGACAGGGGAGCTGTCCCTGAGGTGCCCCACACTGGCCCACTTTAGGATTCTCACCTTGATCCTTGATGGCAACTCCCAGCCCAGGCCCCAAAGAATGCAACCCCCCCCCATCCTAAGCAGGGACATAAAAGTCCCTTCTCTCACTTCCTTTTCACACTGTAAAAGGCTGGCATTTGCAGAGAGCCCAGAAAAACTGAGAGGGCACACAGAAAGAAAGAAAAAAAGCCCTCAGAGAAATAGGGGTGGGAAGAGGATTTGCTGCCTGAGCCTTAGCTTCTCACCCACAACCACTAACCATAGCCCCGCAGCCAGCCGAGACCCTCACCCCTTTCTACTTGCACGGTACCCCCTTATTCATAGCCATCTGTCCCCTCCCTTGCAGAGGAAGGCGTGTGGTCCCATGCCAGAGGGTCGTTGGGATCAGTGGCTGGTGAGAAGAGGCGGCAGTGAACTACCAGTGGGCTGTTGTTGTTCGGTGGTGAGGAGCATAGACTCTAGGGCCTGGCTGCCTATGTTCAAATCCGAGCTCCATCATTGACTTAGCTATGACCTTGGGCAAGTTATTCAACTTCTCTATGCCTCAGCTTCTTTATTGTCAGACGAATAATAATAAGCCCTATATCCTTTAACACCTCAGCTCTGGGATCGCTCTTGTTCTGGCTGGAGGGGAGGGTGTGCTGCGCTCCATAAGCTCTGTGGTGGGAATGGCTCCAGGAGGAGCTGGGGTGAGAGTGGACTGGAAAAAGGTGAAGGGAGTCCTGAAGCCAAGTTTGGCCTATGTTCTCACACTTGGCACTTGTAAGCCTTAGATCTGGTCCTGCTAGGCTCTGGAACTGGCCCAAGTCCAGCCCCTGGGCCTTTGTCCAGCTTGGCACATCCTCTCTGCTGCTCTCCCAGGCCCAGAGCCTTAACATTCCCAGTGGGTTGGGGTGCCATCTTGTGGTCACATCTGGAAACTAACCTAAACTGGGCATGAACGGAGCAGGCTTTGGGGGTGACCCACCATAAGCAATGAAACCAACTGGGATCTCCTGCTTTGACCAGAACTCCTCCCTCCAATGGACAGGGGAGACTGAAATTAGAGGTGCCATAGTGGGAAATTGGTGACCATTGCTGTTGGGTCCGCAGCTTGAGCACTGACCCTGGCACCTAAACTGGGAATGGGGTAGGGTGTACAGCTCTTCCTTCCTGTGACACCGCCCCCCCCATTAATGGGGTCCAGATCTCTTAGGCCAGGAGAAGTCTAGAAAGGAGCCAAGGTAAAGAATGGCCAGGGGAAGTGCTAGACCAGGGTTTCTCCACCTTGGCACCATTGACCTTTTGGACCAGATAATCCTTTGTGGTGGGGGCTCTCCTGTGCATTGTAGAATGTTTAGCAGCATCCCTGGCCTCTACCAGCTAGATGTCACTAGAGCCCCTTCCCCAGTTGTGACAATCAAGAAGGTCTACAGACACTCCCAACAGTCCTTTTGGGGGTAAAATTTCCCCTGGTTGAGAGAACCACGCATCTAGACAGATTCGGTTACAAATTTCATTTGCTGCTTATTAGTGACTGCAAACTATTCACTTTTCCTCTCTAGGCTTCCGTTTCCTCATCTGTGTAAAGGAAATAACATTTTGTGAGGATTAAATGAGATAGTGTCTCTGGGCACCTGGGTGGCTCAGTCATTGGGCGTCTGCCTTCAGCTCAGGTCATGATCCCAGGGTCCTGGGATCAAGCCCCACATCGGGCTCCCTGCTCCGCGGGAAGCCTGCTTCTCCCTCTCCCACTCCCCCTGCTTGTGTTCCCTCTCTTGCTGTGTCTCTCTCTGTCAAATAAATAAATAAAACCTTTTTTAAAAAATAAATAAGATAATGTCTCTCATTTAACTTCCTCTCCTTCCCTTTTCCCCCTTCCCTCAGATTTCCCATCCCCTCCAAACCCTCTGTGACCTGCTCTAACCCCACATCTCTCTCATGGGCTCCTACCAGTCCCCAGCAATGTCCGTCAGTCCCTCAGTGACAGTGTGGCCCCGGGGGGCAGAGTGTCAGCCCTCCCTAGGCTTGGCTTTGGGGAAGATGGGACCTCGACGCCTCTCATGCTGGTTGAGTGAGGTGGGGAGGCAGGAAATGATGAAGGCTGCGGTGCAGGATGCATGTGGATGGTCAGAGAGGCTGATGTGTAAGGAGGGCAGGTGGGCGCAGGCACTTCTTTAAGAGTGTTCCCAGCAGGTCTGGGCAGAGGCCACTGAATTCTCCTTCTGGAAGCAGCTTGGAGATGTGTGGCTATCCCAAGGGCTGCAATGCCTTTGGTAGGAGCCTTGTGGGTTCTCCTGGTGAATACCCCCAGGAGGCAGCGGGTAAGCCTGGTTGGCAGTGTGTAGCGGTGGATCCAGGTTTTGTGAGGCCTGGTGTTTAGATATTTTGGGGGTTACACTTTTAAAAAAAGAATAGAAAGTTGGGCACAAAAGTGAATATGCATTTAGACTTAGAAATCAGGAACACATGTAAATTTTAGAAAGCTGACAAATACTACAAACCTTTAAAAATCCAGAAAAAAATTGCTTAGTATTTTTATTAACTGCCTGACACACCAACATAAGACTTTTGAATAAGTTATATTTACTTATACTTTACTTTTGTTGGAAGCCAACAAAAACAGTTGCAACTTTTTCTTTTGCAATTACAGAAAGATGTTCAGTTAACAACACGTTTGTTTCATTAAAACTGCATCAAAGATGACTGAAAATGAAAATATCACCGTCCTCCCATATAACTATCTTTTCTGTGCACCAACACACAAGAACCTGCTTTAAATTTCCGTGCCAATTTACAGCTGCTAAATTGTACCAGACAAGTTTGTGACTACTTAAAATACTGTCAAGACAGGGCTACTTAAAGATACATTCATGAAATGCAGGGGACCCAGAATAGCCACAACGATCTTAAAGAAGAACAAAGTTAGAGGACTCACACTCCCTCATTTCAAAACTTACTACAAAGCTACAGTAATCAACACTGTGTGGTACTGGCATGAGGATAGGCATGTAGATCAATGGAATAGAACTGAGAGCCCAGAAATAAACCCATACATTTATAGTCAATTAATTTGTGACAAGGGTGCCAAGAAAATTCAATGGGGAAAAGAATAGCCCTTTCAACAAAAGGTGCTGGGACAAGTGGGTATCTACATGCAAAAGAATGAAGTTGGATCCCTTCTTTACACCATATAGAAAAATCAACTAAAAACAGATGAAATATCTAAACGTAGGAGCTAAAACTATAATACTCTTTTACTTGGCTTAGGTTATGGTTTTGTAGACATAATGCCCACGACGCAAGCAACAACAACAACAAAATATAGATAAACTGAACTCCATCAAAACGAAACAAAATTGTGCTTCCAT
The DNA here is from genome assembly GCF_964656455.1 of Halichoerus grypus. NCBI lineage: Eukaryota > Metazoa > Chordata > Mammalia > Carnivora > Phocidae > Halichoerus > Halichoerus grypus. The sequence goes on from NC_135722.1 coordinate 39,200,447, forward strand.
GGACACTGTCAGGAATGTGAAAAGACAACCTGCAGAGTGAGAGAAAATATCTGCAAATCACATATTTGATAAGAGTCTAGTATCTAGATTATAGAGAGAACACTCAAAACTCAACAATAAAAAGACAAGTAATCTAATTTTAAGATGGGCAGAGGATTTGAATAGACATTTCCCCAAAGAAGAAATACAAATGGCCAATAAGCACATGAAAAGATACTCAACATCATTAGTCATTAGGGAAATGCAAATCAAAACCACAATGAGATACCACTTTACACCCACTAGGGTGGCTAGAATAAAAAGACAAACAGAAATAGTGTTGTCGATGATGTAGAGAAATTGGAACCCTGATACACTGCTGATGGGAATGTAAAATGGTGCAGCTGCTTTGGGGAAGACTTTGGCAGGTCCTCAAAAATTTAAACATAGAGTTATGATATACCCAGCAATTTCATTTTTAGGTATATACATACCCAAGAGAATTAAAAGCATATGTTTACACAAAAATGTGTACTTGAATGTTCATAACAGTATTATTCAGAATAGCTAAAAATGGAAACAACCCAAATATCTATCAACTGATAAATGGATAAACAAAATACGATGTATCCATATAATGCAATATTATTTAGCTATACAAAGGAATGAAGTCCTGTTGCAGGCTACAACATGGATGAATTTTGAAAACGTTATGCCAAGGGAAAAGAGTCATACACAAAAGGCCACACAGTGTGTGATTCCACTCATGAAGTGTCCAGAATAGGCACATCCATAGAAACAGAAAATAATTCGTGGTTGCCAGGGGATTGAGGGAGGAGGAAGAGTGGGGAGTGACTGCAAATGGGTTAAGAGTTTCTTTTGGGAGTAAGGAAAATGTACTGGCTTAGACAGTACTGGTGATATTGCACAACGTAGTGAATATAGTACAAACCACTGATTTCGACACTTTAAGAGGCTGAATTTTATGGTATGTGAATTGCATCTCAATAAAAGCTTTGGGAAAGTAAAGAAGGCTCTGTAAACCAGATTAGAAATAATTTGCTTATGCTGAGAAAAATCTCAGTTTGTCATGTCGCCTTCAAGGTGCATCAGCCCCCGGTGGTATGCTCTGGGCTCATGCGTGCTGTTGTATGAGCACGTGTGTAGACATGGACCCAATGTTTCCACAGATCCAGCCCAGGTGAAAATGGCCCCAAGAACAAGGGTCATTTCATCTACGTTGCAAATGGAGGCCTCGACAAGACGCTCCTCCCACCCCCAAATCCAGGGGACTGAGGTGAGAGATGGGCCAGGAGGGGACCTCAAACCCCATCATCCATGGAATGATCCAATCTCCAGCTGTTCCCCTCCCTCCTGACTTTCTCTCAGTCCCCTCTCCTTCCTTCCCATGCAGAGGTATAAGGCAAGGCAGCCGAGAGTGCAATCCCTGGAGTCTGTCTGCCTGGGTTCAAATCCTGGATCATGACCTAAGCTAGTCCAATGAGGGTTCTTCTCTGGAAATTTTCAAACTGGAGTTTAATGGTGAGATCCAAGGTAATTCCTGAGTTGCTGGAGAAAATCAATATGGACTCAGAGAGAGTAAAGTAAACTAAGTAGAGGCAAGCCAGGGAATGGTGGAAGAGTAAGAGGGGCTCCAGGCTCCAGTCCCAGCTGTCAAAGCTCATGGATACTATGGTCCCTGTAGTGCTGCTTCCATATATGAACTGTCCCTTGTCCTTCCAACACACCCCTTGGGGGGTGACGCTAGTCTGAACTGGGTTTCTGTCACTTGTAACTGGAAGTGTCCTGGACTAAATCCCTCCCCATACCTGCTTCTTCTTCTCCTGATGTCTCCATCTCTGTAATGGCATTACCGTCCACTCTGAACCAAACCAGAGCCTGAGTCAGCCTTGGCTCCCCCTTTCCCCTCGCGTCATTAGGGCCTCCATACACAAGGCTCTGTGAACAGTTATGCATGTTGTTCACTGAACAAATTTACCTGCCTAAGAAGGTCAGTGGGGGCTGAAGTCCAGCCTGCTCTCTGATTGCCTAGCTATGAACCCTGGTGCAGAGCAGCGTCCTCAGGAAAGAAGGGACATTTTTTCCAATTGCACACTAGCTCGGGGGCCTTCTTCATACGTGTAATTGGTTTCCTCAGTGCAGAAACCCTGCATCCTCCTTTCTGCACCTTCTTATACCCCATTATCATATCTCATTGCACGCTTTACCTTTCCTTATAGTATTTCTCACCATTTATTCACTTATTTCTTTGTCTAATGGCTATTTCCCCAGTTGATTTTTTTTTAAAGATTCTATTTATTTATTTGACAGAGAGAGACAACACAAGCAGGGGGAGTGGGAGAGGGAGAAGCAGACTTCCCACCAAGCAGGGAGCCCAATGCGGAGCTCGATCCCAGGACCCTGGGATCATGACCTGAGCCGAAGGCAGACGCTCAACGACTGAGCCACCCAGGCGCCCCTCCCTGGTGGATTTTAAGCTGTGTGAGGGTAAGGACTGTGCCCTCGAAGTTCTCCACTGTACTGTCAACACCTACATTTTATCTGGCACAACTCTCTATTCCTATGCTTTCTCTCAAATCCCAGTCGCAGCCCCAGTTCAGGCCATGTCATGTCTCCTCTGAGCAGCCCTCATGGCCTCCTGACAAATCTTCCTGTCTCAAGTCTTGTTCCCTCCTATCCATTTTGCCAGCCCAGACTGGCTTTTCTAAATACAGATTTATTTGTACCCTCCCACTGGTTAGATTTCTCTATGGCTCCCTATTGCCCTCAGGATAAGGTCCAAATGAGGTCCATTAAGGATCTGCCTCTGCCTTTTCCCCATTTCACCTTTGGCCTCTCCCTGTGAGCACTTTTGGTTCCATGAAGGCACAGTTTCCTTTCTGTCACTTTGGGGTCTTTGCACTTCTGTTTCCTCAGCTTGGAGTATCCTTCTTTGGCTCCCCTTCCATGACCAACCCCTTCAAGATTCTTACTAGAGGTTAACTGCTTGTCTCTACCTTCTGTTCCTACTGTGTTCCTCTACCACATACACCCCCATTGTAACACTTAATTCATTGTGATGTAACCAGCTGCTAAGAGATCCAATCTCCCCAAATGTCTTGGTGTTTTCCACAGTCAGGAACTGTCCACTGGTCTCTGTTTTCACCCAGCATAGGACCTGGCAACTATTGAATGAATGAATTCATAAATGAGCCCCCAAAGGGTCTCAAAGGAGTGTAAAGAACCCCAAGGTGCTTCTGGGGAAGCCAGAGGAAAAGTTGAGGATTATTAGTAACAGAGTAGCTCTAGGCAGCTCTTCAGGGACCCTGTATTGGGGACAGCAGAGGCTTTCCTCAGAGCAGAGAGCACAGGTCCTTCTTGCTGGCAACACATCTTGCCTGCAGTCCTCAGGGTCATCCCACTTGGCAAGCAGAGCCTTTGAAAGTGGGCCTGTAAGGTTTTCAGGAAAAAAGTGTCTGTAAGGGTGAGATGTAGGAGACATTGAGGTCCTGATGACAAATGTATGTATGTTTGGGGGCGGGCTTGGGGTGGCATGGGAATGGGAAAGAACTTTTACCAGACTATCCTTCCAGGGGTGCCCTCCCAGCTGTGTGTATGCGTGCACATGTGCATGGGTCTGTGAGCATTGTGTGTTGTCTTTTCTTATTTCTCAAGACACAGTTCAAATGGCACCTCTTCCAGGAAGTCCTCTCCAGCACCCTGGCTAAATCAGTGTCCCCTCCTCTGCTCTCAGAGCATTTTTAACCAAACCTGAGATGATGCAGGTTTGCACTGCCCTGACAGGGCCAGGATGCTCTAAGTGCTGGGTGCCAGGCTGAGTAGAGACGTCTGTGCCTGTCTGGCCTTCTGTGCGGTCCCCCTAAGATTACTCCTATCACTGAGAGCCTGTAAGTGTCATACAGCTTACATCGCCCCTTCACACTCAGTTTTTCCTTATAATGCTATGAACACCTTATCACATTCTCTGTACCCGTGAGGCTTCCGAGTGGCACCTAGAGCTACGAATTCCCAGTGTTCCTTCTGGACACCACGCCTGTAGTCCATCTGCCTGGGTTCACTCAGTGTGTATCGAGGGGCGTGATTCTCAAACTTGCACGCACTTTAGAATCTCTTAGGGGAGCTTTTGAAAAATACCAAAACCTGGCCCTGGATATCAGGGGCAGATATATTAAATCAGAATCTCTGGCGAGTGGGGCAGGCATGGATTTTTTTTTTCACTACTCAAATCATTCTAAAATGCATCCTGACACAAGAACCACTGACCTGCTGCGTGTAGTGATGGGTCAGAGGAACCTCCCCCACGGATAAGGAGCCAAACGCACCCCTCCCTTCCTAGCCCGTCCCAGGCTCCTTTCTTGCAATCCGTCTTCCGCCTACAGGGGTCGCTGCGGTTCAGCTGGCCCAAGTTTTCGGGGTTTCCTCCCTTCCTAGCCCCATCCCCAGGGAAAGTCGGAGCCACCGCGGTATAAATTAGCGTCTTTATTTCGAACACCTGAGCGAGCGCCTGCGGCTCACCCACCTGCCGTATAAACGTACAAAGTCCCTGTCGCACCGCACACCATGCCTCAGAGATAAATACAGCCCTAGGGGCACCTGCTCTGGCAAAGCAACTCTTATTTACAGGAATAGATTACAAAAGTATTACAAAAAGTGGTCCTGAACTGGGGGAGGGGGTGAAGTGGTTACTGTTACACTTGTTACACGCGGAACGCGAGCGCGCCCCGCGGGCGCTAGGGAAGAGCAAAGCCGCCCGGGGCGCTGGGAGGGAGGCCACGCCCCCTTCAGCCGCACTGGCGTCCGGAGGCGGGGCTTAGATCCGCGCGGGTCCCACCCCGCCCAGGGAATCGGGGTAAGGAAGAGGAAGGGTCTGGCCCCTCAAGGAGGAACACCTAAAGACCATCGCCGCGAGTCTCAGGGAAGGGTGTTGCGTGGAAAAGAAGGACTGTGTCCTTACTGTGGAGCGCGGGAGTGGAAACACACGTCCGTTCTCCCGCCTCTCCCAACTCGGGAGGGGTCGCTTTTAAAGCGCGGTTGGGAGTGGGGGTTGGCATTTAAGCTCGATCTTTTGCGCGCGAGGGACTCTAGGGGCACCATCCCTCGGGCGCGCAGGCAGCGGAGCCCTCCCATGCGGCCGCCCACCCCCTCAGAGCACCTGGTAGATCGGGTTGGGGTTTGCGCCCGCTGAGCACTGCGGGGCGGCGTCCGGGGAAGGGGTGGGGGCGCCGCGCTCGACCTCGCTCTGGGCGGCCTCTTCTTGTGGGCCGGGAGACGACTCCGGCGGCGCATCCGCCAGCAGAAGCGCGGGCGCGGCGGGGCTCTCGGTGGAGATGCGCTCCACGATGCTGGACAGGCAGTCGAGGCTCGATACCGCAGCACTCTTCCCCGGCCTGGCTTCTGCGCGGGGAGGGGTAGGTTAGTATGCAGTTGAGCAGCGAACAAATCTCCCACCTACGGGCTCAGTGCTTTGGGGCAGACAGGAAACTGAAGGCCTGCCCGAGTCCGAGAGGACCCAGGGAGAGTCCGGAGCGAAAAGGGAGGAAGCCGCACGCTTAGTATTTCATTCCCTGTACTGTCTCCCAGGATTGGGGGCGGGGAGGGGGGGGTCCTAGATAGAGGGAGGCCAGGGCAGCTCAAAGGGGGTAACGTGCGAAGGAGGCGCAAATACGCACCGCTCGGCGCCTCGCTGTAGTAGGTGCCATCGTAGCAGTTCCGCCGCCGGGCACCGCTCGGCGGGCCGCTGTAGTCCATCTGCAAACGGCAAGGGCGCCCGAGTCAGGCTCGGGGACCGCGTGGGGCCAGAGCATCACTCCCGGTAGCCACCCCGCCCCAGCTCCCCCGTCTCAGCCACGAGTTCTGGGCCCTGGTTGGGGGATCGGGGCGGACAGGAGCTGACTGCAGCCTCCTCCCAGGCCAACTAGAGGGGGGACAGTCGCCTAGGTGCATAAATCTGCATTTTGTAAATAGGGATAAGTGGAGAAAAGCAGATCTTCATGTCGCTGCAGCAGAGCTCTAACAGCGCCCCCAGTAGGGTGGCTCGCATTTGTCCCGTGCGCCCCCAAGGCACCAGGCCACCCCAGTGACAGCTGCTCAGGACCCCGGGGTCCACTCGCGGCAAGGTTCCCAGCCCAAACCTCCATCTGGCGGGCCCGCTCCCCGCGCTCGGAAACACGTCCCAGATATACCAAGAGCTGCCCTCACTTCTCTAGCTGGGGGTCCTGGCCTTACCATGCCGTCCGAGCAGTTGGAGCGCGGGCTGGACGCGTCTGAGTCGCCACTGTAGTGTTCGCCGCCACGGCCTGGGGGCAGCGGGCCAGGCGCGTAGAAGGCAGCGGCGGCACCAGGGGGCGCGGCGTCCTGGTCGCGCAGCAGCGCCTGCAGGCCTTCGATGTAGCGAATGGCATTGCGCAGGATCTCCACCTTGGGCAGCCGCTGGTTCGGGTTGCTGGACGTGCAGCGCTTGAGCGTCTCGAAAGCCTCGTTGACTTTGCTCAGGCGGCGCCGCTCGCGCATGGTGGCGGCCTTGCGGCGGTCGGCATTAGTGGTCTTGCGCTTGCACGCTTTGCAGGCCCACAGCAGACAGCGGCCAGCCTGGTGGTGCCCGCTGGGAGCGCGCACATGCTCGTCCTCGCGCGCGCCTGGCGCCGGGTGCACGGCCGCAGGGAAGTGCGAGTGTTCCTCGGGCTTCAGGAGCGCGCCCACGTGCACGAGGCGCGGGTCCAGGTCCTCGAAGAATCGCAGGTCGGAGGAGTCGAAACACGGGTCATCATAGAAATCATCTGCGGAGGCAAAGTTGCAGAGGGAGCCGTCGGGGCCAGTCAAGTCTACGTCTCGGAGTGGCGGCGACAGCAGCTCCATGTCCCTGCAGGGGGTGGCGCAGTCCTAGCTTCGGTAGGGGTTGCCCGAAACTTTCTGCCTCTCTGCAGTCTTGGCCGTGCGGTAGTAAAGTACCGGGGGTCTGAATGTACACCCCACTTCCCCCCCCCCGCTGCCCGGTCCTCTCCGGCTTGATGGGAAAGCGGCGGCAGCGCCCCGGGGCTTCCCCACCCCTATCGTCACGCGAGGCGCCCGGGGCTATTTATCCGGTAGTAGCTTAAGGGCCCCAGAGCCCGAGCGGGCGGCTGGGGGCGGGGGCGCCCGAGGCCAATAGAAACAAGGTGGGGAGGAGCTTGGGATCCCCAGCGTGGCCGCTGGGGCAAGAGACTGGCCAGCCCCCTACCCCTCGAGCCCCGCGCGCGCGCGCGCTCCGACCCCTCCCTAGGCTGGGAGGAAGGCAGAGGCCGGCAGCCCAACGCGGCTGCACTTGGCTCCGGGGCACACTCGCTCCAAACCTCTCCAGCACCGTACTCGTCCTATGTCCTCGCGAAATGTTGGCCGCGCGCGCTCAACTCGAAGCTGACTTTGGGTCTCCCTCTGTCCTCTGATTTATGGGGGACCTAGGTGCAGGGTGGGAGTAGAAAACAGATCGCGAGAGATTTAGAGAGAGAGACCCATGGCAATAGGGCAGAGACACACTCAGAGCTGAGATAGTGAGACAGTGAGAGAGACAGCCAAGAGACAGAGACAGAGAGCAGAAAGCAAGAGTCAGAGGCAAAGAAACCTGCAGTGAGAATTAGAGTCTAAGTGGAAGAACCTGAGACAAACTGGACGTGGCGGCCGGGTCACTCGGCCAGTTCCTACCCGGGAGTGGCTCAGAGGGCCGTGGGCCCACCCCACCTTCTCTGGACGCTTAGAAACGCAGCCGCATTTCTGCAGAAGAGGAGAATGGCTGCTAAAGCTTCTCGCCAGTCTCTCCAAGCCCAGGTCCCGCCCCGGCCTGGAGGGAGGGAAGTGAACTCCTGCCTAACTCGACCTGTGTGCTTCCGCAGCGAAGTGTCCTGTGTGGGTCCGGGTGGAGATGTGTCTTCGGCTGGAAAGAAAAGTGCTCTGTTTTTCCCTCCTTCTTGCGCACAGCGCTGCACCAGTGAAGTTCATTGCGCAAAGGCCTCGAAAGTCCAGACTCAGCGTGAGAACCCCATTTCAGAGTGGGATCTTTTGAGAGTAGAGTGTGCAGACCAATGATCTAAGTTCGAGTCCAGATCCCACAGCTTCCTGGGTGATTTTGCCGAAGTCATATCGCCTTCCAAGCCTCAGTTTCCCCACTTTGTAAATTTGGGGATAATAAGAGCGATTTCTTGGAGTGATTATGGTGGTGGTGAGAATCTAAAGAGACCAAAGATGTGGAGGCCCTCAGTCCGAGATGCAAGGCGATATTATCAAGAGGGCTTGCTTCTGTCGTTGGCACGGACTGGACTCTGTGCTCCCTGCTGTCTTCCCAGCTGTTGGCTGGGGCACTGAGCCCTGACAGAGGCCCATGTAATGTCAGGGCTTAGCTTCTGCTGAAGTCTGAGCTGCATTTCTTCCCAGCAAGCCCACTGGAAAGACTGGGACTAGAAGGAGGAGGCAACCACCTCATGGGGCCTCTGGCTCCTTCACAAGCCCTGGGTACCTCCACCCCCAGAATGCCTCTCAGCCTCTTCTTAAATCTCTAGTCCACATCTTCCTATCACCGTTCTGGCTAGAGGTCTCCCTTGGACGAGATACCCCTACAGGGGTCTCTCCCCCCCAGCGCCTACAGATAGAAGCAAGAGTTACCATTGTGCCTTTCCCACTAACTTCAGGAAGCTGTCCTAACTGGCTCCCTGGACCCTGGGAAGCTCTTTCTTCCCACCAAACCTATCAGACTCTTTTGGAACCCTGCCTTCTTCACTTCTCTGCCACTAGTAGTGCTGAAGGTCTCCTTCCTGATGTGGTCACCTCCCTTCACTCTATAACACCACCTTCATGTATTCATTCAACACATAGTATGGAGCATCCATTATGTGCCAGGTATTGGTCTAGGTGTTGGGGGATACAGCAATGAATAACACTGAGACTCTGCTCTCGTGGTGTTTGCATTGTAGGGTAGGGAGACAGATAATAAACAAAGAAGCCAAAAATATGTGATGTCAGGAAGTTTTAAGTTCTATGAAGAAAAATAAAGCAAAGGGGGAAAGTGATGGAGATTATTTCATTATATGGAGTGGTCTGGGAAGGCCTCTCTGAGATGATTACATTTGAGCGAGACCAGAATGAAGGGAGGGCAGAAGCAGATATCTGGAATCAGATAGAAGGAAGAGCATGTGCAAAGGTCCTGAGGCAAGACTGTGTCATATTTAAAGTACAGCAAGGAGGCTGGTATATCAGCTGCAGAATGAGCAAGTGGGAGAGTTGTAGGAGATGGGGTCAGAAAGGGACAAAGGATTTGAATTCTGAGATGGAAAGCCGCTGGAGAGCTTGAGTGGAAGAGAAGAATGTTACTGTTTGACTTACATTTTAACAAGAGCATACAGGTTATGGAGAGCAAAGGCAGAAGCAGGGAGACCATTAGGAGACTATTGTAATGATCCAAGTAAGTGGTGATGGTGGTTTAGATTTGGGTACCAGCAGTAGGGATGGTGGAAAGTAATTAAATTCCAAATATATTTTGAAGATGGAGCCAACAAGAATTTTTCACAATTGGATGTAGGCAGGGAGACAAGAGAGGAGTTGAGGATGACTCGGGGCAGAACGGAGCTGGGGAACAGCAGGTTTGCAGGTGGCAGATCAAGAGTCCAAGCTGGGGCAAAATCTGAGATGGGTGTTCAACATCCAGGTGGAGAGATCAGGTAGGCAGGGGTTTTATGAGGCTGGAGTTCCAACGGGGAGGTCTGGGCAGGGGGGAGCCCTGTGCACTGAGACATTGGAGTCTCTCCATCCCCAGTGCTGCCATCCTGGACTAAGCTGCCACTCTGCCGGCATGGATGATCACCATGGCTTCCTGGCTGCTCTCCTTACTTCTTCCACTCTTGCCCCAGCATAATCTGTCCACTACACAGCAGCCTGAGTAATCCTTTAAACACATAAATGAGATGATACCCCTTTCCTGCTTTAAACTCCCTAAGAGCTTCTTGGTTGCATTTAGAATAAAGTCTCATCGCCTTACACTAGCTTGTAAGGTCCTACACGAGTTGGCCTCAGAGCATCTGTCCGATTTCTTCTGGAGCCACCATCCCTTTTGATCACTCCATTCTAGTCTAAGCTCCTTTCCTGTCTTTCAACACCGAGAGCACTATCGGGCCTCAGAGCCTTGCACTTGCTGCTTATAGCGCTGGCCCCAGCTCCTCCCACGATTGCTGCTTTTCCTATTTCAGATCTCAGCTCAAACGTCACTTCCTGGGGATGTCTCTGACCATCTTCTCTAAGGGAGCTGGGTCACATCACTCTGCTCATTTCCTTCTTCACACGGCCACTCTGTACTTATCTTCTTAATTCACTCATTGACAGATATAGCCTCAGGAAGGCAAAAACGTTTTGTTCACCACGGCATCTCCAGAAATCATCACAGTGGCTGTCACATAGTAAGAACTTGATAAATGTGGAATGAATGAATGGGTGGCCTCCTGCCCTTTGAATCTCTATGCATATATTTGAATACCGTGAAATATGTCATTAATGAGGATGGTTGTACCTCTTCTAAGCTAGACAGTCACGTACACAATTGAACATACATGCTGGGTCACCCTTGCTCTGCCCAGGTAAGACTCAGGGCCTGTTGAACAATTACACATGCCCTGCTGCAATATCTTAATAGTGTACTATAGATTTGGCACTTACTAGAAGCTTGTGTCTTTTCATTTGTCTTATACGCTCACTATGAGAAATGCAAATAATTGTTGTATTAGTGATTTAGATCGAAACACATATTTCTTCCTACTTGTTCCAACATCAGCAGCAGAGTGCCTGGCACACAGTAGGTTCTCAATAAATATTCGTTGGATGAATCAATGAATGAATCAAACCGTTTGATGATAGAGTACCCTGAGATTTCCAGGTGAGCTCCTCAAATCACTTGTCCATGCAAATATAAATTTTTCTCAAGCCTAAGCAAGCAAGACTTAATGCTAAGACTTAAAAGATTTGCATTTTTGCACTTTGCATTTTGTGTTTTGCATTCACCAAAACCACCTTGGGGTCATCATCAAGGTGCCTTTAGGATAAGTAAATGTTGTATGTTCAGACTTACCAAACATTTAATATATTATCACTTGTGGCTTAGACATCTAAACTGCTTTGACAGTTTTAAACTCGCGTTGGAGCTTCATCTTCTTCCGTAACTAGGAAGCACACACAGCCCGGTGGCACGCTGTCAATTTTCTATTAGAGTTCTAAGTAGGATTTAGTTTGGTACAAGACTCCTGCGGCTTGAAGAGTTTGGGAATCACTGGACTCAGTGGCTGTTACAGGCCTTCCAGGTGGGGACCCATGCCTGACCAGGGTCACTCTCCTTGTGGTGACACCACATCTTTGGCGACAAGTTTGCCAACACCACCATTTCATCCCCGTTGCTGAAAGAGCAGGGAGAAGTGTGTCTGCTCTGGGAGCTGGTGCCCTTTTTCAATCCTAGTGCTGGGTTGGGGCCAGGGAGGGGGAAAAGGACAAATTTGGAAGTGGAAAGAGTCCAAACTCTTATAGGTGTAGAGTCTAGTCAAGGGTGCCCCTTGGGGACACAAGTGCCGGACTTGTTCTGGGAGAAGCCAGGGGCGATGGGCCGAGGGACCTCCAGGAGGGGGCATCCGCCAGCACCTCTCCCTCCAACTCAGGGCTGAGCAGACTGGTGGGCAAGTGAACGCTTCACCCTGGCCCTCGGTTCTCTGGTCTCCACAGTGAGGAGCTCCTTTGACAGCAGATGGGAAAGGAGGGCTCCCTAGGCTTTTCTCCCTCCACCCTGTCCATTCCACCCCCTTCAGCTCCCTTGCCTGCCTGCCTGGGGCTATAAATGGAGAGCTGGCCCTGGGCAGGAATGCAGGTCTGGCAGGGCCCCTTAGCGTTGCACCCTCAGGGAGTGGCCGGCCCCAGGGCTCCCGGCAGCCTCTCTCTATATATATAGCCTCTGGAAACCCGATCTAGCCTGCACCTGCCCTGGTCTTCAGGCACCCTGGCCCTGCCCAGGCTGGACCCATGTCCTCTCCCTGTCACTGGCATAGGCTGCATAGTTGGCTGGGAGTTGGGGGGTGGCACAGGACCCCAGGGTGAAAACATGAGCAGGCCAGGTGGGGCAGGGCCAGCTCTAGGTCCCCTCTCTGTCCCCAGTCTTTCCTTTCCTGTCCCTGGATCCACCCTGATCGCCCCAATGCTGTCCCCTGCCAACCTTGCTCCCTGGCAGAGCCGGAATCTGCCTACCACTTGGGCATGAATACTGCCCTGGGGCCAGTCTGGTTGGTTGGATGTGGCCCCAGATTCAGGGCCAGGGTCCCAGAGATTCTTCACAGATGGCCACACATCCCACTCTAGAGGAATCCCCAGCCTTCTACTTACAAGCAGGGCTTGGGAGCCCAGAAGATAAAGTGGAGTGAAAAAAGGAGCCCCCACGGACCCCAGTAGATAAAGTGGAGCCAGAAAAGGAGCCCCCATGGACAGGGAGGGAACAGGGAGAGAACAGACGGCCCATATACCAGCCCTAGGCCGGCGTACAGGAGCGTCTATGGGCCCCGGCGCGGCGGGGCGGGGGGGGGGGGGGGGGGGGGAGCAGGGAGGGGGCGTATGCCCACAGTCATTGTCCTCTCGGACTTATTCACTTATTCAGCAGATACTCACCCTGTTCCTGTTCTATGCTAGGTGCTAGGAACATAGCAGAGAAAAAAAACAGACAAAGTCCCCTGCCCTGGTGGAGCAGACATCGTACCAGGCAAGACCCATAGTCAGCAATAGACACATTAAGAAGTAAATTATGGAGTATGTTAGAAGGTGAGCGGTGCAGAGGGAAAATATTAAAATCCGAGCAGGGTGAGCAGGACTTGGGGGCCAGGGCAGGCCCGGTTGCAGAATTAGAGCGGTCAGGTTGACAAGGTGACATTTGAGTAAAGAGGTAAAGGAAGTTTGGGAGTGAGGCATGTACCCATTTGGGACAGAAGGTTCCAGGCAGAGAGAACAAATCATTATTGAGCACCTTCTATGGGACAGTTGCCTCTGTCAGAAGCAGGGGATTCTACAGGGGACAAGACAGGTTTGGCTCCTGTTCTAGGAACCCGTGGCCTGAATGTCTGCTGCGGTGCAGGCTGAGTGCATGGGGGGGGGGGGGTGGCATGAGATGGGGTTTGAGGATGGCTTGGGTGGGTGGCTTGTGACCACAGTGTGAGGTGAGGATGAGATGCTCGTGCATACAATGCACTGTGTGCCCACCGAGGGGGTGCAGGGCATGGGATGGGCCTGACATGAGCTTGGCATTGTGGGAGAACCCCCCCTCGGCGGCCTACACAGCTTTTCCTCCTCCAGGGCCCCACATACCACATGCACCTCACTCCATGCACACTTCCGTCTCCATGTCCACCTCTGACCACCAGGTCCAGCCAGGTGAGGGGAATTATCAGGAGCCCAGACTCTTGGACAGAAGCAGGGAAAGCTGAGCCCCAAATTAAGAATCACCTGATGCCTGACTTCTAGAAAGAACTGAGGAGTTCATTCATTTAGAGTCTCTCCCTCAAGCATATTCTTCATATAATTAGAGCCTTTCTCTGGTCTTTGAGGGTCCAGATTCCTGGGGTCTGAAATACAAACTTACTATGGTTTACTAAAGAACACAAATAAGGTGACAACAGCTTAATGACTAGAAGTGTTAAGGGAGGTGGCATTCATGAAGGTCCTAATGCTTCTTCCAGCCTAAGGGCATCAGGCTCTTGGGGTGAGGAGAGCTAGCTAATGGAGAGTTCACCACCTCCATTGATTAAACACCAAAAAACATTTTTTTAAATGTGAATTTAACTTGCAGTGTGAAGAATGTAAGTAAGGTGTAAGAAATATTATTGCCAAAGGGTGGTATCTCCTCAAAGAGCACTTTGTCTTTAAGCTAAGATGGCTTGGGTGTAGGAAGAAGAAAGATGGGAAGGCCTCTTAAAGTCACCTTCTACTTTATCCACATAAGGATTTGTGAAAAGCCACAGGATGTCCCCCTGTCTCCCCTGGCTGTGACGCTCCACGGGAGGTCATGCCAAGGTTCTAGTGTCTGGGCCCACCACAAGAGGACGAGTACATTGCCTTGGAAGGACTTCTTGCCCTCACTCCCACACCTCCATGCTCTTCCGTAGTACGTCACGGGCATGCGTGCCTCATCAACTGTGGCCACCTCTCACACCGGGCCCACCCCACAGTCTGTGTACATGTCATGCCACGTGTCCACCTCCCACTTCATGCACGCTTCACACTCCGTGTCCACCTCATCCTCTTGTACACCTCTCACACCCACCATGTGCTCGCCACACTCCGCATACACCTCGCGTTCTGTTTATACCTCCCACACCACGTACACCTCACCCGTGAGTCTATCTCACATGTGGACACACCTTCCGTACTATGTAGACCTCTCACGCTATGTCCACCTCATACGCGTTACACGTCATATATGGTGGACCCCTCCTACTCCATGTACACCTCACACATGTGTATACTTCATACCCTGTGTACACCCCCCTGGCAGAACATGCCTCACACTCCATGTCCATACCATACCTGTGTCCCACACTACTCATATTCTATGTCTGGTGTATCCACACCTTGGGCCCAGTGTGACCACTTGCCTCCAGCTGTGTGCCATGTTCCCCATTCCATCCAGAAGGAAGACATTAGGGGGCATATGGGCTGTGGCATCCACACCTTCGCGGTTGCTAGTTGGAACTTTCTAGGCTGCATCTTCCTGCTTAGAGAAGGTCAGACCTTCATGTAAGGGCTGAGGGAGAAGCAGCTCTGGGCTGAGGGAAGAACTGGGGATGGGGCCCCAGGGGATGGGGATGGCATGGCGCATGTGGCAGGATCCAGTGGGCAGCTGGAGGGGGGGGCCTGGGGAGGGACCTCGGCTCCCCACCCCTTTTCCACTGCCTCCTTTCTGTCTAATCAGCCCACCTGCCAGCCTGGGGGGCTCCAAGGAGCTGGGATTAAGGCACACACAGCCGTTGGGCTCCAGGGACAGATACCAGCTGCTGCCCCCAGCAGCTGCCCCAGCTACACGCCTCTGAGTGGAGGTTGGGAGCCTTGGGGAGGCCTGATTCTCTCCCCCAAACCTGCCCATCCCTGGCCTGTGGCAGCCAGGACAGGAGTTTCCTGGCAGAGAGACAGAAGGCAAGGGCTTCATGACTAATACCCAGGCTGCCTGCAACACCTGTCATCCGCCTCTGTCCTATGTCCTGTCCTGCCACCTCCATGAAGCCTTCCTGGATTGCTGCTTCGCCTCTGGTTTGGGAAAGTGATTTATGGCCCATGTGCTTCAACAGGTCTACCCTCTCACCATTCCTCAAGCGTTCCTTAGTACCCACTCTGTTCTCAGGTTTCAGGCTAGGCGCTGTGGATAGGACCCGTAGCTTCTGGGAGCTCCACCTAGTGGGGAGAGGGAGACCCATGAATGAATCATCAAAACGCCCTGTGGGAATACCCAGAGGGGGCAACTAACTCTCCTGTGGATACCCGAGAGGACTGCCCCAAGAAGGACCTATTGGTAACCTTCTTCTTGGGTACTGAAGCTGAGTAGGAGTGCCCAATGGGAGAACTGGAGGAAAGGCATTCCAGAACAACATGAGCAAAGGCCAGAAGGCGCAGCAACGTGCTGTAGGATACTCCTGGGTGGCTGACACTGTATCTGGGATTCCTTTGGTCATTTGGGACCTGCCTGTACCCCCCAGGGGGGTAAATGGGCTCTGTCTGAAGTGAAGCTCACTTCAGAGGGTGGCATGAGGAGGGATTGCAGGGGGAGGGCGGCAACCTTATACAGGGGAGAGAGCCTGGACTGAGCCCAAAGACCAGTTTTCACCACACTGGCTGTGCTGGTTTGTCGTCTCTGCGAGGCCTTCCGTGCCCTGCCTGGCTCTCACTTTCTCCACATGTAGGATGGAGGCATTGGACGCCTGGTTCCACTCACGTTCAGGTAGGGGGCTTGCCGAGCTCCCAGCTTCTCCCGGACCTCCCAGCCTCTCTCTTGAGTCCCCCTTCTCGTCTTGGAGGGAGAGGCCTGTCCTGTCACCTGTCCAGCTGGCCCAGCCCAGAAGCAGGAGGCTGAGTGAGACTAGGGCTCAACATAAGATGCAGAAGCCTAGTCCTCAGACTGGAAAGGTACCTAACATGAGGGGCCCCGCCCCAAGGAGCACTGGGAAAATCATGAATGCCATCATCTTTGCCCTCTCCTGAAGATGCAGCATAATCTCTCTTGGGCCCTGTCTGAACTTGCCCTTGAAGAACATGGAGCTGATCTTGCCTGACAAAGAGACTGGGGCCCCAGTTCCTCAGGCTGTGTTTCCAGGGGTCTCTATTGGACTTAGGGGTCAGAGCGACCGGGATTCACACGCTGACCCTGCCCCTTACTCAGCTTGGGTAAGTTACTTTCCTCCCTGAGTGTCACTTCTCCCAGGTGTAAACTGTGACCAGTCCCAGTACCTATTCTGTGGGATCGTAAGTGTTCAATACGCCAAGGCACGTGGCATCCTTGTGAGGAGCCTGTCTCGGGGCGCGCAGTAGGAACCTGGAGCTTATTCTTACCTGGCTTGTTCTCCTTTTGGATAAAGCTAAGAGCAAGCTGTGGGTGGTGGGGCTGGGACAGTGGAAGGCCTGGCCTGGCTATTCTGGGCTCTGGAGCTCTTGGAAGTGGGGGCCATGATGAGGTGGCTGGAAGTGTGGGTAACCTTGAAGCCTATGAAGTATCTGGCTGCAACAGCAGTGTGTACACGGGCAGCCTGCCAGTCGCCCCCAAACAAAGCTTGGCCCAAGGGGAGCAGAGCTGACGATGACAGATGCGGAGAGGCTGGTGCGGGCTAGGCCAGGGAGCGGGGGCTGGGAGAGGCCAGAGAAGGCAGCCTTGTGGAAGACGTCCCCAGAGAAGGCTGAGGCCCAGCAGAGGCCACATCTCAGTGGCCAGTGTCTCCTCCCTGCTCCAACACCAGGGACAACATTTATCTTCTTTGTATAGTATAGAAATATGAAGCCCAGGCTTCTGAGCAACCTGCCCAGGACTCACCTAAGTTTAGCTCTGGAGGCACTGGGATGGGAATGTTAGTCTCTTGGCTGAGCCAAGTCTAGGAAGCCCAGCCTTGGAGACAGGGGAATGGCCTTGATGGCTTCTTGAGGTCCCTTGATGTCCAGGATGAACCTGCCTCACCTCATCCCCTTGAAGCAAGAACAGCCCCACCTGTGGCAGATGAAGGCAAATGGAGGGTCACCAGGGACTGGGGCTGATTTGGTTTATCTATGGTTAGGAGGTAGCCACCTCTGCCTTGACATAAGACCTCTGACTGACTCAGATGATCTGGCTCAAGGGTTTGGGGTTTCACGGTCCCTCCTTAGCTGTTTTGGGATGGGGGCTCAGAGTGGGCTTGTCTAGGAACTAGGGAAAGGACAGGGAAGTGGGGAGAAAGAGACATCTGGTCTTGGGGCCTTGCTGGGTTCATCAAATTTGTTCTTGTCCATTCAGCCCCTCCCCTGCCCCTTCTTCCTTTCCCTGCCAAACCTCCTTTTTCACTCTTTATTGTAAAGAATTCCAAACATAGGAATAGACACAATAGTATAAGAAGCCCATTACCAGCTCTGACAGCCACTAACGGGTGTCTAAGCCTGACCTGACCTGTTGACGTACTGCCCACTTCCCCCCCCTCCTGTTATTCTGAAACAAATTTTAGACATTATATCATTTCACTTGTGTATATTTGATTATGTACTTCTAAAAGATAAGAATTTATTTTACATAAGTACAATACCGTTAGAATACTAATAAAATTAACAGAATGTAATTCCCCACACAATCAAATATTCATTCAATAATCAAATTTCCAATTATCTCATAAATATTCTTGTTTGTTTGAAACAGGATCCAAATGGGGCCTACACATTGTGATTGTCAATCTTTCTTTTAAGTCCCTTTATGTGTAAAATCTCCTCTTCCATATCTTTCTCCTTTGCAATTTATTTGTTGAAAAAAACTGAGATGTTTGTCCTGTGGAGTTCTTACACTCTGGAGGTTTTCTTTTTCTTTTTCTTTTTTTTTTTTTTTTTTTGGAGGTTTTCTTTATTGCTTCCCAATGGTGTAGTTGTGGGGTTTTTTCACTTTTTTAAAAACACAGTGATACAATTTGTAGCTGGCAGTAAAGTCGCCCAGCAGAAGACTACATTTTCCAGATTCCCTGCAGCTGGCCGTAGCCATATGAGTCAATTCTAGCCAATGTGGTATAAGTGGAAATGATTTGCATGTAACTTCTTGGTTGTAACTTTTCTTCTTCTTTCTTCCTCTTCATTGGTTGGAATGTGGGTGAATGGCAGGGGCCAGAGTAGCTATCTGTGGTAGAATGATGGGCTACCAAAGATGGCCATGTCCTAATCTTCAGAACCCATGGCTCTGTTACCTTATGTGGCATAAAGGACTTTGCAGATGTGATTAAGTTAAGGATCTTGATGGAGAGATTATTCTGGATTATCTAGGTGAGCCCAAAGTAATCAAAAGAGTCCTTAAAGGAAAAGAGGGAGGCAGGAGAGTCAGAGTCAGAGAAGAAAATGTGATTACAGCAACAGAGGTCAGAGCGGTGGGGCCATGAGCCAAGGAGTGAGGTAGCTTCTAGAATCTAGAAAAAGTAAGGGAAGGATTCTCCTCCAGAGCCTTCAGAAGGAACACTGGTCTGCTAGTACCTTGATCTTAGCTTTGTAAGACCTACTTCAGGCTTCTAATCACCATAATTATAAGATAATAAGTATGTGGTTTCTTCTTTTATTTATTTATTCATCTTTTTTTAAATTCATAAAACATGCAGTGTTCCATTGGTTTCAGGTGTGAAATATAATGATTCAACAACTCCGTACATTACTCAGTGCTCAAGATTAGTGTGTGTGAGTTTTGGTAATTTGTTTCAGCAGCAACAGGAAAGTAATATCTCATCTTAGATCATGTGATGGTGATAAAACTTGTGGAAGATTGCAGAGCAATAAGACAGAAAGAACCTGTGTCCCAGTACTGTTAAGTTGCCACACAATTCTTTGACCATCTCCTGCTCCTGGGACGTCATGTAAGAAAGGAATGAACGGCATTTTTAGGTGTCTTTGTTGTTACGGCAGCCTAACCTGCATCCTAATTACCATGCACACTATTATGTGTCCCACAATGACACTGGCCCTGGGAAGTAACATGTATCATGCATGTGGTTAAGTGTGGTGGCTGAGATATGCCCAAGAAGTATTTGTTGGCCTCAGCTGACTGCTGGCAGGAAAGTAAGGATTGTTCTCCTCATTTTGCCGATAGGGCCAAGAGGTCAGCGATTCTCCCTCAGGCAAACAGACGGGGCCCCTGGGATGGCAGCAGAGGTTGTGGGGTAACCTTTAGGGAAGATGAAAAGCAAGAGCTACAGGAAGGGAAGCAGCATAAGGGACGTGGTTAAGCCTGTGGACTCTGGGAGTCACATTGCCTCTCTCTGTACTCCTGACTTTGCCACTAACTGTGACTTCGGCAAGTTCCTCAATCTCTCTGAGCCTCAGTTTCCCCATCTAATAAGTGAAGATATTAATTGACATTTGTTGAAGTGCTGGATGTGAATAAAGGAATGCATGAAAAGTGGAGCCACAGCACAGAGCTGGATACACAGGAAGGACTCAATAAGAAGCCCTCTTTTAAGATCTCACCTGTCCTGAACTCAATGGTCAGGCCCACCTATCGAATGTTAGAGAGGTCCAACACCCCTCAGTCTCTGAATTGTCAACATTTAAGCCTGTCTCTCTCACACACAGACTTCTAGATTAGTTACAGTTGCCATTTAACAGGCCCAGCGCACGAAAGGGAGGAAGAAGGGAAAGGGTCTGCCCTGCGTGCCCCCTCCCCCCCCATCCTCCTCTCTCTTGTCCTACCTGAAGATGGAGACTGGGCTTGGCCTAATGGGGAGCAACTCTCAGCAAATGGATAGTATGCAGGTATAATCCTGTTAAAAATGGTTCCCAAGAGCAGCTCTTTAATGGCTTACCTCTAAGGGCTCTCAGAAGGAAGGGCCAGAAGGGAATCATAGTTTTACTACTTATTGCAAATGGTTCCTATTTGCTTAACCCATTCACGCATTCTTTCAACAAACCATGAGCTTTTGCTTTGTGCCCAGTTCTGGAAGATGTAAAAATGAACAAGCCTTGGTCTTTTCCTTCAAATCCCAGAAGTTCTAGAGGGGAGGACAGATGGCGAAACATTTTCTGATGCCAGAAGTCAGATGAAATTGGTGCTGACTTGGGAGGGGTGGTAGGGTGACAATCCTTGCCCTGAGCAAGAATGAGCAGTGGGAGGTCATCATAAACAATTTTTTGTTGTTGTTGGGAAGGGGTCTCTCACAATCCCTTTAAACCTGCTCTTTAGCATAATGCCTCTTTTCCTGATCCTGGATGAAATGTTAGACAGTCTCATGACTCTGGTCTCTTTAAGATAATAAAAAGTCCTACTATTATTTTGGGTTGCAATACTGTGGAAGAATCTTAGATGTCCCCCAAGATTTCTCCCGCGCCTCCCCCACACCTGCCATGTACTACATTCTTAATAATCACCAGGACTGTGGATTTGATGGTTTTACTCCAATGAATAGATTATGTTACATGACACAGTTGACCTTAAGATTTGGAGTTTAGGGGCGCCTGGGTGGCTCAGTCGTTAAGCGTCTGCCTTCGGCTCGGGTCATGATCCCAGGGTCCTGGGATCGAGCCCCGCGTCGGGCTCCCTGCTCAGTGGGGAGCCTGCTTCTCCCTCTGCCCCTCCCCCTGCTTGTGCTTGCTCTCTCCCTCTCTCCCCCTCTCTCTCTGTGTCAAATAAATAAAAAAAAAATCTTAAAAAAAAAAAAAAAGATTTGGTGTTTATTTGGGTGGTCCTAACCTAATCACAGGAGCCCTTTAAAAGTGGACCATTTTCTCCAGTTTGTCACAAAGAAGGAAGTCAGAGATTCAAAGCATGAGAAGGACTTAACATGCTGTTGTTGCCTTGAGGATAAGTTGGCCACATAGATAGGGCCTGAGAGAGAAGTCTAGGAGCTGAGGGGGACCTCCAGGCAGAAGCCACCAAGAAAATCCAGACCTGAGTCATAAGACCATAAGGAACCGGATTCTTCCAACAATTTGAGTGAGCTTGAATGTTGATTTTCCCCCAGAGCCTCCAAATGAGAACTCAGACCATTGACTTCTTAATTTCAGCCTCATGAGGCCCTGAGCCGAGAGCCCAGCCATGCCATTCCAGACTTCTGACCTGCAGAATGAATGGAGAGCTACTTCATGGGTGTTGCATTAAGCCGCTGTTACTAACACAAATACAACCTCAATTCAGAGATTACAATGATCAAAACTCTTGTTCTGAAATGTGACTAAAGTGGAGGCTTCTCTCCCTTGCTCTCCAGCTTGCGTCTGCTGTGGGTAGGACATCTGTAGTCAATGAGACTTGCTACACATTGCCGGGAGAGGAGGCACAAGAGAGGGGTAGGTGGGGCAGGAATGTACTTATTTGGCTGGTACTGTAACAATATTCCAGTTAGCAGTGCTTTCCAGGCTTGAAAAGCATTTTAAATCTTACTCTTCCCATCTTAGTGCTTTCTTTGGTGATTCTTCCTGCCCTCGTTGCTGGGGACCCCTTACCTGCAACTCTGTTCCACTGATCCCTTGCAACTCTAGGTGTTCAGTGGTATACCTCCAGTATTCTCCTGCTGAGGCCTCACTGTTCTCTATATGGTCTCTAGGGCAATCTCTAAGTCACCCCATACTGGCTCTTTCCTATATGGCCCACGTATAACCCACAGAAAGTATGCATGAATCCTTGCCCAGATATATATGGGAAAGCAGCCTTCTACTCTGCAATTTCAGGCCATTTGGGTCATCTTCTCACTCTTCAGGTTTTGTATTCATGACTCAGATGTCAGCCTGCTATGTCCCCCAAACTGTAGGAGAGATGTGTTCAGATCCCTATGTGATGTCCTTAAAGCCTCTCTCTTGACTTGAGGTAAAGGGGAAAGCATGTCCCACCCCAAGGGGGAGTCTTCATAGTCCCACTAGTCCGCCCCAAAGAACATCCTCCCTCAAACCCTTAATGCCTTAAGATAATTAGTTCTTAGCTCCCTGGTTAGATGCTTGCATCTTAGTTTGGGATCTTACTTTGGAACGCTCCTCAGTGAGAATTTCCATAAGATCTTCAATGCAAGGAACTCACAGTGGAGACACCGAGAAAGGACTAATGAATGCCTTGGCTGAAGTGGGGAGGAGAGGTGTGGGGAAGGTCTCACAGAGACAGACTTTGAGTTAAACATAGATGGACAGGAGGGAAGGAAAAGCATTCTAAGCCTAGGGACCAGAACAGGCCAAAGCTGTGAGCTCTAAAAGAGCATAGTTTTGTAGGGATCCTTCAACAGAAGAATAGAAAGTTCATGATTTCTGCAATAAGACCTAGGTTTGAGTCCCAGACCTGCCACTTATGGCTGTGTGATTTTGGACAGCCTATTTAACCACTCGGCACTTTAGTTTCCTCAACTAAAAAGTGGTGTACCACAGCTTGGAAGCAACCAAGATGTCCTTTAGTCAGTAAATGGATAAATGAACTGTGGTATATCCAGGCAATGGAATATTACTAAAAGAACTATGAAGCAATGAAAAGACCTTAAATGCATATTACTAAGTGAAAGAAGACAATCTGAAAAAGACATATACTGCATGATTCCAACGATAAGACATTCTGGAAAAGGCAAAACTATGGAGACAGTAAAAAGATGAGTGGTTACCAAGAGTTATGGGGAGAGGAGGGATCAATAGGCAGAGTACAGGGTTTTTTAAAGCAGTGAAACTATTCTATATGATACTTTAATGGTGGATACATTTCATTACACATGTGTCTAAACCCATAGAAGGTGCAACACCAAGAGTGAAGCCTTATGTAAACTGTGGCCTTTGGGTGAGTATGATATGTCAATGCAGGTGCATTGATTATAACAAATGTACCACTCTAGCACAGGATGTTGATAGTGGGGGACGGTGTGTGTATATGGGAACAGGCTATATATAGGAAACCTTTATACATTCTGCTCAATTTTGCTGTGAACCTAAAACTATTCTAAAATATAGTGTATTTGAGGGGCACCTGGGTGGCTCAGTCAGTTAAGCATCCAACTCTTGATTTTGGCTCAGGTCATGCTCCCAGGGTCATGATCTCCGGGTTGTGAGATTGAGCCCCCACATCAGGGTCCTCGCTCAGCAGGAAGTCTGCTCAAGATTTTTTTCTGTCTCCCTCTGCCCCTCCTGCCCCACTCACATTCACGTTCTCTCTAAATAAATAAATACATACATACATGAATACATAAATAAATAATAAATAAAATCTGTTTGTTTTAAAAAGGTATGTGTCTATTATCTATCCCACTATGATAACGCTCTGTAATGATCCATCTCCACCCTCAGTGGTCCCCAAACAATAAGTATTTATTTAATGACTCGGCTATATGAGGTTGGCTATTTAGATCAGGCTGTTTTCCTGGGCTCGTGTGGGCAGCTGTTCTGGGCTCAGCTGGACTCCCTCACATATCGTGGCTGACTGGTTCTTGGCTGCTCTGGGCTGGCTTTGACTGGGGCAACTGGGACACCTCAGCTCTGTTCCATGGGCCTCTCATTGTCCAGCAGGCTAGCCAGGGCATGTTTTCACGGTGATGGCGGTGGTACCAGAGTGCAAGCAGAAACACACTTTTTCAAACACACTTTTTCAATTGCATTTTTCAAAATGCAAGCAGGACTTTTTCTTTTTTTTTTTTTTTTTTTTAAAGATTTTATTTATTTATTTGACAGAGACACAGCGAGAGAGGGAACACAAGCAGGGGGAGTGGGAGAGGGAGAAGCAGGCTTCCCGCTGAGCAGGGAGCCCGATGCGGGGCTCGATCCCAAGACCTGGAATCATGACCTGAGCCGAAGGCAGACGCTTAACGACTGAGCCACCCAGTTGCCCCAAGCAGGACTTTTTCAAACCTCCATGTGAGTCATGGATGTCACCCCTTGTGCCACAACGAGTTACATGACTGAATTCAGAACTGAGAGGTAGAGAAATATGCCACTTGATGTGAAGAGCTGCCAAGTCATGTGGCCAAGGGCATGGACACAAGGAGGAGTGAAGAATGGGGTCTATCAGTATAATTAGTCTACCGCATAGGGATAATAGTGCATTTACCTGCATAGGGATAATAGTGCATTTACCCCATAGGTTTGTGGTCAAATATATGTATTTTATATAGGCCATTAATAGGAACTTATAAAGTGGTCAGTTCCTCCTCACACAGGACTTTCAGATAGGGTAGAAGATACTAAGAATTGCTGGAGATACAACAGCAAAGGCTAACACATGATTTATGCTTTGCTCTGTAGAGCTACCAGTGAGACCCTCCATCATCTATCTGCTCTCACTGTTTCTTGGGTTTTGTCTTCAGCCATAACAAGCCAATGTGACTGGTTGGCAGATACTTGCTTATCATTTAGAGAGTCACGTACATCTGAATAGATTCCTACCAAATGAGAGGAGTCACTGAAAGCCTTTCAAACCGTTAGCTTCCCTCCTACTACACAGACACAGTCCCTGACACATGAAAATGGAGCCTCCTCAGGGAACCCTGGTGCACTGTTAGTGGGAATGTAAATTGGAGCAACCACTGGGGAAAACAAGATGGAGATTCCTCAAAAAATTCAGAATAGAAAAATCATACAATCCAGTCATTCCACTACCAGGTATTTAACCAAAGAAAATGAAAACACTAATTTGAAAAGCTATATGCTGTCCTGTGTTCATTGCAGCATTAGTTATAATAGCCAAGACCTGGAAGCAACCTAGGCATCCATTGATAGATGAATGGATAAGGAAGATGTGGCATATACACAATGGACTCAGCCATAAAAAAAACAAAATAGGGTGCCTGGGTGGCTCAGTTGGTTAAGTGACTGCCTTCAGCTCAGGTCATGATCCTAGAGTCCCAGGATCGAGTCCCACATTGGGCTCCCCACTCAGTGGGGAGTCTGCTTCTCCCTCTCACCCTCTCCCCTCTCATGCTGTCTCTCACTCTCTCTCAAATAAATAAATAAAATCTTAAAAAAAACAAAAACAAAATAAGTGAACCAAAACCAGACCCATAAATACAGAGAACAAACTGATGGTTGCCAGTGGGGAGGAGGATGGGGAGGATGGGCAAAATGGGTGAAGGGGAGTGGGACGTACAGGCTTCCAGTTAGGGAATGAATAATTTGCGGGAATAAAAAGCATGGCATGAGGAATATAGTCAATGATATCACAATAACACTGTATGGTGATAGATGGTAGCTACACTCGTGATGACAGTGACATAACGCATAGAATCGTTGAATTGCTATCTTGTCCACCTGAAACTAATGTAGCATTGTGTATCAACTTTACTTCAATAAAAAAAAATGAAAATGGATTCTTCTGTCTTTTGAGTGATAATGAAGATGATGGTAACTGTCATAATAATAATAGCTCCCACCTACTCAGGAGGCAAAACAGAATCTCATCTGATTCTCACCTCAACTCACCGAGGTCAGGACTATCACTATGCCCATTTGACAGATGAGGTTGCTGAGGCTCAGAGAAGCCATTCAGCTAGGAAGAGGCAGAACTGGGACTTGAACCCAAGTCTCTCCTACTCCAAGGACAATAGTCTTCATTACTTCACTTTTCCTCCCTTCAAGTTCTTGTGTTTATTCTGCTCATCTCAAGTCGGAGGCCTCTTGACATTTGCATCACTTCCCACTAGCGCGCTTCGGTCGGTCTCCATGTGCTTCATGGCATACGCTGTTAAGTAACAGCAGTTCTTCAGGGAGGGGTCATGATTCAAGGAAACGTTTTCCAGATCTATCTGGGCGCAGGACCCCCGATTGCAGGGCTGTCCTCTCTCTAGTCCCAGAGTTACACTTGAAACCTCATCCTTCCCTTGAGGGCCCATGCCAGCTGGTCATTCCTGGGGACATCCTGAGATCTTGGCCAAAGCCAAGGCCCTGGAACTGGCCCTCCTCCCGGGACCCTGACCTCTCATGGCTCATACCGAGGGGTCAATGAGGAGCAGGACTCCAGGAGGGAAGAGAAGGCCCCAAACCTCAGGCCCAAGTTTGGAGAAACCCGAGAAGGCCCCCGGAACAGCTGACTCTGGGCGCCACGTTTTGGAGGCAGCTGCCCCCTCCCCCACACTGGCTGTGCCGTGAGTCACGGGTTTTAAGCTGAGCACTCTGGGAGATTAACCAGCTTTGTGACCAGCTGCTGGAGGAGGATACTTGGCCGAAAGAAGCAGGATAAAGTTACCCTCTCAGAAGTTTACAGGAAGGCCCATAAATGCCCCCAACTGCTGTGGGGCCCGTGATCTGGGGCCCTCCTGGATGCTTCCCCTGACCAGGCCCTCAATGGCTATACTCATCCCCCCCTACTTCTCACCTACCCAGCAGGTTCTGCTAATCTGGCACCCTTTGGGAATGCCCGCCATTTGGGGCCCAGTGGTTCCAAGAGGGGTCTTGGGCAATGGTCCTTCCTTCCCTGGATGACACACATTAGGAACAGAGCCTGGCCCGGAGTCAGTGGGAAGGGCCTGGCTCCTGCCTGGCTCGGGCTCAGGGCAGAGGCCGGCGAGAAGTGCCTGGAGCAGGGTTGTGGGTTGCTGGCACATGGGCTGTCCCAGGCAGGGTGATATGGCAGGAGGAGTCCACCCTCGGGCCCCAGAAGGCATCACGTGGAGAGGCTGAGAGGGAGCCCTAGGATGGGGAGTCAGGAGGCCTGGGTTCTAGCCTGCTTTTCCCACTGACCCTCTGGCCTTAGGGTCCTCATTGGTTAAAAGGACTTGTGTAGACCAGTTGTTTTCAAACGGTGTTCTGTGGAGTCCTGGGCCATTCAGAAATGCTCCAGGGATTCCACAAATGCTGGATGAGAATTTCAGGCTAGTAGGATTCTCCAACTATCATACATAACCCCCTTCCTCCCATTCCACATATTTGTATTCATCAAAATAACTTTTTTTTTTCACAGATTGACTATCTATTCAGTCAATAATTATTTATTGAGTGTGTACTATGTGTCAGGCTCAGTTGCAGTGGTGGAGAACAAGAGCATTCTTTATAAGAAATAAGAGTTACATATTTAAACTAAAAAAATTTTTTTAAAAAGATTTTATTTATTTATCTGAGAGAGAGAGAGAGAGTGTGTGTGTGTGTGTGTGTGTGTGAGCATGAGCAGGAGGGGAGGAGAGAGAGAGGGAGAAGGAGAAGCAGGCTCCCCGCTGAGGAGGGAGCCTGACGTGGGGCTCGATCCCAGGATCCTGAGATCATGACCTAAGCCGAAGGCAGATGCTTAACCGACTGAACCACCCAGGCGCCCCTAAACTAATAAAACTAATTTATAATAGCAGAATGGCATCTCCTTCTGCTTTATATATCAAGGTTCACACAAGAACTTATCTGAATAGAATTCCGCTCCTAAAGAGGTTTGCCTTGGGATGATCTCCTGGGTCCTTCCTGTCCACCTGACTCTATTCCCAAAGCCCTAAGCTGCCAGGCCCTCGGGGAGACCCAGAAAGGGGTGAGGAGAAGGCATCTTTGTTCCAAGGTAGCTATTGGCCTGGGGGTTTCTCCACATGCTAGAGGGGGCACAGTCTGAGTGAGGCTCTGTGTGCCCTATGTACTGGGGCCTGAAGCATATGTGGGCAGGAGGATGTGCTCTTGCAGCCTCTGCCCTAGATCTGAAGACGAGGTGTCCAGGAAATCCTGCTCTGGCTCCGCCCCCCACCAACATACCCACAACCCCACTAGTGCCACTCCCAGTGCCAGTTTCTGCCCTGTGCCAGGCATTTTAATGCTGGAGGTTGGGTAGTATTAGCCACATTTTACAGATGAGGAAATGCAAGGACCCACTAGGGCCCAAGCGTGGGCTAAGTGCTGGGACAGAGCAGAGTGGGACAGGGCCCAGTCTAGTCTAGTGGGAGCTACCAGTAGATAGTAAGAGGATTATCTAATGCTTATACACTACCTACTATATGCCAAGAACGTTCCCAAGCTAACTCAGTCTTCTCGTACCCCCATATGATTATCCTTCCCATCTTATACATGATGAAACAGAGACAGAAAGATTAGTGTTCCAAAGTCAGAACACAAGCAAGATAGAGCTGGGATGGGAACCCCAACCCTTGCTCTGCTAACAGCCAACGTAATATCATTCCATGAGCATTCCTCGATGCCTTCTCTGGGGCGGTCGGGAAGACAGGACAGTCCTGTATCCCACAGCTCCTACTCTAATGGGGGAGGCAGGTGTATAACGTAGTTGCCACCCCGGGTGAGCAGAGCAACATCTGGGGAGGCACTAGGACACAAGGACACGGAAAGAATCCTGGCTCTGCCTTTGGCCTGGCTCTGCGAGGTGACCTTGGACAAGAAATATACCTCTCTGAATATTTCCTGCCTCGTCAGAGAGATAGGGATAATAGCACCCACCTTTCAGGACTGATTTAGGATTAAGTAGATAATGCACATACATCATTACACACTATGTTAGGCGGACAGTAAGCGGTCAGTAAATAGTAGCTGTTATTATTAACAATACAAAGTAGTGGGTGAGGAGAGGGAGGAAGAGGAAGATTTTGGAACTTTGTCTCTCTATGAGTCCTATTCTTGGCCGGAGGCTGGCCTGCCGTGCCCAACCCTTCTCTCCAGCCCAAGTCTGTCCAGGCACCTGCTGTGTGTCCTGGCATCTTCAGGCAAGGCCAGGGTGAGGCCAGGAGGGCGGGTAAGGACAGCTCAGCCCAGCTCCTCACTGATAGGGAGCCTGGGGGGGGGGCGGGGGGGTGGAGCAGGGCTGCTCATGGCAGCTTGGTGCCTCCCTGGAAGGAGAGAGGACGTGTGTGAACGTAGAGGAGTGAGTGGAAGCAGGGCTGGTCAGACCCTCCTGCCTCTTAGAATGGAAGCCCATACGTAGCAGGCTTTTGCTGGCTGGTGGTGGGCAAGGGTGGGGTCCATGGCTCTGCCGCCCTGTGCCTCAACTCAGTGCACATTCCCTGCCACTTATCCCATGTCCAGACCTGCCTCTGTTCTCCGGGAGCTCCTAGCTCCAGGAGATGCAAATGACATTGGAACAGCCCAAGCCAGGTGGGATCCAAGTTTCTGCAAGGAGAGGAAAGAGCCGGGTGGGGTGGGAGTGCACAGGGAAGGCCAGAGGTGGCTTCTGCACTCTAGGAAAGGGAGAAGCCTCTTTCCAGGCAGAGGGAACAGCAGGTACAAAGGCCCAGAGGCTTACTTATGGCATTAGATAAGAACTCCCAATTCCAACACTAAGCTTTGTCCAGATCCAATTATTTCGGTAGAATATGTGCCTGTTAAAGCAGGTCTGGGGCCCTGAGCTAGGCTTGGGTTGGGGAAGTTCTTCAGGGGGCAGGCCCAAGTTTAGGGAGGGAGGAATGCAGGGGGCCAGAACTCCCCTCCTACTGTCTCCACTCAGCACCAGAGATTTGGGGTCCTGCAGGGCACATGACTGAGACACTGTCGCTGGGAAGTAGGCAGCTTGTTGGGTGGCTTGTGCCCCCAAGGCTACACCTGCAGAGGGATACCCCTCTGATACCCACTAAACACTTACTCAAAGTATGGAGGTGTCCCATAGAGTCTTGTCCAGAGACACTCAGTCTCACAAATATGGGTTAAGGTCCTGGCCGGCCACACACAGTCAACATCGGGTGATAATGGGGACTATCACATTAGAGGTATCCCCAGTCAGACCCCCGGGGACTCAGACCCGGAGCGACACCATCACAAGGCGACAACTGCTCACAGCGGCACACAATCAAGAGGCCCTCACTTGACCCCGAGAGCCCCCTGGCACAGGGCAGGACACCTTCGGGGCCCCGCCCCTGCAGCCCCGCTCCGGGGACCCTCTCAGGGCCGCCCCGGTGGCCGGCACACAGCCGCCACGTGCGCCCGCCGCCGGGCCGCACACCCCCGCGCACACGCCGGCGCGGGCTAACGAGCCCACAGCCCTTCTCGGCGGGAGGGAGCCAGTTGTCGGGCGGGGCCCCGCGGTCACACAGCATTAGCCCTGCGGCCGCCCCACCAGGTGCGGCCACTGCCCCTAATCCCCGGGCCTGGCCCGCTAAGCCGGGCCTGAGCGACGCCACAGCTGGGGGCGGCCGGCCACGCGCCGCCCAGCACCGCAGCCGCAGCCCACCGCCCTCCCGGCCACGCGCCCAGGGGCCCCTCCCCACGCCCCGCCGCCTCCGGGTCCCCAGCCCTGCGCAGCGTCTCCGGGCCACCCCCCACCCCCACCCGCGACCTGGCGCTCCCACTGCCGCTCTCCCTTAGCACCCCACCCCCTGCTCCGCCCCCAGATCCTCCCCCCCACCCCCACCCCCACCCCCGTTTGTCCTTTGTCCATCAGCCTCCCTCTGGGTCCTCAGGCAGGCTAGAGCTGCACCCCAGCCCCGTCTCCATCGCAGGACCTGCACTGCCCAGATCTGCCCCAGAGCCACCCACCTGCCAGCTCCAGGCCCATCGCCACTAAGGGGATCGTGGCTTGGGCCCCAACCTCCTCACTCTGCATGCGACCCTCTCATTTACTCTACCCCTCTCCACTGGCCAGTCCTCGGCTCCCTCCCCTACCTGGACCTGTAAAGTTCCCGGGTCCTCTCTTCCACCACATGTATTTACAGCCTTCACCTGCTCATGCTGTTCCCAGGCAGAACTCACCTTCCTCCAGAGTAGCCAAACTTCAGTTCTAATCCTCTGACTTTTGCTAGACCCCCTGATGGATCCTAGGGTCTTTAGTGGGGGGCAGCCGGGGGCCTCTCTGAACCTGTTTTACTTGTCTGAAAAATAGAGGTGTGATTTAGATGACCTCTGAGCACTCTTTTGCGTTTTCTTATCCCACAACATTAGCAAGGTCATGTTCTTCCAGTCATCTGTATGCTGAAGACAGACGAGTGTGGGAGGGCACCTGCTGGCCACGTGTCCCCACTCCATCTCATCCCATCACTTAGCTCTCAGGGTCTGAGCAGCAGGGAAGCTTTTTAGCCTCTGGTGTGGGGGTGGGTAAGAGAGGACGGGGTGGAATCTGGGGGTTTAGGTCTGGGTCAGAGCTTGGGGTTGGCTGTGGGGGGGGGCGTCTCCGCCACCTTGGGATGTCCCCTGGAAGAGTGTGCCTCTGGGACTAGACTGCTGGGGGTCCTGGCCTCAGGCACGGCCAGCGTTGGTGCTGATGGACAGCCCCAGCAGGTGGGAGCCGGCTAGTCACCCCCGACAGCCCTGCCCACCTGTCACCCTCCTGCTCGGGTGACTGGCTGCCTGACCCACTGACCAACTTCCTGCTGCTCCCCTGTCTGATCAGGGCTGCAGTGCCCTGCCCCCTTCCCTTCAGCTTTTCCCAGCAACTTACTGGCTCAGAGCACACAGCACAAGCATCACCCATGTGCACATTCACACAGCTCACGCAGGCATGCGCACTAATACGGGGCTGCATGTCTGCATGCCGCACATCAGAGCCTGCTTCAA
This sequence comes from Halichoerus grypus, assembly GCF_964656455.1. NCBI lineage: Eukaryota > Metazoa > Chordata > Mammalia > Carnivora > Phocidae > Halichoerus > Halichoerus grypus. The sequence goes on from NC_135722.1 coordinate 39,232,007, forward strand.
GCTCCTGCAAACTGAGCCAAGTTGCTTCTCCCCAGGTAGGAGAACACTGAATTGCCTTCTCTGTGGTGGTAAGACCACATAGCAAAGAGAAAGGCATTAAGTCTGGGCCAATCTGACACGGTCCTGGCTTTGTGATACCCTGTGCGATTCTGTCAACCTCCCTGCACCTCAGGTTCCTCATCTGTTAAATGCAGTGGATAATGTGTATCTATCTCACGGGACTGTTTGAAGAATCAAATGAAACAATCCACAGAAAATGCTTTGAATAGGTCCTAGTAAAATGTAAGTCCACGATACAAGTTAACTGATAATATTATTATCCAGTGCGGGTGAGAGGCTCCTGGGAACACCGTAGTTGATAATGTTCCTTTAATCAGTAATTTCTGGCCATAATTGTTCAAATGGTTATAAGTCATCCTAGTTGTATTTTTATTCCACTTTCTGCGGGAATTAAGGCTGTCATTTAGGAGATGAAATCAGGATATGCCATTTCTACAGCGTTACTTGGGTCCTGGCTATCATTGCTCATTCTCTGCTATTTAAAAACCAAGAAAGCACATGAGCCTAGGCCTGAGTTGTTTAGTGAACTCTGGGCTGGGACTGAAGTCACACATCATTTTTTCAGAATCTGTTCTAGGCCGTCACCCCAGATCAGGATCCCTCAGAGTCTCAGGATCCGTCTCCTTCTTTTTGGAAATAAGGACAGTGTCTGCCCCCTATAACAACTTGACCCCCCCTAGTCCCCCAGACCCCTCCAAGGGCCACTCATAGCACTTCAACAGTCTTGTTTCACATGCTCGTGGGCCTGCAGTGTGGGATTTCTTGGGGCCTAAGGAGAAGAATGCAGAAGCAGAGCTCTGAGCTCTGGGGCAGTCTTCTTCAGCATCTCCTTCAGTCTGCCCCAACCAGACCTGATTCTGACGACGTTCTTAGCAACATCTGAGAAATGAGTGAAGCAGCCTGAGGCTCATTGCTCCCCACTGGAGACAATAGGCGAAGAGTGAAATTGGAGAGAGTTTTGCTCCTCTGCTACCCTCAGCCCCGACAGACAGGAAGCCTTCTTTGTTCTGCTTCTTGCCCTAAACAAAACTCAAGAAATCCTGTTTTCTGCCTTTAGCATTTCCCAAGTCTTACTCCACACGAGTCCCCTCCCTTTCTGACTCCCTTCTCTCAAATCCTCTCTTCTCTCAAACCCTCTCTGTGGTTCATCCTCAAATAAAGAATATTTGGGGGGCGCCTGGGTGGCTCAGTCATTAAGCGTCTGCCTTCGCCTCAGGTCATGGTCCCGGGGTCCTGGGATGGAGCCCCACATTGGGCTCTCTGCTCAGCAGGAAGCCTGCTTCTCCCTCTCCCGCTCCCCCTGCTTGTGTTCCCTCTCTCACTGTGTCTCTCTCTGTCAAACAAATTAAATCTTAAAAAAAAAAAAAAAGAATATTTGGGTATATTCTTTATTATAACTACTATAAAGTATTGTCATCCCTATTATAAACCTTTCTGTATTAGTTATTTATTCCTGCGTAACAAATTACCCCCAAACTTAGCAGCTTAAAACAACAAATTTTTATGATTCCTCTATTGCTGTGGGTCAGGAATCCAGGAGCAGCTTAGCTGTGACTCTGGCTCAGGGTCTCTTATAGGCATTCATCAAGGTGTTGGCTGGGGCTGAAGTTATCTCGAGGCGTGACTGAGGGAGGATCCAGGTCCAGCTCACTTATGTGGCTGTTGGCAGGCCTCAGGTCCTCACTGGCTGTTGGCTGGAGACATTAGTTCCTTGCCATGTGGGCCTCCCCATGGGCCAGCCCACAACATGGCAGCTGCCTTCTCTCAGAGCAAGTGAGCTAAGGGAGAGAGCATGCGCGCGCGAGAGAATGTATCCCAAACAAAGGCACATCTTTAAAAAACCTAATCTTGGAAGTGACATCCCATTACTTCTGCTGATATTCACACTCAAAGGGAAGGGATTACATATACCAGGAGGCAGGGATCATTGGGAGCCGTCGTTGAGGCTGCATACTGCATTTTCCATTGGGTTTCTCCCTGTGCTTTAGCACCCAGCACAGTGACCTCTAGATATTTGTCGGAAGAATGAAAGCAGTTACCAGAAGAAACTCTGCAGAGGTCCTATCATTCCAAATTGTTCTCCTTGGATACTACCCTCCCCCTGCTTCACCCCTTAACTTTTCTTCTTCATAGGAATCATTTGCAATTACATTTAAAAAAATATTACCTTTGAATAACACATCTGCTCATGGGAGCCTATCTTCCCTCCTACTTTTTGAAATGTGCCTTCCAAAAACGGGGAGAGGCGTGGCCTTTATCTCACGCGGATAACCTCTATGGCTATCACAAGCTCTGAAGTGACTTGGTTACTTCTCTCTTCATTAAGCAGGTCAGGAGTAGTTTCAAAGAAACCAGTCCCTATGTTACAACTTCCATGTGCTCCCAGCACCTGGATTTACCTCCCACAGTGATAGCTCCCGGAACTTCCCTGTCTTCTCAACTGAACAGGAAGCTACCGAAGGGTAGGGACAGTAAGCAGACACTCGAGTATTCACTCTGTGCCCTGACTGGGCTAAGGACCAGGGAGACAAGGGGGTAACTCACGGAATTCCCCAGCATTGAATGGAACAGATGCTCAGGAATGCTTGCTCCTTCTGGAGATAACGTTGTCAGTAAGTACACCCAAAGATAATTACCAGGTGCTGTAGGGGCCAAATTTCTAGGAATGGCTCCCAAGATTCTCCGCCTAAATCCATGGAACCTGTGAATGTGATAAGGCACCACTCCCCTGATTATATTACGTTATGTGGGACAGTTGACCCTAAAGAGGAGTGATTATCTGAGGGGGTCTAATGTAATGCCGTGAGTCATTAGCAGCAAAGAACTCTCTCATGCCGGTGGCAGAAAAGGAAGTCAGAGAGATTTGAAGCATAAGAAGGATTCAATGCACTGAACTGATATCTGGCAGGAGAACATTATAAGCAGAAGGAACAATTACAACAAAGGTTCTAAGCAGAAGCACATCCATCAGATATGAGAAACAGCGAGGAGGTCAGTGTGCCTGGAGGAGAGCAAAGGCAAGAGTAGCGGGAGATGAGGGCCAAGGGTTGATGGAACAAGATGAACTCCTAGCTTAAAGATAGAGGATCATATATGAAGAAATGCAGGTAGCTTTAAGGTACTGAGAGACAGCCAGCAAGGAACAAGGATCTCAGCCCTATAATCACAAGGACTGGATCCTGCCAACAAATTGTTGAGTTTAGAAGCAGGTTCTTCGAATATATCTCATGCCGCCCTCCTATTGACAGCTTGGTTTTTGTCTTACAAGACCTTGAGATTAGAACCCAGCCAAGCCTACGCAGACTTCTGATCTATGGAACTTTGAACTAATTAGTGAGTATTTCAAAGTGTACAATTCAGTGTTTTTTTTATTATATTCACAAGGTTGTGCAGCCATCATCTCTGTCTAATTCCAGGATATTTTCATCCATCACTCCCCCAACAACAAAAACTTACATTCAGTAAGTAGTCACTTCCCTTTCCCCACTTTATCCTGCCCCTGGCAATCATTAACCTACTTTTTGTATGTATGGATTTACCTATTCTGGACATTTCATATAAATGGGATCATACAATTTGTGGCCTTTTGTGTCTGGCTTTTTTTTTTTTTTTTTTTGCTTAGCATGTTTTCAAGGTTCATCCAAATTATAATATATATCCATACTTCATTCTTTTTATGGCTAAATAATATCCCATTCTATGGATCTGACACATTATATGTATCTATCCATCAATTGATGGACATTTGAGTTGCTTCTACTTTTTTGGCTATTATGAATAGAGTTGCTATGAATATTTGTGAGCAGGCTTTTGTGTGGACATATGTTGGTTTTTATAAGATTTATTTATTTATTTATTTATTTGAGAGAGGGAGCGAGCACACATGAGTGAGGGGAGGGTCAGAAGGAGAGGGAGAGAATCTCAAGTAGACTCCACATTGAGCATGGAGCCCAACTTGGGGCTCGATCCCATGACCCTGAGATCATGACCTGAGCTAAAATCAGGAGTTAGACACTTAACCGACTAAGCCACCCAGGCACCCCTGTGTGGACATATGTTTTAAATTCTCTTGGGTAAATACCTAGGATTAGAATTTCTGGGTCACATGGTACTTTTCAAGGAACGTTGAGACTGTTTCCCAAAGTGAATGTACCCATTTACATTCCACCCCCCCACAATGTATGATGGTTCCCATTTCTCCACATCCGTGCCAACAATTGTTATATCTGTCTTTTAATTTTTTTCATTAAAACCATTGTAGTGTGTATCTCACTGTGGATTTAATTTGCATTTCTCTAATGGCAATTGATGTTGAGTGGGTATTGTCTCAAGCCACTGGTTTGGGGTAATTTGTTACACAGCTATAGAAAACTAATACAGGTGCTTTCTCATGTGCAGGTGGCAAAAATGCAAATGGGCAAAAGTTGGTGACAAAATAAGCCATTTGAGTGGCCAAAGAAGTCTCTAAATGGCACTCTTATAAGGTGGGCCAGGCTGCCATGGGTGGGAGGACAGATATCTAAAGTTAAGGGGTCGGACTAAATCAAGAACCAGGACAGTTACCCAATTATGAAGGCAAGAACAGAGTAGCAGGCATGAAGTGAACCCAAAGAATATCGGGAGTAAAGTGCTTCCAGTTTTTGCCCATTTTGATTGGATCAGCCATAAGTTTGGCACCTCAGTATGTGCAACATGTTAGAGTTTTAGCCACAAATCCCTTGTAGCAGGACATTCTGATGAATGGAGACCCCACCATTGCCTAAATGGACCTCTGGGCCAGTATTGGGATATGTTTCAATAGATCAACCTCCACTTCCATAATATAGCCAGAGAACTTTAAGGGACATTCCTCTCCCCTTTATCACCTGGACTCATTCATTCACTTTTTTTTTTTTTAATTTATTTGACAGAGAGAGACACAGCGAGAGAGGGAACACAAGCAGGGGGAGTGGGAGAGGGAGAAGCAGGCTTCCCGCTGAGCAGGGAGCCCGATGTGGGGCTTGATCGCAGGACCCTGAGATCACGACCTGAGCCTAAGGCAGATGCTTAACGAATGAGCCACCCAGGCGCCCCTCATTCATTCACTTATGAGTGGGCCACATTCCATTCCAGACACTTCGGATATAGTAGTGAATAAAATACAGATCTTGTGGGGCTTACCTTTTAGCTGGGAGAGATGGTCAGCAAGCATAAAGATAATAAGAAAGTGAATTATGTACTCCAAGAGTGTTAGTGTTACTTGTGAAAAATGAAAACATAGATTTGAGCAAGAGTGGTCAGGATGCTGGAGGAGAGAAGTTTCAATTGCAGTCAGATGGCCAGGGCAGACCTTGTTGAAAAGATGAGATCTGAGCAAAGACCCGAAGGCAGTGCAGAATGAGGAAGGTAAATATCTGGCAGGAGAACATTATAAGCAGAAGGAATAATTACAACAAAGGTTCTAAGCAGAAGCACATCCATCAGATTTGAGAAACAGCGAGGAGGTCAGTGTGCCTGGAGGAGAGCAAAGGCAAGAGTAGTGGGAGATGAGGGCCAAGGGTTGATGGAACAAGATCACATAGAGCCTTGTGGGCATTGCCAAGACTTTGGCTTTTAGTCTGAATGAAGTGGAAGCCTTGCAGAGTTTTGAGCAGAAGAGTTATGAGACCTAACTTGAATTTTTAAAAAATATTTTTTGTATTTATTTATTTTAGAGAGAGAGAGAGAGAGAGTGTGCACGTGCAAGCAGGGGGAGGGGCAGAGGGAGAGGGAGAGAGAGAAACTCAAGCAGACTCCAAGCTGAGTGTGGAGCCCCTTGTGGGGCTCGATCCCATGACACTGAGATCAGGCCTGAGCTGAAATCAAGATTCAGATGCTTAACCAACTGAGCCAACTAGACACCCCCTAACTTGCAATTTTAAAAAGATTTCTCTAGAGGCTATGCTGAGAACAGACGGGGTGGGGAGGTGTGATGAGACAAGGGTAGAGACAAGGGGACTCGTACAAAAGGAATCGGGTGGAAGACGGCTGTAGTTGGGTTCACAGTGCTAATAGGGGAAGGACTAAGTAGCCAGCTTTTTGCTATAGTATTTGACGGTAGAGCCAATGGGATCTCATGACAGATTGGATATGGGAATGGAGAGGGGAAACAAAGAGAAGATTCAAAGACAGCGTTAAGGTTTTGCCCTGAGCCATATGAATGGTGGAGTTGCCATAAGCTGAGATGGGAAAGGCTGTATGTAGAGCAAGTTTGTGGGAGGAGATCAGGAGTTCAGTTTTGGAGAGGTTACATTTGAGAGCTCAGTTGGATATCCAAGTGATGACATCAAACAGGCTGATAGATGTAAGTTTGGAGTTCGTTTGTAAGATCTTGGCAGGAGATAGAAAGTTGATAGTTATCTGTATATAATGGTATTTAAAGCAAGACTGAAATACAAACATTGATGTTTTTTGACATATAGGATTGCTTGTCCATCCCTCTGAAAAGACCCATTTTCCTCATGCACATGAATCATTTTCATCCTGTTTCTGAGGGATGAGTCTCATCCTGCTATGGCCCCATGGAGTCTAAAAGGTAGTGTTGACTTCGCTGACTTAAAATCTCAAGCTTGTGGGGCTTATCACCCTACTCTGATCTCTGCGTCAGAAGCCACTGCATTATTCACCAGCCCCTCCTCCCAGGTGGTATCTCTGAAAAGCAGGGCAGCATCCCTACATTGCTCTTCTTTTTATGTCATACCGGTAGATGCCATACCACTTTTATCTGGCCATCATTCTCCCTTTTTTTTCCATTTTCAGTTTGTTAGTAGATTGGTGTCAGATCTGGAAGTTCTTGGTTTAGACTTCAAGACATTATATGCATAGGGAGTACTGGATGGTGTTTTTAAGTCACAGAGTAATAGAATTTTTAAGGTCAGTGCTGTAGATTATGTTCTCAGGGGCAGGAGGCAAGGACAGCTGCCAAAGATGTTGTTTCCAAAGATGTCCTATAGCCCCTCAACACAGGGATTTGGGCTGTGTCCTGGAGTAAGGTGTTCCCTTGAGGTCTTGTCAGCTAACTATTCTCTGCCCATCTTCAGGATGGACACACAATGGTCAGAGTGGGTGTGGCATGTGAAAGGGATGGGATTAAGGGGTGAGGGCATGATAAAGAAGCTGATGCCTAGGCTCCATGCCCGGCATGACACTGGTGTCCCCTCCTCTGGATTCTCACTTCCTTCTTCCCTCAGGCCTGGTTCTCCCTGCCTTCTCTTCCCTCTCCCCAGGCAGAGAGGGGGCCAATTCAGGGCCCTATGACTCAGGCGCAGGGTGGGGGAGGATGTTTTGGATGCCGCTCTGCTGACGCTGGTGCCCTCTGTTCTTACATCCTCCTTAATTTACTGCCTGAGGAGGGGGCCAGGGCTCTGGAGAGAGGATTAGATGGTCCACACTGATCTGAGGCAACAGCTGCTGGGCTGGCGGCCGAGGAGCGAGGAGTGAACAGGAGGTGGGGGAGGCTCATGCCTCCACCAAGGCCGGAAGGGAACAAGGCGAGCATCTGGATGTGGCCCTTAGGTGAGGTTGGCTCTGGGGGAAGCTGCCCTTGGTCTGAGGGGTAGGGCTGCAAGCCTTGGCCAACCAATAAAGTCAAATACAGGAGTCACACAGGAAAGCCTGGGAGCCATCTGGTCAACCATCTTGCCAGTTTCCTAGAGAAAACCAGAAAGTATTTTCTTGAGCTTCCTGTAACCCAGGGAGGGGAAGACAAGCTCTGAGGCCTGGGGCCTAAAAGACCATCTTATCAAGCCCTAAGTAGCCACATAGTTGTGCAAGATGCTCCCTAAAGTCAAGGCTGCCCCACATCATTTGGAGCAATCCCTTATATCATTACAACACTCTCTTCTCTCACTCATGCATTCCCTTGTTCCTTCTAAAGCAGAGGCAAACCAAATAGCTGCATCCCCATTTGGCAGATGGGGAAACTGAGACCCATAGAAGTTCAGTGCCTTGTCGCAGATCACACTTGGGGTCAGTGGTGTGGCGTTGATTAGGGCCTAGTGCTTGTAACTGAATCGCTCTGACTCTTGAATACCAGGACACATGTTAGCATTTAGCACTGGAGGTTGTCCTCTCTCCTTCCTTCTAGTCCATAATTGGCTAATGCAAAATAGCCCAGGCATGGGAACCATAAACCTGGACTCTTTGATACAGTTAATATCTCCTTCTGGGGATTCAGTTTTCCCAACTGTATAATGGGCAGTATCTTGCATAGCACTATGACTATCCCTAAAAGCCTGACAGTATCATCTTAGTCTGTGAAAGGACAGGAAAGGCTTTCAGGATAATTAAAAAAGTTGGAGTGAACCTTTGAGCTCTGGAGTCAAAATATCTGGGATCAAATATAATCTCTGCCACTTACTATTATTTCTAGTAAGTTTTTTCCCTCTTTGAATTCAACTACCATTCATCTTCTGTAGATAAGGGACAATAACAACTACCAAAAATAGCTGTTACAAGGATTAAAAGAGGCAATGCATTCCAAAAGCCAAGCATTGTTCTTGGTGCATAGTAAATGCTAAATAAATTATAGAAAGACCAATGGTAGTAGTACCTGTTGGGTGTTACTTCTTGCTTGCTGATTCGTGTAGCCACTGAGATTGGGCCAAGAGATCTTGTGCTAATGGATTGTTTAGAGCAGCAGATCTCACCCCTGACCAATCAATCAGGATCACTGGATTGGGGACTGATGCTTAACAAGGTTCCTAGGTGACCTTGAGGATCACCCGAGGTTGGTAATCACTATCTTAGGGGACCTGCTTTGATGGCCAGATAATTGACATATCAGTTGTTTGTAGGTAAACAGGTGCTCAGCCATTTAATAGTTTAAACACTCCCGATCGGCACTTTCACTACTAATTAACTCCTAACTAGCCCTTCCTTCTCTGGGTCATAAGCAGGAATTCCCCGCTGGGGGTTCCCAATTAATGAGGTTTAGCCAGCTTGGGGGCCTCTGGGAAGCAGGCAGGACTAATTATGCTCTACCCTCCAGCCCAGCCCCCTGGCCAAATCCTCTCCCTGTCCTTCATCAATCTTGTCCTAGCCTCCAGCTGGCTTGCATTAGCTCTGGTTTTCCAGCCCCCATGGCTGCGACTGTAGCTGAGAGGTTGAGCCAGTCCAGGCTGGATGGATCTGTCACCCGATCCTGGGTCTGTGCCGCAGCCAGTCCTGGAATCTGGGGCAATGTGATCCTGCCCTGCGGGAGCTCCTAGCCAGGCCAGGGACGCCATGGCGGGGCTCAGAAAATCCCAGCTATCCAAGGACCTCTGCCTAAGCCCCGAAGGATCACAACCACTGACTCTCAGAGCACCTCCGGTCTCAGCCCCTCACCTTAAAGAACAGGACACTGGGGCCCAGAGAGGTGAGGTACCTGCCCTAGGTCACACAGCCTGTTCACTGCATAGCCTACACCAGAACTCTGATCTCTCCACTCCTAGCTCTTTCCCACAGCTCCTTCTGGAGAAGTTCTATAGACCTATCGTCTGGGTGATGGGGTCTGGTATGGGGGCTCCTATCCAATCCCAGACTCCCAAGGCAGAGGATATCAGAGGAAGGAAGTTTTTGAACTAAAGCACATGATCCTTTTAACCCAGATAAAATAAGACAAATTTTAAGTCATTTGAAGTTGGAAATTTGAGGAATAGCAGGAATAAAAGTTTGGGAATAATTGAAATAAGGGCAATAAAGAAGTTTTTAAAATATCTTTTATAGACACAACACCACTTGTTAGCACAATTGAGGAATACAGATGGTTGGATCTGACACATAGGAACACTCACCTCTGGAATCTGAGTTTGCTTATTATAATGTCCGCCTAAAGCTATGGCTTCGCCCAAAGGTATAGAAACCCAGACTATGAAATGGAAAAATTTGTAGAGGAAAGATTGCATTTTTGTCTTTAGTGGTTGAGGGAAAGGTCAAGATGGTTCTTCAAGGATGGATCTTTCTCACATTATCCCATTTTTTTTTTTAATATCTGGATTTTAACAATCTTACTCAGACCTGCTTCTCTCATACTTCCTAAAAGTTTTGAACCAAATATTTAGGACAAGAAGTGGTTCTGTTAAGGGTCTGAGGGTGTGGACAGCAGAGGCTATCTGGTCTTGGCCTTCAAAGTGTCAGGATGTCAAGTAGCTCTTGTCTAGAGAAGGTCAAATGGTCACCTTCCCTCAGAAGATAGCCTGGAGCTCAGAGCCTGGAGCTGAGGAAAAATGTGCCAGCCCTTTAGAAAGAGTTGCCATATGCTGAGAAAGGGCTTATTTTGTCCCAAGGGCCTTGTACACCACTGCTTTATAAAGTAAGTATTTTTATCCCTATTATATACTTGAGAAAACTGAGGCTAAGAGCAGCCAAGTGCCGTACCTAAGGTTACTAACTTACATAGTGACAGAGCCAGGATTTGAATCCAAACCTATAGGACTCAGAAGCCAGTACATTTTTCTCCAATGCCTTTTGGGTAGAAGTGTGGAATACTACATCCTTCGGGTTGGGTGAGGTACACGGGTTCACATTTCTTGCTCCTTTGGAGTTTACTTCCTTGCTGCTCTCCCTCGGAGTTCACCACATTGTTCCGGAAGATGGCACACGTAGCTTGTGGAGTCTGCCCCACAAGCCCCGGCCCCCCTCAGATGTTAGCCGCAGTCCGGTGGACAGTCCTAGGCGAGCTCAGACTCAGTCTCCATGTCCTGCCTCAAGCAGAGCCAGTCTCCGAATTCTGATTCAGGGTTCCCCGCTGCATTGCAGAAGCTTGATCAGAGCTTGCAAATGCTGTCTGGAAGCTCAGGGGAGTCACTTGCCCAGAAGCAATTTTCAACCAGGGAGGGAGGGAGACAATGAAGGATGAGTCCAGCTATCATCTGTCAGGTGGCTATTTCTGGGAGGCATCCATACACTTCTCGGAGGTTCCAGCAGAATCAAGCCCCCTATGTCTGTAGACCTCAAGGAAGCATGCCCTCATCTTGGCTTTTCCTTTTCCCCTGGTTCACTCTTCCTATCCCCACAGGTCTGCGTCCTGGGGCCACCTTCTGAGTAGAAGAGCTCCATTAAATTCTTGCCGGAGGCTCTGCTTTCAGGGTGACCCAAACCAAGACGGTGTGCCTGTGCCCGGAAGGCTGTGTGAATTGGCAATAGCACTGTGGGTGGTGGCGGGGGGGAGGGGGGCAGGGAGGACACAGCGTGGCAGAGTAGCAAACAACTTTGAACAGAGAGTAAACTCCAAGGGACGCAGCAGTCGGGACCTCCTTTCCTTCCCTGGAGATCCTCTACATATAAAATTCCCAGGGGTGTCTGGGTGGGCTCAGTTGGTTAAACCTCTGCCTTGGGTTCAGGTCACAGTCCCAGGGTCCTGGGATCCTGCTCAGCGGGGAGCCTGCTTCTCCCTCTCCCTCTGCCCCTCCTCCCTGCTAGTAGTGCTCTCTCTCTCTCTCTCAAATAAATAAATAAACTCTTTTTAAAACAATAAAATAAATTCCTGGAGCTCCTGAAGTCTGTGCCTAAAAGGGAGGCGGCACATGGCTTAGGGGACCAGCAAAGACATGGGACCTCTTGAATTTGTGGCCATGGGTGGGCTCATCACTCAATGGGGAGTTTCTGGATGGGGCTGTCCCTGTCTCTAGTTAGGGCTATCCCTCAGCCCTTAGTGGTGGCTTTCCCAGGCTGTCACTGGTGTGGAGCTGTCTCAGGTAGGTCACTACCTGACCACGGTTTCAATGAGCCAGTTCCATTAGTCACAGAGTGGGGGGTCCTATAGGGGTGGGGGTGGGGAGCTGTTTTACCTGGTAATATCTTTGGAGCTGATATCCAGCCACATCCTAAGCCTCTGTATAAAAACAAAGGGGGAGAACTTAACCAGCTGGAAAAATCAATTTAAATGCTTAAAGAGAAACAGTAAGGCCTGACCCCGCCGCCTCATTTTCACGAGGTGAGTCACTAAAACGGTTGAGCTCATGGCTAATCTATGAGCAAAGGCGCGCTGGCGGTCACCGCGGCGCGGGGAAGGCCTCCGACCTGTTTCCTGGAACCCTGGCGCCAGGCAGAGGCCAGGGCAGCCGTGTGACATCGGGAAGCCAGACCACCGCTCCGAGGAGCAAGCTCCCAGCTCCGAGGCTCAGGTCTAGCTGCGACTTCTTCACTGGCCAGTTTTCACGGTTACTTGATTGGCCGGTTCCACTACCCACGCCTCACAATATGCAGCTCTCATTGGTCAAGTCCACCGCACTCTCCAAAGATCTTGTTCTCTAACTGGCAAATCCCCCCAGCCAGTCCGCCAAAACGAGGCTGCTCTCACACACCTCACGTCCAATTTCTATTTAAAGACTCCTTCCAGCTCTGATCCTCTGAATTGATGCTATTCTCATGGGCTTCCCTTAAATATGCGTGCTTCGTGCCTCTTCCCTGTCCTGTAGGGTGAAGAACAAAGGCATGGAGGTGGGTGAGATCGAGATTTGAATCCCAGCCCAGCCACTCCTTAGCTTTATAACTGCAGACAAGCTGTTTAACTTCTGTATGCCCTAATTTTAATAACTAAGAGCACTAGAGTTAGATGGCTTATTGTTTGCTAGCTGTGTGATTTCGAATGGATTACTTAACTTCTCTGAGCCTCCTTTTCTTCAGCTATAAAACAGGGATAGTAGTACCTCAAAGACTTGCCCAGAGGATTAAATGAGATCGTGAATGTAAAGTGTGTGGCACATAAGTTCTCAATAAATGTTAGCTATTTCTGTTGTGTGTTTAGAGGGAAGGGAACTTGCAGGGCAATAAAGACCAGCCTTGTCTTCCCGTGGCTAAGGATTCAGTCCAAAGATCAGCCAGTGCACAGACCCAGGTAATGGTCAGTGATACTATGGATGCAGTTCTTATCTTCCTGAGTGAGGGCAACCCCAGTGCCTGGTCCTACCTGGGCCTGTCCCTCAAGAGATGTCCCTCAGAGGTTTCCAGTGTGAGGTAGAGACCCAAGAGGGGCAGGAGGAGGATGAAGAATGTTGCATTAAGACGAGTGGCTCTCGGGGTACCTGGGGACTCAGGTGGCTAAGCGTCTGCCTTCGGCTCAGGTCGTGATCCCGGGGTCCTGGGAACGAGCCCCATGTAGGGCTCCCTGCTCAGTGGGGAGTCTGCTTCTCCCTCTCCCTCTGCATGCTCTCTCTCTTTCTCAAATAAATAAATACAATCTAAAAAAAAGACCAGTGGCTCTGAGAGACCTAGTGAGTACGGGGTGGCAAGAGTATTGACTGTGGCTATTAAATATGCTAAAGCACTTAAAAATGAGCATAAAAGCATTAAGAAAGAAATTCATACTTACAGGATTCGAATATTGGATAAAGGATCTGGACTCAAACACATGACTACAGTATCACGAATTGCAACGTTTATGACAGAAGAAGGAAGATCTCAGGTGTATTACTGTGCATCTTTGTGCTGCTGCATCCCCACAGTTCCCTGTGGCTGCCCAGTAACACTCAACAGCCGTTCTCCTAGTCTTTACTTGGTTAAACAGTTGCAAGAACAAGATACATTGTACTGATAAAAATTAAAACATCACTGGGTTAAACAAAGGGCACAAGAAACTGCTGTATTGGTTGGTCAAATTCAGCTTTTGGAATTCAGACTTTATTTTGTCAAAGAATGTTCCACCTGCATTTATTACACTAAAATCTTAGGATTAAGCTCTACTATACCTGGGTTATTTTTATATGCAAAAATAATATACAGATATCTGGTCTGTATGTTGGAAAGCCCTTTGAAGACTGGTCATTGCCTGCCCTTTGCCAGAAGAATCTGGAAGTTTGTGTCAACACTGGCAAGAGTAAACAGCTGTGTCAGTGGCCCCTGCCTTTGAGACTTGGCTGCTTGTTAGCAGAAAGTATATAGTAATCTTTGTCAGAATCATGTGTCAGGGATCAAAAATAATTTTTTTATACCTGCTGATGTATTTTTCTGTTCTAAATGGTTTAGGCTTGTGCCCTACAGCATTTTTGCCATCAACCTTTGGGCTGGAGTAGAAAAGGAGGAGAGGGGGTAAGAGAAGCCCGATCAGACAGGAAGGGGAGAGAGAGCGAGCTCTTCAGTTGCTAGGAACAGATGAGACAGATCAGGGTGCTGCCTTAGCCCAGGGATACAGGGGTCCAGGTAAGATGAAAGATACCCCAATAGAAGCACTCACCCCCAACAGGTTTAGGAAAATGCTGCAAGTGGGCAAGCTATTGTTGCATTTTCTCCCAGCCCCACCTTCATGCTGCAGGACGTGTCTAGACTGGTAGCCTGAAGCAGTCTCTGGGTGCTGTGGAAGAGATCCAGAAGCATCTGCTCCACTATGGTAAACAGAGATGGTGGCTGAGAATTGAGAATTGGTAAGCTTGCCCAAAGGTTGCCCTGTGGTGGAGGTACAGGGACCCCGCCCCGTTGTACAGAAGTGGGAGGATTCTCGTGACAAGGGGGTGCAGGTAGGCAGCTCAAAGCTGAGGGTCCAGGTGGGAATTGTATCTGAGTCTCCAGCAAGAGCCCAGCAGCAGGGTGAAAGGGCCATCTCCCAGAAAGCAATCGCCATGTAGTTTGCCTGTCCTGAGAACACTGCAAGATATCCAGCCACAGATCCCTCAATAGGATGAGGGAGGACAGAGGGTCCTGTCCAAAGGGGTTGAGCTCCCCTTTCCCCCAGAGGAGCAGAAGCCATATGGCTCAGACCCGAGGTCCCTCTCCCCCTCGGTGCCCCTGCAATACTCAGGGAGCAGAGAGGGAGGGGTGGGCAGAGAGCCCCTGGAAGGGCTGAGAAGCTACCGCAGAGTGAGTTCACTCAGAGAGTAAGAGGGGATTTTAACTAGAAGAGCTGGAGTATAATTTCCCCCCACCTTTCACTTGGAAACTTTGAAACAAGATAAAAAAATATTTAGGGAACAATAAAGAAAAGCATATTTCCTTGCACGTCTGAATTGTAATGCATACATTGTAATCCGTTTACAAAAGTATACAGTGGCCAGGGGCATTGTCCTAAAAGGCAATGTGAAACCAACTGCCTTAAATCACATTTCCTGCATTGTAAAACTCTCTTGCTTGAAAGGATAATAGTTTAAACATTTTTGTGTCATCTGTTCCAGAGCGTATGATGGTTCTCTGATCTGCAGATTCTTTACGGGAAAGGATTATAGTTCATCATTTTTCATCCTGTAATTGATACACTAACTGCCTATCGGGACCCCGATTTCAGAGGCAGAGTACAGCTACTGGGTTTGTCTGCATATCTTCCCCTGAAAAAAATTAAAATGGGTGGAAAATCCAGTGTGGCAGACACACCAAAGGTGTAAAAGCAATTCTCAAGTGACCCTTCAGAAGCTTTATCAATGCTGCTTTATGTAAAAGCATTAAATGCCAACCTGGTGAAAATTTAAGACTGAATTTGCTGGGATGGTTACTATGAAATATTACAAGTTAAGTGCCTGCTTTTCTGTAGTGTGTGTACAGTCTGAACAATTTCTATCACTTTTGACTTTGGCAAAATGTTCTTTCTCCAAAATAAAGCTAATTCAAGACCCTATAAGAGACTAAGTGTGACATGGCTTATCAATAAGGCTCAAATAGCTGGAACCCTGCCCAGGCATTGCAAACTCAGCATACCTTTTGCAATTTGTATAAAGTTCTTCATAAGAACAGAGTATTTTTGATTGTTATATTGTCAAGAATTGTTTAACATTGGGGCGCCTGGGTGGCTCAGTCGTTAAGCGGCTGCCTTCGGCTCAGGTCATGATCCCAGGGTCCTGGGATCGAGCCCTGCATCGGGCTCCCTGCTCCGCGGGAGGCCTGCTTCTCCCTCTCCCTCTCCCCCTGCTTGTGTTCCCTCTCTTGCTGTGTCTCTCTCTGTCAAATAAATAAATAAATAAAATCTTAAAAAAAAAAAGAATTGTTTAACATTTTCAGGGTTTTTTTTTTCCAATGGAGTGTACTTTTGTTTTAACCAATAAACCAATAAAATTATTGATTATTAGTAAAGTTGTGTGCCTAGAAATTACATGAAGCCTTTTTTATTATGCTCAGTGCTGGGAGGAGGCATGTTAGATTTCACACTGGGGCCTATTTTTCCTGCCAGAAGGTCTTGTTATTCCCAGAATACCTGCCTGGAACACCTACCCTTGTAGTCTGTGGGCTACGGCACCTCCTTTTAGGAAATGTGCTCACCTGGGCAGTGAAGACAACATGAGAGAGAACCTCACAGGAGGGTAAGGTAGGAGAGAGCCACAGGTAAAGAAATGCCTTTCCTGAGCCCTTACAATGTGCTGGGCACTGGGCCAAGCTCTTATGAGCAAACTGTTGCCTTAAAAAAAAAATGAAACATTTTTTGTTGAAGTATTATGTACATAGAGAAAAATGCACATAAGCGTACAACTTGATTTTTGCAAAATTTTTATAAGATGAGCATACCTGTGTATTTAGCCCCCAAGTTGAGTAACAGACCATGATAGCACCCCAGAAGTCTCCTAATGTCCTCTCCTAATCCCTTCTGACCCTCCCTGGAAAACTACTGTCCTGACTTCTAGCAACATAAATTTAGTCTGCTTTTAAAAAGTTTTTTATTTTGAAATAATCTTAGATTCACAAGTTGCAAAAGTTATGCAGAGTTGCTGCATACCTTTTACCCACCTTCCCCGATATTATAGAACCACAGTAGAGTATCAAAACCAGGAAATTGATGTAGGTCCAATAATAGTAACTTAGCTGCAGGTGTTGTTATTCAGCTCTTGCCAGTTTTTACATGCGCTTATTTATTTATTTATTTTTTTGGAGTATAGTTCTATGAAATCTTATCACATACATAGATTCATGTAATCACCACCACAGTCAGGATATAGACACCTTCCATCACCACAGACTTTTACCTGGTTTTGAACTTTATCTGAATGGTACATAAATATACTTTTATTACTGGCCTCTTTCCTTGAGCATTACATTTGCAAGATTTATTATTGTTGCTGTGTGTCATTGTAATTTGTTTATTCTCATTGTTGTATTCCATTGTGTGTATATCCTACAACTATTTATCTCTTCTACTGATGGTGGACATTTTGAGTTTCAATGTTTGTTATGAGTGGTGCTGTTTTGAACATATTATGAATATATGTAAGCATTTCTGCAGAATATATACTGAGGAGGGGATTGCTGGGTCTTATGTGTATGCTTATCTCTGATACGTAGAGCAAATCAATTTTCTAAAACTGTTCTACCAATTTACTTTCCCATAAGCAGTTCAGAATCCTGGTTTCCACATCCTTACCAAATCTCGGTATTTTCTGTCTTCTTCCTTTTAACCATGCAATGGTATGCATGTGGTACTGTGTGGTGAGTTTACTTTGCATTTCCCTGATGACTAGTGGAGGTAAGCACCATTTCATACATTTATTTGCCACTTGGATATTATTTTTTGAGAAGTGCCTAGTCAAGTCTTTTGCCCTTTTTAAAAATTGCATGGTCTTTTTTCCCTCTTGTTGATTTGTAAGAGTTTGGATATGAGTGCTTTGTTGGATATATGCATTGCATTCTCTTTACTCACTCCATCTGTTACCTTTTTTTTAAATAAAAAACTTTATTTTTTAGAGCAGTTTTAGGTTCTCAGCAAACTGGAGTGGAAAGTACAAAGAGTTGCTATATACCTCTTTCCCCCCTGCCACTCAGTCTCCCCACTATCAACATCAGGTAGCAGAGTGCTACATTTGTTACAGTCAATGAACTTACATGGACACATCATTATCGTCCAAAGCCCATAGCTTACATTAGGGTTCACTCTTGATGTACTTTCTGTGGATTTGGAAAAATGTATAATGACATGTCCACCAGTATAGTATTTTTTGGTGTGGACATGTTTTCAATTCATCTGGGTAAATGCCAAGAAATGTGATTGCTGGATTGTAGGGTAAGAATATGTTTAGTTTTGGGGCACCTGGGTGGCTCAGTTGGTTAAGCGTCCAACTCTTGATTTCAGCTCAGCTCATGAGATTGAGCCCTGAGTCAGGCTCTGCGCTCAGTGGGGAGTCTGCTTGAGATTCTCTCTCTCCCCCTTCCCCCCTCTCACGTGCTCATGTACACACTCTCTCTCTAAATAAATAAATAAACACATAAAACCTTAAAAAATGTTTAGTTTTGGTTTTGGGTTTTTTTATATTTTAAAGATTTTTATTTATTTATTTGAGAGAGAGAGAGAGGAAGAGAGCACAAGCTGGGGGAAGGGCAGAGGGAGAGGGAGAAGCAGGCTCCCCACGGAGCAGGGAGCCCCATGCGGGGCTCGATCCCAGGACCCTGGAATCATGACCTGAGCAGAAGGCAATGCTTAATCGACGGAGCCACCCAGGCGCCCCTAGAATATGTTTAGTTTTCTAAGAAACTGCCAAACTGTCTTCCAAAGTGGCTGTAGCATCTTGCATTCCTACTGGCAATGACGGCGTGTTCCTGTTGTGCCCCAGCCTTGCCAGCATTTGGTGTTGTCAGGGTTTTGAATTTTGAGCATTCTAATGGTATGTAGTGGCATCTTATTACTGTTTTAATTTGTAATCCCCTAATGAATATTGAGCATCTTTTCATATGCTTACTTGCTCTCTGTATATCTTCTTTGGTGAGGTGTCTGTTCAGATCTTTTGCCTGTTTTTATATTTGATTTGTTCATTTTCATATTGTTGAGTTTTAAGAGTTCTTTGTATATTTTGGTAACAGTCCTTTATCAGATATGTCTTTTTGCAAATATTTCATCCTAGTCTGTGGCTTACCTTCTCATTGTTTTCATGTGTTGCTTTTCTAGTCTCTTAATTGCACTTCTGATGAGCAGACATTCTTAATCCTAATATGGTCTAATTTATTTAAAAATTCCCTTTTTGATTAGTCCTTTTTATGTTCTATTTAAAAAACTTTCATCTATTTCAAAGTCACAAAAATGTTCTATATTTTGCTCTAAAAGCTTTGGTGTCTTAACTTTCACATTTAGATTTGTCATCCACCTGGAATTGATTTTTATGTATAGAGTGAGATGGGGGTCAACATAGTTATTTTTTCTCTATGGATATGCAATTGACCCAGCACCATTTATTGGAAGGATCATTATTTCCCTTTTACACTGCAGTGGCATCTTTGTCCCAAACCAGGTGTCCATAGATATGTGTGTCTGTTCACATAAATCTATTTTATTCTTCACAATAACTCTTGGGAAGAAGTGGGAGCTCTGGACTCAGGACTTGCTCAACTCAAGACCAGAGTCGCTCAACAGAGACCTGGCCCGAGACTGGCTCAAAGGTGGGAAACTTCTGTCATTGGAGCTAATCCTATGGTCTTTGATTTGCATTTTGAGTCTTTATTGTGTGGCTTTGAATGAGCTGATTGACTTCTCTGAGCTTGTTTCCAAATGTGTAGGATGCAGATAATACTACCATGGTGACATGGAACTTGAGAGACTTAGATAATTAAATGTATAGTATTGTTGTTGTTGCTGTTACTCTCTGTTCTCTTAAGAATGATGAAGAGGAAGGCAGGGTGATTCCACTGCATCCTTTGAGTGCCTTGGTTCCTGCCCCCTCTCTTCATTTCCGATCTCCCTGGGGAAGCTCCTAAGCTAATGTCCTTGTGAAGACGGGAATGCAGAAGGTTTTGGAAGGTCTGCCTCCTAGGGGGAACCAGTTGCTTCTCATCCTCAAGGCTTCTACTTTTGTCAGACCCTCTGCTCTCTCCTGAGAGCATCTCCAGCCTCCGCCTCTGGGGAACTTGTTAAGTGCACGCAGTTCCAAAGCAGGCATGGGATGCGGGCAAGAAAGTTGTGGCAGTCAGGCAACCCTCATTCCTGGGCTTGACTCAGTAGTTCAGGTACGTGGACAATCTTAGATGAGCTGCTCCCCTTCTCTGAGCCTTAGAGTCTTACCGACAGTGTCCCCAAGTGTCCTCTGCACTTGTATTCTGTAACTTCTTAACTTCTTATCCCAGTTTGTGCTAAGTTCCACAGCAGGTTCCCAGAGATGCTACAGAAAAGGCTCACTACGTTCTCAGGGCTTATCCTTTCCCAGAGAAGAGCCAGGTAGTGTGATCGCTGTTCTTTCTTAGTTGTCCCAAGGACAGACTCCAAAATACAGAAATAGCTTTATGCACAAAGGTGTTTTTATTTTTTAAAGATTTTATTTATTTATTTGACAGAGAGACACAACGAGAGAGGGAACACAAGCAGGGGGAGTGGGAGAGGGAGAAGCAGGCTTCCTGCGGAGCAGGGAGCCTGACGTGGGGCTCAATCCCAAGACCCTGGGATCATGACCTGAGCCGAAGGCAGATGCTTAACGACTGAGCCACCCAGGCACCCCTATGCACAAAGATGTTTACCACAGTATTGCTTATGCCAGTGAAAACACCCAGTTTGGAAATAATTGCTCTGCTTTATGCTCCATCCGGGGGCAGCCACACCGGTCCCCAGCATCCTAGATTCAGCACAGAGAAATCTAGTGTCGATTTGGTTTCGGGAAACAGCCACAATACTTGATATAGAGTCATTTAGTCAAACATTAAATATTTTGGTCACACATTATGTCCTGGGCTAAGGAATGGCTTTATGAAGGTGACTCGGACACTATCTCTGCTGCCAAGGAGCTCCCAGTTTAGCCAAGGAAGCAGAAACCTAAGGAGTGAAGTAGAAGCCGATGTATGTGCTGCATTAGAAGCATGAGACGAGGTGCCAGGAGAGCCCAGAAGAGAGAGAGTCATTTTTGATGATCAGATGGGAGCTGTTTGCAAATTTCCGGGAGAGAGAGGAAGAGGCATGGAAGCCTGAGGTCACTGAGGTTGGAGAGAAGCAGAGTCTGGGTGCTATTCAGGAGGTAGAATCAACATCCTGTGGGCTGAGGGGACGTGGGGGGCGGGGCGCGAGTGGTGATGAGTCTCAGGTTCCTGACTGGCAACCGTGTGGATGGTGGTACTTCTTCTGAGATGGGAATCCCAGGAGGGGAAGAAGTTGGCGGGAAAGTTAAGGGCTATGTTGGGTTTTAGCTGCCTAGGATGAGCTGTCAGGAGGCAGATTGGGGATAAACTGGGGGCTCAGAAAGAGAGTGAGGCTGGCAACCTTGCTTTGGGCCTCATCAGCCTAGGGTTGCTGTTTAAAGACTCGGGAGGAGAAGACATAGGTCAGGAGAGAGAGGGGACTGAGAAGCCTACCTTTAAGGAAGGGACAGGAAGGCATGGGAAGGCAAAAGAAGAAGAGCCCATGAATGAGGGAGACAAAGAGCAGTCAGAGGAGACCAGGAGAGCTCCTCTGGAAGGAGCGAGAGGCTCCAGAAGGAGGCAGCTACCAATCTATCTTATAATGCTGGGAGGTCTGGACAGTTGAGGACCAAGATGTGACGTGTCTGTTAAATCTAACGTGGAAATGGTGGGAACAGGATAGTTTCTCTGGGGTGGGGAGACTGGGCTACACCCTGCAAGGAGTTGGGGAGTAAGTGGGCAAACAGAGGACAATGAAGGGAGTCAACTCTTTTGAGGAGCGTGGCTAGAAAGAGAAGGAAAGAAATAGGACAGTGACTGGGCATGGGGGGAGATTGAGGGAGGGTTTGAAGCTGTGATGGTGGTTACAGCACTCTTGCCACCAACTTCTGGCTACTGAACAAGGTCACAGTCTACTTTGGGACCTTTCTTCTCCAGGCCAGGCTTCTCATGGAAGAAAGGGCCAGGGTCAGCTGTCTGTGCTCTCTCCCTATCTGTGCATGTGTGTCCGCGGGCAAGTGTACGCCTGTGTTCGGGAAGCTGGAGTAAGAAGCCACTGGATTAGAGCTCTAGCTTCCCACCTGGTCTGGAGGCAGCCCTGGGGCAGCCCCAAGTTTCCTGAGGGGCTGGGCCTGCATCTTTTTCTCCAAGATGAGGATGAGAAGTGGGAGGCAGGCTGTGGACCATCAGGATCTGTCAGCAGCCTCTGCAAGTTTGCCCACCATCTGGGTCCCATCACACAAGTGGGGCTTTTCCTACATTAATCTCTGATGAGCTTGGCCCGGCTTTCATTTCAAAAGGCTCTACTTCTTTTCTGTCTTCCACCAGGCCCTTCTTTCCACCCCCTCCCCAAAACAGGACTAAAAATCATGCCTTCTCCCTTCCTTGGTTTCCCAGCCCAGCTGGGGCCAGAGAACGCTTTGAAATTGGAGCGAGGCTTGGGATGGGGTGGGAGGGGATGCTGGTGTAGCTGGTGGGAAGAGGCTGGAGGAGGAAATGGCCAACTGAGTTCCCAAGCAAGGGAGAGAACAGAGATCTCTTGGATGACCAGCTCTCGTTCCTTGGGGTCTCCACTCCTTTCCCTCCCATTTATTTCCCACCAAGTGTCTGTCCTTTACCCCAGTCTTTCCTCTTTTTGTCCTGCATCCCTGGGACAGGGACCATCTCCTGGAACTTCTAGTCCTCCCCTGGTGTCTCTATAGATGAGAGACAACTCTCTTAACCTGTCAGGAAATGAGTCCAACAAAGGCTGGCCTGTTATCAGCTGCCTGAAAACGGACTTCCAGGGACATGAGCCCAGACTTTTGGGAACTCGGTTTTCTATCTTCTTTCCTCCATGTTTGCTATATAGTGCAGGAGACTGGTGTAGAATGGATGTGGCCAAATGCAAAATGGGACATGGGCTAACCAGGATAGAGCTTCATGTGTCTCAGAGTCCAGAAATCCTGAAATGTCAGAGCTAGGAGGGATCTTGAGACATATAGTCCAGCTCAGATGTTGTATGTGGATGGATGCAGAGAGGCCCAGAGAGAGGAGAGTGATCACACAGGGCCAGGACGAGAACCTGGCAGTGAGGCTCTCGCTTATGGGTCTGCCTGGTGTGGGATCCTGCAATAGGCATAAAAGATGTTTTACTG
The DNA here is from genome assembly GCF_964656455.1 of Halichoerus grypus. NCBI lineage: Eukaryota > Metazoa > Chordata > Mammalia > Carnivora > Phocidae > Halichoerus > Halichoerus grypus. The sequence continues at coordinate 39,254,917 of NC_135722.1, forward strand.
ATCATATGTCAAGGGCTAACTTGGATTCATAGTCACTGGGGGCCAGGGTTGTCCTGAAAGTGTTTTGTGACAGATCCGGGCTCCACAGATTGGTGATGAGGAGTGGCTAGGTGACAAAGTCAAGGACCTATTTCTAAGAGGGGAGGATCAGTGGCTAAGGATAAAAGATAAGGTTAATGAGAGCCCATTCTTATTATTAGATTCTTGCCTGTGTCAGTCTCTTTCTGTTTGCATGAAGGAGGGATTCATTTAATAAGGAAGACTTTATATGGGTACAAGATGGATTTGGTGACATGTAACAGAAAATCCAGTTCAAACTGGATCCAACAATAAGAGCATTTATTAACTCACATAACAAGAAGTTCAGAGATAAAGTGGGTTTCAGGACTGGTTGATTCAGCGTGTCATCAAGGATTCAGGTTCTTTCTGTTTCTCAGCTTTGCCTTACTTTTTGTCATAAGATGGCTGCCTTCTAGTTGTAAGATAACTGCCAGTAGAAAAAGGAGATTTTTCCCCTTTATTCAGTTTAATGGGAAAGAGGAAAATAGTCTCTCTCCAGCCATGGAATGTAAGTCTTTTTCTTGAGGCTGATTGGGCAACTTTGGGTCATATGCCTATCCCTGGACCAACAGCAGTTACCAAGAACATGCGTTCTATATACTGTATTAAAATAGATTTTTTAAAAACCTCTCAATTTTTCTCAGAAATAAAAACTGTATTGTTGGGGAAAAAATAATGGAAGGCTTGATGAACATGCTCAAGACAAAAATCAATGAACTAAAAAATAGTGCCAAGGAATCCTCTCAAAATACAATGCAATAAGATAAAGAGGTGAAAAGTATAAGACAAAGTATAGGGAGACTTAAGATTTCTAACATGTCTGTGATATAGAAAGCTGGAAAGAACTTTGCTCATTGTTCCTACAGTAACAAAAAGAGAAAGCTGGATAAATTACAAAACCGTAACATTTTTTGAACCTGTCTGTAATAGCCAGCTTCCGAGATGGCTCCCCATGATCTTTACTTCCTGGTATTTACACCCGTGTGTAATTTCTTACTATGTTGTACCAGGTCAATCTGCATAAGCCATAGAACACAGCAGAAGTGATGATATGCCACATTGAAGATTAGGTTATAAAAGAATATGGTTTTCTGTTTTGGGCTTTCTCTCTCTCATCACTTGCTCTGGGGGCAGCAAGCTGCCAGGTTGTGAGCTTCCCTATGGAAGGGCCCAAGGAACTGAAGTCTCTGACCAACAGCCAGCAATGAACCAAGGCCTGCTGAAAACCACAAGCATGAGCTTGGAAAACTTCTTCAGCCTTATTTACGTCTTGAGGTGTCTATAGCCCTGGATGGCAGTTTGACTCCAACCTCATAAGAGACCCAGAACCAGAACCACCCCGTTAAGCCACTCCCATGTTCCTGAGACATGGCGCCTGTGAAATGTAATTGTTTATTGCTTTAAGCTGCTCTGTTTGGGGGATAATTTGTTAGGAAGCAGTAGATAACTAATAACCCATCAGAGAGTGGACGTGTCAGCGTTACCAAACAGTCTGAAATCTAAGGAAATACAGGGCCCTCCAAGAAGGGAAAGGATGTGAGCATTTGCTTACCTACAGCAGAGTATGAGAAGAGATCTAGGCGCCATAGAAAGAGGTAAAAAGAATAGAGACAAATTTTCATTTATTTTTGTTACGTTGAATGATTTTGTGCTTTCTACTGAGGTACAATTGACATATAACATTATATTAGTTTCAGGTATACAACATAATGATTTGATATTTGTGTGTATTGCAAAATGATCACTGCAATAAGTCTAGTTAACAGCCATCACCATTCATAGTTACAGAAGTTTTTTTTCCTTGTGATGAGAACTTTTAAGATCTCCTCTCTTAGCCACTTTCAGATTTGCAATACAGTATTATTAACTATGGTCACCATGCTGTACATTACATCCCCATGACTTATTTATTTTGTAACTGGAAATTTGTACCTTTTGACTCCCTTCACCCATTTTCCCCACACTCTGCCCCTTACCCCTGGCAACGACCAATCTGTTCTCTGTATCTCTGAGCTTGGTTTTTGTTTTTGCTTTTGTTTTAGATTCCACATATAAGTGAGATCATTATGGTATTTATAATTTTCTGTCTGACTTATTTCATGAGATAAATTTTTAAAACAAACTGCTAAAGGCCAAATGTGAGTTAATATGAAAGTATAGAAATTCTGGGATCTGCGAACAAAAGGGTGGTTCATACTCACTTGCAGGCTCTTCTCCATCAACCTTTCACTGTTTGCTCTTGACAAAGATCAGTGACAATGCAAGAGAATGGAGAACCAAATCAGTCCACACCTTAATCTTGGACTTCCCAACATCCAGAACTATGAGAAAATGAATTTCTCTTATTTAAGCCACCCACTGTATTGTATTTTCATTATAGTAGCCCAACTGAAACAGTACTTACTTTAAATTGTAATTTCAAGTTCTTTGTTGATGTTGTATTGATCCTGTATCCTACAAACTTGCTAAAGTCACTTATTAGTTTCTTGGTTCTTTGTTGATCCTTTGGGATTTTCTACCTAGACAGTTGTCATCTGGGATTAGAGATAGTTTTATTTTTTCTTTTTCAAACTGTATACCTTTTGTTTCGTTTTCTTGCCTTACTTCATTGGATAGAACTTGCAGAACAATGTTGAATAGAAGTGGTGAGAAAAGATCCTATCTTTGTTCTCAAATTTAGGGGGACAGTATTTAGTTTCATCATTTTTAAAAAAGATTTTATTTATTCACTTGAGAGAAAGAGAGAGACAGAAAGAGCACAAGCAGGGGGATAGGCAGAGGGAGAGGAAGAAGCAGACTCCCCGCTGAACTGGGAGCCGGACGTGGGGCTCGATCCCAGGACTTCGAGATCATGATTTGAGCCGATCATGACCTGAGCTTAACCATCTGAGCCACCCAGGCGCCCCTAGTCTTTCATCATTAAGTAGGATACCACCTCGAGAATTTTTCTTAGAAGCCCTTTATTGGATTGAGGAAGCTTCCTTCTAATCTTAGTTTTCTGAAAGTTTTTCTCAAAATGTTGAATTTTGTCCAATGCTTTTTCTGCATTTATTGAGATGATATTATGTCTGTTCCTACCCCTTTGTTGACAGTGATTTTCTCTGTTATATTGATTTTCAGATGTTGAACTAACCTTGCATACCAGATGTAAGCCCCACTTGGTCATGATATATTATTTTTTTCTATATTGCTAGATTTTGATTTTCTAATATTTTCTTAAGGATTTTACATCTATATTCATGAGGGATATTGGTCTGTAGTTTGTTCTTCTCATAATATCTTTTTCTGGTTTTGGTATCAGGGTAATGCTGGCCATATGAAATGAATCAGGAAAATTATCTGGAAGAGTTTGCATATAACTGGTATTATTTCTTCCTTAATATTTGGTGGAATTTTCCTGTGAAGCCATCTGATCCTGGATTTTCTTTGTTGGGAAGTTCTTAACTACTAATTAAATTTCTTTAATAGTATAGTGTTATTCAGATTGTCTAATTCTTAATATTTGGTAGTTTATATATTCAAAAATTTTTCTGTTTTTTTAAGTTATTAAAATTTATCGGAATTATATTTCACAATGTCTTTTTCTGCTTCAGTGACTGTAAGTCTATAGTAATCTCCCTTCATTCATTCCTGAAATTGGTAATTTGTATTATCTCTCCTTTTTCTTAATCTGACTGGCTAGAAGTTTATCAATTTAATTGATCTTGCCAAAGAACCACTTTGGATTTATTAATTTTTCTCTGTAATGTTTTTCTTTTAAATTCCATTGATTTTTGTTTTTTTTGTTTTTTTGTTTTTTTTTTGCTCTTATCTTTGTTATTTTCCTCCTTCTACTTGGTTTGGATTTAATGTACTCTTCTTTTTCTGTTTTTTTGAGGTGAAAACAGATTAATTGATTTAGAGTTTTCCTTCTATTCAAACATATGCATTTAATGCTATAAATATTTGTCCTTCAGCTGCACCCCACTAATTGTAATATGTTGTGTTTTTATTTTCATTCAATTCAAAATATTTTCTAATTTCTCTTGCAACTCTCTCTTTGACCCATGAGTTATTAATAAATACATTGTTTAAATTACAAATATTTGTGGATTTCCCAGACATCTTTGTTATTAATTTCTTATTTAATTGGCAAGGGAACATATTTCATATAATTTCAATTTTTTAAACAATTTCTTGAGGTTTGTTTAATGACCCAGAATATATTCTCTCTTGATGAATGCTTCATGTACATTTGAGAAGAATGAGTATTCTGCTGTTGGTGGGTGAAGTTTTCTTTAAATGTCAATTGGTCAATTTGATTAGTAATGTTATTAGATTCTGTATCTTTTTACTGATTTGCTGTGTATTTATTGTATCTATTACTGATAGAAGAGTTCTGATGTCTCCAACTATAATTGTGAGTTTGTCTATTTTTCTTTTTAGTTTCATTTTTATATTTCATATACATTGTTAAATTTATGGGAATTAAGTTGTTCATAATGATATTTCATTTTCCTTTAGTGTCCATACGATCTGTATTGATGCCTCTTTATTAAATACTGATATTGGTAATTTATTCCTCTGCCTTTTCTGGATTAATTAGGCTAGAGGTATATCAATTTTATCAAGCTTCTTTAAAAAACAAGACTTTGGTTTTAATGATTTCCTTCTATTATTTATTCTCTATTGTTTTCTATTTTATCCATTTCAACTTTAATTATTATTTTCCCATTCTTATATTTACTTTGTTTTTCACCCCAAAGGCTCCTAATAAGGAAGGTACAACCTTTGTTTTTTTTCTTACATTTACTTTGAATTTAATTCTTCTTTTCTTTTTCCAGTTTCTTAGAGTGGGAGTTAAGATCATTGATTTGAGACATTTCTTCTTTTTTAATATAGGCAATTAGTGCTACAATTTTCCCTCTAAATAGTGCTTTAGATACATCCCATAAATTTCAATGTATTATGTTTTAACTTCCAATCACCACTAATTTTAAAAAATGTTTTCTTTGAACTATGGATAATTTAGAAGTGTTTTATTTCTGGATATTTGGAGATCTTTCAAAAAAATCTTTCTGTTAATGATTTCTAATAATTCCATTGTGGTAAGAGAAAATGCTTTTTATGATAATATTCTTTTAAATTTATTTAGTCTCGGTGTATGGCTCAGAATATGGTCTATCTTTGCAAATATTCCATGTCCACTTGAAAAGAATGAGTATTCTGCTCTTGTTGGGTATAGTGCTCTATGAATGTAAGTTAGGTCCAGTTGTTGATAGTATTGTTCAAATCTATACAAAGCCTTACTGATTTTCTGTCTACTTGTTCTTTGAATCATTAGTACAAGGTGTTGAAATCTTCAACTATAATTACAATTTCTTTGCTTTCTATATTTTGGAGCCCTGCATCGGGCTCCCTGCTCAGCCCCACTCATTCTCTCTCTGTCTCTCAAATAAATAGATAAAATCTTTTTTAAAAAAGTAAACTGTTTCTGTAGGCCTTATAATTCGGCTATTAGATTGTTGTTCTCACTCTGCCTCTTCCCACCCCCCGACCCCTTGTTCATACTCCTTCTCTCTCTCTCTCTCAAATAAATAAATAAACTCTTTAAAAAAAAAAAAAGAACATTTAATGATGAAAAAGTCAATGCATCAAGAAAACATAACAATCAATAATTTGTATATACCTAATAACAGAGCTTCCAAAGTTGCGGGGCTGAATCCCAGGACCCTGAGATCATGACCTGAACCAAAAGCAGACACTTAACCGACTGAGCCACCCTGGTGCCCCTCATTAAATGTTCCTTTAAAAAAACTTCTAATGATATTCCTGGGGCGCCAGGGTGGCTTAGTCAGTTAAGCATCTGCCTTCGGCTCAGGTCATGATCCCAGGGTTCTGGGATTGAGCTCCACGTTGGGCTCCCTGCTTAGCGGGAATCTCCTTCTCTCTCTGTCTCTCCCCACCCATTTGGCTATTCTAGGTCCTTTACATTTCCATATACATTTTAGGACCAATTAATTTGTTACTTTCTACAAAACAAGCTTGCTGGGATTTTGATAAAGATTTCAATGAATATATGGATTAATTTAGGGGAAATTACCATCTTAACAATTTTGAGTCTTTCAATACATGAAGAAGGCATATCTCTTTAACTCACATCTTTTTTAAATTCTTGCTGCAATATTTTGTAGTTTTGAGTATATAGGTTTTGCATGTTTATTAAATGTATTCCAAATATATTCCATTTTATTCTTTTTTATACTATTATTATGAGCATTCTTTTCATAATTTCATTTTCAGATTGTTACTATAATACAGAAATACAATTGATTTTTGTATATTGAATCTGTATTGCACTGCCTTGCTTTGTAGTTATAGTAGCTTTCTTGTAGTTTCCTTAAGATTTGATACATAGATGATCATGAATATGTGAATGAAGACAGTTTTACTTTTGCCTTTCCACTCTGTATGCCTTTAATTTCTTTTACTTACTTTACTGCATTGGTAGAATCTCTAAAACATGACTTCATAGAAGGGGTGAGGCCAGAAATCCTACTAAGTTTACAATCTTAGTGGGAAAACATTTAGTCTTTTGTCATTAAGTGTGATATTAGTTGTAAATTTTTAATAAATACCATTATCTGGTTGAGGAAGCTTCTTTGTATTCCTACTTTTTAAAGAGTTTTTAAAAATCATGACTGGGTGTTGGATTTTGTCAAATCCTTTTTCTGTGCCTATTGAGATGATCATGTGGAACTTGCTCTTCATTTTATTAATATGGCACATTACATTACTTGATTTACTTGATTTTTGGATTTAAACTTGATATATGTCTTTACATATATATGTTTTTACATGTTTTCTATTCTTAAGTCAGTTTTGGTACTTTATACCTTCCTCAGAATTTTTTCACTTCATTTGTCTAAATTGTTGGCATGAAGTTATTCATAATACTCCCTTATAATTCTGTAGGACTTCTGTGATGTCCACTCTTTCATTCATTCCTGATTTTTGTAATTTTGTGTCTTCTCTCTTATTTTTGGTCAGTCTGGCCAAAAGTTTATCAATTTTGTTGATCTCTTCAAAGAATTAATTTCTGGTTTTATTTCTTTGCTATTGTTTTTCTTTTTTCTTTTTCATTGGTTTCTGCTCTGATTTTTATTATTAACATCCTTCTGCTTACTTAGAGTTTGACTCAGCCTTTATTTTATGGCCTCCTGAGGAGAAAACTTAAGATTATTGATTTTGAATCTTTCTTCCTTTTTAATATGCATTTAAAACTGTACATTTTCTTTTAAGGACTTTAGCTGTATCCCATAATTTTTAATATGTTTTGTTTTCATTTTCATTCAGTTCAAGGTATTTCCAATTTCACTTGAGATTTTTTCTATATTTTATGTAGGAAGTATGTTGTTTAATTTCCAAATATTTGGAGATTTCCTAGATTTCTTTCTTTGGTTGATTTCTGACTTAATTTCATGGCGATTGGGGAACACATTTTCTATGGTTACATTCCTTTTAAGTTTATTGAGACTCATTTAATAATATATAGTCTATTCTGGGGAATGGCCCATTTGAGCTTGAAAAGTGTTTATTTTGTTGTTGAGTGGAGTGATCTATATATGTCATTTAGGTCAAATTGGTTGACACTGTTGTTCAAATGATCTATATCATTGCTGACTTTCTGGTGTATATTTTTTGTATGGCATGTATTTTCAGTTCTCTTGTGTTTATACCTAGGAGCGGAATTGCAGAAACCCTGTGATTAATATTTTGAGAAACTACGAGGCTATTTTCCAAAAGAGTTGCATCATTTTATATTCCCATCAGCAATGTATGAGGGTTTCAATTCGTCCACATCCTCTCCAACACTTGTTATTTATCTGGCTTTTGATTATAGCCATTCTAGTGGATGTAAAATGGTATCTCATTGAATATTTTATTTGCATGTCCCTGATGGCTAATGATTTTGATAATGTTTTCATGTGCTTATTGAACATTTGTACATCTTCTTTGGGGAAATATCTATTCAGATTCTTTGTCCATTTTAAAAACTGGATTGTTTGGGTTTATTACTATTGATTTGTAAGAGTTCTTTATATATTATGGACACAAATCTCTTATTAGACATTAGACTTGCAACTATTTTTTCCAATCTGTGAGTTGTCTTTTTACTTTTTCCATGTTGCCCTTTGAAACATAAAAGTTTTCATTTTGATGAAGTTCAAAGTAACAATTTTTTTTTCATTATTTGAGCTCTTGATGTCACATCAGAGAAGGCTTTATTTAACCCAGGGTCATGGAAATTTACTCCTATATTTTCTTCTCAGAGTTTTCTTAGAATATTTAGAGTTATATCTTATAGTTAAGTTATTTGCATCGCAACATAGTCAATTTCAAACTTGTTTCAAAACTTAATTAGAGCAGGTTTGGCGTAGGATTTACTCTGGGCTAGTTTAGTCCTATTTCTAAGGCATGACCCTTTCTGGAAGCTCGATTAAATGCCCTGGACATTCAGTGAGGTCTCTTGACTCTGGCTGGTATGAACTTGAACGTCTCCTATCCTTGTATAAGCTCCAGGAATTTCTCAGGTCTGTAATCCATTTGGAGTTAATTTTTGTGTATGGTGTAAGCACAGGTCCAGCTTCATTGTTTTGCATTATAGATATCCAGTTATCCCAGCACCATTTATTTAAAACTATTCTATTCCCATTGAACTGTCTTGGCACCCTAGTCAAAAATTAATTGACCATAATGTATGGGCTTAATTCTGAGATTTCAATTTTATTCCATTGATTTATATGTTATCCTTATGTCAGTACTATGACTGCAAATTTGAGTGTACTCATCAACCCGCATACAGATTAATAGGCAGAGTATGGAGCCCTGTAGGTTTTGACATGTTTAAGCATAACCTCTGTGGAACTAATTGACTGACCATGAGGCTAAGCTACTCTACGTATCTCATATAAATGGAATCATACAGTGTTTGTTTGTCCTTTTTGTGATTGGACTGCTTCACTTAGCATTATGTCTTTAAATTCATTCACATGGCAGCATGTATTAGAACTTTCTTCCTTTTTAAGGCTTGAATAATATCCCATTGTGTATAAAACATTGTTTATCCATTTATCCATCAGTGGACAGTTGGGTTGCTCCTGCATTTTGGTGATTGTAAATAATCCTCCTATAAACATGGGTGTACAAATATCTGTTTATGCCCCTGCTTTCAAGTCTTTGGAATATATATTCAGAAATAGAATTTCTAAATCATATGGTAATTCTATTTTTAATTTTTTTAGAAACTGTCATATTTTTTTCCATAGTGGTTGTATCATTTTACATGCCCACCAGCAGTGCACAAGGGTTCTCTACATCTTCACTGATACTTGTTACTTTTTTTTTTAATAATAGCCATCCTAATGAGTGTGAAGTATGTCCCATTGTGCTTTTGATTTTTTTCCTTAATCATTAGTGATTCATGCATTTTTTTTCTTGTGCTTATTGGCCATTTGTGTATCTTCTTTGGAGAAATGCCTGGGTTATTTGCCCTTTTAAAAAGTATGTTGCTTGCTTCTTTGTTGTTGAGTTGAGGAATTCTCTATATATTCTAGAGTCAGCCATTATTTCTTAAGATACTTTTTTCTTTTCCTTCTCTCTTCTGGTCCTTACATTACATAGATTTTAGATCTCCTCACATTATTTTACAGGTCACTGAGGCTCTATTTATTTTTTCAGCCTTTTTCTTCACTCTGTAATTCCTTTTGGATAGTTTCTCTTATGTCTTCAACTTCATTGATGTTTTCTTCTGAAGTCTCTAATCTGTTAATCCTATTTTCATTTAAAATTTTGTGTTTTCATCTCTAGAAGTTCCATTTTCCTCTTTAAAATATCTTCCATTTCTTTTCTCATTATGTTAATATTCTTCTCTACATTCTTGAGCATATTTGTAATAGCTATTTTAAAGTCCTTGTCTGCTAATATCATCTTTGTCATTTCTATGTCTGTTTCTGTTGACTGATTTTTCTCCTTGTTTTAAGTCACAGTTGCCATGTTCCTTGCATGTCTAGTAACTTTTTTTAATTGAACGTTATTATTACATTGTTGAGCATCTGGACTTTTTTTCTTCTAAGAATATTTAGAGTTGTATCTTACAGTTAAGTTATTTGCATATCAACAGGTCAATTTCAAACTTGTTTCAAAAATTAATTAGAGCAGGTTTGGCGTAGGATTTACTCTGGGCTAGTTTAGTCCTATTTCTAAGGCATGACCCTTTCTGGAGTCTCAGTTAAATGCCCTGGACATTCAGTGAGGTCTCTCCACTCTGGCTGGTAAAAACTTGAATGTCTCTTATCCTTGTATAAGCTTCAGGAATTGCTCAGTTTACAATTGGTCAATAGTTCTTTGCCCAGCCTTATAGATTTCTGCCCTACATGTGTGTGCTTTGTATTCAGCAACAGACAATCTATGAGATTTCTGGAGCTCTTTCTCTACATAACTCCCTCTACTCTGATACTATGCTACACAAATTCCAGTTACCTCAGACTTCCTGCTGTGATCTCTGTCTCTTCAACTCACTCAATGAGACCGCCACCCTCTGCTGGGGCTTCCCCATCTCTGTGCCTTATTCCAGAAAATGCCTGTAGGCAGAAAGTTGGAGCTTTCTAGTAAGACTCATTGCATTTATTTTCTTTCCTCTTAGGGATCCTAGCCCTGCATTGCCTGTTGTTCAATGTCTGAAAACACAGATATCATGTGTTTTGTCCAATTTTCTAATTGTTTGTAATTGCATGGTAGATGTGCAATTGCAGGATACTCTGTTGTAAGTTCATGTTGTAAGGTCAAAACAAAACTCTTTTGTTTTCTAATTGTGTTTTTATATATTAGCCTCCTATCTTATAGATACTTAAATATCCTCACAAATCATCTTGGGAATGTTAATTAGAATACTGTTCATGTCCTTCCTGTTTCTTGAATTGATGGTATTTCATTGATGGAAATTTCCCCTACCATCTTAGCTTGGATATCATTTTGGGGTAGTCCATCATTTTCAAATAACTAGTGAGCTTTAATTGGCTGCTAATATTCATAATAAAGGTCTACATTAATTTGAATTGGTATTATGTAGGGTTTCTCAGCAGCTGTGTAGGTGGGTGACTGGGGGAGACACACCATAGCCATTCATTCACTGGGTGATGCTGGTTCCTCTGATGGTGGGATCACAAGGATGTTCCCACACATGACCTCTTCTAATCTTTACATGATTCTCACCACTATTATAATTATTATTCCAATTTCACAGTTGAGGAAACTGAAATTCAAAGATGTTCAGTAACTTGCCAAGGTCACAGAACTGCTAAGTGAAGTAACCAGGACTAGGACCCAGAAGGTCTGTCCAACCTATATACTGTGCTATCTCCCATTTGCTTGATAGCTTCCGGAAATTTCATATATCTGGCCTATTGATAGAACTATTTCCTGTTTTTCAATATAGGTACAGATATTTTCTAGTTTTAAATTTTCTTTGTCATATCATATGACTTTTTTGAGTATTTTGAGAGTATCTATGGTATTAGTCTTTTTATCTTGAAACTATAGCCCACAACATTTTTTAAAAAGATATTATTTATTTATTTATTTGAGAGAGAGAGTGAGAGAGAGAGCAGGAAGAGGAGCAGAGGAAGAGGGAGAAACAGACTCCCCACTGAGCGGGGAGCCCTATGCGGGGCTTGATGCGGGGCTCCATCCCAGGACCCTGGGATCATGACCTGAGCTGAAGGCAGATGCTTAACCGACTGAGCCACCCAGGCACCCCTGTAGCCCACAATGTTTTTTCCATAGTATCAACTATTTATGTTAAATTCATCTTAAGTTAAAGTTTTCAGTGGAACAACGAGACAAAGGAATAGACATTTTTTTGAAAGTAGACTCCATGCCTAACATGGGGCTCCAACTCACAAGCCTGAGATCAACACATGAGACCAAGAGACTGATGCTCCACCAACTGAGCCATCCAGGCGCCCTAAGGAATAGACATTTTTGAGGGACTTCATATATACTTTGTAAAAGTAAAATAAAATTCTGGTAAATTTTACCAAGACAGTCTCATCAGGCAGAGCATAAGAATTTCAGCTGTGCCGGGAAGTGTCGTTTTTAATTGGTGTCTTTGAAAGACCTGAAGTTTCTAAGATGTGTCTGCTGGTAGAATTTGAGGCCCAGTGACATATGGGCAGAGGAGGCATTTTGGGGAGCAGTCCCTTCCCTGGACCTCCCAAATCCCTTACAGACCCCCTTTCTCATCGGGCGGCCCCTCCTGCACATGCTGGGGGCAGGGCCGGGGCTAGGGGCACCTCTGCCAGGACCCTGCTGATCTATGTTCTCTCCTGACACTCAGCAGCTGTCGTGGAGGCGTGGGCTGCAGGCGCTGGTCCCCACGGGCCGTGTGCAGGCTGCAGGCCGGGGGTCCTTTCCCGCCTAATCCGAGGGGCGCTGGCGGTGGGGAGGGAGACAGCTGGCTGTAACTGATCTGCAAAGGAATGGAGTGGTGCAGGCCTCCCAGTGCTGGGCTGGGCCGTCTGCAGGCTGCCCGCTCCGGCTGCCTCACTTTAACCCTTCCCTCTCTTACTTCTGTCTCCCTCCGTCCTGGGACTCCATCCCTGGAACACTCCCAGAACCCCAGGAATATCCCTGGCTGGGTCTGAACACCTTGCAGAAGACCCAGCCTCGTAATAGCTACTGTTGGGGAGGCTGGGGCAGGAGCAAGACGCTCCTGTCTTTGAAGGAGACAGAACCCTTGGAAGGCCCAGTGGGTGACTCAGGCAGTGGAGGCTGTGAGGTCAAAGAAGGAGACCCTGTACGGGTTGGAAGTCGGAGGAAACTCCCTGCAAGATGCAATGGAAGGAGCACTGGGTTTGGAGTCTGGTGTTGGCTCTGCCATTGCTCACTTTGCAGTGAGACCTTGGGTAAGTCACTGTCTCCCTCTAGGGTCAGTTTCTGCTCCTGGAGATGTGGAGTTTGAAGAAGATGACCTTAAAGCTTCTGTCCGCAATAGCAACAATAGCTTCATTCATTAAATGCCTATGGAAGGCCAGGGGCTTTGTCTGTAAACATCCTCACCATCACTTTGCCGGCTTCTCATTTCCACTGTAGCGATGAGGAAACCAATTTGGAGAGGATAAATCACATAGCTGTTCAGAGACAGAGCCGGACCCTGTCATCCAGGCTCTTCCCCCAAGCACGCTGCTCGCTCAGCTCCAGCCATGTATAAACAGTGACTGAGCTCAGGGGGAACAGGGGCAGGACGCACAGCTGGCTGCCACAGCACAAAGGCTCAGTCGTGAGCCCGAGAGCTTCTGCAGGGAGGGTGGGCTGGGGGTCCGTGGGGCCCTGGGCTCTAGGTTTTCTCCTGCTCTGCGCCCCGCTCGGGCTGAGATCTCCTGGCTCAGCCAGGCAGCTTCACACAGGGTGGCAGACTCTGCAGTTGTCCGGCCTGTTCCCATCCATGATCTCACTTGACACTCATGCCAACCCTAGCATGTAGAACCTGTTGCCCCTCCTCACAGCGGGGGACTGAGGCTTGACATTTGCCAACATCCTATAACTGGTAACTGGCCAAAGAGAGACTAGCATATTCTTTCCACCGTCCTCTCTGGCCTCTGAGGGGAAGGGGCCTGGGATGGTAACTATTAGGCACCCAGCAGTCCACTTCATGCTTTTCCCAATGAGAAGGAAAGTATGAGTGTGGATTCTGGAATGAGACAAGTATGGGCTCACGTCCTGAGTCCCCCACTCTCCAGCTGTGCAGTTGCTTAACCTCTCTGAGCCTTAGCTTCCTCCTCTTTTGTGAATGAAACGTGGGTGAAGAATGAATGAATGCAGGAGCTGAGCCTGCGTCCCCCTTCCCTGGGCAGGGCATCATGCTGAACTGGCATGTGACACCCCAGACAAGCGGAACCCAGGGCCGAGGGGGGCTGGGGACCAAAGAGAAAGAGGCTGTGGGCGGGAGTTTTGCAGCTCAAGGTTGGTCTGAAGACTAGGCAGGAGCTGCCCAGAGAACGGGAGGAAAAGGGCATTCCAGATGAGGCAAAGGCTCTAGGCAAAAACGCAGACGCAGGAATGGACGAGGTGTGGCGGGAGCAGGGACACACTTGGGCTTTCCTTGGCTGGCGAGGACACTGGCCCAGAGGGAAGTCAGTCCTCACGGCAAGTGGGGGCTGAGTAGCCAGCCTACAGAACGGCTCAGCTCTGGAGAACGAGTTACCCACCATGTTGCCCACCTATCTCCTCCCCTTCCCTCCACCCTGAGCCGCCAGGACCTCCGGGCAAAAGGCCGGCTGGGTGTGCAGTTCCAGCTTGGGAGAGACAGCTGTGCAGGCCTCCTGCCCGCGGCAAGGGATTAACTGGCACCGCCACAGTATGCTGGGGGGCACCTGGCTCCCCGGATCTGCCCACCCCTCTCCTCTTTAACTTCTTGCTGCCCGGGCTCCTCACTTTTATGCTTAAAGGCACGTTCATACTCACTTCTCAGTTCCCTGCGTTAGACACTGGGGACCCACGAGGAATAAGATCTAAGGCAGGGTCCACCCAGCCAGAGGTGCCTTTATCTGTCACTGTTCCTCCTCATGCCAGCCAAGGGCCCTCTGAGACCCTGATCTGTCCCCCAGCAAAACCCTTCTCTCTCCACTGGCTCCTTCTAGGATATATGGTCAAGTCACCGCCTTCCTCAAACCATCAAACAAATAAATCTTCCCTTGACCTCATGCCCTATCTCTCTTCTGTCCTACTCAGCCAAACTCCTCAGCCTTGTCCCCACTGTCTCCACCTCCTCACTGAGAAGACATCTTCCAGACCCAGGTCTCTTCGTCCTGGGCACACAGGTGGACTACATCTCCCAGCCTCCCTTGCAGTTAGTTGTGGGCACATACACAATTTCTGGCCACGGGGATGTGAGTGGAAGAGAGCAAGCCACTTAATTCCTGTTTCCCCAACACCTCCCTACGTGCTCTGAGCCCTCCTGGGGCTGGCTTGGTGCAGGTGAGCATGTGCTGAAGATGGTAGTCCCTCAAGACAGAGGAGCCAGGGTCCCTGAATCATTATGGAGGCAAGGTTCCAGCTACTCAGAAACACCTGTGTTTGTTTTTGTTTTGTTCTTTTTTATAAGAGGGAGGCATAAATCTCTACCATGTTTGAGCCACAGAAAAGATCTGACTTGCTGTGCATTAAAAAAATGAGGAACTTAGTCCCCCTTCTCCTCTACCTCCTCTAGTGGGATAACCCAGGACAGCAGGGAAGAGGGGACCTAGAGCTCTGAAAAGAGGGTTGGAAGTGGGGAAAGCCTTGCTTCAGGGAGGGAGATTTCCTGGGGAAGGATGTGGCCATTGAACTTATACAAGTAGCATCTGACCTTCAACTTGAAATCGTTCCTGTTTGGTTCAGGGCTATGATTGCCATCTGCCTTCCCCAAATCACCAGGAGCCCTGTGAGGCTCCAAGGCCGTGTGGTCAGAGCCTTGGGGAGATGTAAAAGTAAGGGCCACACCAGGACGAAGGTGCTGGGGGAGGAGGCTGGCGCTGGGCAGGTGCTGACCCAGCTGTTGGGAGTGGTGAGGAAAGGGTTAAGGGGTCTGTGAGCAGGATTGGCTCTCCGCTCCATCAGGGCGGTAAAATCAGCATGTCGCCTCCAATTTGCTCTGGCCTGACCTTGAACGTGAATCATTCCATCACAATGTCCTTATTGATTTCCACAGGAAGAAGATTAAGCCCAGAAAATCGGGGCGGGAACTTGAGCCCGAAGCACGGAAAATGGGATGGTTCTGGGGCTCAAAACCCCTCGTGTTTGCAAAGATGTCACAGGGGGCCTGCAGGCTGGGCACCCGCCCAGCTCAGCTACCAGCTCTCAGAGGGGCTGCGTCCTGGGTTTCTGTTTTCTTACCTGTCCGGTGTGTGGCCTGGAGGGTCCCCTCAAGCTGTAAGTTATAGGAAGAGAGTGGGGATGGGGGAGATGCCATAGATACCCCTTGAGCCTTAAGTCTATTCTGGGGTGATCATTTCATCCTCCTGTACACAGTGACAGTCTTTGGGGCCCTCAGAACCAAACAGGATGTTCTGGGACCAACGTTGCCATTGAACCAGCTGGCCCAAACAGCCAGGAAGGGTCCCCCTCAGGCCTGAAAACCCTTCAAGGGAATGAGACTGGTGTGTGTGTGTGTGTGTGTGTGTGTGTGTGTGCACGCGTGCATGTGTGCATGTGTTTGTCCCTGCATAGTGCATAAAGAAGGAGGGTCATTCTGTGGGAACTGGCACACAATTTCCTTTCTTTGTTTAACATATCCTGGAGAGCTCACTGTGTCAGTATATGAAACAGCTCTATAATCTTCAACGGTGTTGCTGTCCCAGGTAATCTGCTCATTCCCTATCTGTAGGCATGTAAGTTGTTACTATTTAAAAAAAAAAAAAAAAAGAACTAAGACAATGCTATCACAAACAGTCAGGCACCTGCATCCTTTTATGAATTACTTCTTTAGTTGCCGTATTAGTTTTCTATAGCTGCTGTAACAAATTACCACCAATTTAACGGCTTAAAGTAACACAAATCTATTCTCTTGGAGTTCCAGAGGTCAGAAGTATTAAATCAGTTTCACTGGGTTAAAATCAAGGCGTGGGCAATCCTGTGTTCTTTCTGGAGGCTCCAGGGGAGAATCCATTCCTTGCCTCTCCCAGCTTCTAGAAGTTGCCCAAATTCTTTGGCCAGTAACCCCTTCCTCCAAACTCAAAGTGCATCATTTCAACCTCAGCATCTGTCATTCCATGTCCTTTGACTCTGACCCCCCTGCCTCCCTCTTACGAGGACTCTTGGGATTACATTGGGCCCACCTGGATAATCCAGGATCCCCTCCCCACCTCAAGAGTCTTATTCACATCTGCAGGGTCCTTTTTACTATGTCAAATCTCCTATTCAGAGGTTCCTGGCACGAATATTGGAAGACCATCCTACAGCCTATCCTAGCTGCCTAGAAATTTGAGAGTTTCATCAAAAGGTATAGGTATTTTTGATGTGAATCACCATCTCCAAATTGTTTTAATGAACACTGATATCAACACTGCTGGTACTGGCTTTTTGAGGGCAATTGGGCAACATTGATCAAGGTTTAAATTCCTTACTGTCTCCTTTCTTCTCCATAGCACAGAGCAGGGTATCATGCTGGGTGACGATTTGCTTCTTGTTAATCTTTCACTGCAGTGTCTGAGTCTACCAGGAGGAAGCTGAGGGAACAGGACTGAGATGTTTGGCCAGAGGATTGGGGTGGGAGGTTGGCTTCCAGGAGGAACAGGCAGGAGGGGATGCCTGGCTGGAAGGGCAGGTGAGGAGGGATGAAAAGGCAGGAGCACTGTGATTCCAGTGATGGGTGTGATCACCAGAAGAGAGGTTGCCTGGGAGTACATGGTGGGGGTGGGGCGGGCGCTGGGAAGCTGCCTCCAGCTGGAGCCCAGGAGGGCCAAGTCTACAAAGCTGGGTGGTCAGTGACAGGCAGGAGATGAACAGTCATCTGAAAGCCTGAGGCCACCTTTCCAAACTGAGGCCCCCCACTGGGGCGCTAGCTCCCCAGCTCCTCATGTCCTCGTCTTTCCTCCCACCCCTTCCCTTGGGAGCCAGTCTCCTATCAGCTCAGTTCCAACAAGCTGGGGGCAGTGCTGAGGCGGGGGGGGGGGGGGGGTGCACAGTGCTGGGGGCAGGTGGGCCAGGAGAAGTTGGAGTGACCTTCAGGGCCATTAAATAGGGTCTTCTCTTCACAGCTGAAATTCCTTCAGATTCAAAGCAGACCGGCACCCTCAGAGATGCTCAGAGGCCTGGTGTCTTTCCGTGGTTTATTAGATACAGAACCAGAATACAGATACAAGAACAAAGAGGCTGTAGGAACAGCTGGGGACCATCCTGGCACGGGCCTCTAACCCCAACCCTAGGGACACTAGGGCAGCTCCACATCCCCAGACATATCAGGGCGGTGCTGGGGCCTGAATAACCTCATGTCCATGCCCTTTGGACCAGCAGCACAAAGTGGCATGGGAGGTGACTTGCAGAGTGGGGTGTGAAGGGGACCCTAGCCCTGGCTTTAAGAAGAACACTCTGGTTCAGAGACAAGGCTCTGACAAATGCTGGGAGACCCGTTGTACGTGTGTAGGGCCTGCATTTTCTACTGACAGATGGTCTCCTGGGACTCCTAAACAGTCCCACGAAGCAGAGAGCTAGGAATTGGCTGAGCCACAAAACACACTCAGGCCCCTCTAGAGATCAACTCTATGTCCTTGGAGAAAAGGCACATTGCAAAGCCAGGCGCTGCCCTTCCAGGCTGAAGGTACCATGAAAAACCAAGGGCCCTTGGGGGCTCCTGCCCCCACCTCACGAGAGCCAGCTCACCTGCCAGGAAGACTGGCGTGGGGGTCGTGAATGGAGCAGGCACAGGTCTGTTCTCCTAAATCCTTTCCTGAACCGCAAGGTCAACGACAGAATACCAGGGCATCCCTCCTGGGGACTCGAGGTCACTGAACCCACTCCCCGGTTCTGGGCCTGACCTCACAGACATTGGTGGAAGGACCTGGGAACCCACCCTCTTTGCTTCTGGGAAGTCCTCCTGCCTGTGTGTTGCAGTTAAAGCTTCCCTTCCCTTTACTGTGTCTGTGGTTCTCCCGGGGTAGAAAGGGCCAAAAAAGAATGGGCCACCCCATCCCGGCCCTGCACGTGGTCTTGAGTCTAGCGCTGGTCCTGGCTTCCCAGGAAAGCTCTCACCCCCTCCCCCTGCAGCCAGAGTCAGGCCTAGGGCTCATTCCAGACCTCGGCCAAGGACAGAGTGGAGTTCCCTGGGCCTGCAGGTGTGGCACTTTCCCGTGTATGCAGGAGGCGGAGGCCAGAGAAGAAGCCAGGACGGGCAGGTGTGGCCCTTTCTAGTCACTCTGGGCCTCTGCCTGTCACTCCCAGCTCTCCACACCTGTGGCGCCCCCCGGGCCCGTCGCCCCGGGCACACCAGCTGGAAGCAGAAGGTGGGGGCAGCAGAGGTGGCCCCCAGCTCTCAGGACCACTGGCAGGCACAGTCGGTGGGCTCCTGCACGGTGTAGGGCACCCAGGTGGCGTTGGCGGCACAGAAGAGCTGCACGGAGCGCCGCTGCAGACCCACCTCCCGGCAGCACTTGCAGAAGCGGGCGTAGGTGTTGATGTTATAGTTGTAGATGCTGGCGGACGGGCACCTCCCATCGCAGGACACCAGGTTCACCTGGAGGTGGGCAGGCGGGTGAGGCAGACTGTGTAGCCCAGCCCGCGAAGCCCCCTGTCCCGCCGCCACGCGGGCGCCACTCACGGGGGTGTTGCTCCTGCAGTCATTCTTTCGGATGGTCATACGGATGGTCACCTTCTTGCAGGAACGCCCATCCTCTTTACCTGGGGGGGCGGGGGGGAGCAGCTGTGGCTGAGAAGTGCTAGCAGGGGGCGGCAGGATGCGCCAGACTGGGGCAGTTAGTGTCAGGCTCGGGGGTCTCTGTACTGGTGTTAGTGCCCATGCATTAGAGCCCCTCCCCAGCGAGGAGAAAGCCTTTCACTCAGTGCCCTGGAAAGATGGGGACGTGGTGAAGGCAGGGGAGACAGGGAATGAGGTCTGGATGGCTTCGGGGGCTCTGGGCTAGGGAAGAGGAAGATTTGGAGACCAGGCAGGCTGCCTCCCCGCCCCAGCCCCCGTGTCTCTAACACCCTGTTGTTGACCCTGGCCCCGTCCCCACCCCCTCTCCGCTTCAGCATTCCTCTCTGAGAGGGCTTCTAGGATAAAGAATCGGCAATTTCCTGAATGTATGGAAACCCCAGTCCCTAGCAGAAGCTTGCACACAGCAGGCTCACGGGGTTTCCGTATCCATCAGACAGGGCCAGGGGTTCGCGCACCTCACTCAGTGGTCACAGGGACAAAAACGATGAGCAGGCAGCTTCCTCTGCCTGGAGCGCACCTCCCACAGACAAGCCATCTCAGGGCCGTTCAGGCCCTCACAGACTCAGATACCTCCTCCCCAGACCTCTCCTGCACCCCGCCTGAAACTGCAACTCCCTCCCTCCACCCCATCTCCCTCCCCAGCCCCTCCCTTGTCTTACTTCTATCCAGGGCACCATCACCAAGGCGTCAGAGACGCACCTGTAGTCCCGCTGGGGAAAGGGAAGCTTTGGGCCTCCTTTTGAACAGCCCCTCCCTCAGCTTGTTGTGAGCTCTTTTCTCATTCTAAATAAATATTCAATTTCACACCCTGATATGGGACTTGTAGGTCTGTATTCTTTTTCTTAATGAGGCCCGCCCAAATTGTATTAAGTTTCAATCCCCATAAAACCAGATGCATCCATCTTACTATATATTTTACTTAATACTCTGTCTCTCCCACTAAAACGTCAGCTCCAGGAAGCCTTATCTACGCTGTGTCTACAGTGCCTAAAACAGGGCCTGGCGTACTGATGCTCAATAAATATTGGCCTGATGCACAGATTCCCTCTGTCACCCCAGAGTGCCTGCCTGAAATGAGGTGGAATCCTTTCTTCTGGTCTCCGGGCCTCACCACAGTGGGTTTCCCACCATACCCGCTGGAGGACTCCTGGCCAGAGCTAAGTTCACATTTTCCTCCCCCTCTGCTTCTAGGAGGCAAGAGGCCCAAGGGCTGCCCTGGCCATGGCCCTTGGGGTCCTGGATGGAGACCAGCTGAGTGACCAGTGGGAGCAAAGCGGTGGCAGCATTGAGCATTGATGGGCTCTGGGAGAGTGGGCACCGCTGAAGCATTCCCACGCAAGCCCAGGGGGTGAGGCTCGCTATCCAGCATGCACTGTTGGCCGAAAGGCCTTTGCCAGAGGCAGGGAGCAGGGGCCCCTCCCCCCACCACAAGCTGGGGCCACCTAGCAGAAGGGACATTGTTGGGAACAGCAACGCAGCTGCATGCCTACAGTCCTGTGGGCTTCCGAGAGGAGTACCTGGGTGGCAGTGGACACTAACCCGTGGAGGAGAGGCTGGGCTAACGGGGACCACAGGAAACAGGGTCCCCGGGGAACCTGGGGAGAGGGACATGGGTCGCAGGTCACATGGGAGCACATGGAATATTCAGGAAACCTGAGTTTTGGGTCAGAGATCAGCCAATGAGGCACTGAGCCCAGCTTTCCTGCAGTATGTGAGGTGGACATAAAAGGGTCCCAAATTCTACATCCCTCCAAAGGCCAGTCTGAGGACCCTGGGGCGAGGGGAGGCCTGTAGGCAAAGGTCCTAAAGCTGACTGGAACGTGCATGCATATGTGGTTGGGGCTGCAGGTTCCAGGGACCAGGCGTGAGGACAGATGCACAGAACTCTCACTCAGACTGAGTCAGGGACCTTGTGGGGCCTGAATTCCACCCAGGAGGCACCTCCAAGACAGGGCTCCCGACCACAGGGAGAATTCACTTGGGGGACTTCTGGGCTAGGGGTCTTGGCAGGGGCAGGAGGAGGGAGAGTAGCTGGTGAGTTACTGACCTCCTGGACGTCCCCTGTCTCCATCAAGAAGCGGAGGCCTTTTGTTGGGATAGGAACATGAGCAGGGTCTCTGCCCATCTGCGTATCTCTGCCGGTGCCATGAGCCCCATGGTCGGGGCGTTACCCTTCATCTAATAACCCCTGAAGAACCACCACTGGAGGTGCCAGGCCAGGAACCTGGCCCTCTGAGCCCTGACATGATACCCTGTCCCCCAACCAGAAGGGTGTCCCCCTTCACCCCTGGGCCTCCACCATGCTCACTCACATGTCCTGCAGCATCCTTCTAAGGAAGGTACCACTGAGCCCCCAACCTAGAGGGAGAGGAGAGGAGGTGAGTGGGAGAGCCCATCCCAGCCAGGAGCCAAGATCCCAGCAAGAGGCAGCAAGAGTGCAAGAGTGACTCCTTTTCTCCCGTGATGCCCTGGGAGAGGAGCGCCAGGCCTTGCCATCCACCAAGCCCCGGCCAGAGGGAGAAGGGGCCCCTGGGCTGGCCATGGGAGAGCCACAAGAGCTAACCCGGCTGGTTGGGACACTGGCACGAAGGCGGCCTGTGGCCCCAGTAAGACTGCAGGCTGGATAAGATGGTGTGGGCCCCCCATCCTTCCAGTGACAGCTTCCCTCATGCCCCACCCTGTTCTCTCATTGGTGCTTCCTGCACAGAGGGTCAGGGAGGGGAGGGGTGCTGGGGCTGACCCATTTGGGTCAGCCCTGGATAAGTCACCCCTTTCCTCTGGGCTTAGTTTTCCCACCTTGAAAATGGGGGTGATTATCCCTTACAGCCCTCCTCCTCTTTTACGAAACGGATAAAACAATGATGTGACAGTTCTTTGTGAATAAGTGTGTGTATATGCATGTGATTTTATGAGCATATACGTGTGTGTGTACACGTGAGATTTTGTGTTGTGAGTGTGTGAGTGTGGCCGGGAATGTGTGTATTTGTTTTCTGGGTAAGATCAGAAATCTTTCAATGTCCAGTATTAATCTCAGGAACTTCAATAATGCAACAATAACCCAAGCCTCCGGTTATCCTTGCCCGTGAGGTCTGCCCATAGTGACAGCTGTCCCCGCTGGTGCTGGTTTGCCTAGTGCCAGGGCCGTTAGACGGTCCCAGGCCTGAACTGGGCATCGGTGTGCTGCGTGTGCTGCGTGTGCCCCAGCGTGTGACGGAGCGTGGTGTGTGCTCTGGCAGGCCGAGGTGTTAACGGCCCCATGCGGTGTGTGGGGTGTGAGGGACTGACTGTCCGTGTCGGTGTGTATGTGAGGACGGACGTCTGCGTACATCTGTGCGCGGCCGAGTGATGTGTGAGGACGTGCCGCGTGATGTGGTCGGAGCAGGACCACACGGAGAGGTGTGGAGCTGGGGAGGCAGGGCGCGTACGGGCTCAGAGAACCCCTCCTCCCTCATCCCTGCACGCAGGACCCCCGCCCCCCGCCAGTAAGACGGCCGATACCCCTGGCTTCAGGCCCTGCCGTGGGGGGTGGGGCTGGCACTGACCTTGGCGCACTCGGTCTCGTTGAGCGGGGGGCAGCTGATGGGTGAGCGGACGAGCACGGCGCCCAGGGGCGTGCGGCTGCAGTGGTGGCGGGCACAGTCTGCGACCCAGGACGCCCCAGGCTAGAGAGCACAGAGGTGGGCGAGGGCGGCTCGTGGCTGGGCGGCCCGAGGGAACTGAGAGGGCACGGCTCTGAACAGCCCAGGACCCCGCACTGCCCTGAGCCCTGGCCGCCCCCCGGCACGCCTCTGCGGGTGGGTGGCTAGCGGGCTGCCTACCAAGAACAGGGAGGTGGTGCCGTTGGGGAAAGTGAAGAGGCAGGACACGTTCCTGCAGGAGCCACAGCAGGCCGCCAGGTCCCGTGGGTGCTCGTACTCCTGGTTCTGCAGGACAGGGCAGGACGAGAGGGGCCTCAGCCATGTGCCCACCTCCACCCTCCTGCCTTTCCTACTGTCTGAGGTCTCTGAGCCCAAAGCCCAGAGAAGCCCCCCCCCCAGAAAGGGAGCTCCCAGCCTCCCATCTCAGGGAGGAAGGTCAACCTTACTTCTTCCTTAAGCCTCCTCCACAGCAATTCCTAGACCCCCCCCCGCGGACGAAGAGCATTTCCACCCCTTTCAGAGGTAGCATTGCTGGGATTAAGGGTGCTCGTTCTGGTTGTACATAGACCTCAGTTTGAGGCCCAGTGCCTGTGGGAATTTGGACAAATGACTGCACCTCCCTAAGCCTCAGCTTTCTCATTTGACAAATGTGAATAATTCCACCCCCTACCCTCATTAGCTTTTACTAGAAGCCAGTCACTCTCCTAGATGCTGGGCATGCAAAGTGCTCGACAAAGGGTAGCAACACACACACACACACACACACACACACACACACACACACACACAGAGCAACAAAGAGTGTGCCAGTCATAAGTAGGTGCCTCAGCAGTATGTGTTCTCTCCGTGAGATACCCGCTCTGGCCAGACCCGCACTCTTGCTGTTCCCCTCCTGGCCTCTCCCAACCCAGCCCGAGCTTAGCACCTTCCACAGGGTTCTCTGAAGGGCCCCTCCCCCCAGGCCTACTCTTCAGAAGTGTCTAGAAAGCTTGAGGCTCCTCTGACTCCTGGATCACCCAGGGTCCCCCAGGCCAGCCCCCTGACCCTGGCCACCGCCCTCCCGCCCCGCACCTACCGCCTCACAGCGGACGTCACACAGCACAGAGGTGGTGTTGATTTGGTAGAAGCTGGTAAGAGGGTCGAGCACGTGAGTGCAGCGCGAAGTGTGGCACACGCCGTCTGCTGAGAGCTCCACCACGGTCTGGCCTGGCAGCATCACCCCCAGCTCGCGGCTCAGGCACACGGGGGCCTTGGCTGCATGGGTGAGCCGGGTGGCCACAGTCACCGAGAGAGCCTGGCAGCCACATCCGGCCCAGCCTGGCCGGCCCAGCCTGGCTCTACCCCATGGGGTCCCCTTTCCCACTCACCACACTCGTATTTGGCGCAGCCGCACACATTCTCCACGCTGTGCAAGAACTCCTCGTCCAGCTGGGACTTCTCCCACTGGGTGGGGCAGAGGCAGTGAGCACCCCGGGGTGCAGAAGCCCAGCCCCACCCTTGGGAGCAGTCTGCCCCCCCTCCCCGGGCCCTTGTCTTTGTCAGTTGCCTCCTTGCAGTGGGTGGGCAGGGGGCTGGCAGGCCTGGGGGCCCTGGGCTCCCGGGCGGCTCAGTCACTCCCCGGCCAAGGGAGAAATGCCTGGCTTCGCCACTGAGGATCACTCCCCAGCCTCCTCTCCCAGGACCTAAGGGCTCTCCTTTCATCCCAAGCACTCACTGGCCACCTCAACGAGGGACCATTGCATGGCTGCCAGCCAAGAACCCTACATGGCTTATACCATTTACCCATCTCCTTCACCAGTTGAAGGGAGAAGGGGAAGGATGGGAGGGGGAGAAAATGAGGAAATGTGTGCTGGGGGAGAGGGGGTGAGGAGAATATATATAATCCAGAAAATGGTGAAAAAACTTTTAAACATAACTTCACATTTCTTAAAGTATTTTCCCTTCCCTCAGGGGCCGTGCGGCCTGGTGGCAAAGGGCATGGCCTCTGGAGTCAGATTTCCTGGGTTCTAATCCTGACTGTGATTTACTAGCTTCATGACCTTAACCTTAGTTTCCTTGCTTGTATAACTGAGATCATCATGGAATCAACCTCGTTGGGCTGTCATGAGAATTAATTTGACAATAGACATAAAAGGCCTAGGAAGGCTCCTGACATATAGTTAGCTCTCAGTAAACATGAGCTGCCGTTATGAGTTTCATCACCATCATCATCATCTTCCCCACCCCCCACCCCCCCACCCCCACCGCCATCATCATCATCGTGGCACCTGCTCACCACAATGCTGAAGCCTGAGCATGCCCACTTTGCAAATGCGGACACTGTGCTCAGAAAGCAGAGCTTAGGACAAGGCTCTCTGCACTACATTAAAGGACTAGGGTCTCCAGGGGATGGGACAGAGTGGAAAGGAAAGGGGGAGGCAGATCGCAGAGAGTGGAGAGAAGCAGGGTTTCCATACCAGGTGGCACCGGGGCACCGGGATTGTGTCGCAGTCACACTCTGAAAAACAGGAGGGGGCGGGGACCCATCTCACAGGGCGATGTCCAGGTGGAAGTCTCCCTGGGCCCCCAGGCCGCTCCCTCCCGAGCGGCCCCTCCTCTGGCCCAGCCTCAGGCCCAGTCAGGGTGGGGGTTGGGGAGAAGAAGCCAAAATCTCAGACTTCCTCCAGCCTGGGGGCAGGTGGGGGGCAGGGGTGGATCCTAGTTCTAAGCTCCACTCCAGAGGCCGGTGAGGCTGAACAGGCAGACAGACCAATGGCAGGTTCCTTTTGTCATCTGGGCTTCATCCTGCCTGGTCCTCCGTCCTCCCGAGAGCCCTTTCTAGAGCAGATGTGGGGCCTCTTCACATGGCAGGGGTGAAACTTCTGACCGTCTATCTTTCCCAAATATACATCCCAGCAAGGAGCTGCGGGGGAGCTAGCAAACTAACAGACACACCCGCCCTAGCTTCACGGGAGGAGAGCGCAAGGTCGGAGCGGCTGTGAAAACACTCTCCCGGGTCCCTCACTCCTGCAGCAAACAGTTTTAAGCGCCTACTCTATGCAGGAGGTTTTTCCGTGCTCTGGGGACAAAGCAATGAATAAAACAGACTAAAATCTCTGCCCTGGTGAAATTGACATTGGAGGCCTGGAAAAAAGACAAGTGAAATAAATGCAAAATATTTTCTCAACTCTTTTTAAATAACATTTTTACATAAAGTTTACTGGTGTTCATTATTGATCATGGAGGCGCCCAAAGGGGTTTGAGGTAAATTTTAACAAAGACCATGTTTACTAACAGACAGCTGCAACAAAAACTTTTTTTTTTTTTTAGATGGAAAAACCTTTTGGGAACAGGGAACTTGATTTTGTTCCTTCTTTCATCCTGGAGAGAAAAAGGTGTAGGAAAGCTAAGCCTCCAGAGATCAGACGCCAGGGGGAGGAAGGCAATCTTGGTGATTCTGGAGGGCTAGAATGTGAGCAGGTTGACAGTGGGGGGGCCCCATTTCTCCCCTGCCCCCCTCTTCGCAGGGGCCCTGGATCTTGGCCTTTGGGTAGGGCCATCCCCGTCTGGGGACTCACCGCAGGACTTGTAGGGACAGCAGCGATCTGGGCTCCATACCTCCACCAGCGCAGTGCCCACACCACATTGCACTTGGGGACAGCGGAAGCTCTCGCACACTGTGAGCGAGGGGAGGCAGGGGACACATTAGCTGCAGATACCTTGGAGCAGAGACCCCCAGAAATGCAACATTGGCTCCTCCTTGGGTTCCCGCCCCCCCATGTCCTTAGACACCCTCCAGGGCTGGAGTCCAGGGAAGAAGCATGGACTCCTGGAGTCTCCCCCTAGAACTACTTCTGGAAGCCTTGGTTCTACTCTGAGGAGGCATTAGCAATAGGACAGTGTCAAAGTCTTTAAGTCACTCACAGGGCCTTCCTTCCCCTGGATTCCGTGTCACCCTGAGAGTAAGGGTCAGATGGGAACCAGTGCCCAGTGCAAGCTCCCCTGCCGGGAACGGTTCCCTCTGGAGGAGAACACCACTCTGCGCACCCTGTGGAAACCATACCCTCGGGGCCCACCCTGAGTCTGCTCTGTTTCACGGGTGCCAGACTCCAGGGCGCACCCTTCCCTTGTTCCTACTCTTCAGGCGGCCCCTCTTAGTTTGAGGTTCCTCAGTCATTCTCATTTATTGAGACGACAAGGCAAGGAGTGAGGGATCCCCACCCCTGGGAAAAACTTTGGGGTGAGGAGGGGAGGTGTGAGGGGCAGCGCTGAAGGGGAGGTTTTGAAAAAGATAAGACTTATCTGGTTTACTAAAATATATATATATATAGGCATGGGTAAGGGTTATCAACTGATGTCTCAAAAAATTATGAGGTGGAGGGGGAGTAGGACCTTCGTCTAGTGTCAAAGTCATGGGTTCCCTTCTGATTGAAGGAGGAAAACTGTAAATGCAAGATGGAGGTGTCCAGCAGTCACCACCCTCATCCAGGGCCCACGTTAGCCTCAGTTAGAGTCTCCACCAGTCAGTGTCTCACGATGTGACGTACGGTGAAGCTCGTGTCTGTTGAGCCCCACCCTTGTAACTTGAATCCACCGAGTCTTAGATCTGACTTCTGGTTTACAGGAAGCACAGAGGATGGGGGAGCCAGGTAAACAGTTCCAAGAGGAAGCAATGGATAAATCCAGAAGCTGGGACTTTTCTGCGGGACCCCAGCCCAAACTATAATTTCGTGTCATGCAGAAAAAGGCACCTATGCTAGGTTCAAAGCTATCTAAGAGACAAAATAGGAGTGTGTGGTCCTGGAGTGGACAAACCAGGAAAACCCTGGATGGGGTAGGATATAACTTGAAAATGTATTGACATGAACTGAAAACAGCGGGTTAAAAAAGAGCAGATACACCTTTGTGACAACGTGGACAGACCCAGAGGGCATTATGCTAAGTCAGACAGAGAAAGACCGACACCATATGATTTCACTTATATGTGGAGTCTGAAAAACAGAACAAATGAGCAAACAAAAAACAGACTCTCAAATACAGAGAACAAACTGGTGGTTGTCAGGGGTGGGGGGGGTGGGTGAAATAGGTAAAGGAGATTAAGATACAAACTTCCAGTTATAACATAAACAAGTCACGGAGATGAAAAGTACAGCACAAGGAATATGGTCAACAATATTATAATGACACTGTGTGGTGACAGATGGTGACTACATTCATCGTGATGAGCACTGAGGGATGTGTACATTTGTTGAATCACTATGTTGTACACTTGAAACTAATTAACATTGTATATTAATTAACTTTAATACAAACAATGAAACAAATAAAAAATCGAAAAAAGCATGTACAGTGTGAGCTTATTTTGGTTAGAAACACATACACATACAAAGGCATCGAGAATATGTGGAAGGATATAGTCTAACGTGTTGACAGTGGAATAGCTGGGAAGCAGGAAGAAAGTATTTTCACTTGCTTGCATTTACTTGGATTCTGTACCTTCTTTGAGGTGTATATAGTGCTTCTATAATAAAAGCACAACGAGGATTGGGAGAAGTAGTAATATCAATAGCCTCCCTTTACTGAGCACCTACTGTGTGCCAAGGACCATCAGGCACTTCACATATATTATCTCTAGTCTTCACGAGACCCCTCAAGGTACGTATTCTTAGCACCATTGGACACATGAGGAACCTTGGCTCAGAGTCAGTGACTTGCCCCAGGCCACACAGCTAGTAAATGGCAGAACTGGGACGCCAAACCATGACTGGCTGGCCGTGCCTGTCCTCATTCCACATTTCCAGGCTTCCTCCTGAGAACCACAGAGAGATATGTGAACAAGGGAGGGAGGCCGAAGAGGACAGAGGAAGAGACACACAGAAAGAGGAGAGGAAAGACAAGAGGAAGGATGCTGACCCTCCGCTCAGATCAGCTTTGCGAACACTTGGGGACGAGTGGCCTCGGAGACCCGAGGTGGAGCCAATTGGCGGTGTGGCCAGCTCATCTGGGCACGCTCCATGGAAGTCTACACTGTTCCAGAGTTGGTTTCTGACATTGAAGCCGTCAGGGTTGCCCCTGGGGTCTCCTGGCAGATAGTCTTCACCTACACTGCTCTGTGCACTGTTCACTCACGTTTTTCCTATAATCAGAGTGCAGTTTTTGTAAGTGGAGTCATCTTTAAATTCAACCAGTTTGTTAACTCTCATCCATTAGGTTTTCTTAGAGTCCCTGACGCTGGCTCTACTACGTTTACTAGGTCCTATTAAGGCACTAGGTACACAGTACACACTCTATCAGGGTACTATGTCCCGTAAAGATATCGGGAAGGGTCCGCTCTTATTTGTGATCGCAACACAAAAGAGCTTCCAAGGCTTCGAGATGCAGGGTCTTCTGGGATGTGGGCTCCATGTGCAGATGCCAGGGTAAAACAGGGCAAGAGGGGCCCTGAAGCAGGGGCCTTGGGTCAGAGAACGAGGACTGTGAATCAGTGCTAGGAGGGTTGGGGTGGCCTCAACCTAGGCCTCCCCCTGGCCCTGGGGGGCTCCGAGGGAGGGGACAGGGAACCTCTTCCTAAAGCTTCAGAGCCATCCGTGTCCCAGGCTGGAGCCTGCACCATCCGGCTCCCACGGCCTGGCCCAGCGTCCTCCTCCGTCACAGGTTTGGCTACTCCGTGCTCACTCCCTGGGGGCTCCCTGTGGCTCCCTGCTGAATGCCCATCGGTCCCGAGGGAGGACATTGTGAAGCGGCCCCCGTGGCACATAAATGTCCCTGGAGCCCCTTGTGGTGAGGTCCCCGTGTCCAGCTGGGACTCACCACACTGGTACAGAGGGCAGCAGAACTCTGTGGTGTTCCTGTCCACGGTGAGCGCCTCTCCTTCCTGACACTCGGGGATCGGATCTGGACAGTCGCCACAGGCTGAGCAGGGAGAGGGGCCACGGCCGTCACAGGCAGTCCCCCTCGTGGGGTCTTGGTACAGAGCAGGTTGCTGGGTTGGTGGGGAGGGGTACCTAAAACCCAGCTGTGACAGGAGCTCGACTCAAGTAGTCTTTCATGGCCTCATGGGGCCTGTCCTGGAGCAAGAATCTAGATCCTCCTATCTACCTCAAGTCTTACACCGAACACACACCAGTTTCCTCCTGCTAGTAATGGATGGGGTGAAGCCCAGGTTGGTTTCCTCTTCCTCCTTCCCTTTGTTCTGAACAGGACTCTCACCCTTCTCCTGTGCCCAGTCCACCTGGAGACCCCCACCCTTTCCTCCCAGTCGCCCCGGCAAATGGGTGAGGAAGGGGATGGCTGGGATCCATCTGAGCATGCTGACATCTGCTGGCATGTCCACTCACCGCAGAAGTAGGAGGTACAGCACGAGTCCCCCAGGCGGCCCGCGATCAGGATCTGGTCCTGGCGGCAGCTGGGGACCAGCTCTGCCTCACACAGGGCTGGGTCACACTCTGCAGAAAAGACAGAACTTAAGTGCTGGGTGCTGGGAGCAGACCCTGTCTGGCCATGCCTGAGCCCCGACGCCGGCTCTGCCCCAATCCCCAGCCAGAACCCAGTCCCCAGAGCTCCCCTCCCCCAGCAGCAGGGCTCCCCCTCCCCCTGTGCTCCCCTCCGCAGGACCTCTCACCACAGCTGTAGCTGGGGCAGCAGGAGTCCTCCTGGAAGTGGGTGAGGAGTCGGTGGCCTGGGTGGCAGGTAGGGGCGAGGCCCTCACACAGAGTCTGGTTACACACTGGGCCAGGGGCCACAGGGCCTGTCACCTGGAGGCTGGGACTCCCCCCGCCCCCCGCCTCCAGTACTGCCCAGCACCTAGACAGCTCGTCCTCATTTCTCCCTCCATCCCCCCCACCCCAGGACCCACGTTCCTGGAAGGGGCCTCTAAGGGTCACACAGAAGGTCCAGGGCTCGACAGAAGAGCATTAGTAGTTAATACTCCTCGAGATGGGCCATGTACCAGCAGCTGTCCTAGATCAGTATCAACTTCTGGATTCTCACAACAACCCAGAAAGTGTGGACTATGATCAACCTCGTGCTACTGCAGAATCAGCTAAGGCACAGAAGACGTTAAATCATCGGCTGAGGTCACGAGGCTGCAAAGCGGTGGAGGAAGAGTCGTCCAGGCTGCCTGCCCGTAAGCCCTACCCCACACTGCTTCATGAGGGGGGCTCCTGTCCCCCAGGCGGGGCTCTCCACTCCTCACAACACACCCCCCACAAGACCCTTTCATTTTCCCAGGCCTTGTCCTATCCATCAAGGTCAGCAGGTGGAGCTGCAGCCTTTTAACCATCTTGCGGTTGAGGTCGGTTGAGGTCCAGGGAAGTGAAGGGTGGGACTTACCGCAAACCGTCCCCAGGCAGCAGGGATCCTCAGTGGGCAGGAGCAAGGCCACCTCCCCAAAACGTGGGCAGGTCTCAGGGCGGGGCTCCGGGCAGCCCAAGTCCACTGGGACGATGGTGTTGGGAGCCTGGCACTGGTGCCGGCAGCATCCGCTGAGGGAGCTGTTCCAGGTCTCCCCCACGGCCCGAGGCACCCCCGTGCTGTCGGTGCAGGCTGCAGTGGGGGACATGGCGGGGCACGGGGCACTGAGGCGGGTGGGGAGACCCAGACCGTCCCAGGCTCGACCCTCCCTGGGACACTGACCATCCCCAAAGCAGAACTGGAGGCAGGCAGAGGGGCCTCGGCCATGGGCGGCAGGTGGGATTAGGGGACCCTAGTGTGAGGTCAGCTTTGGAGGGACCTACCACACTTCTCCTCGGGAATGCAGAGTGCCGAGTGGCGCCGGTGCAAGATGGTGCCCTCAGAGCAGACACAGCCCTCGCCCAGCACCTGGCACTGCTCTGGGTCCAGCGGGCCCAGCAGCCCATCCTGGCACGACTCAGGGGGCTCGCAGGCTGCCACACACGCCTGGTATATGGAGTCGCTGGAGCACAGGAAGGCTGCAGGGGCACAGTGGGCGCCAGGCGTGGCTCAGACCCCAGGCAGAGTGACGAGGGGCCTCAGAGCATCATCTGTGCCTCAGCAGAGAGTGCAGAGGGCTTTGGTGCCCCAGCCTCCCTTATCTAGATCAGGAGGCAGCAAAGTACAACCCATGGCCAAATGCAGCCTCCTACGTTATTTTTGCAAATAAAGTTTTATTGAAACACAGCCCCGCCCAGTCACTTGCCTATTGTATCTGGCTGCTTTAGCACTCCAAGGGCAGAGCTGAGTAATTTTGACAGAGACCATAAAGCCTAAAAAGCCTCAATTATATACTATCTGGCCCGTTACAGGAAATATTTGCCCAAATCCTTGCTCTAGACCAGTGTTTTCAAATTTTCTTGATGGTAAAAAGTAGATTTTTACACTGTGGTCCAATACACATGGGCATGCAGAACAGTGGTCCTCAAACCTCAAACAGGGGTCCTTACGGAGGAATCATTTGGGAGCCTGGAAATACCCTTGCCAGGATCCTACCTCAGAGCAACTGAACTGGCATCTCTTATCGTGGGGCCCAGCATTCATACTTTTCAAAGTTCCCTGGTGATTTTAAAGGATTGATTGAGAATTACTGGGATTGATTGAGAATTCCTGAGATATGCATATATATATATATATTTGTATATATATATACATATTACCTTTTTTTTAGAACATTACTGATATATTGAAGCAAACTTTTTCACAAAACAGTATTTACTCTTTCTAGGTACAGTACACACTAGCATTTCCTATTCTGTTGCATATTTTTAATATGGTGTTGACCCCCAAAGTTGATTTCATACCCACATTGTGAAAAACACTACTCTAGATGACTTTGTCTTTTCATCTTTTATCTGTCATATTCTAGGCGTGGTCTTCCTGTGAGCTGCTTCCGGCCTATCTGGATGTGTCCACGTTTATAAATCAGACTGCCCTAGGCCAGTCCACCCCTGTCTACCCCCCAAATGCAAACTAACGGAGTGAGGAGGGGGTGGATCTCCCTCCCTCAGGCAAGGAGGGGAGAGACTGAAAGAAGAGAAAGATGACCAAGAAATTAAGAGAAAGGTAATACTTCCTGTATGGTAACCATGTGGTGGGCCTGCGTGAGGCACTCCACACACATTACCTCATATCACCCTCAAAACAACCCTGGGGGAGCTATTATTACTTTCCTCATTTTACAAATGAAGCAAGGAGATTCAGATAAATTAAATAATAAGCAGATAATATTCATTTGACTTATTAATCTAAATTATAATAAAAATAAATTTGTTAATTTATTCGTTTGCTTAGAGATGTATTTATAAAATATTTCTTGAATTATTAATATGAATGAATGAATGAATAATTAAGAGGGGCGGAAGCCTCAGAAGCAACAGAGGAGTCGCCCATCCCCCCCACCCCCACTCGGTCCCTGACTCACGGCAGTAGTCGGAGCGTCGCCACTCGATGCACACGTGGAATTTGTGGCACATAGCCACGTACACCGTCAGTGCCACGCAGGGCTGCTGCACGTACTTGGTGTCCCGGATCCACAGCTCACAGAACGACTCTGGGGGCACCTGGGCACGTGCATCCGACAGCGCTGCTTACCCTGATTCCCCACATCCCAGGGCCTGGGCCACGCTCCCCCCGGCCCCCAGCCCTGCCCAGGGGCAACAACCAGCTTCTGAAGACTCCTGATCTGGTCCCAGGCTCAACACCTCTGGGGAGCCGCCCTCTGCAGGTGGGTGCTGCCACTCCTGGCCTGGGAGGCCCCCCCACGCCGGGCCCAGCTGGTACATACAAAGCGGTGGCAGGCGCTGAAGGTGCGGTTGGACACCATTCGAAGGCAGGGCGAGCAGTCAGCTGTGGCACAGCTGTCTGGGCGGAAGCGGGTCTGGCCCACCGAGGTCAGGGAGCTGGGCACCTGCCAACTGTCCAGAAAGGGAGCGGGGTCCTCAGCCTCACCCACCACAGAGCCATCCTCCAGGCTGAGGTCGTTGGCCGCATCCCCATCACAGATACCTGGAGAGGGGCAGATTATCCCAGTAGCTGTAATTATCACCACCACTCCCAGGTCCCCAGATGTCACTTTGCATATTTCTTACAACAATTCTCTCAGGCTGGTATTACTATTATCCCCCTTTTATAGATGAGAGAAATGAGGCACAGAGAAGCTAAGAAATCTGCTGTGTAGGAAGATGTCATCGTTCTTAGGAGACACACCAAAGTATTTAGAGATAGAGGGATATGACGTCTCAAACGTGCTTTCAAATCACTCAGAAAAATGCATATATATATATATATATATGAATTGCATAACATAGAAAAGTGCATATATAAAAATCACATATGTATATACGCATGCATACGTATACATGTATGTAGACATATGTGTGTATTTTATACACACACACAGAGGCAGGAAAAGCAAATGGGGCAAAATGTGAACACTTGGTAAATCTGAGTAAAAAGTACATGGGAGTTTTTATACTATTTCTGACATTGTATGAAAATTAAAAGTTATTCCAAAAAAATCTGCCTTAGCAGAGATTACTAAGTGTAACACCTGTTTGCTCTTCTTCCCAGGCAGTTCGCTAGCCTGCTTTTCCCAGGCTCTCCTGGGGCTGGGGAGCCCATGCTGAGGCCCAGCCAACAGGACGAGAGTGAGGGTGAGGGCACCACGGTGGGGCCCGGTCCATAAACACTCCTTGACTCTTTTTCCTGCAGTGGAGTTGGAAGCTTGTGCTGAGAACGGCAGAGCCACGAGATGGAAGGAGTCCCGCTTGGGAATTTGTGTGTGCCAGAAATAAACTTCTGTCGGGTTGGAAGGCACTGAAATGGGGGTGGGGCTGAAGTTTCTCTGTCACAGCTTCTAACATGACCTTAACTTCCAGCTTCATCTCTCACGCTCTAGGCTCCAAACACACACTTCCCTGCCCTTGACCTTCTTACGCTGCTCCCTCTGCCTGAAACACTTTCTCAGAAGTCTTTCTTTCAAGAGCCCTTCAGATGGACCTGTCCATGATCTTCCCAGTTCTGTAGAACGGATTTTGGTTTGCTGGGCTGTCTTGCTCTGAGTGCAAAGATTCATTTTCCTTTAGACTCATTTTCTCACTTTCTCAGTAGTCCCCCTGGTTGCCCAGCAGGGTGCCTGGGACACTAAGTGTTAGTTTGGATAAAATAGAGATAAACTAGCTGACTTCTGCTCTCATACCTCCAGCCACCAGTTTCATGAATATAAAGCATGATTTACTACAAAACCTTCAGATTTTATCAGTGGTCCCCGTGGTTGCATTTTTGGTCTTGGCATTGAGTCACTGAAGGGTGTCACGGAGGTATCCTAGGGAGGAGATTACTGCTGAGCACAGCACTCCCTGCCAGGCATAAACAGTAGAAGCAAGAAATGGTGAGAAAAAGATGGTGGAGTGGTGGTGGTCCTGGGTGTGTGTGTGTGTGTGTAAAGAGAGATGCTTGTATCAGTAAGTCTGTAAGAACAGAAGTTTCATAAAACAGTGACTTTGTCTGTTTTGCCTACTATCTGTCCTGTGACTGGTACATGGTAAGTAATGAGCAGGGAGCAGACTTACACGCGTTAGGTCACGTCTGGAGGGCAATTTGAATACAGGGGTGTGAGTGTCAATGGTCAAAATGGTGCAGATGTATGGATGCAGATTTATGTGTTTATGGAACACATAAGTGCTCCTATGTCTTCCATCATCATAATCATGACCATCTGTCATGGAGTTCCCTGTGGGGGAGCAGCAGTCCACACTCAGACTCCCCCTGCACCCCTTCTCCTTATCAAAATACATGAGTCCCTTAGGGCATGCTCCTGCAGTCATGCTGTGGTCTGAAGAGCCTAGTTCTAAGTGTTGTGGCAGCTCAGCTGTGTGAGCTGAGGCAAGCCACTTAACCTCTCTGAGCCCCCTTTCTTTTTTAGTTCAATGGTTATCTCTTAGGGTTGTTGTGTGGATGACCTGCAATAAGTGAGATCAGAGTGTGGAAGTGCTTTGTGAAGCGCCCAGCCTATGCAGACAGGAAGGATTATCTGGTATTAGGAAGCTATCAGGGAAGCTGACAAACAATCCCAATTAAAGTGACAACTGGCCGAGGCCAGAGCTCTGTGCCATCTCCCTGCTGGCAGCTTCAGCCCCAGAACACCAGACACTAGGTCTCTCTGCCCTGGCAGCTGTGCTGGTTCCACCTCTGGCCTGGCCTTCTCTCCCAGCTTCCCCTGGGTTCCCACAGGGGAACCTGTGTTTGGGGGCAGAGGTGGACCCAGGAAGCATCCCCTCTCCCCCAGCTGGGTCCCACCTCACCGCAGAGGCCACGGCCCTGGGCCTCGCTGGCTTTGCTGGCCTCCAGGATCATGAGTCCTGAGCTGTGGAGCCACTGGATCTGGATGCGTGACGGAGTCTGGATCACATACATGTGGCCTGTGTCCTCAATTCTGAATCCGTGTCTGCTCACAGGGGGCCAGACAGGCTGTGAGTCCACAGTCACCTTGTGGGGGGAGAGTGCTCAATGTGAGCACAGCTTGTCTGTCTGTTTGTCCATACATCCCTCCATCCATCCACCCATCCATCCATTCACCCATGCATTCATCCTACAAACAGTATCAAGCTATGTGACAGTCTCTGTTTCAGGCACATGTGGCCAAGACACTCTCCAAGTGACATCAAAGAATTCTGAAACCATTTTTATGAGCACAAAATGATGAAACAAAAAAATACAGTAATGGGAGGCAGGCTACATCCCTGTGCCCAAACAAACACACACTTTGAGGCCTTCTAATCCTCTCTTCTTTCCTGATTCTGCTCAGATCATCTCTTCGGGGAGATTTTTCCTAAGTCTCCAGCCTCTATCTTGGGCACCCCTTCTCTGGGGCCTCCTCATCTCTATGCTGGCCATTAAGATAGAATCTGTTTGTTTTCCTCATCGAGGCACCAGATGGACTCTGAGTTTCTTAAGGGCAGACACTCTGGCTGATCCACCTTTGAATCTCCAGCACCTGCCTTTGGGCCCGACATAAAGTGGGGTCTCAATCAATGTTTGTTAAATATGCAACACACCCTAATTCTCTCAAACACTTTACATTCAAAGCTACAACCTCTACTACATATTGACAAGGTTAAATTTCTACGTACTATGGATTATTAGTTTTACTTTGTAGAAATGGGAGATGAAAAGATTAGAATCTTAAAATATTTATAATGACTTCATACCTCCTTCCCCTACAAGAATCATTGTTTTATTAATCACTTTGCAAGTTATCTAGGACAGGAATTCTGTGTTGGAAAACTTTGACCTTGGGAAATCCCTGGTGCTCTCAGCCTGAGCCTTCTTAGCTGTGCAGAGAGGGGATGGGGCTCCATGAACCTGGAGTGGTCTCCTGGTTCTGGGAATGAACACTGAAGCCCAGGGATCCTCACTTGTGTTCACAGAAACCTGAGTTCAAGTAAAGACAAAGAACACATTTTCAAAACTAAGGACTTGGGCTTTAGCTTCTGATCAAGATGGAGTAATAAGGACTGGATATACCCTCTTGCCTTAAACAACCAAAAAACCTGACAAATTATATGAAATAATAGTTTTCAGACATGGAACAGTTGGCAGCACAGGAGAATGATGCCTGAGAAAGGGGAAACAAATGAGGTGAGCCTTATGATTGCCTAGTTATTGCTTAGAGGAAGTCTCTAGCCTACGGTGCAGAAAGGAAGAAGGAACCCAGGCAGAGCCTGGTGGGCTCCCTGAGTTCATGAGATAAGAGTTGGGAGTTCATGGAGGCCAAGATAGCTGGAGTTTGCAGAACAAAATGCTGAAGGGAAGAGAGCTGGGGAGAGAAAGAGAAAAAGGGAGGGGGGAGAGAGAAAGTGAGAGAGAGCATGCATGCTCAGAAGTTCTGCAGACATTCCCTCTCTGACCCTGTCCTGACCCTGTGTATGAATACTGACCAGTGTATGCAGGTGGGAAAGCTACTTGAGATCAGGAAAACAATCACCTGAAAGGAGCAGACAAAAATTCCCAGGTCTCACACTGGGCTAGGAATAGCTAGAGACACCACTAGTTACAGGGCAAATATACATAGGATCTAGGGTAGGGTATGAGAAAGCTACTTCTTCAGTAGTAAGGAATCACTACTTAGAATAAAAAATATAGAATAAAATCACTCTTAGGATAAAACTATATGGGCTCCACTCAACAAAGCAAGCCTCAAATGGATTGAATTGTTTCTAGTAGTATAACTAGTACAAAACTCAAGAATATTTTTTAAAAAGAAAAGAATATCTAGCATCCAACAAGGCAAAACCCACAATGTCTGTAATCCAATAAAAAAAATTGTCAGTCTCACAAAGCAGCAGGAAAGTACAGCCCATAATGAAGCGGGAAAAATCAGTTAGAATTGACCCAGAAATGATAAACATGATAGAATTGACCCAGAAATGATAAACATGACCCAAAATGATAAATAGGGGCAAAAAAAAAAAATCATTAAAACTATATTCCATATTTTCAAAAAAGTAAAGGAAAACAAGATTTTTAGAGCAAGATATGGAAGATACAAAAAGACCCAAATCAAACTTCTAGAGATGAAAAATAAAATTAATGTCTAAGGTGAAAACTATACTGGATGGGATTAATAGATGATTAGACACCATAAATGAATATATTAATGAACTTAAATACAGAGCAATAGATACTATCTAAAACGTAACACAGAAAGAAAAAAAAACTGAAAAAATGATGAACAGAACATAAGTGATCTGTGGGACAACTTTAACTGGCCTAATATATGTGTAATTGGAGTCTCTGAAAGAGAAATGAATTACCAGTCATGTCTTAACCAAATTGCTCAAAAGCAGTGATAGAAGGAAAATTGTAAAAGCAGTAAAAAAAAAAAAAAAAAAAGACACACTATGTAGGGAAAGAATCAGAGTGACAGAAAGATCAGAATGACAGATTTCTTATTGGAAATAAGCAAGGGGAAAGACAGTAGAAATTTATAGCAGCACTATTCACAATAGTCAACAGGTGGAAACAGCCCAAATGGCCAGTGATGAATGAATGGATAAAACAACTGTGGTATGCACACAATGGAATATTATTCAGCCATAAAAATGAATGAAGTACTGGTAGATGCTACAACATGGATGAACCTCAGAAACATTATGCTAAGTGAAAGAAGCCAGACACAGAGAGTCACATATTGCGGACTCCATTTATATGAATTATCCAGAATAAGCAAATCTATAGACAGAATTCACATTGGTGGTTGACAGGGGCTAGGGAGATTAATGATTAATTTTATGTTATATCAATTTTACCTCAATTCAAAAAGAAAAGACAGTGAAGTAAAATCTTTAAAATACTG
Organism: Halichoerus grypus; assembly: GCF_964656455.1. Lineage (NCBI taxonomy): Eukaryota > Metazoa > Chordata > Mammalia > Carnivora > Phocidae > Halichoerus > Halichoerus grypus. Next base: position 39,294,350 of record NC_135722.1, read on the forward strand.
AAAGAAAAATTAAAGTCAACATACAATTCTAAACTCAGTCAGAATATCTTTAAAAAATGAAGGTGAGATCAAAACTTTTTCAGGGGGCACCTGGGTGGCTCAGTCCATTAAGCATCCAACTCTCAGTTTTGGCTCAGGTCACAACCTCAGGGTTGTGGGATTGAGCCCCTGTATGAGGTTCGGCACTCAGCACAGAGTCTGTGTGAAATTCTCTCCCTCTTCCTCTCGCTCCCCCTCTGCTCCTCTCCCCGCTCTTGCTCTCTAAAATAAATAAATAAAATCTTTAAGAAAAAACATCTTTTTCAGACACCGGCATATCTGTACTATAAGAATGTTAATGGAAGTCCTTCAGGCAGAAGAAAAGTGATATCAGATGCAAATCCAGATCTACACAAAGGAATAAAGGATACCAGGAATGATAAATATGTGGATAATATAAGCTTTTCTTATTTTAAAAAATCGTGTTAGGAGATAAATGACTGCTTAAGAAAAAATCATAATGATGTATTGTGGAGTTTATAACAAATATAGAAGTAAAATGTATAGATAATAATCCAACAGAGGAGGTGAAACGGAATCATTAAAAATAACCCAGGAGAATGGGCGCCTGGGTGGCTCAGTTGGTTAGGCGACTGCCTTCGGCTCAGGTCATGATCCTGGAGTCCCTGGATCGAGTCCCGCATCGGGCTCCCTGCTCAGCAGGGAGTCTGCTTCTCCCTCTGACCCTCCCCCCTCTCATGTGCTTGCTCTCTCTCATTCTCTCTCTCTCAAATAAATAAATAAAAAATCTTTAAAAAATAAAAATAAAAATAAAAATAACCCAGGAGAAGACAGAAAAAGAGGAAAGGGAGAGGTATGAAGAGCAGATGCAACAAATAGAAAACAAATGGCAACATTATGTAATATATAAATCTTATCATATTGATGACCAAATTAATATAAATGGTCTAATCATCTCCCAGTTAAGAGGCAGAGATTAGCAGAACGGCTAAGAGAAAAGGAAGACCCAACTATTCCCTCCCTACAAAATCCTACTTTAAATAAAAAGACACAAATAGGTTAAAAGAAAAAGGATGGAAAAAGATTTCTCTTAGATATATACATCACATGTACATGTTAACACTAATAAAAAAAAAACAAAACTGGAGTCGCTATTATAGATAAATGAGACAAAGCAGAATTCAGAACAAAGACTTTTACCAGGATAAAAAGGCCATTTCATACTGATTAAGGAGTTAATTCAACAAGCGGGCATAACAATCCTAAATGTTATGCACCAAATAACAGAATTCCAAAACATGTGAATAAAAAACTGATTAAACTCCAAGGAAAAATGGACAAATCAATAATTATAATCAGAAATTTCAACAATTTCTCTCTCAGTGATTGACAGAACAAGTAGAAAATGAATAAGGATTTAGAAGGCTTGAACAACACTCTCAGTGAACTTGACCTGACATTTATAGAACATTTCACTCAACAAGAGAATACACATTTATAAGATAGAGTATATTTTGATACATTACATAAGTCTCATTAAATTTAAAGGGATCAAAATTAGATAAAATATGTTCTTTGAACACAATGAAATTAAATTAGAAATCAACAACAGAAAGATAGCTGGAAAATCACCAAATATTCGGAGACTAAAGAAAAACACTTGTAAATAATCCATGGGTCAAATAAAAATCAAAAGGAAAATTTTAAAGTATTTTAGACTTAATGAAAATGAAAACACAGTATATCAAAATTTTTAAGATGCCGCTAAATCAGTATGTAAAGGGAAATTCACAGCACTAGATGCTTGTAATAGAAAAAGCAGAAGGTCTCAAATCAGTGACCTAAGTTATCACCTTAATAAACTAGAAAAAGAAGAGTAAATTATACCCAAAGGAATCAAAAGGAATAAAATAATAAAGACAAGAGAGAAAAATCAATGAAATAGAAAACAGAAACACAACAGAGAAAACCAATAAAAACATTCTTTGAGGAAAACAATACATTTGACAATCCTCTAGCCAGACTGGTCAGGAAAAAGAAAAGACACGAAGTACTAATATCAGGAATGAGATAGGGTACAGGGATACAGATCCTATAGACATTAAAAGGATAGCAAGAGTATATGATAAGCTTAATGGGGTGCCTGGGTGTCTCAGTCAGTAAAGCGTCTGACTCTTGATTTGGGCTCAGGTCACGATCTCAGGGTCCTGGGATGGAGCCTCATGTCAAGACCTCCATGTTCAGCAGGGAGTCTGCTTGAGGATTTTCTCTCTAACTCTCTCTCTCTCTGCCCCTCCCCCATGTCTCTGTCTAATAAATAAATCTTTAAAAAATGATCTCTATTCTTTGTAAGCTATTTATTTAAAACAAATTTGAAAATCTTTCTTTTTTTAAGTAAACACCAATACTGTGATTTTGGAGGAAAAAGCCTAAAGAAAAAGAACAATACAATTATTCCAGTAGATGCAGAAAAAAAGCTTTGACAAAATTTAACATCCGTTCATGGTAATAAAAAACTCTCAGCAAATTACAAATAGAAGAAAATTTTCATCACCTGATAAAGGATATCTATAAAAGGTTTACAACTAACTTCATGCTTTATAGTGAAAGACTGAATGCTTTCTCCCTAAGATCAGATACAAGACAAGGATGTCAGTGCTCACTCCCTGAACATCATATTAGAGGTCCTAACCAGTGCAATAGGCAGGAAAAATAAATAAAAAGAATACCCACTGGAAAGGAAGAAAAGACATAAACATCTATGTAGAAAAACTGGAAGAATTTACAAGAATAATAAGTGAATTTACAACCAACAAGGTTGTAAGATATGAGATCAATTGGCAAAACTCATGTGTACACACAATCAGCTAAATGAAAACCCAATGGCAATTCCTTTTTAGAAAATGCAAAAATCAATTGTATTTGTATATATTAGCAATGTGCTATTGGAAAGTGAAATAAAAAGAACCGAAATCATTTACAGTAGGATCAGAAATATGACATTTTTAGAGATAAATCTAACAAAATATGTGCAAGATTCTTACACTGAAAACTACAAAACACCAATGGAAAAAGAATCAAAGGAGATCTAAACAAAAAGATGTATCATGTTCATGGACTGGGAAATCTCACTCATGTTCAGGTTGTAATTCTTCCCCTAAATAATTACATATTTAATGTAATTCCAATCAAAATCCCAGCAAGGTGTTTTATAGAAATCAATAAACTGATTCTAAATTTATATGGAAAGATAAAAGAATTAAAATTACCAACATAATTTTGAAAAGGAAGAAAATTAGAAGACTCATACAACCTGATTTTAATAAAAATTTAATAATAAAGTAACAGTTATCAAGACAGTGTGGCACTGGTGAAAAGATAAATATATAGGTTAATGGAACAATATTAAGAGTCCATTAGTAACATTAATGGTTAGCTGATTTTTTACAAAGGTGCAAAGACAAGTCAATAGAGGCACGATAGTCTTTTTAACAAATGGAGCCAGAACATATAGATGTCCATATGCCAAAAAAAAAAAAAAAAAAAAGAATCTTGACCCATATCTCACACTATTTATAAAAATTAACTTAAAATGTAACATATACTTAAAAGTAATATTTAAAACTATAAAACTTCTAGAAAAAAACATAAGAGAAAATCTTTGAGACTTTGCACTAGGCAAAGGTTTGTTAGATAGAACACCAAAATCATGATCCATAAAAGAACTGATAAATTGGACTTCACCAAAATTAAAAACTTCTGCCCTTTTGAAAGACACTTGTAGGTGAATAAAAAACATGCCACAGACTGGGAGATAATACTTACATCTGATAAAGGACCTGTATCCAAAATATACAAAAATTTCTCAAAACTCAATAAAATAGACAACATAATATTTAAAATGTGCGAAAGATTTGAACAGACACTTCACCAAAGAGGATATACCATGGAAAACAAACCCACGAATATATGTTCAATATTATCAGCAATTAGGGAAGTGCAAATTAAAATCACAATGAGATCTTATTACAAATCTGTTAGAATGACTTAAAACTCAACACACACACACACACACACACAAAACCCCAACCGAAAAATGGGCAGAGGATCTGAATAGATATTTTTCCAAAGAAGACATACAGGTGGCCAACAGACACATGAAAAGGTACTCAAAATCACTAATCATCAGGGAAATGGCAAATGAAAACCTCAAGAGATTATGTGACACCAGTCAGAATGGCTAGAATCAAAAAGGCAAGAAATCACAAGTGTTGGTGAAGATGTAGAGAGAAAGGAACCCTTGTGCACTGTTGGGATTGTAAATTGGTGCAGCTACTGTGGGGAACAGTATGGAGGTTCCTTTAAAAATTAAAACTAGAAATACTATAAGATCTAGTAATTCCACTACTGGGTATTCACCCAAAGGATACAAAAACACTAATTCAAAGGGATATAGGCACCCCTATGTTTATAGCAGCATTGTTTATAATAGCCAAGACAAGGAAACAACCCAAGTGTCCATCCATAGATGAATGGATAAAGATCTCACACACACACACACACACACACACACACACACACACACACACACACAATGGAATATTACTGGACCATAAAAAAGAATGAGATTTTTGCCATTTGTGGCAACATGGATGGACCCTAGAAGGTGTTGTGCTATGTGAAATAAGTCAGACAGAGAAAGGCAAGTGGTGCATGATTTCACTTACATGTGGAATCTAAAAAACAAAAGAGAAAGAAAGAAAGAGAAAGAGAGAGGGAGAGAGTGAGGGAGGGAGGGAGGAGGGAGGAGGGAAGGAAGGAAGAAAGAAGCCAACCAACCAACCAACCGAAAAACAGACTTAAATACAGAGAACATCAACTGATAGTTGCCAGAGGGAAAGTGGGGGCGGGGAGGGATGGTGAAATAAAGGGCATTAAGGGGTACAAACTTCCAGTTATAAAATAAGAAAGCCATGAAAATGAAAAGTACAGCATAAGGAATACAGTCAATAATATTGTAGTAACATATGGTGATAAATGGTGTCTACATTTATCGTGATGAGCACTGAGTAATGTACGGAAATGCCTGCGACTAATATAACATTGTATGTTAACTATACTTCAATTAAAAAAAAATCTTTATGTAAATGCTGATTGCAGCTTTATTTGTTATCACCCCAAACTGGAAACAACCCAAATGTCTTTCAAATGGTGAAAGTATAAACAAACAGTGGTACATCCATACAACGGAATACTACTCAGCAATAAAAATCAAAAGAACTCCTGATACACAATGCAGATGAATCTCACTATATACTCTGATTTCACGTATACGACATTCTGGAAGAGGCAAAACTACATGGATAGAAGCAGTGGTTGTCAGGAGGTGGGAGAGGGCTTGATAACAAAGTGGCTCAGGGTGGTGATTGGGGGTGATAGAACTGTTCTATATCATGATCGTGGTGGTGGTTACAGGACTGTGGGTGTTTGTTAAAACTTGGAGAATTGTACACTAACAAGGGTGAATCTCACTGTAGGTAAGTTATACTTTAAATATTTTTTAATGGAAAAATTTAAAAACCTCAGGGAGGAAACCCAGGGAGATTTTTGTGTAAGCCTCTATCTGATGGAAAACCGTCTCCCCTAAGCCCTGTTCCCGAGAGCGCGACAGAGTGTGGTAGCCTTATGTTCGGCATTCAAGGGCATATTCCAACAGCAGAGCTACAGGTCTTGGCTCAGGAATGGGTGGGGAGAGTCAGGACTTTTTCGGACCAGAGGAGGAGACAAATCAGCCCCTCTTAAGCACTTGCTGGGAGGAGCAAAGCAGACCCTCGGGCGGGTACCACACCACACGGGGGGGGGGGGCCTGCATTTGGACACCAGTCTCCTTGGCAGAGGTGGGCTTCATGTGAAACTAATGAAGCTTAAAATCGGGGCTCCTCACATATATAGTCTCCTTCTTGGAAGGGGCTCTAGAAATGTGTTCACATGGTCATATATTTTTATAAAAACTGCAGAAATAGATACTTTAACCACAATCATTTAAGGTCAGTGTCTTTTGCCATTCTAACTTCCTCTTGTTCACAGTATTCCTCCTGGTACACGTCCTCCCCTGACATTAGAGGGACCACAAATAGTTTAATTAAAATCGCTTACAAATATATCAACTTCTGCATTATTTTTCTTTGGAAGGGTCCCTCTCCACCCTTGCCCCCAGTCATGAGTAAACCTCAAGACCCCTCCACCCCTGGAGGCCTTGCTCCTTCCTGACTGCAGCCCTAGGAAGACTGGCTCTCCGATGTACTCACCTTCCGGTTGAAACGGTCAGTGGTGACCTGATGGGTCAGGTGAGTCACATTCAGCATCACCAGACAGAATGGGGGCCAGTTCAGGTGCCCCTGCAGAGAGAGCCCAACCCTCATCAGCTTGGAGCCCAGTCCTTGTTGCCTCCTCCCCCTGGGGAGCCACTCTGAGCACACTTTCCCTGCCACCCCCTCTCAGTATGCCGGGGGCACTGGTTGAGGCTGTGCAGAATGTGCATTTCTGGTTCTACTTGACCTCCTATAAGCCCAGCCAAGAAAAAGCAAAAACAAACCAAAAAACCTGCCTCCTTCCACCTGGCTCATGAGAATGCCCTAGTAGGTGATTCTCTGCAGCCAGCGTCCTTGGCCACAGGCCACATCCCTGGACTGGCATCCCAGCTCCTCTGCACTTGGGTGCCTCCCACCTGGGCGTAGGCCGCTGGGACAAGCTGGGAATGGTGCAGGCCCCCGGAAGGGCCACGAGGTGGTGCACTCCACGAACCCTTTCTCCACACGGCCATTCCGGGAGACCCCTGACAGAAGGAGCTACTGTAGGGGTTTCTGCATCTGTCCTCGCCTCTGGCACCCCTCAAAACCCAATTCACGGCTCAATCTCCCCTCCAAAACTAGTCAAATCCCCAGGCCCCAGCAGGAAAGGGAGGAGGGGACAGTCACCAGGTTGGCACTTTTGCAGTCAAGGACGTGGACGGTGACCATTTCTTTGGGGCTCCGGGTGAGGATGTAGATGGCCTCCTTGAACAGGGCTACGTGGCTCCCATCGAAGGTCACAAAGCTTAGATCAGGGAAGATTGAGCATCGGCCTGGGGGGAGGGGCAGGGATGAGAAGATTAACAGATGTTTCTGGGGCCAAGGCCACCCAGGAATAAAGGGCAGGCAACTTGGCCTCTTCCTAGATGACTCAGAGGCCCCGAGGAGCTGGAGAGTCACTCAGATCAGGCATCACAGAGATTAGGTTGCAAAAGTAGGGGTTCTGCCTGGTCAGGGGTCACACTGAGACAAGAGGTCCCATGGAGAATGCATCCAGGTCAGAGTTACCCTCAGGCCAAGGAACACACAGGTAAGGGGCCGAGGATCTGGTGGACGCCAGGACTCACAGGCACATTCCCACAGCGGGCAGCAGCGGTCCCCACCCACCCTCACTGCGAGGCCCAGGACCCCACAGCGAGGGGGCGTGGCACCCTGGGGACAGTGCTGGGACTGGTTCACTCGGATCAGCTGGCCCTCCAGGCAGATGTGGCGGACGCAGTCCTGCTCAGCGATTGGCTGGGGCACAGGGTGGAGAGACAACGTGAGTGCCCAGCCTAGTGCGGCAGCCACTCACTACCCCCCACCCCAAGCCTAAGGGCATAAGACCCTTTCCAGTGTCACTTGTAGCAGAGCAGGGGACCCAGAGGTAAGACTACTAGGGAATGGTGTCCTCACCCTCCACCCACCCAACATGCCCCTCAGGGGCCTGGGGATGGGCTGAGCATGAGATTGGGGGTCAGGGGACTGACGGCCAGGGATTTCTGCGTATCTGCCAAGCCCTTGTGGAGAGCTCCAGGTACACAGATACGCAGACACGCTAGCTCAGACTCAGAACCTGAGCATACCCACGCATGCGCGAGCGTGCCCACACGCACATGCGCACACACAAGCTCTCTTTATCTCTTTCTTACAAATGCACATACACTGTCTGTGACACCGTAGAGCACACACACACGGATACATGACTGTTCACCGAGTCTCACAAGTGTAAGCCATGCACACACAGTTCCACGTGTCTCTATAGGCACAAACACACACACACCAGCACACCTGTGTTGTCACCCTAAGTCATCCAACCAGCCCTAGGGGAATGGTGAGACTCTGCTATGACATCAGGGGCCCACAGAGAATTTCTCAGCCTCCAGAGCGTGGGGCAAGCGTGAGGGCGGTGACTGAACCCCCGTCTTGCAGCCTGGCGGCTGGTGAAGGAGAAGCTGCTGCAGGCCGTGAGGAATGTGACGCCACGATGGTGTCCCAGCCAAGTGGCCCAGGAGAGAGGGGCATGGAGGGACCACACTGGGGTGGCCTGACAAGTCACTCACGACACAGGTGGCGGATGTGCTGTCCTCAGTGATGGTTGTCAAGGTCTCAGCTGAACTCGCTGCGATGCTCTGGGCTGGGGCTGAGCGCCCAGACTGCTTGGTGGTGGCCTCTGTCCCCAGCTCTGCTGGGAGCTGAGGTCCTGCCGAGGTTCCATGGGCCTCGGCCAGCTGAGGGAGCAGAACGAATGAGCTCTCTCGGGAGGCGGTCCTGGCCGAGACGCGGCTCAGGGGAGAGGATGTGGGCACCGGCGGCACTGTGACAGCCCACGGGCCATCAGCCTCTGGTGCCAAGGTAGCCAGAGTGTGGGCCACAGCTGGCGTGAGTTTGGTGGGCACCCCCTGCGCAGGGCCATGCATCCAGGGGGGCAGAGACTCTTGCTTGGACAGGATGGCCATCTCCTCTGTGATGCTCTTTCGTGGGGCAGCAGATAGCGTGGAGGCTGTGCCCTCGGCCATGGCCACGACTCCGGAGGCTGGCAGTGTGGCACCCGGAAGCAGGCCTGGCGCCGTGCCTGCTGCCTGAGGGGCTGTGTGACTGGGTAGGCCTACCTGGGCCACGACAGCAGGGGTGAGAGGCGGTGCTGAGCTGAGGGTCTGAGTAGGTGGAGTTGTGGCCATAGTGGGAGATGTGGCCTGTTGCTGGAGTGGAAAGGTGACGACAGAGCCCTTGGACCCGGGCGTGGCCACTGGGGCAGACGTGCCCACCTTGGCCAAGGGCAGGCTGGTATCGAGAGGCAGGCCAGGGAGGAGCTGGGGTGGCCGAGTTGAGTCCACAGTCATGAAGCGTGTGACCCCCAGCCCGTGAGCAAGTGTGGACTGGCTGGCGGCAGCTGGGGTCCCCGGGGGCGGAGCTGGAGGCCTGGTGGCTATGGGGGTTTGCCAGGTAGGGTGGAGTGGGGCAGTGGGGACAGGCCTTGGAGGTGAGGGTGCTGGTATGCCCGCGGGCTGGCCGGGCCCAGGCTGCTTCTCTGTGGGGGGCACCATCTCCACTCTCTTGGTAGCCAGAGCACTGACGGGAACCTGCTCTGCTGTTGTTCTAGCCTCGGCTAGGGGGCCGCTGGGACTGGAAACGCTCTGGGCCGGTATGGGCTGGGGCATCCCAGTCCTGTTCATGACCTCTGTGATTGCAGGTGTCAGCAAAGCCTTGTGGGATCCCAAGGAAGTGGGAGGCCTGGAGGTCACTGCAGGGGAAGCCACAGGCCTGGAGGAAGAACTTGCAGGCAACTCCAGGCTTGGGAAGGGCTGGAGGGGGGTGGTCTTAATAGGCAAGGAGCCGGGGCCTGGGACTGTCACAGCTTTGGTCATGAGTGGGAAGCGAGGTGCAGGGGGTGACCGGGAGGAGACTGTGATGTTGGGGCTCCCTGCAAAAGTCACAGTCACCCTCGTCGTCTTCCCAGCACCTGACCCCATGCTCGGTGTGGGCGTCGGCTGCGAGAGGGAGAGGGATGAGGATTCTGGGGTAAGGGGAGTGGCCAGGTGGCTGGCAGTCACTTCCATGCTGGCTGGGGCCTCTGTGGGGCGGGCAGGGAGGTTAGATGTAGTGGTCCCCGACGGCGGCTGCAGAGTGGCCGGGGGGGGGCCTGGAGTCAGCACTGGCCCCTCGGTAGCTGCCGTGGGTGGGTTCAGGGCTGTGGTGAGTGGGGCAGCTGGAGTGTGCGTTGGCTTGTGGGAGGGGGCCCCAGGAGCTTCCTGTGGAAACTGCAGCTCCTTGTCACTGAGAGTGGGCAGCTCTTGACTGGGAGGCACGGTCTCGTTGCCGAGAGACTCTGTGGGGACCAAAACCACGGGCTCCACACCTGGGGCAGAGAGAGAAGAAGCTCAGACAATGGGGTGCCTGCTGCCTGCCCCAAGGGGGTCTTCCCTGGGCAGGGCTGCGAGGTAGGGCTCCTGAGCAAGCAGGTGAGCATGGGGGAAGGCAGCTTCCAACGGCCAGTCAGGCTGCCTGACCAACGCAGGGGCCTCTGTCGTGTGGTATTGGATGAGTCCACAGGTCTGGACTCCGCCCCATACCTCAAAGCCTGAGCTCAGAGCCAACGGACCTCAGGTCTACCTTTGCCTGTACTGTGTTCCTACCGCCTGACCCCAAGCCAGTCCCCTCCCCACTCTGGGCCTCAGTTCTTTTCTCTGTTTAATGGGAAGAATGGACTGGATGAGGTCCCTGCCTGCTCTAAAGGTCTCTTCCAGAGGCTCCTATGCTGACCCTGCTTCTCCAGAGACCTGGGGACTCTGGGCATGATTGGTCAAAGGAGACGCTGGAGATTTAGAGGAAATCTGAGGGAAGGATGAGAAACCTAGGCCACTCACAGTCCTCCAGGTAGACACATCTCTGTGTGACTTCATCCAGGACCTTGGGAGTGGGGCATGCAGGCACACAGCCTTCCACCCTGAGGACAGAGCAGGGAGCCAGTTAGTAGTCTGAAATATGGGGGGGATCATCTCTTTCACCTGGAGTGAGCACAGCTTCATCCCTCCTTATGACACATGTCACATGAACCCCCAGAGACGCTGTGTACAGAAGCACATATACCCAAACATGCATGTTGCACGCTTTTGCATACTCGTACTCCTCAGACCAAGAGAGAAACATGAACACGGTCTGGTTATGCACACACTGTGCACACACTCACACATGCTCCCATGTGTCGGCATTTAGGCACATTGTCACACCTGCAAGGCTCGAAGCATTCACACAGATACACCTACATCCACACAGACTATCAAAACACCAGGGCATGCACCTTCGTGCGCACACAGCTGCACCAACACCCAGACGCGTGCAGCTCACGCACACGCCCACATGCACAGCTGCGTGCAGCCCACGGACACTGGTGGACCCACCCAAGCACACACAGGGCCCAGCTGTAGGCACATCACACGCAAATCAGGACTCACACACGCCCGTGTAAGTCAGCTCCACTCTGGTCCACACCTACCCACACACACCCACAAAACATGCAATCACGAGTACATGGGAGCACACACACACCCCAGGACGTGCTCATGCCTCTGGCCACAGACTACACACCCACTGACACAGGTGCGTGCTCAATACACTGAGGTACACAGCTTGACTCCATGCCCCCTCACCTTGGCACGTCCCGGCAGCTAGTTGCCCGCGGGTCCCGGCAGGTTCGGAAGCAGGGGCCTGCACAAGCATCGTAGTGCCACTCACAGAGGGGGTAGGCAGCCCCTGAGGGCTGGGCATCTGGAAAGGTGACCCGCCCCAGAGCCCCGAGACTGAGCGCGACTGGGTACCAGCTCAGGGTCAGGTGACAGAACACAGAGGTAATCCTAGCTCAGCTCATCCCCACCCTGCTCCACGGAACAGACAAATGGACACATGTAGGAAAAGCAAAGAAAAATAAAATAAAATAAAAGCCAACCTAAGGGGAAACTATTCCTGGGAGCTGGGGTCAGTGCCTGGGGGATCCTTGGGATGGGACTGTGGGAACTTGGAGTAGGGGCTAAGAACCCCAGGGCGGGGGGCTACAGAGCAGGCAGGTGCAGTTGGGCTTTGAGGGTTGGCCAAAGAGGAGGTTGGGACCCCTGATCCCCTCCATAAGGTTGCCCTGTCACCCTGCTCCCCTGGGACCTTGATGGCCAGCCTTGCCCGGCACCCTTGGTGACTAAGAATGATAGTAACAACAACAAAAACAACAGCCAACTCTTAAACAGCACCAAACACGACATTCAACATCTCATAAGTATTTCCTTATTTATGCTCGCAATAATCCTGTGATGTAACGCTGTCATTATCCTCGTTTTATGGATAAGGAAACTGAGGCGCAGAAGATGCTAGGAAAATTAAACTCTCCCAGGAGAAATTTCCTCAAAAAAAGGTCCTGTGGCCAGTGCCTTGACAGATGAGGAATCCTCAGAGAAAGCAGGCAATGGGGGACATGGAGGCAGACAAGATCCCAGACCATCTTAGCACACGTGACCAGTCTCTGAAACCATGGCCTGAGCAGGGAGATGTAGGTGGGCTCTGCAACAGGCCAGAGGGAGCAGCCCCACCTGGCAGCCCCTTCCTGACTCCTCTATCCCCACACTGCTGACGATTGTGAAGAAACCTGCTTTTCTAGGATCCTTGAGACCAGAACTGAGAACTTACATTTGGGGAGCACCTACTAGGAACCAGGCCCAGAGCAAAGCCCGTGAGATGTCATCAATCCTCACAACAATCTTATGAGGCAAATAGCCCCACTGTACGGAGGTGGATGGTGGGGAGCTCTCCTCCAAGTGCCAAGGACTAGGGTCAGGATTTGAACCCAAGGCTGTCTGGCTTCAAAGTCTGACTTCATTCTACTCTGCCTCAGGGTCTTCCAGAAAGGGATACAAGTCCTGCCATTACAGCCAGTGATGAATCTGTCCTGGGCGGGGGTTCTTCGGTGGACTCTCTAGATGACCATGGAATGGAAGAATGAGCTGGCCCAGGCCTGGCTTGTGGGGGAGGTAATAAGTGAAGGGGCTGGTTGGAGATACATTTGTGCACATATGTAAATGGACCCACTCATGCAGCACAAGGCGCCCTCACAGGCACAAACATACATGTGTCCTTGCAGGACAGAGGCCTGCCTAGAGTGGTAGAGAAATTGTGATCTCTTCCCCCAGGGTAGAAGCAGAGAACAAGCACTTGGGGGCAGACCCACCTGGCAGGGGGATGGCAGAGCCCTGGACCCCATTGGCCTTAGCTGGAAAGGGTATGGAGCTGCCCCATCACTGCCCAGGGTCCTGGGCCTCCTATGCGGGACAGAGGGAGACTGCTGGCTCCTCAGCCTGGTGCCCAAGGGGCGATCTTTGAGCTCACAGGGCAGGCATGTGTCCCCATCAGCAAGAAACCTGAGCCAGTGCGCTCTGCAAGCTGCAGTCAGGAGCACTTCTTACCTCGCGTCCACAAAGGCTGCCCTATTTTTAGACCATGTAATTGGCCTGTGGGTGTAGGCAGGACCCAGGAAGCTGGCTGGGCCCCGAGCCCCACGGCCCACAGCTCCCTAGGCCGCCGGCATGGAGGTCGGGCCCCCTCCCATCTTAGGGGCGGCACCAAAGTGTGGCCTCCCCGTGTCAGGACAGTGGGAATTCTGCCTCTTGAGGGCAGCTGGGAGGGTGGGAGAGGGCAGGAAGGGCGGTTTGAGGAGGGGCTGCGGGTGACGGCAGGGTGGACACCTACCCAGAAGGCGGAAGAACGTGCCCCGGCGGAACACCTCCGTGTGCTCGTATAGCTGCAGGCCCAGCGTGGGGCCCGACACGTAAAGGAAGGAGCCGGGCTCTGCCAGCGACTCCAGGGCCACGAGGCCTGCCTGCCCTGTCCCCCGGTGCAGTAAGAAGGAGGCATGGTGGTGGAAGGCAACGCTGCCCTGCCACTTGGCCAGCTCCAGAGACCCATTGGCTGTGACATGGAGGAAGAAGTTGGGTCTGTCCGCTGCCTCCAGGGACACCACATCCGGGTCTGTAAAGAGCCAGGTGGGTGAGGTGAGCGCAGAGAGGCGTCCAGATGAGGGCCAGAGCCTGGCATGCGTCTGCTCTCAGTGACTCAGGGCAGCCACCCGCCCCGTGGATTAGCTGGGCCCTGCTCCCCCACGCCTGCCCACTTACTTCTGCCTGCTGGCGGGCCCTCTGCACACACCACCTCTCCCCGAGGGAAGTGGAAGCTTAGAGAAGCTGTCAGCTGCCAAACCTCGGGGACGTGTCTTCCTCCCACCTTCCTTCCCTCCTCCCTCTTTCTGTCCTTTCTCTCCTTTCTCCTTCACTCCCTCTCTCCCTCCCTCTCGCCCTCCCTCCCTCCTTTCCTCCCCCTGTAAACCTCTGGGGGACCCTCTGTGTGCCAGGAGGAATTCTCCATGCTAGGGACACAGCAGTGAACAGACTGACAGAAACGGCCGCCCCGGAGGAGTCACATCCTATTGACACACTGGACAGGCTAGGGGGGTGCTGATTTGACAGGTTTCAGTGACCCCAGCTTGGTCCTGCTCCACACAGAATCCCAGAGGCTCAGAGCTGGCAGACTGAGGGGATGTGGAGTCCAACCCACAGAAAACAGACCCCAAGAGGAGAAGGGGCTTGCCCTGAGCCCCACAACTGGTGTCTGCTCTCCTTTCTCCTGTGTCCACAAAGGCCCAGTTCTAGAAAGTGGGGCTTGTTGCTGGGTGGATAGCCCCCAAATCCACACAAGCAGGTGTCCAGGAGTCCCGGCCCGCCACGGCTGGCTGTATTGTGGGCAAGTGGCTTAACGTGCCCGGGCTGTTGTGAGGAGCAAACAATATGGCGCAGGTGAAAGGCCTAGCATGGGGCTTGATGTGTCTTCCCTCCCCGTCCATGTGGCCCTGTCACACCTCCCTGAGCAGCTGTGAGGAGACAGGAGGCGACTGGAGGAAGGATTCATTATTGACGGTAATAACAATAAGTGTTGTTTATCAAGGACTTACTATGTGCCAGACATGATACTAAGTAAGCCCTCTACCTGCTGGGTTATTAAATTCCAAGAGAGCCCCAGGAGGTGGCAAATTCATTCATTCAGCAGCTCATGTTTTCTGAGGGCCCATCATGTGCCAGGCACTGTGGTAGGCACAATAGGAAACCAATGACCAAAATCCCTGCCCTGATGAAACTTACATTCAACTGGGAGGAGGATAAACATCATAAACAAGTACAATCTATAATAGGTTAGCGGGGGATGATCTTGTTGTTCCCATTTTACAGATGAGGGAGGTGAGGCCCAGAGTCACACTGATGGTGGAAGAAGGAGACAGGATTAGGAGACTAGGTAAGCTAAGGCCAGAGCCCAGGAGCTTAACCTCCACACAGTCTGCCCCAGGGATGGGACCCAGGAGCAGGCACCATCATATCATGCTCATATCATGTCTAACTCCCCGATGGGACTGTGGACTTCCGGTGGACAGGGATGTGTCTCTTCCATCCCTAATGCCCTGGTGCCCAGCTCTGTGCCTGGCCTGGGAATAGGGCTCAATGAAAGGCAGGGAAGGAGGAATGAGGGGGTGGGGAGAGGTCCTCATAACTAGGTAAACTGCAGACCCTGAGAATCTGAGAACTGAATTTCTGAGATTGGGATGAACCCTCTGAGAAATCTCTTGGGTCCTGGTTCCAGCTGATGCTGGGATGGGCCGCATCCCTGTGGTTAGGGAGACACTGACTAGATGGGGCCAGCAGGATGCGGGGGTAGAAATGCTGATCACAGTGGTCACGCATACTGGGACACACACAAATGGCCACAGGAAAGACTTCCCAGCACTGGTTGAACTGAGGCCTTGGCTGGCCCAGGGCCCCAAAAAAATACCATCCAGGGGTCCCTCTGTGCCGGGCAAGGTTCCTGCCACCCCTTCAGCACTGCTGAACTCTGAACAGAGGACAGTGCCCACTAAAGCAAAGCCAGTCAGATCAGCGGACTGAGTCCCAGGGGGCTGTGGCTGGTTCCAGGTGTGTCCCAGAATTCAGGATCATAACCTGAGCCGGTCAAGAGCCTGCTCCTCCATTCGCAGATGCAAGCCCCCCAGGAGTCAGTACATCAGCCAGCTCCCCTCTGGCACTTCAAGTCTATCTAGTCTCAAAAACGGAGGGGAAGGGAAGGGAGGAGACAGAAGAGAAGAAGGAGAAGCAGGAAGAGATGGAAGAGGGTGGAGGGGAGGGAGAGAAGAGGAGGGGGAGGAGGAGAGGGGAAAGAGGACTGGGGGCAGGAGGGAGGGGAGGGAGAGGAAGGAGTAGTTGTTGCCACCAGGCTTGACCGGAACACAGCAATGGTATAAAGCTACAAAGGTACATCTGGACCTTGGCCTCCCTGCTTCTTCCAGGGAGAAAATGGAAGGTGTCTGTTTGAAGAGACTAACAGGCTGACCCAGAGGCCTGTCTCAGCTGGCAGAGGGGCACCTGTTGGAGCCCCACATTTCTCCAGCAACTGCAGATTGCTTAGGGCCTCAGCATCCTCCCTCCACCAAGGGCTGCAGTGGGGCTGGAGGCAGACCTTACCATGAGCCTTGGCCTTGTACAGGGCAGCCGTCAGCAGGAAGTTCACAATGTCCCCTGGAGCCACGTCCTCCGCGCTCATGAGGACCGTGGCACCGCCCGCCGCCTTGCTGGCCACCAGGGCATTGCCAGTGGCCAAGCTGGCCAGTTGGTAGGGACCCTTACCTAGTGCTGGAGAGAAGGGGCCCAGGTGGGAGGCCTGCCCCCTGGGCCTTGGCCCACCTCCCATCCTGCCAGAGGTGGGGAAAAGAGAGGGTGCGAGAGAGCTACTCTCGGTCGCTTCCCTCACCCCGGGCCCCAGGGAACTTGATTCCACAAGAAGGAAGGGGCATGAATTCCAGGGGGTCAGTCCCTGATGGGAAGTGACCCTCTGCACAGCGCCTGAACAATTTCACAGGAAACCTGGGAACAGGGCCACCCACGGGAGATCTCTGCCCCACCCCGACCCCTGCAGATGTCTCTCCGTGGGCCTGTCCCACAGCCACTGCTCTATTCAGGGTCGCCTCTGGGACTCAACATCAGACCTGGTCTCTACCCACCCAACGCCTGAGGAACGAAGCCTGGCAAGTCTCAGGCTCAACATCAGTGTTTACCTGCTTATCTCAAATGTGTCATTTTTGTGGCTCTTGGGTTCCTACCGTTGTTGGTATAGGTTGGAGAGGGCCATGGGTTTCCTAGACAATTGCCTTAAAACCAACCTCCCTGCCTCTGGTGTGCCCCCCAGCCTCCAGTGCTTCCTCCCCACAGGTGCCTGAGTCACCTTTCTAGCCACACTCCCTGCTGGGACTCATCAATGGCTCCCCATTGCCCTCAGGATGGAATCCAAAAGCCCAGCTTGAATTCAGGGACCCTTCCCACCCCAAACCCCACCTACCTCCCCACACCCTTGCCCTGCCACATTGAACTTCTCTAGCACTTCCCTGAAAGAGCCGTGCTGTGCTCTACCTCATGCCTCTCCTCATGCTGTCCACCCACGCAGAGTAGTCCTCCATGTTTTGTGCCTGGCAAACGCCTACTCAACCTTTGGGGCCCAGCTCAAATGTCACCTCCTTGGCGAAGCTCTCCCTGCACCCTCTCCCGCCACACACAAACGTCATCCCTCCTCCTCAGCGCTCCACCAGCCCTTGGAGCACGGCAGGCCCTGATCACAGCTCTTAGGATGAGGACCTTGATGGCAGATCCACCTCCGTCTCCTGGGCCAGATGGGAAACAGGCAGCGCTATGCTAGTAAATGCATAACAATAAACTCTCAAACAAACAAACAAACAAAACCCCACTTTGTAGTGGTTGCTGATTTCCACCGTGTGAATACTCACGGCAGTGGTCAGTTTCAAGCTACCGACTGAATGTGGAGTTAGGAACACACCGCAGCTTTAGGGGGCCAGTGTGAGCGGGATCCAGCACACCACCACCGGGACAGGCCTCTTTGACCATTGATTCCCCAGCACCCAGCAAAGGGCCTGGACCAGAGAAAATGTTGGTAGGAGAGCAGAGCAAGGAATGGATGGGTAGGTGGATGAGTAGGTGGAAGATGCTAGAAACAGCTTGTCCTTTGCCAGTTACTGCCACCCAAAATGCCACAGAAGGGAGAAAACTCTTCTCAGAGCTGTCTCGCTGAAATGTCTTGCCTGATGTCAGACAGACCTTGCCTGTCCCAGGGACTGCAATTCTGTTACAGATTCATTCCTATAAGGAAAGCTTCGTCATAGCCAGGAGGAAGCCCTTGGCCATCAGGAGTCCCTAGGGGCTAACATTTTGGAGGGTCTGTAGTCCCTGAATTATCATGCTTCACCCTGGTCCAGCTTTTATCTCTCAGACTCCCTAACTGGTATCCTGTCTCTAGTCTGTCCCCCTCGATTTCACCTGCTATCCTCTGCCAGTGGGACATGTCTCAACCCAAAATCTGATAATGCATGTAACTGAGGACAAAGCCTTGGGCCTAGATGCACATAGGCCTATTCCTGGCATGGTACCTGGAAGGGGATGAAGCAGGGCTCCGAAGTCAAAGGTGAATGGTACCAAGGACCTGACGAGCATCTAACTCTGCCAAGATCTGACTTCCCACCCTATTGCCCATGACCCTGGTGATTAAACTGAATAATGAGCTCTAACGCTGGACATTAGCCTCCCTTGGGTCTTTAGTCGCGACCTGTGGTTTTACTCTAGCTAATGCAGAATTTGGACCATATCCTGGTACCCTGTGACCTTGGCTAAATTTGAAGATGAATTGGACAGGCTGAGCCAAGCTGTAGGTTTTGCCCCAGTCATCCTCAGAAAGAGCAGTTTGCATTTGCCTTCACCACTCAAACCTTCAGGAGACCCAAGACAATATTCCATGAGCCTGATGAGTGAGATTGCAAAGGCCAGAGGGTGGCATATTGGTGGGAATGGGGTTTTTACTTCCTGGTGAAGCTGCCCTGGGTGAGAACAACTCCCGGGAAGCTGGCCTGGCCTGGAGAGAGGGGCCACAGGAGCTTCTAGAGACAGAATTCTGGGACACCCCTGGCCTCTGCACTATCTGGATTCTCTCTGCACAGTGCGGTCCCTCCTCGCACCATGTTACAGCTCTTCCAGGGCCAGTGATGCTGTCATGGCAGCAGCGGGGCTGGCGGTACTCAGCCCCCCAGGCTCCACTTGGGGAGGATGGGCTTACCTTTATTAAAGAAGTCACAGTCATACGCTGCAAGAGAGAGAACAAGACTTCTTGAGAAGCCTGGGACAGGTGGGCAGAGCCACGGCCCCTAGCATCCCAGCTGTCCCAGATTTGGCCTGCCTCCCAAACTCCAAGATCTGGGCATGGTCATTGGACTCAGGTATCTTAAGGTGTAGGAAATACCACGGCTCCTGTCTGTGCCCCCGGCACAAAGCTCAAAGCCTGACCTAGAGTAGGGACTCAGCATGTAGCGAATGAATGAATGAGCGAATGGGTGAATGAGTGAATGAGTGTTGGACAGAATGGGGCATTTTCTGTGGCCCCAAAGGGCAAGGCTAGAATCAAGGAGTGGAAACTCCAGTCACAAATGTTACAGCAGTTCCTGGAGGAATGCAAGCACAAGATAGAAGTTGGTATTTCAAGAACCTTGGGTGGAAGGGAACCAGGGGCCACCAGGACCCAAGGCTTTTTTCAGGCCCCTCGGGGTGTAGTTTCCATCAGGTTTCACAAGCTCCTCCAAGTGTGTGCTCAGCGCACCCTCTAGTGGCTCCGCCCAGCACCACAGCCTGTTGCCCAGGCGCCTCAGCCATGGATTCTGTAGTCCCCCGGGGGGCCGGCTGGGGACCTTGCAGGGGCACCCAAAGCCAGAAGCAAGGCCATGAGGAGCCAGTTGGGTAGACCGTGGATGAAGGCTGAGGGGGATCCTCCCTCATTTGTAGGCATGGTCTAAAGAGAGCCACCTACTCCACCCGATACCCCAAATGCCATATCTCTTTGCATTTGGCACTGACCTCTAGAAAGAGCACTCGCAGTGAGACTGACCCACCATGTGTCTATGGAAAAGGACTCACTATTCCTCATTTGTTGACTCAGAAGATTGAACTAGAAATTTAGATCTCGGAGTCTCTGGTTTCAAGTGGGTACCAAGTCAGTGGGAGGTAGCCCGGAAGAGTCAGACCTGAGTTCAAATTCCATCTCTCTCACTCTTCAGCTGTGCATACTGGGACAAGTTACTCAACCTCTCTGAAATTTAGTGCCCTGCTCTATAATATGGGACCACCAAGGGTACCTGCCCCACAGACTTGCGAGTCCTGGACTAGGGCAAGGCAAGTGCTCACGTTGTGTGCAAAAGGGAAGGGGGTGTCAAACACCTCAGTAATTAAGATGCATAATATTTTAATACACTGTTTTAAAATGTTTTAAATTAATGCAAAATGCAAAATATCTGTGATGAACCAAATATCAAAAATTTAAAATAAGGACAGGATCGATTATAGCGCCTTGCCAAGCCACGTTAGATCCTGAGGCAGAAGGGAAAATCAGTACTATCGACCCTGTCATTACTTAAAACTTTGATATTTTGTTCATCAAAGCCACAGATCTTTTTGCATTAAGTTTGATTTTTTAAAAATATTACCTTAAAATGTGATTTATCTCCATTACTGAGTTTTTGGTGCTTCCTTAAATCTTGTGTCCTAGGTGAGGAGTCCCTAGCCCTGCATACCAAGGAGCTAACGCCCAGAAGGCACATGGCTGGGCGCACAGCAGAGCCTCGGTCAGTCTGTGCTGCCTTCTCTTTCATGAAGGATTTTTATCTGAGAAAGAGAAGGGGGGGCCACAGAGCATGACCACAGAGCCTCTGTAGTAGAAGGCTCTCAGAGGAAACCGGGCAGAGAAAAGGGAGGCCAGAGGTAGGTTCTGCTCCATCTTCTTCCTAGGGTCATCCGCCTGGAGCTCTCAGGGCTCAGGACGGGCCAGCACCTGCGTCCCCGTGAGAAATGACAGCAACCTCAGCAATACCACAGAGCACGTGCCCAGTGCTTCACGTGGGCTAGCTCACTGAAATCTTGCAGCACCCTGCAAGGGAGGGACGGGTCTCTTAACCCGCGTACGAGTTGGAGTGTGAAGAACGTGCCCCAGGTCACCCCGCTGGGTGGGGCTTGGGCCTGAACCCAGACAGTCTGGCCTCAGAGGCTGTGTGATAACCACTGCACCCCAAAGTGAGGCAGTGATGGGCCCAGAAAGATCATCGGTGTGCAGGAACAAATAATAAATAATAAGTGAATGACTAATGGAACTTTCTATATATTTTACTTCATTTTTAAAATATTTACTCTTGTATCTGTTTTATGATACACATTTATACTACTAATAGTATATATGTATCCATATGCATGTATCTATGTATGTGTATGAATGCATGCTTGAAACATTTTTTACTAGATGGAGCGTGCAACCCAAAGCATTTACAGACCACCATTGCTCTAAATAAACTGATGTCTTGTGCTGCCTCTGAAGGGGTCCGTATGTCTTAGCTGACAAAGGGCTTTTAATTCATTATCCCATTTGACCCTCACAATAAACCTGGTGGGGCAGGTCTATTCCTACTTTTCAGATGAGAAAATTGAGCCCCAGAGAGGTTGGGTGACTTGTTTGAGGCCACACAGCTCGCATATGGCAGCTGTGGGTCTGAAACCCGGGGCTCCTGACTCCCCTGGGAACGTGGTTAAGAGCACAGATTTGCAGCCAGACCATCTGAAGATGAGCCCTGGCTCCTCCACTAAGCTGTGTGACCTTGAGCACGTTACTCCATCTCTCTCTCTGTCTAACCTGCTCCCCAGCTGTGAACCAGGAATGAACTCCTACTTGATAGGGTATTTTACGAATTCAGTGAAAGATACGGGCAAGCCAGTTGGTGCGTGGCACGTACCGAGTACTCAGTAATGCCAGGCAGGGTGATGGCAGCCCACAGGCCTGCCCGCGGAGGGGCCCCCGCTCCCCATGCTGGGTGCCCGGTCTGCATACTCACGGCAGAGGCGCGGGGTCCGCCAGCCCACAGCCACCCCGTGCTGGCAGCACTGGTGGGCATAGGCGGACACACTGGCACAGAAGCACTCACAGTCCCCGCCCCGGCTGCACCCACAGGTGTCCGTCAGGCAGTTTGAGTAAAACCAAGTGACATCGACCTGGGGGAGGTCAGAAGTCAGAGGTCAGAGGACAGCTCCCGAGGGTTAGCCCCTCAGCTTCCCGGCCGATGCCTCCTAGCGGCAGGGAGCAGCATCAACATGAAGGGACCCCAGGCTGGGGTGAGCTGCCCTGGTGGGGTGAGGGCAGACAGGCGGCCAGCTCAGAGCAAAACAGCTACATGGCCCAGGCAGACCCCACTTTTGAGAACTAAGCTCTCACCTTCCCGAGGCCTACACTATTGGATCCAGAGGTTAAGGGTGTGGCTGAGAGACAGACATGGGGTATGAACTCCCAGCCAGGGCCAGAGACAGCCAGGGCCAGGCCGACGGCAGCCTTCGAGGCCCTGGGGGGTGCCATGCAGAGCTAAGCGCCAGCTCCCCTCCGTCTCCACACAGGCCGATGCCAGGGCATGAGGGGTTTGTGTCCACTGTGCAGAATAACTTCCTCACCGGGAGGAAGAGCCAGATTGAGATAGGTTTGAAAAAGGCATGGAAGCTGTTTGTTTGGCTGTCTGTCCTGGGTCATCTGGGGAAACAGAACAGATTCATTGGAGCAGGCTGGAGGCAGGGGATTGGCAGAGGTAGGTCTCCTTTCTAGACCTGAGGTGCCTCTCCCCAGGCATTGGGTTGGGGGGGGTCTGCAAGGAGAAGGGATTGAGGGAAGGTAGGGAGGGGCTCAGGAGGACTGAGGCTGGGGTCCACTCACCACAGGGTGGCAGGTCTCAAACACCTCGCTGAGCAGGATGCTGCACTCCTTTCTGGCAAATGGTTCTCGGAGAGGATTCAGGACACACGTGTCCCAGGGGTCAAGGGTGTCTGGGCACTGAGAGGCAAAGGCAGGGCTGTTGATCTCCCTATCCCCACAATGCCTGTTACCTGGTGTGGTGGACAGACTCTTAGAGTGGCCCCCTTGATCCCCCAACTCTTGAGGTTCAAG
Source organism: Halichoerus grypus (assembly GCF_964656455.1). Taxonomy (NCBI): domain Eukaryota; kingdom Metazoa; phylum Chordata; class Mammalia; order Carnivora; family Phocidae; genus Halichoerus; species Halichoerus grypus. The sequence continues at coordinate 39,317,272 of NC_135722.1, forward strand.
TCCTTGTATAATTCCCTCCCCTTAAGTATGGGAAGGACCTATGACTTGCTTCAAACTGACAAAAGAAGGCAAAGGTGACAGGATGGACATGGTTATGAGTCTGCGACTGCATTTTTATGTTACATATTTTATGTTTTATAAGATGGTAGAGTCCATCTTGCTGGAGTCTCTCCTTTGCTGGCTGTGAGGAAGCAAGCAGCCATGTGGGGGAGTCTCACATGGTAGGAACAGTGAGTGCTCCCTAGGAGCCGGGGGTCTTCTCTGGCCAACAGCTAGCAAAAACACTGAAGCTCTCAGTTCTATGGTTGCAAGGAACCGAATGCTGCTGACAACCACCCCAGCAGGTGGGGAAGGACATACCTCCCCAGTCGAACGTCCAGATGAGAGCCCAGCCCTGGCTGACACCTTGGTTGAGCCTGTGATACCCCAAGCAGAGAACCAGTCAAGCCCCACCCTGACTCCTGACCAACAGACACCACATGTGTGTGGTTAAATGTTTCCAAGTCTGTAGTAGTGTTGTTACATAGCTATAGATAACTAAGAACTAATACAGACTGCCCCAACGTCTGCCGAACCTCCTCCATCAGTGCTACATTCTCATAAGAACCCCCCAGGATATGCCCAAGGGGGTTATCAAGAGAGGAACAGCAGTAGGGGATCGGAGGAGGGGAGCAATAAAGGTTAGTCATCCTCTCTGCTTCTCTAAAATGGGGGTGGGCTAGAGCACTCTTCTGAGGCGGCAAGAACAGCCTTGTCCCACCTCAGGATTACACTGGGCTCCAAGCCATGACTGTCCCTGGACCCCAGTCTACATAAGCTCATCTTCATCTACTCCCCAACTGAGAATTAGGGACATAAGATGACTCAGTCCAGGAAACGCGAATATGTAACGCCCATATCACCACTCTCTGCTGCTGCATCCATAGACATAACTAATCACAGTTCTCCTTCTAGCTGAGCCTGACACAAGTCTTAGGTATTTCTCAGCACGGCTTCACAGGCTACCTCTTTTGGCTGACCAGAGTTGTCACAAGAGTTTAAATCCAGTCTACATCCCTCTCCTGGCACAGCTCCTTCAGAGGACCACGGAGAAGACAGAACTTACTCAAGCTCACCCAGCAACTCACTGGATGACCCAAGACAAGAACCTAGGTCTCTTGCTCTCAGTTCAGTGCTGTTTTCCCCCATAGCTCACAACTTGGGGGCCTCAGCCATTTCCCAAACCCCGGGGACATCCTCCTCATTTCTGCCTCTGCTAAAGTTGTCTCCCTCTCAGAGGCCTTCTCTCTGATACATTCATCTTTCCAAATATGGCCTTTAAGTACCAGTCTACTCCCACCTCCTTCAGGAAGCCTGCTCTGATTGCCTCAGGCCACATGGGTCTCTCTTGGACTCTCCTCTGGACCAGACCTAGTGCCAGGCACTGGGGGCACAGAGATGGTTAAGATGGTCATGTTTCAACAAGCCTCATCTTCCCTAGTACGTAGTGGTCGTCTCTCCTCAGACAAAGACTTCATCTCCTTCTCAGCCCCCACGCTCCCATCAGGGCTTGATCCAGGGCACAGGTGCAGCCTGATTTGTGAGATGGGGGTTGATGCCCTCTGGCCACAGGGCAGAGCCGAAGGCTGGGGATGCTGGGTCAGAGGCCAGGAGAGCGGTTGCATGAGCAGTCTCACACCAGTGTCCCTGACCTGGGGCCAGGTCCCCTCAGTGCCAGCCAGGGCCCATCTGAGTGAGGGAGGGAGCCAGCCCAGGGAGCCTTTACCTCGACGGCAGCCCAACTGCTGCCAAACTCCTGGGGGTTAGTTAACTCTAAATTCTCCGGAGTCCTCATCTCATTGATGGTTTTTAAGTCAAAGTTCCCACAGAGTCCCGCCAGCTGGCCCTGAAAGAAGAGAGGACACTGCGGTCACCTGCAGGAACACCAGGGACGAACCACTGGCAGTGCAGTTGCCATGAGCCCAGGAGTCTGTCATGGACCTGAAGCAACTTCCGAGGTCATGATGTAAAGAGGGATAGGAGAAGAGTCAGAGGAGAAGGACACGGAGTGGGGTGGGGGCAGACAGGACAGGAGGCATGATACTCCAGGCTCCTTGGTGAGGGTCCAGCTCATGCAAGGATGCCCAGTGGCCTGGGTCAGCCCCAGGAAGGAGCAGAGGGCCCTGTGAGGGTCACTGCTCATGCAAGTACCTGCCACTGTGGCCCAGCCTGGATGTGCACTGTGGTTCTCTGGTCCCATAAGAGGGTGATGTGCTCCCTTGGGAAATGCACCAGCGTGAAAAACCCTGCTTGCCACGTGTGGACCTCCTGCTTCTCATCCAGGAAGCTCTCAGGACTCTAGAGCGACAGAGATGGTCATTCCTGAGGCCCGGGTGTCCCCCAACACCTGGGTCAGCTGCCCAGCCCCAAGAACTCACACCTCCCTTACACCCTGACATGACCTCTGTGTTCCTGACTCTGACTGAGGAGTTCAATAGGGGCTGCTGACTCAACAGCCCCAAGGAACTGGGTCCCCAGCCCTCTTCCGCCCCAGCCCCTGTTAGCATACGACTGTCTATACAACCTGAACCTGTACTAGGCCTTACAGGACTTCCCGAGTCGTCATCAAAGATGAGGAGCGAGTTCCCAACGTTGATGGAAATAAACTTCCTACAGATGATACCAGAGCTGTAACAGTCTACATTCTCTACAATCACAGAGAAACTGAGGTCCGCTGTGCTCTGCGGAGGAAATAAATTCGTTCAGTAAAGCCAGGGAGAGAAAAGAGCCTGAGGACAGGCACAGAGGTAGTGGGACATGGACCCTGAGGTGGTTTTCAATCCACTTATACTTCTTATTAGCTGTGTGACTTTGGGCAACTTACTTCAGTTCTCTGAAGCTCAATTTCACTGTTGTGCCTAGGGCAGTGATTAGCATGTAGTCACTCCCCAAAAAGTATTGGACGGACGGACGGATGGATGGATGGCTATATAATAGGGTTGACTGGTGCTGACAAGGGTATAGGGTGGGGGTACTGTCTTATACACGTGATGACAGTAGTGTAAGCCTTTTTGGAGGGCAAATTGCAAGCACTGAATAACATCTTATGTGTATACAACTTTTCATGGCAATTCCACGTCTAACACTCTATAGAGATACATCCACAAAAGTATTCATTGAGCATTTAAATATTAGCAACAATCTAAATGTCTGTCAATGGGGAGATAATAAAACAAACTAGAGCATGTCCTCTCTGTAGAATTTTACACAAAGAAGAAAGAGGTATGTACCGATTCTATAATGACTAAGGTATTTGGTATTAAGTGAATAAAGCAAATTGCAGAATCCTATCCATAAAAACAAAGCACCGTGTGTGTGTGTGTGTGTGTGTGTGTATCTGTCTGTCTCATGGAAGATGATCTTGCAGGATTCACACCTAACTGTTACGAGCAGGGAATGGGAACAGAAGAGCTGTAAAGGGAAATATTTATTTTTAATATATGCTTCTAAATTGTTTTAAATGTCAGTGAAGAGCATGCATTGCCTTTGAAATTTAAAAATTAAAATAAGGTCAATTATCTGTCTCTTGAGGTTACAGAAATTACATGAAAAACCCCCACACAATGCCTGCCCCATAGCTAGGACTCATTCCATAAAAGGTTTGTCATTATTATTACTCTCACTATTATATAATGGGACAGGTCCTTAGCAAAATCAAAGTCCCTTGGGTGTGTCTCTGGCACTCTCCCACCGGCCCTCTTCGTACCCCTTTTCTCTTTCTGGAGAGGATCCTGCCTCTACTGTGCCCCCCACCCTACATCACCATCCTTTTTCCTTCGCAGGAGCTGACAGCTTCCACACATTAAATCTCCTGTCAGATTTCTTGGTTCAAACTTGACACCAGCTCTGCCACTGGCCAGTGGTGTGACCTCAGCCAAGACACCTAACTCCCCTAAGCCTAAGTTGCTGCATCTATAACATGGGGTCAGTAAACTCTACTTCATAATGTTGCTGTGAGAATTAGGCAAAGTAATCCATGAAATTGGCTCAGCAGACCACCAGGCATACAATAAAAGCTCAAAAACCATGAGTTCTTATTACAGACAAGAAGACCCTTGGGACCCAACAGGGCAAGGCTATAATGGTGAGTGGCCAAGCAGTGGGGTATTATATGACCGGTGAGCTCTGTCTAGCCCTGAGCCTGCTCCACAGCACTTCTTTCAGTCTCTAGATAGCCCTGCCCTACCCCCAGGCTTAGATCCCTCCACCCGCCCAATTCTGCATCAGACTGGAGTCTAGAACATCACTGTGCCGGACAGGTCCTCAGCTTCAGCTGCCCCGGGTCCCCATACAGCCAGCTGGGCAGACGCATCCAGGAGCTCACCTTGACCAGGTGCACTTTGCACGCCCCCACGAAGTCGAACGGGAGCCCATCGAATGTGCGGTAGTGCCGGTCACCATAGGCCGTGCAGGTGGAAGCGCAGGGGTGGAGCGTGCACTGGAACGAGCCCCACTGGCACACACTGAAACACATGGGCCCAGAGCAGCTCACAGGGCCCACGCCACACACACTCGGAATACCCACTCCAGAGCCACTGCCTACACAGTGCCCACTATGTGCCCCTGGGCTAGGGGTCACAAACACCATTGACCTCCAATGGAAGCCTGGAGGTCACAAAATCACATTTGTGTAAATGTTTACAAAAACATCCCCCAGATTTCTATCTTTGCATACCCTTATATATATACACACATCCCTGTATGGCACACAAACACACAACATGGGTGTGAACATGGTGGAAGGGGGAATGCTAAACGGCGCTCACCATCATGCTTTTCGTATCCATCCTCATCCCCGGCAAAAAGCAGAGCCTGAATGGTACCCTCACTTACCAGGTGTGGCAGGGAGACATGACCTGGTCCCCAGGGAAATACTCCTTCCCCTTCCAAGTGCACGGGCAATCCTCTGGCAGGAAACATGCGTCCCCATGTCTGAGTAAGCTGTAGGGACACAGCAAGCAGGTGGTCAAGCCAACATGCTTCCCTTATCTGCCGTCTATAGAGAACCCTGCAACCACATGGATACCGTAGGGTGGCTCTCAGCATTTCCTCCAGAAGTAACTGACAATGTACCCACCTACCATCCTGTTGCTGCCCAGTGGGGCTCAGAGGTACCTTGGTAACTGGAAAAACCAAGGACTTGGCCCACCTCAGAAGCCTCTGCCATCCATCAGGAATTAAGGCTCAGCTCTACCAGCCACATCCCCCTCAGCCGGCCAGGATGCCAGTTGCCGTTTAGGCACTAGCTGTGTATCAATAAACAGATAATGAACATGGGCATTGGCCCTCCAAGAGCAACCAATAGACCTGCATTAAAAAGAAATGTTAGGGATGCCTAGGTGACTCAGTTGGTTAGGGGTCTGACTCTTGATTTCAGCTCAGGTCATGATCTCAGGGTCCTGAGATCAAACCCCTCGTTGGGCTCTGCACTGGACATGGAACCTGCTTAAGATTCTTTCTCTCCCTCTGCCCTTCCCCCCATCCTGCTCATATGCGCGCCCTCTCTCTCTCTCAAAAAAAGAAAGAGATGTTAAAGTAAGTTTTTCAGGAAGATGGAAACTCAGATTCACATGAAGGAATAAAGAGTTTTAAAAATGGAAAATATGTTGACAAATAATTCTAGAAATTGCTTCTTAATTTCTCTAAAAGATAACTGGGCATTTAGAGCAAGGTTAATGTCAATGAATTGTGAGTTTTATAAAATACGTAGAAGTAAAATGTATGAGAATAATGGCGCAAAGGACAAGAAGTAAGTAAATGAAAGTATACTGGTACAAGTGTTCTACAGAAAGTGGTAAAATATTAATTCTTGGTAGACTGATAAATGAAAGATACAGATTGTAATCTCTAGAAAAACCACAAAAATGCCATGATATATAGTCAAAATGAAATAAAGGAAATAAAATAGAATATTAAAAAATAACCCCCCAAAAGGCAGAAAAGACCAAAAAAAAAAACCCCAAAAACCCAATAGGACAAACAGATAACAAATAACAAGATGGTAGCAGTAAATCCAATCCAATTACATTAAATCCAAATGTACAAACTCTTCAATTAAAAAGGTAGAAACTGTGGCTAAAAAAGCAAGACCCAACTGCATTCTGTTTACAAAAGACACAATTGAAATATAAAGGCACAGATAAGTTAAAAGTAAAATTATAGGAAAAAATACCATGCAAACACCAGTTATAAGAAAGATGGAGTGGCTTTATTAACATCAAAGTAGACTTCAAGCCAATTAGCATTAGCAGAAATAGGAGGGATATTTCATGACAGCAAAAGAGCCCATTTATCAAGAGAACATAACAATCCTAAATGGACATGCACCAAGTAACAGAGCTTAAAAACAGAAGCAAAAACTCATAGAAACTAAAAGGAGAAAGAAACAAATCCACAATTATAGTTAGAGATCTCAACACTCCACTCCTTTTGGTTAAGCATCCAACTCTTGGTTTTGGTTCAGGTCATGATCTCAGGGTCATGAGATCAAGCCCTGTGTTGGGCTCCATGCTCAGCAGAGTCTGCTTGAGATTCTCTCTCTCCCTCTCCCTCTGCCCCTCCTGCTCCTCTCTCTCTCTCTCAAATAAATAAATAAATCTTAAAAAAAAGAAATCAGGAACAAACAACTATAGGGAAAATCTCCAAATATTTCAAAATCTAGTAACATTTCTTTTTTTTTTTTTAAGATTTTATTTATTTATTTGACAGAGAAAGAGAGAGCACAAGTAGGAAGAGCAGCAGACAGAGGGAGAGGGAGAAGCAGGCTCCCTACTGAGCAGAGAGCCTGATGTGGAGCTCGATCCCAGGACCCTGGGATCATGACCTGAGCCAAAGGCAGACGCCTAACTGACTGAGCCACCCAGACGCCCCTCTAGTAACATTTCTAAATAACTCATGGGTCAAAGAAGAAATCACAAAGGAAATTAGAAAAGATTACAATAAAAATAATGAAAACACATGGTATCAAAATTTGTAGAGTGAGCTAAAGCAGAGCTTACAGAGAAATTTATAGCTTTAAATGCTTATATTAGAAATAACAAAGGATTACAATAAAAGATCTGAACCAGAAATATAAGAGCAAGTTAAAACCAAAGTAAGTAGTAAGAAGAAAATAATAAAGGTAAGAGCAGAAATCAGTGAAATAGAAAACAGAAACCCATAGAAAAAAAAATCAATGGAACCAGAGTATGGTCTTTGAAAACATCAATAACATTGACAACTCCCTGCCTAGACTGGATAGTAAGAAAAAGAGAAAAGACTCAAATTATCAATATCAGGAGAAAAAAGAAAACATCATTGCAGACTCTACAGATATTAAAAGGAAAATAAATACTTTTATGATGTAAAGCCAATAAATTTGACAACTTGGATGGAATGGACAGCCAAGACATCAAATACCTATGAATAAATTCAATGACATATGTGCAAAACCTTTCCATGAAAAGTATGAAACACTGCTGAGAGAAATTAAAGAAGACCCAATAAGTGAAATAATGCCATATTTGTGCATTGGGGGAACACAGTAGTATGAAGATGTCAGTTCTCACCAAACTGACTTCTAGATTCAACACAAAACCAATTAAAATCCCAGGGGCTTTTCTGTAGAAATTCCCTAAATTTACATGGACCTAGAAGTGTCCCAAAAATCCTGAAAAAGAACAAAGTTGGAGCACAATCACCTTCTGATTTCAAGACTTCTTATAAAGCTTCAGAAATCAAGACTGTGTGATACTGGTCTAAAGATAGACAAAGAGATTAATGGTACAGAGTAGAGAGTCCTGAAATAGACCCACATTTATAAAGTCAATTGATTTTTTTAAACAAAGGGACCAGAGCAATTCAATAGGGAGAGAAAAGTCTATTATTAAAATTGGGCTAAAACCACAGGATATCCATCAGAAAAAAATAAAATGAAATTTGACTCCATTCTACAATATAGAATCATTTCGGATAGATTATAGATCCAATGTAAAAGCCAAAATTTTAAAGCTTCTAGAGGAAAACATCAGAGAATGTCTTTACAACCTTGGAGCTGCAACTACTGAGGACACGGAGAAAACTGATCATAAAGGGAAAAAAATGATAGATTAGATGCAATCAAAATTTAAAACTTATGCTCATCAGAAGTTTTTAGGCTTATTAAGATACATTAAGTAAATAAATAGGCGAACCACAGGCAGGGAGAAAATATTTGCAATGTATATATTTGATAAGGAAAAAACTATAATTCAATTTAAAGAAAATAGTCAACCAAATAAGATATGGACAAAAGACTTGAACGGACACTCCACAAAGGAAGATATACAAATGGCCAAAAAACACATGAAGAAGTACTCATTGTCATTAGGGAAAATTACCAGTTAAAACTAAAGTTAAAATAATAATGAGATATGACAATGAGTACCTTTCATTGGTACCTATACATGAGCATTTAAATTTGTCAAAGCTTAGCGAACTGTATGCTTAGAATCTATACATTTTACTGTGGTTTTTTTTTTTTTTTAAGATTTTATTTATTTGACACAGAGAGACACAGCGAGAGAGGGAACACAAGCAGGGGGAGTGGGAGAGGGAGAAGCAGGCTTCCCGCCGAGCAGGGAGCCCAATACGGGGCTCGATCCCAGGACCCTGGGGATCATGACCTGAGCCGAAGGCAGAGGCTTAACAACTGAGCCACCCAGGCATCCCCATTTTACTGTTTATAAATTATGCCTCACTTTAAAAAAAAAATTTAAAAGGGAAAAAAGCAGCGAGGAACCAAAAGTTGACTACAAGCTGTATAATTAAGGGGAGCCACCATTTTGTTGGGGGAACCCCTAAAATGTCACCTTCTGTAGATTTTTTTTTCTCTTGGCCCAGCCCATTTTCAAGAGAAGAATCCTCTTCATCTCCAGCCTGGGAGGCAGAAGCTTCAATGCCACTACTGTGGGAACCAAGCTGGGGAAGAGGGCTGGGGTCCCACTAAGCTTTCATTTACTCTCCCTGTCTTCACTCTGCATCTCATCCCTCCTGGTTCTCCTGAGATCAAAGTCTCTGACGTGGTTTCTGCAGAAACCTTAACCACCTTTCTCCTGCTGGATGGGGTTAGGGCAGTTGTGTGACCCCAGGGCATGGGGGAGGAGGCCTGGGGGGTTGATGGCTCCTTACACAGAGTTGTGTGGGACATCCTCCTGTCTCCCTCCCACCACCCCACCTTCTGAGATGCCTGGAGCCTCCTGTCGCTGAAGCTGTCAACACAACATAGGTTGTTTCTCCTTGGCCTCCTCCTCTGCAAGCATCAGCGGTCAACAGCTGCTCTGCAAGGTTAGTTTCCACACATCCACCTTTGTTCGTTCTTCAAGAACTATTGACCCATCTTGTGCCACTGTCATTTGCATGCCGGTTCTCTTTGTCCCTGGGGACTTACAGGGGTTTTGTTTTGTTTTGTTTTGTTTTTTTGTTTTTTTATTTAACTCTATTACCAGCATTTCATTGTGGGAGGAAGCAGGAAAAAAAAAAAAAGCATGTGTTTAATTCACTCTTTTCCCTGAAGCCACTTAACCTTCCTAAGCCCCTGTTTTTTCATGTGTAAAACAGGGGTAATTATGCCTTCTTCAAGGTCATTACAAGAATTTCATTACAGACCTGAGCACACTGCCTAGCGCCTAGTAGATACACAATAAATACTGGTTTCTTGTCCCTCCTCTACCCATAATTGCATCAGACACCACAAGTGGGCTGGCTCATGCCTTCAACCTTCAGCCCAGGCCTTGTCTCTTGCTACCTCCTGAGGGGTCTTCCCTGCTGCCCACCATTCCCTGCTCCCTCCTGGCCCTATGGAGACCTGCTTGCATCCCTGAGCACCTGCTGTGTGCCCACCACAGAGAGAAGCTTTGGCCTCTGTCCTCAAGGTGCTCTCAGTCTGTGGAGCATCCTCTCCTGACCTGTTAAGGGATCCTTTCACTTCAGGGTCCCCTCAGAGGACATCTGCAAATGCATGGCATCCAAATGAGGAAGACAATGCTTGTCTGCTCACATGGAGTGCTTACTCTGGGCCACTTTACAAATGAGGAAACTGAGACTCAAGGAAGTTAATTAACTCACCTAGTAAGTGGTGGAATCAAGATTCAAGCCTGACTCCAGAGTCTGTGCTTACAACCACTGTACTATACTGCTTAGTGGCCCCAGGGCCCTTGGCTCAGCAGCCAGATGCAAAGAAATTTAGAGTGGCACAAAGAGCCCTAGTGGCTCCTGCAGTGGCTCCGGGTCCTTTGGAGCCATACACAGCACCCAGAGATTCTTACCAACGCCATGGAGAAGGGTATGGGGCTCAGGGGCCCAGAGGGCCCCATGCAGGGGTTGTTAGGATGGGGGCATCTTTGGAAGGCCTATCCCAGCTCCCAAGAGGACATTCCAGAATGGCAGGAAATGCCCGTCCTTTCTTTACAAGTTGAGGCCCTAATAATTTCCCTTTGACAAGCCCCTGTGGAATGTAAACTCCTCACAGGGCATTTGACACAGCATACGAGCCACTATAGCAAATACCCCAAGAGGTAAGGGAGGGGAACGAGCCTTTATGGAGCTCTTACTACACCGTGCCGGGCTCCTTGCAGCCACTGCCTCATTCACATCTAATAAGAGCCCCGCAAGGGGGTATTACTACCCTCAATTCACAGATGAGGACATCCAGGCTCAGAAAAAGGAAGTGATTTGTCTGATATCCCATAGCCAGCGACAAACATTCAGGTGGCTGGGGGCTTGCCCCCTCCCCCCAGCCCTCTGGGCTGTGGATGTTCTTAGAGCAGCTCCAGGACCTGAATTGATCCTTAAAAGGCCTGGAGCAGAGGAAGTGGGTTCAGGTGCTGCCCGACTCAGACTTGGCCAACAACCAACCAGCAGCACCTTACGGACAAGAAAACTGATGCCCAAGTGGCCACGTAACTTGTCATAGGTCACCCAGTCCATTAGAAATCTTCACATTCTATCCATCCCTTTGGAACCTGGGGATTGAAAAGGGAACCCCACGCTGGCTTTTCGATCTGAGTTGAACCAATCCCTACTGTTGGATAATGTTTTAGAACCCTGCCGTTCAAATTGTGGTCGCCAGACGAGCAGCATCGGGATCTCCTGGGAGGTTGCTAGAAATGCAGAGTTTCAGGGGCCCCGGCCCCAGACTTCCTGAATCAGGGTCAGGTCCCTGATGACTCATGTGCACACTAATGTTTGAGGAGTATAGCTGGAGACCACAAAGCACTGTCATGAGAGGGATGTCACTGAAGCCTTCACTCCCAAGCCCCTCCGGGAGGGAGTCACTGGCCCTTGTTGTACAGATGCGGCCACGTTCAGAGAAGTCACAGGACGGGTCACGGGCACGACTGAGCCCAGCTCTCCCAGTTCCACCCGGCCTCTGTGGCCTTGCCACCATGGTTGGCAGTGAGCGAGCCTCAGTTCCTGACCCCAGAGGCCCTGGCTCTCCCTCCCAGGCTGCTCTGGGGTCTACGTGGCAGCAGGTATTGTCCGCACCCCGCCAGCTGGGCCTAGGATCCTGTGCGGGCTCTTGAGACCTCACAGCGGTCTCCTGTGGGCACTGTTGCCTGGGAAGGGGAAGTTCCTCACGCACGTGATGACCTCTGTCTAGGGAACCAGCCCCGGGCCTCAGGGAGCTGGCACGCTCTGGCCTAAGGGCAGGATCTGGAGTCAGCAGAGCTGGGTTTGAGTCACGGCTCCTGGGCCGCCTACTTCCCTCCACCCTGCCCTTGGCCTCGGTTTCTTCGTCTGCAAAATGAGAGTAATGATCCTTCCTTCCTTTCTCCCAGGGAGGCTCTGCGACTGAAGGGGGTGATAACATCAAGCTGTTTTATAAACAGTAAAGCTCTCACTGACTCTTCCCTCCCCTTCCCACCCTGACCCCCCCTCCCTTCCCTCGACTGCCAGGCCTGGGCCAGAAGCCCCAGCTGACCACTGATCTCGGGCCCGGCTGAAGGCCACAGCCCTGGGCTGCCAGGTCATGGGATCAGGCACCCAAGCTCTTAGCCCAGACCTGAAGTAAAAGCAGAGCCAGGAATGAGAATTGGCAAAGCAGGGGGCTGGGCCCCGGCAGCCACCTCCGATTACAGCACACCCACAAGGCACAGCCACCAAACTCAGCCCATGTGGCGTCTCCGGCACCTGGGAGGGAGACTATTTCCGCTGGGTGGGGCCTTGCTTTTTGGAGTATTCCAGGGGCCCCAGCCCTCCACCTGAGGGTTCCAGTCAGACCTCTGCAGGGAAAGGCGCTGAGAGGTGGAGCATGGTGTTTCTCCCATGGGCTTCACCCCACTGGGCCTCTGGAGCAGGCCACACACCCCACTCAGTGCTTTCACTTCAGTAGCTCATGTATTCCTCATGACAACCTGGTGAGGCGGTAGGCATTGTTATTATTACTCCCATTTTGTAGATGAAAAACTGAGCCTTGGAGAGCTTAGGCCTTTTCCTTGTCCCAGGTCACACGATGGTAAGAAGCAGAGCCAGGGAGAATCCACTCCAGGTTGCATCTCCACACCACTGTTCTTTCTCAGATTCCATGCTGGCCATTCCGTGATCACTGGCCAGCCCTGGGCGGGTGCCTCCCTCCATGGCTGTGTGAGGAATTCCCTGCCCCTCCCTCTGTCCTGCGGTCCCTGGCTCTGCCCGCCATCAGGAGAGGGGGCCGTGCATGGTGGATACTTACCCTGGGGGACAGGCACAGCCTGAGAGGCAGGGGCCGTGGGCTGGCACGCTCAGGTTCAGCAGCTGCTGCTCACATGTCCTCTCTCTGCTCAGCTCGGAGTCGGTGTGCAGGTCACTGCAGTTCACGAAGACCTGGCCCACCGGGCAGGCGGTGGCTGGGGGAGAAGAGGGTGGCTGCTGACAGGAGCTTGGGCACTCAGCAGGATGTTTGGAACACCTGGGCCTGGGGGTGGGCTCCTGGCTGACCGGGGTGGCCAGGGAGCCCCGGGGACCGACAGCTGGAGGATGCAGGGAGAGAGGGGGCTGTGATGCTTTCAGGGGCATTCCTTGGGGGTCCCAGATGCACATCGTAGAGGGAGGGAGGGCGGTGGGCTGTCACCCAAGACAACCACCACCTCTACCAGCACCAAGAGTACCATGTCCTCTCCACCGGAGACTGTTCCCGGCACTTCACCTGCATTTTCTTACTGAATCCGGCAACAGCTCTGTGAGGTATTACCATCTCCCATTTCCCAGATAACAGAAAGAAGTCACTTCTGTGAGAGGAAGTGCCCCCAAAGAGACCAGGACAAGAGCCAGAAAGAGGATAGCGATGCAGTGTGGCAGGGTGGCCAGAGGACTTTTAGCAACAGGGAAGTCAGTTCCTCATTGCCTATATTTCCGGGACATAAACTCCCTCTCTCTCCCTGAGCCTTCCGTCAAGTCGGCTGTGCACACTTACACCTTGTGTGACTGATCTTTTTTAGGGAAATCAATAAAGGGGAGGTGAGTTCCATGCCCAGCTTAGGAAGGAACAGAGAGAAAAGAATAGCCACAGAAGATGAGATAAAAGTCCCAAAGAAGAAGCAATCTGAAGACGGAAGCAACAACAAAAAAAAGAAAATCACAGAATTCTAGGTCATAAACCAAAGGGGAAGCGAAGGGTCAGAGAGGTGAAGTGAGTTACCCAAGGCCGCACAGCTTGCAAGCACTAGACAAGATTTGAACTCAGGGCTGCCAGACTCTGGAGGCCCTGCTCTTTGCCACCTGCTGTATGATTATTCTCTCAACCCTCTGTGCCAATCCCCATCCTTAGTGGCCCTCCTCGCCCTCCTGCTCCCGTCCCCTGCTCTACCACCTCCACATCCCTCACAGGCTGACCCACACCACCCTACCCCCATCTCTATTGCCTGGGACAGCCTCAAAGACCCAGGCTGTCCTTCCCATCTCTGTGACCCCCAAGTCTAACACATGACTGGGCAGAGAGTCAGCCTTAGCAGACAACCAAGCGCTCAGACCGAGGAAACCCAGGACCCAGGGGAGGTCAAGGGACAGTCCAAACACCTCTGCTGGCTGCCCCTGAAGGAGACAGTCTCAGCCTCCCCTTCTTGAGAAGCAGGAGGGACAGCTGCTAGGCTGGGGCTGAGGTTGGGCCAGGACTCTGGATGCCACCCTCCAAACTGGAGCCTTTCCCAAGAACGCTCGGTGTGGGGCAAGACGTGGCCGGGCTTTCCCCTCCCGATCTGTCCTCAAGCTCCCCAGTCTCCTCTCCATAACCCCACTACCATGGAGGAGCCCCCAGAAGAATCCCTCACCTTCCACCTTACCTGGCGCTCTGCTATCACAGCTCATGACTCCATCTTTGCAGTGGCTGTTGGGGGGGGAGGGGTGCACTGGGATTAGCTGACTCAGTCAGTGCAGAGCTCAGGGTTCAGACACACATCCCCACTCTGTCCCTGGCCCCCTGCACAGAGGCAGCAGGTGAGCATTGCTTCGTGGAAAGATCTGCTTGGCTGTATTTTCTTCAGTCAGCAACTTCCATTTAAGGAGAGGACACTAACACTGCTATCAGGGGGCTCACCAGTGGCCCAGAGATGGAATGTCGCTGTCTCCAGGGGGATAGTCCATTCCTTGAAAGTGGCAGGAGCACTGGTTCCTGTAGAACCCAGGAACAGAGAAAAGTGAGCCGACTCAGGAGCTGGGGCAGCGACCCCACCTCTCAGCAGCCAGGGGCATAAGGACGCAGAGACAAGTAATGGCGTCTGCTGTGACAGGTGACACATCTCCAGGGACTGGGGAAGCCACACTGGCACCAAGGACAGAGGTCAGGGCCATCCACCTTCACTGGTCTCTGTCCACCCAAAGCCAACCTCCCTTGGGCCGGGGAAAAGAGAGGGTGTAAGAACAGGGCCACGCTTCCTGAGCCCGGGCTGTGTCAGACATGGACGCAGGAAGGGTATTCTCATCCTGCTCATTCACACCCAGCATCAGCGTCCACACCATGCCCGTTGTTAAACGTTTTGAACACTGGGCTAGGCCCTCCAAATACGTCATCTCATCTATTCCTCACAGGGTCCCTGGTGCTGTCTTTCGGCTCCTCCTTGTAGGTCCACTGAGGGCACAGACTCTTTCCTCCTCACACACCTCCCACAGCCCCTGCCAGTCCTGGCCAAGTGCAGGGCTTGAAGCAGACCAGCTGAGGGCTGGAAGGGATGTCTGAACTCATCCGACCCCTGTGTTTCTCAGTCACCTTCTCCCTCTTCAACCACTCCCCCCCATATAAACCTCAGAGACCCCTTTGTTGGCGATACTGAACCGCAAGGGGTGGGGATCTCAAAGGAGGATCCTACAGTTTGCCGGTCAGCCCTGGGATCCTGTGGGGTCACCGCTTCCCACCTCTGCCTCCAGCCACACTGAGATCACGCCACAGCCAGCCTCGGGGCCACCCCGTCCCCTCGGCCTGGAGCCCTCATCCCTCACTTCCCCCCATCTTTGCTCACATGTCAACTCAGCAGAAAGGCCTTCTTTCAGTGCTCACCTCATGTGACATAACAGTCCCTCCCTGCCTGTTTAGAGCTTGTTACCACCAGACCCTTTAAGCATCGGTTTATTAATCTGTCTTGGCACAAGAACGTGAGCTCCATGAGGGCAGGATCCTGTTTTGTTTGTTGCTGAATTTCCAGGGCCTAGAATTGTCTAGAACATACTAGGAGGTCAATAAATATTTGTGGAAGGAAAGGGGAGATAAAGGGAGAGAAGCTGTCTCTGTGGGTCTGTTATTCTGTCTCATGGGGAAGCCAGGCTGGAGTTCTAGGCCTAAGGAGCTAGAGCTCAGGAAAAAGACCTGAGAGGGGGGCCCAGGGGAAGAAACCCACCCACCCAGTCACCCATCAAGCTCTGCCCTGTGACTATGAGATGAAGCAGGGACATGAGAGGTGCAGCCAGCCTCCCCAGCCTCAGATGCCCTAGAGACGCTCAGCCTCCCCCTGGCCCTCCTCCCAGACAGAAGTCAAGTTGGCCCGCTCACCTAGGGACACAGAGGTCAGCCTGGGTATCCAGATAGGTGTCCGGTGGGCAGGTACAGCCTTCTACACACTCGTCCCCACTGAGGTCACTGCTGCCACCAGCCCCACAGGCCACAGGGCTGGCCAGGTCCTGGCAGGTTTGTCCACACAGGGCCACACAGGGGTTATACTCCTTGGTGGCCTCACAGGACAGTGCTGTAGTGGGAAATGAAACTGTGTGCTTTGTCTCCCTCATCCCCACAACTGTGTGGGGGTGGGGTCATCATCCTGATGAGGAGAACCGAGAACCAGAGAAGATACTTGTTCAAGGTCACACAGCAGGTCAAGGTCAGCCTTGGGATTTGAACCCAGGTCTGACTTCAGAGTCCCACTTCCTCCCACTACACTACAATGGCAGAGTGGCAGGGGTGGGCCCCCCTTCCCAAGTCCAGTCTGGACCCTGCCATTGGTGTTTCTTTTTCTCTGCAGGGCGTTCCTCTTAGGTAGTGATATTGGGGGAGGGTAAAGGTCACCCCTCGCTGACAGCCCTGCATCCGGCCCATCACTCACACAGACACAAGCACACGCACAGGTGGGTATCACACACACTGCCATCCCTCTCACTTCCACGTCTATAACACACATGGGCTGTGAAGATCAACTGGGCCCCATTCAGCAGCCTCTTGGGGCCCTCTGTCCAAAGACTCCAGGCTTCCCTCCCCTCATCTGGCCAGCATCCCACTCCCTTGGGGTCTCCTGCACCCTGCCAGAGCCAGACTGTCAAGCTCAGTTGTTCTCACCCAGGCTACACATCAGTCTCCATTTAAAAATGCTGATGCCCGCCCCCATGGCCAGACATGTTGTTTTCATCGATACTGAATGAGGCACAGATATGTGCATTTTTTTTTAAAGCTCCTATGTTGACTCTAATGTGCAGTTGGGGTTATAAACCACTGGTCCTGTCCAATCACCTCTGGAGACTCTGACTCAAGAGAGGGGCAGGGCCTCTCAGGGACACACAGCAATAACCTGCAAGGCTGGCATAGAACACAGGTCTCCTGACTCTCAGGACAGTCTTTCCATTTCGTCACCAAACATTTGTTAAGAGCTTACTGCGAGTGGGGCCCTGTGCTAGGGCTGGGGGCCCAGAGACAACTGAGACATGGGGAGGAGTGTGGCCCAGGTGTGGGGGGTGAGCAGGAGCCAGCTCATGCCCACTGAGCCACATGTGCACTGAGGGTGATGGGAGCCAGTGATCTCGAGAAGCCTCGAAAAGAGGCTGTGGGGAGGCCTACTGGGAAGCTCTGACCGGGGTGGTGGCCGTGGAGGTGGTGACAAGTGGGTGAATTTCGATCTCCAATCGACAGGCCAGACAGGACTTGGAGATGGGCTGGAGGTGAGGGTCACAGAGAAGCGGTCATGAGTCACATGTCCTGAGTGTCAGGCCCGGCTGGCCAAGGGGATGGAGAGCACAGAAGAGGGGTGAGGCGGGGGTGTTCGGCGGCAAGGGGGGCGGGCGGACACTCGGGTCTGGAGCTCAGGCTCCTCCAGCCGCCCTCATGGGGGCGCACCCGCGTGGGGCACTCACCACAGGCCGGCAGGTGGGCGCGGAAGTCAACGGGGAGCCCGTGGCGCCGGCACAGGTGGGCATAGTGGGCCAGCGCGGCACACAGGCAGGGCTGCCCGCAGCGGCAGGCGTCCTGGCGGCACTGCTCGAAGTAGGGCACGGGGCTCAGGTAGGCGGAGCAGGGTGCAAACAGCTCCCCGGTGAGCACGCTGCAGGACTGCACTGCATAGGAGGCTGGAGACAGGAGGAACGGGGGCAGGGAGCAGGCATCTGGTCTGCCTGGTGTCCCGGGCCCCAGGCTCTTCCTGCCCCCCCCCCCCCACAGTTCAGGGGGTTGTCGGCGTGAGAAGGCGGGTGGGAGTGTGTGTGTATAGGAAGGATGTGAGCAGGTACCAGAGCGCACGGCTGGTTGGGAAGGTGTGGGTATGGTTTGCTAAGTCTGGCTGTGACTGCGGCTGGCTGCAGGCATGGGTGTAAATGACTGAAGGAGAGCGAGTGCGCGTGTGCATGTAGAGCATTCATGCAATACAGTCCACCTTGCGCGGGACATGATCCACGTGCTGGAAGGAGACACAGGAGTGAACAAAACAGACAAAACTCCTGCCGTCGTGGAGCTTACACTCCACGGTTCAGGAGACTGTCACTAAACAACTTCTATGGCAAAGCAGAAGGTGCAGACCTCCGAGAGAGAGAAGGAGGAAGGACAGGCATTGGAGGTGGGGTGGGAGGGCCAACTGCAATTTTAAACCAGGTGGTCCGGAAGGCCTCTGTGGGAAGATGAAGTCTGAACAAAAAGTTGAAAGAGGTGAGGGAGTAAGGCCTGTGTTTAGTGAGGGAAGAGCATTCCAGGTGGAGGGAATGACAAGTCTAAAGGCCTGGTGCAGAGAGCACACCTCGCTGTGTAGGAAGAACAGCAAGGAGGCCTGTGTGGCTGCAGCAGAGTTGGGGGGGCAAGGGGGATGGGCAGAGAGTGTAGGGCCTGGTGGGGCCATTGTGAGGGCTTAGACTTTTGCCTTGAGACCGGGGAGCCAGTTCAAAGGTGTGTCTACACGGCAGTGGTAGAGCCTGAAGTTTCTGTCTGCCTGACCCTTCCCAGAAGGGAACTACGACCCCCTCTCTGCACATCTGCCCAACCTGCCCAGCCTCCTCAGGCCCAGAGGTCTCATCTCATCCCTCTCAAACCAGCCCCACCGCACCCCACTCCCCCTCTCCCCCCACCTCACCTGCTTGCAAGTGCAGGTCGCAGGGGTCCAGCGGGGAGCCAGAGACCAGTGGGGAGCAGGCAGACAGCGTTTTCCAAGAGTTGCCAAAGAGTTGTGGGGTGCTCTCAGGCACACCCACTGGGGACCTGCAATCATGGCACAGCCACAGGCACACCCTTGCCCATGTGGACTCAGATCCATGTATGTACAGCATACACCCAGAGCACAAACAGATGCCAGACATGCAAACAGCCAAGGGAGTCTACACGGTCGCATACAAACACATACAATTATGGATGTACACATGTGCGCGCGCACACACACACACACACACATCATATTTAACAGGCTCTAAAGGGACTCAAAACTGGCTTGGGGCCACCTACTACACGATCTTCACCACCCACCCCCCAGCTCTTCATGTCAGAAAGAGAGAAACGGGGAACCATGTGAACCAAACTTCACCGGATTAAGACTTCCTCCTCCCTTCACCATGAGCAGTTCCTGAAAGCTCTTTTGCCCTCCCTTTCCCTCTAGGTAGGAAATAGTCATATGAGGGGCAATAAAGGAAGAAAGGGGGAAAAGCATGTTTCCTAGATATTGCCAGTCTCCAAGAGTCACCAAACCCAAGAAGATGATAGATTGGAGAGATCATAATGTGCAGGGGTGGGACAGGTTCTGCCTGGCACTCACCACACCCACGTTACTGCTCCTGAGCAGTGAGAGCCCTCAAGTTATGCACAGCAACTTTTCTGCCCACAGTTCACTTTTAGGAGGGTGGCAAGCAGCCTTAACATCAGCCCCACCAGGCAAGACAGAGTAGAATGCTACATTTTTAAATGTGCATGCATTTAAAAGCCTCAGTTTCTTCTGATTCTTATTTTTCTGAACGAATCTGAATTCTTATTTCTGGCTGAAGAAAGCCTCTCCTTTACTTCTACGTCGCATAATGCATATAACTTGAAAAACTGGCCAGAACCTTTCACCTTCAAGATCAACTCTTTATTCTCCTTTCTGGAAAGTCTGACTCTTGTCCCCTCCCAAGTTCCTAAACTGTATCCATGCCCAGACAGTCTTTCAATTCTCTGTCAGTCCCTGGGAAACAGCCTTTCCCTGAAGGTGGGGAGTCACATTGCAACCCTCAAGTACCAGGCAGGAAAGATATATGGCTTAGACTGGCCTGGTGGGATAGAAAGAAAGAGTCTGCGCATCATTGGCTCACTGGGGGCTTACACTCATCTAAAGGGTTCACAGTCAATTAAAACAAAGAAAACCATAGGGGCGCCTGGGTGGCTCAGTCGTTAAGCGTCTGCCTTCGGCTCAGGTCATGATCCCAGGGTCCTGGGATCGAGCCCCACATCGGGCTCCCTGCTCGGCGGGAAGCCTGCTTCTCACTCTCCCACTCCCCCTGCTTGTGTTCCTTCTCTCACTGTGTCTCTCTCTGTCAAATAAATAAATAAAATCTTTAAAAAAATAAAAATAAAAATAAAAATAAAACAAAGAAAACCATGAACCAAATCAAACCCAGCCCAAGGTCTACGAATTTTAAGACCTCATTATAAACAGTATTTCTCAAGGTATGGTCCACAGATCTCTTATCCTCGAATCGCAGTGGTTACTTATGAAAAACAGGATTCTTGGGCCCCAGTGCAAATCAGATACACGAGAAGTAAAACCCAGGAGTCAGCATTTTAACAAGCTCCCCAGGTGAGTCTTCTGCAAAGAGAAAACTGTGACGCATGGCCCTAAAGAAAATATGCTTTGATTTAAATGTACAGGAATAAATAATCAATGGTGCATGTGTGGCCCAGTGAAAGACCAAGGAAGTTTCTGAGAGATGTTTTCAAGAAGAACCTCCGGGTACTCGGCCTTCAGGGACCCACCCCCCTCCTTCTGTTTCCGGGGCAGGAGCACGTACAGGAAGTCGTCCTGCGTGTTGCCGTTGAAGGTGCCGCAGAGGCCCACGGTGTCCTCCGCCCATCGCTGGTCCACCTGCAGGTAGAGCCGCAGTCCTTGGCGGTCATAGAGCACCCGCACGCCCACGTTGGTCTTCACCCGCAGGAACGTGGAGGACAGCCTCCGGATCTCAAAGGCGTCTGGGCACAGAACCACAATAGGGATGTGGGAAGTTCTGCCAACATGCACCCCACCCCCCGCCACCACTGGCATCGCCCTCGCCGACCCCCATACCCAGCCAGCCCAGCCTTCACGCCGGGTGAAGCGCTGCCAAGGGGTTGGCTTGGGAACCCTTTAGGAAATCCCGTTCAGGGATGCAATCAGGACTCGGGGATAACACCGATGGCAGCCCTGGCTAAGATGTTGTTGTTGTTTTGTTTTGAACATCAAGTGCCAATTAAAGTTTTGCCTCCATAAGGAACTGATAATATTTCCTTCTGTAGCAAAGGAGAATTCTGTAACTACCCATTTTTCAGTGATCACCAGGAAGCTCACAATGATTTTAGATTTAATTGTAGCAATTTAAAATTTTTAGATTCAATTGTAATGAATTTTTCACTTTTTGTGACTTGCATTTCTTTGGTCTCTTTATATCCCCTGCATCCCCTCTCCTCTCAGTCTTGAACCCTTATTCTTTTTTTTTTTTCTATATCATTTTCTCTGGCACTATTTTGTTTCTTAACAATTTTGTCATTTTTGTTAGATGTGCTTCCGACAAGATACCACAGATACCTTGCGGAATCAGACAGGATAATAAGTAATTAAAAAACAAATAGGGGCGCCTAGATGGCTCAGTCGGCTAAGCGTCTGCCTTTGGCTCAGGTCATGTCTTGGCGTCCTGGTATCGAACCATCTGTAGGGCTCCCTGCTCAGTAGGGAGTCTGCTTCTCCCTCTCCCTCTGCCCCTCCCTCTCCTTCTGTCCCTACCCCCCCATGCGTGTGTGCTCAAGCACGCTCTCTCTCTCTCTCATTCTCTTCTCTCAAATAAATAAAATCTTAAAAAAAAATTAGAATAGGGATGGAAAACAGCCCCATTCATATCCTCATGTTAGGAGAAGCCATCATGCTACTGTAAAGCCTACTGTCATGTTGGGATGGGGACAAAGACCATCTTGCAAGTCCAGAGTCCACGTTCCTGGGACCAAGGTGCCCCTCCGGCCTGACTGACCCAGTATTAGAGAATGTGAGCTCTTGCCCATGTGGTTGTGCCTTTGGCCAGAGGCAGTGCCTGGAAGAAGAGGCCTGGGCAGCCAGCTCCCAGCTAGCTCTCGTCCTCCAAAGCCGTACCATCTGTGTAGGGTGGGGTGACCTTGTACTGGTCAAACAGAAGGACATCCCCCGCTTGGGTCAGGGTCACCTGCCTCCGAGGGTCCTGATGCAGAATCACTGATACTGACTGGACACAGACTCCATCCTGGTTCTGGAGAAAGAGGAAGACAAATGCGGCATCGTTAGTCTGTCTTGCTGGTCCCAACAGAACCCCCAGGAGCAGGGATTCTAGTGCAGTTTGAGGTCAGGGGCAGGCTGAGACAGAGCCCCCAAAAGATATTAGGAGTCCTCTAAACAAATGCCTCATCTGGGAATAGGAAGGCAGAGGCTCCGATTGGAGAAAGTTAGTGGCAGAGCTGGGATAATGCAAATAAAAAGATAGTCAGCTCTTAGACTGTCCATGACACAGAGCAGAGATAGACCCCCTGGACAGCCCAGAGTCTAGCCTCAGAAACCCTGGCCTCCCCATTCAAGTACAATATAGGACTTTAATTTCATCCTTTTATAGGTATTTATATAGCTCTTTTCATGTGTCACATCCTGCAGGATACCAAGCTCCACTCATAGGCAGGCAGGAAATGAGCTAATACTATCCAGGCCTCAGGTTCTCATCTCTGAAATGGGGAGTAGACATCAGGCCCATTCATACTTCCCTTTCACAAGGAAACATCCACACAACCATGCAGTGATGAACATGACAGATATATTCATAGAGAGTACATACTTGTGTGGGACACAGGCATTAAACAAGTAATTACAAAGTTGGCTTTTAAATTATTATTGGGATCAGTGCTACAAATAGGTGTAGGGTGCTAGGAAAGCATATAGTGAAGGAACAAGACTTAGTCTGCAGAGGTAGGAAAGGCCATCCTAGGGAAAGATAATGATAATGTAAAAATCATAACAAAACTTTTAATAATGCTATATTTATTATAATAACAGCTAAGTTTAATATAGTTACTATGTTCAGGTACTATTCTAATCTTTTTACATGTATTCACTCAATTCTCATAGCAATCCTATTTAGTAAATATTACTAACAACCCTATTGTGCAGATCAGAAGACTGAGGCACAGGAAAACGTGACAGGTGAGCTGAGATCTGAAGGATCCATAGAAGGCAGCTGGGCAAAGAGAAAAGGCAAGGAGAGGGACATCCAGGTATAGTGAACAATCTGTACAAAATTCCCCGACACAGGAAGGCATTTAATGCATCCAAGCACGTAAAAAATGACCAGAAGGCCAGTGAGCAAAGTGGTTTAAGATAAGGTTCAAGAAGTAGGCAGGGGCCAGCTTAGGCAGAGCTTTGTAAAATCCTTGGACTTTATCCTAAGTCCAAAGACAGCCAGAGAAAGTATAACCTGAAAGTGATATAATCGAACAGTGAAATGAGGAAAGGATTAGAGCTTGAAACTTTTCAGAAAGGCATTGTACAACAAGCTGCGACCTTCCAAGTTCCTTCCCAAGGAGACTTAAAATCCCTGAAACAGCTCAAAAGCACTGTGTCTAAAACATCACCTTTGTCAAACCCACTCATCCTCTGGTCCCCTCTGGACATGTCATTGGTGCAGGAAGAAAGCCTGCATCCTTTAGTCAAAGTCTTAGGTTCAAGTCTTGATGTCACTGAAAGCTGAGACTTTTTTTTTTTTTAAGATTTTATTTGACAGAGAGAGACACAGCGAGAGAGGGAACACAAGCAGGGGGAGTGGGAGAGGGAGAAGCAGGCTCCCCGCCGAGCAGGGAGCCCAATGTGGGGCTCGATCCCAGGACCCTGGGACCATGACCTGAGCCGAAAGCAGAGGCTTAACGACTGAGCCACACAGGCGCTTGAAAGCTGAGACTTTAAAGACTTCATTAAACTTCTCTACACCTCAGTTCTCTCCTTCAGGAATAGAGATACAACAATAGTTGGTTGGTCCTGCCTGGTTTGATACAGATAAGAAAAGGGCATGGAATACTTGGGAGGTTGCATTTGTCACAGCCCAGAGAACTTTACAGCATAAAGAGTGAACCCTAATGTGTACAATTAAAAAAAAAATCATGTAGGAGGCCAGAGGGTCCCAGGATGGAATGCAGACTGTGACAAAAGAATCTAACTGTATTACAAATATATAAAACAAACTCACTGAAGGTGTTGACCTAAGTAACTTTGGAAATAAGTGGAGTTTGTAAGACTAAAGGCAAAAGGAACTGTGCATAAGCACTGTACTCTAGTTGATAAAGTTCTTTCCCATGGGTATAAGTTAATAATTCTGGTACTTCTATACATGTATATGGGAATTGAACAATTAGATACATGGATAGTGGATGGTGGAAACCAGACTTCTCACTGTTGGGGTGGGTGTTTACAGATAAGCAAGGGGAGAGGCTAGAATGACCCTTGTGGTAATGGATGAGAGTTGGAACATCAATATGAACTCCTGTTTAGCACACATTTGGAGACCTATATGTGTATATACATTGGCTATACAAGGATATTCATAGGTTATACATATTATTTCCTTTTTTTGTCAGCTGAGAGGGTCTAAAAGAAATGATACCCAGTAGCAATTGAGCACACCCAGTACCCCAGATCTTGGTTTCTAAAACCATTCTCCAATAAAAAGAGCCCAGAGCATCTGATAATATTTTTTTCAGAAATGGCTGATTCTAGGAATGGAACAGGAAATATGCAAGATGAGCCTGGTGCATCTTGTAGGACCATAAATTAAGGCAGTACACACACAGACACACACAGACACACAACAATGGGGGTATGCCAAAGGGACTCAAGAGCCAACTGAAAGACTTGAGGGATGGTCAAGTCAGAAACATTTGAATCACAAAATAAATAAGGAAGTATTGGATTCTACCCAAAGTATAAAATAAATATCCCTGGGTCCATGCTGACATAAATAAATGACTGAAAGAAAATATGTGAAGGAAAAAAGACAAATCTCCTGTGCAGAAAAATTCCAAATGATGTATGTAGATTCTCTATCTTCAAGCAGAGGGAGCATAACTTCCCACTCTTTAAGTGTGGGCTGAACATAACGACTTCCTTCCAAAAAGAACAGTATGGTAAGGGAGAAAAAGAGGGGTAACTTTACAGTGGAGAAAGTGACAAACACCACCTCAGCCAGATGACCAAGGTCAACCTCAACAGTGATAAACCATGTTGGTATATGCTCCCTTGATAAGATGTGATGAAAATAGCAATTTACTTCTTATCTTCCTCCCAAAATCCATAACACCACTCTAACCATGAGAAAAACATCACATAAGTTCCAGTAGAGGGGCATTCTACAAAATATCTGACCAGTACTCCTCAAAACTTTCAAGATCATCATAAATAAAGTCTTAGAAACTGTAACAGCAAGGGGGCGCCTAGGTGGCTCAGCTGGTTAGTCATCTGACTCTTGATTTCTCCTCAGGTCATCATCTCAGGGTGGTGAAATCAAGCCCCACATGGGGCTCCATGCTGGCATGGAGCCTGCTTAAGATTCTCTCTCTCTCTCTCTCTCTCCCTCTGCCCCTGCCCCTGGCTCATGGGTATGTACTCTCTCTCCTTCCCTCTTGCAAACACACACACACACACACACACACACACACACAGAAAAGAAAGAAAGAAACTGCAACAGCAAGGAAAAGCCTAGGAGACGTGATGACTAAATGTAATGTGGTATGTTGGAACAGAGAAAAATGATATTAGGTTAAAAAAATAAATAAATAAGGAAATATGAGTAAAGTGCAGACTTTAGTTAATGTACAAATATTGGTTCGTTATTTGTAGCAAATGTACCATACCAATGTATAATGTTAATAATAGGAGAAATTAGGTGTGGGGTATATGGGAACTCTATGTACTATCTTTGCATTTTTCTGTAAAATCTAAAGCTACTCTGAGAAATAAGGTCTACTTGAAAAAATACTTCAAAGGCTGTAAACACTACCCTGATTTTGGGGTGGGTGTATTAAGAGGTTGTGACAGGCTTTCTGGACTTCCAACCTTGGGTCTGGCTCAGCTCCCCCTCCTGCTGGCTGGGAGTTATGAGGAACACCCCAAGCCTCTGTAGGCCTGTCTTATCATATTTTAACTGGGGAGAATAATAATGACTACTACATGGGGGTATTTTGAACCTTAAACTAGATGTCCTATGCAAATGTGATTAGTCAAAGTTCAAAGTACTGTGCAAATACTTCATCATCATCATCCTCTCTGTTAACATCCTCACCCTACCCCCTTGTGTTCACCCAGGACTAAAGTCACAGCTTCATCTTTGACTCCTCCTGCTTCTCTCCCACACACCCTGCAACTTACCAGTCAGCCAGTTGCCAAGTCCTTCTGCATCTGCCTTAATGTATTCTAGAACATTCCAACCTCATTGCTTTCTTTCATATGACCTGATCCTCCTGGACTGCCCTTCCTCCCCATCCTCAAATATACGTATCTTATTTCTATTTATCTTTTTAGGCCCACTTTTTAGGTCATTCAGCTCAAATGCCACCTCTGCCATGAGGCTTTCCCTGATCCTTTCTTCTGACCTGTAGGAATATTTCTTCCTCCACAGAACTCCCCTCTGACAGCACTGCTCTTGTATCTCATAGTGAAGCACCTGACCTGAGGACATGACTGATTCCCTCATTGGGCTGTGAGCTCCTGGTGGCTAGGACCAGGATCTGACTCATCTGTGTAACCCTCACTGTACCCTGCAGAGAGCCGGCAGAGGGCTGGCCTTCTACTGGTTCATCAGCGTGGATGAAGTCACAGGGAGGAGACCTGGCTCACGGTGAAAGGGAAATGCTATCAAGAGGCCCTGTTCAGCAGTGAAGCAGGTTACCTCAGGCCGAGGCCGGCTGGCCACCATCCAGAACATGGCAGAGAGGGGGCTGGTAAGAGACCTCCAAGGTCCCATAGCCCCAGGTATTCTAAGACCCTAGAACTTTGTAAATGGGAAGGAGTCCCACTGGGCAGTGTATGTCTGCTTTGCCTTTTCTTTTGCCACCCTCAGGATAAGAGTAACCTGGCTTTTGAGGACAAGTATTCTTCTGATTCAAAGAGCAGCCAAGGGCAGATCCAGGCCATTCTCTGGCAGAGAGAAGGGAGGGGGTCACTCAAGCCTCAAAAGGAAGAAAGCACAGCCCTTTCCCTTGTCCACAGCCCAGCCTAGGTCCCCAGGGCCAGGGAGGGGCACCACTAAGCGATGTCTGCTTACCCACTGACATCACTGGGAGAGAAAAGCAGGCAGGGAGGTGGGATTGGGGGTGGCTGCCCTGACTATGGGTGTGAATCCCTGCTCTATTGTGCAGGAAGGAGCTTGAGTTTAGCCCAGACCAGGGCTTATGGGGTCAGCTCAGTATGGTTGGCTCAGGGAAAAATGCAGTCACTGAGAGAGAAACTCAAAACTACCCCAGACCAGCAAGTTGGCCATTTTCTCAGTTACATTCACAAGTGGCTGACACAGCCCAGGGGTCACCTCCTCTAGGAAGTCTTTCCGGATCCACCCCTTCTCCCACCTTGACATCCAGGTAAAGCAACAACAAGGAAAAGCTCCTCCATGGAGACCTACCTTGTAATGTCCATATTGTCCCAGCTGCGATAACATAGTGGATTATGGGGTCACTTATCTGCCTCACCTACCAAACTACAAGGCCTAAGAGGGCAGAGCCAGACCCAATTCATCCCAGTCTCCAAGACCTAGCTTCGGGCACAAACAGATGTTCAGTATTTGCTGAATGAATAAATGAATGAACAAATGAATACAGAGATGTTGAAGGTACAATCCAAGGAAGCAGAAAAGATTAAGTTGAATTAGACCCATTTTAGAGATTTTTTTTTAATAAACACTGAGGCCCAGAAAAGGGAAGTGCCTGTCAGCTAGCAGATGTTCTAGAGACAGAACCTAGTCTCCTGTCCCCTGGCTCTGCCCAAAAAGAATAAACATCAGGGTGAAGGGGCTGTGGAAACCCTGGGGCCCTGCCCCATGTCCCTCAGCCTCTCTAAGAGGCAGAGAGCAGGGGTGGCTGGCTGGGTTGGGCCTGAGGTCCCCAGCCCTTACCAGGCCACATGGGGCATTCTGCAGCGTCACTGTGAAGGTGCCGGAGGAGCGGCTCTTGGCCAGGATGTACTGACACGTGGCGGGGAACGTGTACCGGCGGCCATCAAAGGTCGTGAAATGGATGTCGCCAGTCACTGAACACTCAGCTGCGGGGCAGAGAAAAGTGGCTGACACATGGGAGCTGCCCCACGGGGATGGCCTCTGCCCTGCAGGCTCTGAGCATGAGGAAGAGACAGCACCCTGTCCTCAGGAGTTCGGGCAGTGTTTGGAGCCCTGGCCCTCTTTTTGAGGCTCTGGTCACTGGGGAGAAGCAGCCCTGCCCCCCCCTCCCCAGCCCATCTGAAAGGAGACACAGCCCTGCTCTGGGCATCTCCCCCTGCCAGGAGACCAGGGCCTGAGCTTGGAGACCAGTCTCCGTCCAAGCTCCCCAAGCTCAGGAAGGTCCTTAGATAGACGCCCCCCCCCATAAAAGCCCTTCCTGACAGGGGCTGGAGCAATCCCTAAACCAGGTAAAGCGGCTCTGAGGAAACAAAGTGTGTCAAGCTGGGAACTGCAGGCCTCGTCCCCAGAATTTCCTGCCCCAAAAAGCTGTGAGACTAGAGGAAGGGGGTAGAGTGTGAGGTGGGGATCCGACATACCTGGGCAGACAGCTGTGCTGCACACCCACTTGCCTGCAGTGCATGTGCTGAAACACAGAGACCAAGGAGGCAGGGCTCACTTCCCCAGGCCTAGGCTGGAGGACTGCAGGGTCCACAGAGCTCCTGTCCCCTGCCCTCAGTCTTCCCGTCTTTACAATGGGTGGTAGAGATTTCCTCTACCTCCGAGGGTTAGCTCGAATGAGATCTCCTGGGACTTAGAGATGCTGAGTGAGTGCCCCCACGTCCCCAGGGCTCCCAGACCCCAGGTGGGCAGCCCTGATGGAAAACCCTGGAAATCACCACTGCCCCACCCCCCAGCTGTGGACACAGACCAGGCATTGCAGTCTTCTTTCACCACAGAGCCAGTCGGGTACAGGGTCCCATGGAATTCACAGGGACACTCAGCTGGTGCCACACAGTCCCCGTCCTCAAAGATCAGCCCTACGGTGACAGCAAAGGCCCACTTAACTCACCTCCACTCCTGTTGACAGACCGTTCGTGGCCTGGGACAAAGATCCCATCCAAGCTTTCACCACTGAGCCCACTTTCAAGCTTTCTCCTGCATAAATCCTTGGCTCAGGCCAGATCTGAATCCCCTCTGGGAAAATAATCTCACCTCCAGACCTTTGCATAATCTCACCTCACCACACCAAGCAACCTGCATACTGACTAGCTTCTCTTCTCCACCTCTCAAAAGCCTGTCACTGCATCTAAGACCAGCTTAGGTACCACCTCCTCCAGGAAGCCTTCCCTGACAATCTCCCCCTTCACTGAATTCCTATGTCTCTCCTTGTCTGAACCCCTGAGTGGATCCTCACTACATTATGCCTTAGATGGGAGTCGTAGGTATATGTATCTTATCACCGCAACCAGATTCTGACCCCTAAAGTCAATGGCCATATCTCCATACATTTTTATCTCAACTCCTGCCTAGCCAAGTGAGCTGCATACCACAGATGTGCTGCAAATTTATACCACCTAAAAAACGTGGACGAGTGTTTAAGCAAATGCGTGTGTGATAAAAGAACAAATGAATGAATGAATGACTTGTCCTGGTCCACACACCTTAAGAGGTCGGTCCCGATCAAATGAAATACCCTGAAGGACTTCTCAAGAGCCACAGTGCCACCCCCACCCTCACCTCCCTGAAGCCAGTCATCATTTATTCCCTTATTAGTTGTGTGTTCCTTCCTTCACTCATTGAACAAACAGGCACCCTCTGAGCCCCTGCGTCATGCTCGTCCGTGCCGGCCCAGGAAGACGCTGCCAGGCACCCGCTCCCCCCACCCCCCCGGCCTACCATCGGGGCAGTAGCAGCCATCCACACAGGTGATCTCACTGTCCACGCAGGTCGCCCGGGACTGGCAGGAGGCGGGGCAGCAGGCGATGCACTCGTTGTAGGTAAAGGCCTTCTCCTTGCAGTGCACGGCTGCGGGGCAAGGGAGAAGTCCGGCCCAGGCTCTGCCAGGACACACCCAGCCCCTACTCCAGGCCTCGGGGTAGGGGGAAGGAGGGCTCTGATCTTCCCGTTCCCCTAGTCCCAGTGGGAACCCTGGGTGACCGGAAAGTTGGCCAGAGCCTGAGAGGCTCTGAGAACCACCCTTAGCTGGCTCTGGGACCCTAGGCCAGGCCCTCCACTCTGAGCCTGTCTGCTCCTCGGTCACAAATGGGGTCTCAGACCCTACAGCTCCGACAACTGTGGTTCTAAGCAGGTCAGGACATTGAGCTGAGGCCCGAAGATGCCACCCAGAGCCCCAGGACAGAGCTCGTGAGAACCCCTCCGTGCCCGCCAGCAGGATGCCCCTACCGCATTGCGGGAGCTGGGTCCTCCAGTCCTGCAGGGGCCGCCCCGCCTGGGCACACGCTCGGGCGTACTCTGCCAGCGCCCGGCACCAGGTGGCTTCGTCGCCCACCGACCTGTGCCGGGAAACCAAGGGTCACACCAGAGCCCTACCTGCCACCTGCCCTCCAGCACCCTCTAGAGACTTCCAGGGCTCAGGGCACCCCTCCGTGTCACGCAGCTAGGAAAGGGAGACTGGGAAGGTATCCACGCATATACAGATGGAAGCAGGACACCTGGGTTCCAGTCCCAGCATTGCCATTGACTTGCGTGACCCTGAGGGCGTCGGTCCCCATTTCTGGGCTTCAGAGAATAGGGAAGCTCTGTCCCACCTATGCAGATAAGAATTTCTGAGCTTTGGGAAGCATATCTGTCAGGGCCTGGGGTTCTCAGGCTCAGTGACCCACATGCTGAGCTCCCCCTGCCCCCCTGCCCCCGCAGTACCGGGACAGGTCTCCCCACAACCCAGTCCCAGCTGCTCTCCGGGCTGCCTACTCACTGGCAGAGGTCACTGGTGCAGCTGGCTGTGAAGGGCAGAGGGCTGACATAGGCATGGCAGGCATCGAAGGGGGGCCGCAACAGTGCCTCACACCGGTCGTACACACCCTGGGGAAAGGGCCAGGAGCCAGAGCCGGGGGCTGGCAAAGCCACGCACAGCCCTGACTTCACCAGCCCCCACACCGAACCCCCATTTGAGCTCGAGAGAGAGAAAGAATGGTGGAGAAAAAAGGGGTGGGGCCATAGGCACAGACAAGCCCGGGCCCCTGCAGCCAGTGACTTCCTAGGAGGTGGACAGGAAATGAACCTACGCCAGACACTAGGATGGGTGCAGGGAGGCACTCTCCCCAGGGTCCAGACCTGCATGGTTCCCGGGCTCTGCTGCAGACACGGTGGGCGAGGCAGGGAGGGAGTTGTAGGCCCTGGAGGCTGGTTGGGGGCCTGCTCTTGCCAGCTCTGCCCAAACTCAGCCACATCGTCGGTCAGCTTCCCTGGGGGGGAGAACTAGTATGACCACAGGAGGATGGCGGGGAAGGCGCCACAGAGGGCTCTGAGGGAGGGCAAGGGGAGCTGAAGAGATGCCAGAAGGTGGGCAAGGAGTTGAAGAATCCAGCCTCTGGCTCCCATCCCAGTCTGCATTTCCCAACGGGACCACCCTCCTGAAAAAGCTGGTGATAACAGGCAATAGAACCTGTAGTAGCTCCCTACTGCTCCAAACTCGGGGGGACGCAACACCATGCAATCAAAAGACAACTAGTACGTGAGCCTGGACAAGCTCCTGCCCCTCCCCGAGCCTCAGTTCTCCCACATGTGAAATAGGGCAAATAGCCCCCCATGAAATTATTGCAAAGACTGTATGTTAAGTGTTCGGTATGCTGTGGGTGCTCAAAGGGATCACTTCTCTTCTTCCGGCCAGAGTCGCCGTGACTCGGCCCTGTATGCTTCCCTCTTACTTCTTACCAGGGCTCCATAGGTACCTTCAGCTCCCATGGGGCCCCTTCTCTGGCCTTCTGCTCCCTGCCCCTGGAACATACTCATCTTGCAGGGTCAGTCCCATCTAGCAAAGTGCCCTTTAGATCCTCACACAACCCTAGCAGGGATTCTCATTATGTCTGTTTTACAGACAAGGAAACTGAGTTTGAGTGGTCACGCTACTGAGGCCACACACTGGGTCGGAAGGGGCCCCTGGCCTCCCGCTGGGTCTTCAGGACCACGACCCCAGGGTTCTGCCCCAAGGCTTCTCCTGCCCCGCCCAGGCTGGCCCGTCCCCCACCTCCAACCGAAGCCCTCGGAGGCCACTTGCCCTGCACCTCACCATAGCTGGTCACCAGGTCATCCTGGGGGTCGGCATTGTTGTTCCCACACAGCCCATGAGTCCAGCCCAGGAACTCCGGGCTCATTTTGATGTAGACGGCCGAGGCACCATCCCAGGCCAGAGTGAAGGCTGACTGATGCCGCACAAGGATGTAGCCAGCAAGCCGCTGCAGACGCACGCTCCCCATCACCTGTGGTAGTTGGACCCTGCAGGGCATGGCCCAGAGCTTCAGGCCATTCACACCCCCTCCGCTCATCCAGTCCCTTCCCCAAAGGACCTGCGTCCCCTACCCGCAGGACCCCTCATGTACCCAGCACCTGCCTCCTCCACACGCCACTGCTACCATGGGCTCTGAGGCCCCCCTTTCCCTCCCCGTGACTTCCCCGGTATCTGAAGTCCACCATTAGAGAGGGATTCTTTTGTCTTTGGAGTTGAAAACTTGCTTTTAAAATTGCAATTTCCCCGGCAGGGATAAATCTTAGAGTGTCTGAAATTGCTAGCTCCTTGCTCCTAGACGGGAGAAATGGTATAAGCAGACACTGACTCGGTTTGGTTTTGTGGGTGGGGAGCCAGAAAGAGGTAGAAAGAGAAGAAAGCTGAGGGATAAGGAAAACCGGGAGTGGAAGAAAAGAGGCAGGGCCAGAGCAGTCCCTACCACATTCCCAGTTTTACTGGGACAGGGTCTCCTAGCCCGTCTGGAATTTGGCAACTTTCAATCCGCCTGAAAATCAGGAAAAAAAAAAAAAGGGTCTAACTGGCCAAAACTGGTACCCAAAGATCCATATACCAATCTTTTCTTCACAGGAGAAACGCTTAAGCTTTCAATTTTACACTCAGCCCCAGAACGCTTGGTTACCCAGTTTCCAGATCTGAAGCAGGACATGAGAACGGGAGAAGGGTCCTCGCAGGACGACCCCTTCCCCCAACCCAGTAGCAGTGTGAAGTGACAGCAGACCGCAAGGGAAGGAAAGGACAGTGAAGACAAGATACAGGAAAGATTTCAGAAGAACCACAGTCTGGGCCATGTGGTGTGGGGGCCAAGAGTCCTCATTCCCCTGGTCCCAGGCGTCCCTGATGTCCCAGCAAGATAAGCGACATTCAAATGACCCTTTGTCATCAGAAAAGGGGACAGTGTGCTCAATATCTGCTCTGAGGAGGCTTGAACTGTGTATGATCCATTCAGGAAGATTCCCTCGAAATTGTGAAAGAAAAAAAAGTAAGCATGCTTGTAGTGGTATACTCTCAACTATCTGGAAAATTCTACTATTGGCCTGAATACCCACTGTCTGGAAACCCACAATGCCTTGAGAGTCTCAGAAAATCTTGAGGGACTCATCTTTCTGCAAACCCAGCTGACAAGAAACCCAGCTGGCCTGCCAATAGGTTGCTGCCCTGATGGTGGAAACTCTGCTGTTTGCCCCCAGAAAACAGTTTTCTTCAGGCTTTAGAAGGAAGGTGCTCACCATCCCCCACCACCAGTGCCAGGGAGCAGGAGAGCTCAGGGCCGGGGTTATAGTTACCTCACGCCTCCGTGGGTGACCTCCTTGGCCAGACGGATCTCCTGCTCCCCCGCAAAGAAGAGGCTGACAGACCTGGAGCAGGTGTAGGGGGAGGAGCCGCACTGCGGATCGTTGTGCACCTGATTGGGGGTGTTCAGAGGCCACTGTGCAGGGTTCCTGCCACAGATCTGGCCCTGAGCTTCTGTCCTGAGCCCAGTGACACCCTGTGGAGTTCCCGCTTCATGCCGATCACCTGCCCTCTGCATGCCAAGCACCTTTTCCTCTGTGATGTCTTGTTGCCTCCCAGTCCCCACAACCCCACAGGAGGACAGAGCTATGATGATCTGCATTTCCCGGAGGAGGCAACAGATACTCCGAGAGGTGAAGTGATGAAGGTCACACACACACGCACACAAACACACGCAGCCAGGATTCCTACCTAGAACTGAAGGCTAAATTTCAGGGCTCTTTCCAGGACATTGTGTTGTCTCCCTATTTCTGCATTTTTCATTTTGCAACCCAGGTTATCTCATCAGATTCAAAGCCAAGGTATACACTCACACCTTCTGACACACAGAACACACACACACACACACACACCCCTCATAGATTCACTGGGCACTCTCAGTGCACACACGATAAACACACACTCCTACCAATACCCTGGCAGGCACGGTCTAGTCCTTCCCTGCACACCCAGGCACGCGTGTCACTCCTGTGCTGCCTGTCACAGACGCATCTCCTCTGTCCCCTCCTCAGACAGAACCCTCACCTCAAAGCCAGAAGCCTCAAGAGAGGGAGGAGCACTGAGGCTCCCGGGACTTAGGGAAAATGCTTCTCTTCCCAGTGTAGAAACCCTTCCACTAGATTACTGTTAAACGTGTTTAAGCAGGCTGGAGTCACGTCCGCTGAAAGTGGGGTCTGTGAAAGCCACCCCACAGGCTAATCAAATTTTTCAAACTTTAGATCATAACCGACAGGAAGAAATATAAATATATACATATATAAATAAAACAAAAATTTTACAAAATAGTATTTACCCTTATTAATGTGTAATGCATCCACATTATATTTTCTATTCTCTTTGGGTTTTTTTCTTCCTTCCTTCCTTCCTCCCATCCTCCCTTCCTCCCTTCCTCCCTTCCTCCCTTTCTTTCTTTCTTTCTTTCGGCGGGGGGTGCTATTTCTAACTCATTAACTTTATTTCATAATCCATGAATGCGTGGCACCCCGTTAGTCTAAGTAATCATAACATATCCATCATGAAATGACTGTCATGAAAAACCCTAATGTGTGAGATGCTAAGGCAGAGAGGGCAGAGTTGGGTCAGCCCATCTGGGGCATGGCCCATAGGGCAGCTCCTTGGCAGGTCTATGCTTGAGACGGATGGACATGCCTGCTGGCAGAAGGGTGACACTGAGCACTAGGATCTCCCCAAACTCCCAAGCCCTGGCCCTAACTCAGTCTTACCCAAGGTGCTCCTCAGCAGAGCTCACTCCCCAAGCAGACTTTTCTCCAGATGGAGGTGTACTGACCCCCACTCAACACCCGGGGTAAGCATGGAAATCAGATCTACCTGACAGTATCTCACACATATGTTCATAGACAGGACAAACTTGTACTGAGGACTAATCTGGGTCCTGGGAACACCAGATGGAAAGACATGGTCCCTGCCCGGAAAGCTTCTATCTGGTAGAAAAGACCAACCTGGAAAAAGACTTTGTAAGAGACACGCACTGACTGTGACGCAGTGCAGAACTTTGGTTACATAGGAAGGAGCCCCTGAGCCAGCTCAGGAGGTCAGGGCATCCAGGGGGGCTGCTTAGAAGAGGTAACCCTGAATTGAGTCATCCAGGACCTCTACCATTTCCTCAGAGGCACAATGCTCTTTGTTATCGCAGGTCCTTAGCACCCAAATTCCCCTTACCTAGAATGTTCTCATGTCCACCCCTCACCCCTGTGACCCTTCACTTGGCTAACTCCAATTCATTTTCAGATCTCAACTTCAATGTCACTTCCTCCAGGAAGTCTTCCCTGATCATCATCTTTCCCAATAAACAAAGTTAGGTTTCCACCACATGCTCTTCTAACATTTGGCATTTCTCTTCTGAAGCACTCAGTTGCCCTTGAAATGATTCATTTGATTTGATGTCTGCTTTCCCCAGTAGACAGTAAGCTCCACGAGGACAGAGACCGCATCTGTGTTATTGTCCACCGGGCCACCACCAAGCCTTGTGCCAGGGAGAGTACAGGTATGTACCTAATACTTAATGATGAGTGACTAAATCAATGACTGGCCAGGGGCAACCAAGAGTGAGTGAGTGAGAGAGAACTGTGGAGTCCCCAGCTCCTTCCAGGTGTAGACTCTCTAACTATGACAAGCAGAGCCTTGGCCAGCACAACCTCCAGAGCCTCGTGGGACCTTCCTAGATTGGCAGGGTAGGGAAGCCCTCACCTGGACTGAGAAGGTCTGTCCCTCAGGCTCATGGCGCCCCACCAGGGTGTAGCTGCCCTTCCCAGAGAGGTAGTAGTAGAGACCATCAAAAGTCTCCACATGGTGCTGTCCCCATGCCCGGCAGATGCTGTCACGCTCAGGGCCGGTGTTGTACACTGTGCCAGAGAAAAGAGAACCTGCTTGCGCAGCTGCAGTGGGTCTCACGCCAGAGGCTAGCAGGGCCACCCCCCCCCCCGCCTCCCCAGCCCAGGACCCCCAGGCCTCAGGTCCACAAGCTTTCCCTGTACCCGTGGCCCCCAGGGGTGGGACAGAGCTCAGACCCACCCATCTGGCAGCGTGGCCCGGTGGCATTGAAGCGTCTGCAGTCACAGAAGGCTGGGTACACACACTCGCCCCCGTTGAAGCAGGAGAACAAGTCTGCAGGGGAGACACGGATGGCCCCTCCCCATTGAGCCAAGCTGGGCAGAACCCCGGGACACAGCGTCTTCCTCATGCCAGGGCACCAGACCCAGCCCTTCCAGAGCTACACGGAACTCAGATCCCCACCACAGGTAGCCCCAACATTCCTCAGTAGTAGCCTAATGGCGGTACAAGTAGGGTGCCTCAGACCTGGCTGCCTGGCTCCCTCCCTGACAGACAGGCAGCGTGGGGTCTCAGAGTACCTCCTCAGTGTGCATCAAGTGGCCCCCAGGCCAGCCCGACCTGGGCCTTCAGCTCCCTCTGCTGAAAGTTCCTGGCCGCCAGTCAAGGCAGACTGTGAATACGGAGCATGTGGGGTGAGTAGGGAGACTGCCCAGAGATCTTCAAGGACCATTCTTCCTCACTGTTCCTTAAGCTAAGGGGAAGAGGCCTAAGCCTGACCCAGGGAGGGGGACATGCCTCACATTTAGAATACAGTAGACAGAAAGGCCACAGAGCACAGAGCACAAGAAGACAAAGTGGAGCAGAGTGTGGTGAGGGAAGGAGCCAAGATGCAAGAGAAGGGGCCATGGACACAGGACAGGGTGAGGGGAGAAGCCGCGGACACAGGACAGGGTGAGGGGAGAGACCGCGGACACAGGGTGAAGCAGAGGGAAAACAACCACTAAACAAGGAAGCCCAGTCTCACTGGTTCAGACAGAGTGAGAGGGAAAAGCCACAGGGCCATGGTCATAAGAACAGGACACCGGAGAGGAAGCTCTCCTCAGCCGGGAAGGAGAAAGCAAAATAGAGTTGGAGGCCAGGGCTGGGGAAGGCAGAAAGAGACCCCTTGCAGGGCACAGAGATCACAGGAGGCCCCGAGGGAAGCCTGGCCTGCCCTCACAGCTTCTCTGAGGGCCAGGGCCCTCCCATGGGCCACAGGGAGGGGGCCACTTACAAGATGGAGCACATTTGGCCCGATGGAGACGCCTTTCCCAGGAAGACATGGCCAAGGAGTCCAGGACTTCAGCCTCCTTTTAGAGACAGAAGGAAGAGAACTCGGTCAGGGAGGGACTTCCTAAAGGTTATGGCCCTTCCTGTCCGTCACCTGGAAGAGGGAGGCCCCCAGCCACTCCACCTGCCCAGGCCCACCTCCGAGAGGTCTGGGAGAATTTTCAGGCTTGCCCTAGAGGAGTGAAGGCTGGTTTTTACCCTCCAAAGTGGCATCTCGGTGGCCTGAACACATTCCCTCCCCTCCATGCTCCAATATCCCCTCAGCCTCCCCTCCCCCCTTCCCTCCCTAGTACACTTTAGAGTCCCCCACAGCCCAACACAAAACCCCCTTATCTGGAGAATAAATATGTTTCCTCCTCACCACAGAAACCACGCAAGGCAGGCCTAGGAAACAAAGGCAGCCCCTTGCCCCAAGGCAGGGGAGCATCTCACCCCACCCCCCACCCCAACCTTCCTCAGAGGTCACCATCCACAGTCCTCAGAACTCAGCCCCACGCCAGGACTCTCCCTGATACCACAAATCTGAGGAGGACACAGGCAAAGTGAGCTGAGAAATCCTATCTTCCAGACCAGAAATCCCAACATGTGGTCTCTCCATATACAAACCATCTGAAATTAGAACTGTCCTGAACATCAGGTGTGTCCAGTCACCACACAGCTAACTGACTTGGATACCTGACCTCTCGGGACCCTAGTCTGAGGTGGCTCATATCACCTGGGACTGGGGTCCATAGCACGACAAGCTCCTCCCCTCTCAGAGCCCCAGCCTCTGCATTTGTATAGCTTCCCAGTGTGAACGGGACAAAGTCCCAGGCCTCGGGGAGCTCGTGTTCTTGTTCACAGGGCCAACAAGGCACCAACTACACTGTGGGTATGTCTCATGCGTCTTCCTCCCTCACTGTCATCTCTGCATCCTCGGGCAGAATCCCCAGCCTCCAGCCAAGGACTTGGAACATGGAGAGGATTCAGAACCCTTGGTCCCTGGAGCGCAACCTCAGGTCTTTGCCCCTCCTTGGCAGGCCCGGTCTCTCCACCTCATCCCCGGGTGCTCACTGCCTCCCTTTTCACTGTCCTGCTGACCCCTGGGAGGTCACTGGCCCCTCCTGGGCCTTGTCCCACTTTGGCCCCTGGTTCTTGGGTCCTCCCCAGATCTCCTTACCCTGCATACCCAGCCTGAGCCCCAGGAGTCAGGCTTCCCACCCTGGTTGTAATCGATCTCACGGGGCCTCAGAGACCATGGGAAAAAACGATCACTTTGCATCCCATAGGCCCCAAAGAGCTCTTAATGAAACCTAGTCTTTGTGTCTCTCCACTCCTCGCCCCCACCTCAGATGTGGCTTCTGAGATCGGTGTTAACGAGGGCAAGATAGCGCTGCACAGTCAAGGCCATTTTCTGGAGAAATTTTTAAATCCTGCCCAAATGATTCGTCTTCAGTATAGATCAGAAGTTCTTAGTCATTTCAGTGCTAAGAACCTCTCTGATAATCGAGCAAAGCCTATTGACCCATTCTCAGAATAATGTTAATAAATACATAAAATAAAACATAAGGTGACAAAGGATATCTATTATATTGCAATATAGTTATGAAAATATTTTATAAAAATGCATGATTTAGTAATATTTGTGCTTATAACTACATTAAACAGCAAGATCTAGCAGCGGATCTTATCACTGCCAGTGTTTTGAGGTAGTGAGTATAAATGAGATCTAGAAATACCAACAAGTGTAAGGTGATATGACAATATCTGTGATTTCTCCTGGTGACCAGTCACAGACACTCCTACACTTGTATTGTGGTTTGTAGTCTATCGGCATAATTAAAGGGAAGGCTAAATTTCAGTGAAATTGAGGTTCCTGTAAATAACAATGCATTCCCCCCCCCCATCCTGGTCTATATCATCAATTCTCTGGAGAATGGCTGTGTTCTATAAGAATGTGGCAGCACTGAAATGAAGGTTGGTTAGCTGCTGGTCTAAGACCCCCACCCTTACAGATAAGATTATTCCAGGCAGAAGCCCTCAAAGGATCCTCAGGTTCACTTTCTAGCTAATGACCTCCTTCCCCCACGCCTACTCCAGGGGCTTTAAAGGAAGGCCATTCCAACCCCTTATTTGATCTAAGGAGTAATGTGAGAAACCTACTGGGGTTGTCTGCTCCAGATGCTTCCCCAGAGGAAAGGGAGGGAAGCCTACCCTGGAATCCAGCAAGGAAGGAGTCCTGCCAGGGGAATGAGGTGCTTGGCTAAGGGTCATTTTCCACCAAAACGCAGGGATTCCTGGAGGCCTGTGAGGCATTTATGTTGTGGGCAACAGGCTGGCCCCACCAGTAGACCTTGTTTCACCTGCATCCTGGGGGCCCCAACAGGTCACCCGCCTACCTCGATTTCATCATATATAAAAAGAGTAACAGGGCGCCTGGGTGGCTCAGTCAGTTAAGCGTCCGACTCTTGATTTCAGCTCAGGTCGTGATCTCAGGGTTGTGAGATGGAGCCCCATGATGGGCTGTCTGCTTCTCTCACTCTCCCTCTGCCCCTCCCCAACCTTCTCTCTCAAATAAATAAATAAATCTTTAAAAACAAACAAACAAACATTTTCTTTCAACTCAAACTTGCATCTGACTGTGATTCTAAAACTTGGGGCCTGGAAAAGTGGGCAAACAAGAAATAAAAAACCTAGCTAATCTACCCCTTATAGAATAAGCATATCCTCCTCCTGCCTTGGGGTCTTCATACCTATTTCCAAAGGGCAGGTATTTGGGGCACATTGTTTTCTATTATAAATGATACTTCCCAACCTGCTGGCACAAGGAGCTGCCCAGAGCTGATCGCTGGGGCCAGGGTGCATGAGTTGAGGCTCAGGATACTCTGGGGGATCTGGCTGTGGGTGGGTCGGTTTTGTAACATATCTGTAACATGTTGTAGAAAAGACAAAGTGCAGGACATGACTGGAAAGAGAGCCCGAGTCACCTGATCCAGAAACCAAAGAAATCTGGCAAAGGCAGAAAAAAAACTACCACCTCTCCTGAAAGCAGGGAGGACC
The DNA here is from genome assembly GCF_964656455.1 of Halichoerus grypus. Lineage (NCBI taxonomy): Eukaryota > Metazoa > Chordata > Mammalia > Carnivora > Phocidae > Halichoerus > Halichoerus grypus. Next base: position 39,357,989 of record NC_135722.1, read on the forward strand.
TCAGGAGGGTAGGCAACAGGGAATGGTGCAGACTCAGAGGGTAATAGTTTGGGGCTCTCCTTCCCAACCAGCCCTTCCTCACAAAGCCCACCAAGTGGCCCCATTTTTGTCTCTCCTCTCAAAGTACCCTTGCTGGAGCACTGCTCAAGGTATGGAGTGGGGCCTCTTATGGGGTTTTGTACCTTCCCAGACCAAGCAGGTAAGAGAGAACTCCATTCACCTAAACCCTCACCTTCATGCTTTCACCCCAGGGCACGGGAGAGTTCTGCTATGTCCTGATTGCATCGTAGTGCCCTCCTCCCCAAATAAAACAAAACAAAAAAAAAACCAAACTGAACCGACTACGGAGTCCCAAGAGATTAGTTAAGTGGGAATACAAGTGTCCCATGAATTTGCATACTTCAGACATATACTAGGAACACTGGTCCCTTTCAAATAACTGCAGAGACAACCTTCCTGCAACCTACAGAGCTCCGGGTCAGCCCCAGTCCCAGACAGAAACAAGCCCTCCCGCCCCCGCCCCGTGAAGCCCCCCTTCCAGGCCTCCTCTCACCTGGCTTCCCATGACTGTTGTAGCATCCTCTATGGCAAGGGTCACCTGCTGATGTCTGTGGCTAGATGAGAAAGAAGCCTAGCGTGGGGGAGGGGATAGGATAGGGGGAGGGGCCATGCCTCCCCACCACCCCAAGTGCACCCCACCCTCAGTGCTAAAACCCTGGGGTCATCCACACTAGAAATAAAGATGGGAGCCATGGGTGGGGCAGCCACAAGCTTGCACCTACTCACCTGGGATCCTGGGCTGGCTCAGGCTGCTGCAGTTCTGCATTGTCCTGGGGTGTGGATGCTGGGCCTGGGGAGGAGGATTGCTCTCCACTCAAGCCAGGCCTCCCTTTGTTGGGTCTCCCACCACCTGTGCCCCACCTGCTAGGAAGCTTCTTCTTCATCCCCCCATTCTCACTCCCTACATAGACTTCAATCCTTTCTCCTCCTTTCTGGTGACCTCTCCAACAGGGGTCTCCCTCTTTCCTCCTACTCTCTGTGCCCCAGTTCTCTCTAGCTCCCCACCTTCGATCTCTTCCACGCTGCCTAGCTTGGGACCCATTCCCCCGGCTGTCGTCGCTGGCCTCTTTTTCCTTCTGCGTCCCCTCTGGCCCTCTCCTTGGCCGTCGCCCTGCCCTCCCTCAAACCTCTTTTTCCTCCCTCTCTAGAACCTGCCCGGCTGGCCCGTTCCCCTAAACATTCCTCCAGCTCCCAGTCTCCCCTAGTCCACACCACTCTCACCAAGAGACTGCACCCGCAGGGACTGGCCGGCCGGCTCACTCCCGGGCAGCCAGACACAGGCCAGAAGCAGGCAGAGCGCCGGCGTGGGGGCGCGCGGGGCCGGGGACCCCATGGGGCTCATGGAAACTGGGAAGCCTGGGCTCAGGGCCGGGGGCCCGAGTGCCTGTCCCTGCGACCGCAGGGTCACACCTCCACTCTGCGGCCGCGGTCCCTTTGGCTCTCTGGCCCCGGGGCTCCCTCGGCCCCTCCTCCCAGGCGCTTGGCTCCTCCCCGAGCTAGGGTGACAGGACTGCCCTGCTCATTACCATAACTTAGGCGCCGGAGCAAGGCCCAGCCTTTGCCCCTCTCAACCTGTGCCGCCCCTCCCCAAAGGGGCTGGATTCAGATCACTGGGCCCTAAGTACCCTGGGGGAGCAACGACGTAGACAGTGCAGCCCCCAACATCCCTTACTCCTCAAAGATCCCCAACTTAGAAGCCTGGGTCTTGGAAGGCCCTTCCACCAGACACCCAAGATGCTTGTGTGAGTCTGGCCTTCCACTCTCCTTTCACAGAGGCCCTGGGACATGCCACTCAGTGGTCAGTTGTCAGTGGCAGGACCAAGGCTTAAGTCTGCAGAATCCTGGTCTGTGCTCCCACCACTCAGCACTACAGCTTCCAGGGCCCCAAGGCCCTACTCTACCCCCAGTTTTGAGCACCTCTAGGGAATGGACCATGACTTAGTCCTCTGCACGTCCAGCGCTAGTTCAGGCCCCGGCTCAAAAGTGTTGACTGAATGACAGAAGTGCGTCACACTCCCAAATTCCGGCTCCCCTCATGACACAGCTTCCAGGGCCCCAAGGCCCTACTCTACCCCCAGTTTTGAGCACCTCTAGGGAATGGACCATGACTTAGTCCTCTGCACGTCCAGCGCTAGTTCAGGCCCCGGCTCAAAAGTGTTGACTGAATGACAGAAGTGCGTCACACTCCCAAATTCCGGCTCCCCTCATGACCAGACTTTAACCACAACAGCAGCAAGAACAACAAAACGAACAACAACAACAAAACCAACCAACAAACAAAGACCACTTCAATTCTGTGAACAAGATACACCCCCTGTCCAGGAGGAATGTTTTAATGCTGGAACCGTGGGCTTGGAAGCCTTGGGAACCTGTGCAGGATTCTCTCGGCCACTTAAGTGTTGGAACACCAACCGGATGCAAGCCTTGCAGATAATTATGAGATGATGATGATGATGATGGCGGTGGCCCCAGGAGACCCCTAGGCAGGGATATAGACTTAGAATGCATTCATTCCTTCATCCATTCAACAAATTTGTTGAGCATCTATTTCTTACCACAGAGTGTTCTGGGAATATAGTGGTAGATAAAGCACACATCCCCACACAGAGTATTTGATATGCATCGATGAGAGGAAGGGGAGGGAGTCAAGGATGGAACCCTGGTTAGGGAATAGATGAAGGCAGGGGAAGCTTGAAAAGGAACATTCATGGGAGAGGAGAGCGAGGCCTCAGTGCTGTCCTCAAAACATTTAAAGGAGAGAGTCTGGGGGGTTGCTGGTCATGGAAAAGGATTGAGGTGGCCATGGACTGCATTCCCCTTTTAAGGCCATTTGCCACTCTGCCTGGATCCTAACTGTGATATAACAGCCATATGACTTCGTAAAGAGATGTAGAGAATCAACAAAGGAAGCTGGAGGGGGGATATATTTTGAGTGTCTTTCCTGGACCTTTGAAAATCCCACAAGTCTTCCCCTTTTATCTCGACTTAACTAGTTAATACTAAGGTGAGAACATGGATAATATTTTAAGGTAAGAACCTTAAAGAACCTCCAGGAAGGATTTACATCCTAAACTAGGCAATAATTTAGCCCCAGTAAAAATAAGTCTGTTGGCAAAATTCCAGCTATTGGGGGATAAGGTAAGATGAAAAGGAGGGGGGTCTTTAGGTGTTCCCGAAGTTAGTTGTAAGTGGTTCACTATTTTGGGTTGCTGTCCATCTCCCTGTCCCTTGTCCCCTGACATGGTGCAAACAGGTCAGGGCCCCACCCTGGGTTAAATCCAGGCACTAGCTCCATGACTGAAGGTCCCACTCTCTCCCATTCACACCTATTTTTATCATCCCTCTTCTGACCCCCTCTTCCCTCTCAGTCTGTCCCAGGCTTGATTCATCATTGTCTTCACACCCCAGCACTAGACCTAGGAGTTGAACAAACTCTGGTTGAATTGAATCAAATGAACCAAATGGGGTCTGAGCCCTGGGTAAATGTCAGCAGTAAATCAGGTTGTCCCTGCCACGGACGTGTGTGTGTGTGTGTGTGTGTGTGTGTGTGTGTGTGTGTGTGTGTTTGGAGTGGGATTGGGCTAGGGAGGTGGGAGGGGGGGAAGTCGTTTCCGGAGGGACATTGCCTGCCACCCACTGGTTCAGGCCTCTGTGGACGTAAGACACAGCCTCAAGGAATTCACAGATCAAAGATTTCTTCCGACTGGGAATAAGCCCATGGAGAAGGCTATTATAGAATGTACTCTGGAGGTGAGATGGCTGGCAGGGGGCGAAAGCCTCAGGAGCGCGCAAATGGGCCTCTATTTGTGCATCCATAGATATCCCTACCCACCGTTGTGAGAATCTCGGGACCTCTTCAAAAAAGTATTCTGACCCCCACAAAAAAGTCTCAAACCTCTTGCCCACGCCTCCCGAGATCCTCTCCCTCAACCGCTTGTGTCTGGGGATCATTCCAAAGGGAGCGCCCGCCTGGAGTCCAATCACCGCCACCCCACCGCCACCACATACACGCACTCCAGGCCCTTTGCTCCGGCGTTGTCGGTGGGAGGCGACAAGCTTCAGGACCGGCGTCTCGGGCCTCCCAGCAGCCCCGCCCCAGGCCCCGCCCCCACCGCTCCCAGGCCCCGCGGATCTCCGCTGCGGTTCCTGCCAGCTTGGGGCCGCTGCGCATCCGAAGGGGCGAGTTGTGCAGCGACGCGGCTCGATCTGGCCCAGCCATGGACCGGAAGGTGGCTCGAGAATTCCGGCACAAGGTCAGAGCTGCTAGGGATCCCTCAAGCGTTCGGGACCCCTCAAGCGTTCAGGACCCCGGAGTCCTGGCAGACTGGTGGGAGATGGACATAGCCGGCGCCCCCCCCCTTCCAGCCCGGCCTTAGGCCTGTGAATGGACTGGGACCCCTGAGGGTTGTTTGGTTTCCAGCAGGGATCCCCAGTAAAATAAGGGTGGGGGCACTAGGACTCCAGGCGTAGTAACCCATAAACCGATCTTCAGAAAGTGTCCTTTCTCCTTCCGCCTTCCAGGGCTGGGACTTCTCTGGGGTTGGAACGCCTTTCTGCCTTGGCCTGAGACAGGACGCTTCTCTGACATGCCTCATAGTGGGCAAATCCCAGCTCCTAGTGCCCCAAGCTCAGGGCTGTTGGAGCATATGGAGAGGGTATGGGACCGCGTCGGAGAGGTGGGGGTTGGTGGGAAGGGAAACTGGTGTTTCTCTCTGTCCTTTGACCTCAAAAAAAAAAAAAAAAAAACAAGTTAGAAGCACTTTAGGGAGCCCCCGCTTCAGGGGATTTCTTAGGGCCTGAGAAGCAGCTGAGGAACTGGTGCTGACCAGGGGGCAGTGGGAGGAAGGGAGGAAGTAGGGAGAGTCAGCCAGAGTCATCAGACAGAGCCACATCTCCCCTGGTGTGTCCCAATAAGGCACCTCAGGGATGGTCCAGGATTCTCAGAGGCCCTCACCGAAAGCTACTGGATTTCACCCAGGGCATTTCCAGAACTGTTTCCAGAGCTGTGCAGGAGCTGCTGAGGCCCTGAGGCCAGAGAGGACCATTGGAGGTAACCCAGTGGACCTCCCCACCAGGACTCAGGATGCTTCAGAGCCCAAGGGTGAGGCCAGGGTCTCTAGGGCTACCCACAGGCCCTGCCTGAGGGACAGGTGACTGGGTCCTCGACACCCTCACATTGCCCAGAGGGGCAGTGTCTTTAGACCGAGCCAAACTTCTTCTGAGGCCTGAGGGGGTAGAGCTCAGGGTGGCAGGGTCAGGGTGCTTAACCCCTCTCTCCCCACAGAGAGGCCCAGGGGAGCCAGAATAGCCAGCCAATGTGGGGGGCACAGGAGCTAAGGGCCAGGGGGCAGTAATTCATCTAATAAATGTATTTTGAGTACTCATTCTGTGCTAGAACTCTTCTGTGTCCTCATATTGCTGGCTGGGCAGGTGGGCGGCAGACCTCACACTAATAATTACCCATGGCTGGGTGCTGAGTGTTGGAGTCAAGGTTTGGTGGGGTGCAAAGGGGGAAGCTCATACTGGCTGAAGTCTCCTAAAAAAGAGGCCTTGGGTATTCTAAGAGTGAGAGATAGCTGGAAGTTCAGCGGGAGTTTGGGCGCTGGCGAATAGCAAGGGGAGCACGAGACGGTATCCACCAGGGCATCCTGTTGCACAGGGAGGTGAGGAGAGAAATTTCAGCTGCTGAGGACATTTGGTGAGTGTAGATTTCAGACAACCCACTTTTGAAGGAACACAACCTCCCGTCCCCTCCCCCAAGACTCAGGCTTGAATTTCAGTTTCCTGCCCCTGGGCAGAAAGTAACATCAGGTCCTCTTTCGCCTTTTCTCTATGGGTACTAGTCTTTGCCTCTTTTTTGAGAATTACCTCTGGGGTCCCCGGTGTCTGCGCCCTGGAATTAGCCTCTGTTTCTCTTCTCCAGGCCCTGCAGGCTCCAACGGGCCTCAAGCCTCTGTGTTTCCACTGCCCTGCTCTTCCTCATCACAAGAGTCATTACCTATTAATGCCCCTGCGTGTGCAGGCGGGGCAGACACCAGGCTGGGCAAGGCCCCGGGCTGGACTTTGTGCCCTGCTGCTTCCCAGACAGCAGCAGCCTTGCCCGCCCAGGTTGGAGATCATCTAGGAACTGGGGGGAGAGGACAAAGCAGCAGAGGATACACATGGGAGCACACAGCCATACTGGGTGAAATTTACAGCTCCTGTTGATTGCTTTCTAGCTGTCCCTTGCTTAGCGTTGCAGAGCACATTTACCCCTGGGGAATGGTTTGTAACCTAAATCTTTAGTTGTTGGAGGTAGCATGACAGGTGGCATATTGTCATGGAACGTGCTATGTGGCCTTGAGCAAGTTATTCACCTCTCCATACCTCAGTTCTTTGATTTGTTAAATGAGGATAACAATAATATTTAGCTAGTAAGGTTCTTGTGCGTGTTGGATGAGGTCTACATGCGCGTAGGGAGTTTAAATAGACCCTGGCATTTAGTGAGTCCTCAACAAATCCCATTGTTGTTGTCTATTATCTGGGGTTAGGCAGAACTGGGGTCAAATCTCAGCCCTGCCACTCACTGCCAGTGAGACCTTGGGCAAGTCATTTAATCTCTCGGAGCTCTCGTGGCCTCAGCTGTGAGATGAGCTTCAGAGTGCTTACCTCACTGGACCGTTAGGACTAAATAGGAATTCAAGGACTGGCTACTCTGGGCCTGTAGTAACCATTTGGTCCACAGCCCCCTGCAGATACCTGCACAGCGTCCTGTTGGAGGAGCCAGTAGGCTCCAGGCTGGTGAGTAGAGTCTGTTCCTCTGGGCTGATGCAGTTTCTCAAGGACATCAGCAGCACTTGCAGGTTCTTCCCAGGAACAGCCTTGGGCCAGGATACCAAGGAGCGGGGAGGGGAGCATCAGAGACTAAGCCTCTTCCCTGAAGATCCAGATTTTCTAAAGAAGGCTCCCCCTCTGCTCACCGCACCTGCACGTTGCAGGAACTTGGTTACTCATTTGCTCAAAAAAGTTTTTATTGCCTGGTCAACAATCATGCATTTATGGATATCTGTAGTGTACCCTGGCCAAGGCCAGGCCCCTGGGGTGGGAAGAGGGGCTAAATAAGGAGGTCAGAAAGAGCCCCTGCCTTCCAGTGTTTTGCTAATCATGCATGCATGCATGTCATAAACGTTGACTGAGCTCCTAATATATGCCCAACAGTACTGTAACCATTGAGTAATAAAACAAAGTCCCTGGCTCCTTAGTGGGGAAGACAGTTAACAAGTAAACCAGCACAAGTATCATAGAACACAAAGTAGTGACAAATGCTATGAAAAAATAAACTGGGGTGAGAGGAGAGAGAGCAACCGGATGGTAGTCAGGAAGGTCTCTCTGAAGAGGTGATATTTGAACAGACATCCAGAAAGAAGTGAGGGAAAGAGCCATGGGAATATATATGGAAGAACATTCCAAGAAGAGGGAACAATAAGGCCCTGCCTTAGGAACAGCAGATACGGTGGTGTTTCTGAGAGGAATTATGGATTGAAGAGTAATGGGGGATGGATGAGAGTGGGGTGGGGGCCTCGAAGGCCTTGGTCAGGACTTTGGGTTCTTAGAGTGATGGGAAGCCAGCATTTATTTATTTATTTTTAAAGATTTTATTTATTTGACAGAGACACAGCGAGAGAGGGAACACAAGCAGGGGGAGTGGGAAAGGGAGAAGCAGGCTTCCCGCCGAGCAGGGAGCCTGATGCGGGGCTCCATCCCAGGACCCCGGGATCATGACCTGAGCTGAAGGCAGACGCTCAACGACTGAGGCACCCAGGCGCCCCAGGAAGCCTGCATTTAAAAGGGATTGTTCCGAGTGCTGGTAGAGAGCAGACTGAGGGGACCAGGAGCAGAAGGCGGACCCCAGACAGGAGGCTCCTGCAGCAGCCCAGGCCAGAGATGGGGGCTTGGACTAGCATGAGGAGTGGTCAGACCCAGAACTCAAGAAAAGGTAGATCTGACGGGCTCTGCTCATGGTCAGCTGTGGGTGTGGGGAGAGAGGCATCAAGAGGGAGTCTACATTTTGGGAGGAGCAGGTTGGTGGGGACAAGAGGGGAGATGGCAGAAACCAAGAGCTCCATTTTGAATGTTTTACGTTTGAGATGCCTGTTCAGCCATTAAGCAGAGAGGTGACTAAGAAGCCGGTAGCTGTAGGAGTCTGAAGATGGTGGGGGGAGATCTATGTTGGAGCCTCAGAGAGTTCTCGAGGAATAAATGGTAGTCAACCCCCCAGACTGATGAGGTCACTTAGGGACATGGTGCAGATGAAGAGAAGGCCCAGGACAGAGCCAGAACACCCCACCCTTTAGAGGAGAGAACGAGGAGAAGGAACAGCAAGTGAGGTAGGAGAAGCAGGGGAAGGAGGGCATGATCAGCTGTACTAAGCACTGGGTCAAATGCCACCAACTAGCTAGCAGGACACAAGTGTCTTGAAAAGATGAAGAATAATAAAACAAGAGTCGAATATACCCAGTACTACCCAGGATGCATGCTATGAAGGCCTGGGAGGAAGTGTGGCTGGATCCATTCATCCCACCAACATTTATGAGGGCCCAGGATCAGCCAGCTGCTGAGAATATAGAATCTGTATTCATTTATTCTCACTCACTCATTTAGTTAAATAAAATCAAAAAACACTGAGAACTTACTATTTGCCAGGCATTGTGCCAAGCATTTAATGATTATTAACTCAAGGAATAATTAAAAAAACAATGCTTAAGCGCTCAGAGAAGGATGAAAGCTTATGAAACAGGTACTTTTATCCCCGTTTTACAGATGAGGAAAATGAAGCAGAGAGAAGTGCAGACCCAGGTGGGGAAGGGGCTTGTTGGCCTCGCCCGGCGCACTCCTCCCAGGCCTGGGTCTGGGCCACACACAGATGAGGGGGCAGACGGGAGAGTAAAGAGAGAACGTACAACACAGCTTGGCAAGTGCCGTGGCAGAGGTGGGAACAAAGTGGTGTCACCTGCACAGAGAATGACAGGACAGGCATTGTGGGGGAGCACGAGGGAAGGCTTGACCAAGGAGAGCTGATGTTTGAGGTGTCTTGAAGGTGGAGGAAGAGCTCACAGAGAGAAAATGCTGCCGGCGCCACCAGCAAGAGCCAGTGTTTCACACCAGCCAGGGTCGAGGCAGCATGCGGCTCAGCCAAACGGGAAACTGAAGAGAGTTTTATGAAGGGCAGGGACACAGGAGCCAACAAGGTGTGGTAACGGGGCCCGGGGGGTGCAGAGGAGGCCAGGTGCTCCCGACGGGGCAAAGGAAGTGGTGGTGGGGGCAGCCATGGCTGCCCCGAGAAGCTCAGACCTGCGTGTAAGATGATCCAGCAGAGAGCGAGCTGGGGAGTCAGAGCCCCATTTCCTTTCTCCTCAGGCCCTCTCACCCCCGGCTGGGTGTCAGAGGGCAGGGAGCCCAGGCAAAGCCTCCTGGGACACAGGGCAGCACAGAGAAGGCTGCAGAGTGGGTCTGGGGGCACAAAGGAAGAAATGCAGCACACATTTCCGAACCCTGGAAATCTTGGAGCCCTGGGCACTGTCAGAAGTACTTTGTATCTATTCACTTATTTAATCCCCACAACAGCTTGAGGAGGGCAGATGTTCCTCGGGTGGAACAACATGCATTATTTAATTTGTTCTTGCTTGCTTTCTCGCTGGCTGGCTGCGTGCACACGTGGAGTTGTATTTGCATGAGCTGAATGTTGTTTGCTTCCCCCCGTGCGTGCGGCTGTCCTGAAGGGCCAGTCCAAATGGAGGAATGCTGGGAAATGAGGCTGGATAGGGCCCCCCGTGCGTGCGGCTGTCCTGAAGGGCCAGTCCAAATGGAGGAATGCTGGGAAATGAGGGTGGATAGGGCCCCCCGTGCGTGCGGCTGTCCTGAAGGGCCAGTCCAAATGGAGGAATGCTGGGAAATGAGGCTGGATAGGGCCCAAGGCTAAACCCAGAATTTGCCTCAAGTGCCCCAGACAAGGGGCCTGAACCCCCCTCCCCCCACCATATAGACTGATAGCAGAGAGCCCACTCAGCCAGAGAATGCTGCTACAGGATGGAGGGGATCAGACACAAGGTGGGCCGGGAAGGAGGGATTGAGATGATAAAGTCTTTATAGGTGGTGGGCTCCTTTAGGGTTTCTGTGCCCATATCAAGAGAGATCCAAGAAAAGGAAAAGCTTTTTTTTTTTTTAAGATTTTATTTATTTATTTGAGAGAGAGAGCACGAGTGGGGGCAGGGGGCAGGTTGGACTGGGGACTCCATCCCAGGACCCCGGGATCATGACCTGAGCCAAAGGCAGATGCTTAAACCGACTAAGCCACCCAGGTGCCCTGAAAAGGAAAAGCTTCTTAAATTTAATTAGAAAAAGAAGACACAGTGTCTTGCACACAGTAGGTGCTCAATAAATGTGTATTAGACAGACGCATACAAAAAGTTCTATCTGGTAAGTGGATACTATGTGGTGGTTAAGAAAAAGGCAGAGGTTTTGGAGCCAACGGGCATGAGTTGGAGTCTCCGCTCTGCTGCTTCTTCGGGCCCATCTTTCCTCATCTGTCAGGTGGGGATGGTACTATCCATGCACGTCAGAGGTTTGTTGGAAGGTTAAAGATAATTCACATCAAGTTCCTCAGACAAGGTTGGCAGTCAGTAAGCGAGAGTATGGCCTGAATGAGCGAACAAGGAGCCGTCCAAGGACCGGCTTCAGGGAGCCCCTGCTCTAGGATGCTTTGTGCCATTTTCCTGACACCTGGCGCTCGGTGTAAAGCCCCTGGCACACAGTAGGTCTTTGACAGCATCATGCCATGCAGAGGCGCGAAGTGCCCAGTGGTGTCTACTGAATGATGAACGCACTCCATTTGCTCTAGTCTAGAGCCTTTCTTCTATCCTCTTGGCTCAGCCCTGGGTCACCACCTTCCCAACACTCCTCAGCACATGTCTGCCACAGCCTCCTGGATCTGTCCCTCTTAGCTCGGTTCCAACTGGTCACAAAAGAGTGGGTCACAGACTCATGCAAGACTGCCTGCCTCCTCGCACCTGAACGCTGCCTTCATTTAAGGGGAGTCCGAGCCCCGTCTTGTAATGTCTTTCCTGACCATGCACAGCTCAGAGCCTCCCCACCGGCCTCCCAGCCTGAAGCTCTTCTTGCCCTCTTACTCAGTCTTGGGCTAAAGAGAGCCAAGGATAAGGAGTGTAGAGATTCACACTGCACTGTCCCAGGGAGCGGAATTTGGGGTTTCTACCCACCAGCTCCCCTGGGATTGAGGTGCTAATGAAACAGCTCCTGACCCTGACCTTGGAGTCCCAGCCATTGACGTCAGCAAACTTGAAATGATGTAACTTGACTCTCCCCCTGGGGGGAAGCGGGGGACTGAAGGGGCCTGGAGAGGTGAAGGAGTGGCCAGGAGGCTGACTAGTGGACAGAAGTCGGGGCCAACCCAGCCTTGGCCAGGCCAGGACAGGGCGGAGTTGCCCCTAGCATTGGTGACCCAGAAGGACGGTCGGGGGCTTCTGGTGGGTGGGATGTGCTATCTGAGTGAGTGGCCCAAATCCTTTCTGAAAGCAGTTATCCGGCACTACAGCCACCATCAGGTAAGACAATGGGCTTGTTCCAGACCGGGGCGCTGACCCTGGCACGGCCACTCTAGACCCTGGTGACATGGCCACGGGGGTGAGCAGCAACACTGCTGCCATGGGGGCGCATCACTGTCATGGGAGGGGCACATGTGTGCGTATGAATGTGCGTCCCCCTGGGGATGAGGTTCAGCCTGGCCAAGTCCGGATGTGCAGAGAGACTCTTGTGGCCACATTGGGGTGATCTGCATGTGGCTCATGGAGTCAGAGGACCAGCCTGGCCCTCCTCTTGCGGCCCCAGCCCTGTGGAGATGCTGGGGAGCGGAGGTGGCCTCCCCCTCCCTGGCGTCTGCTACGGGTGTGCTGGGCCTAGGACTAGAATTCTGCCCTTGGGTTTTCTAGGTGGATTTTCTGATTGAAAATGATGCAGAGAAGGACTATCTGTATGACGTGTTGCGGATGTATCACCAGTAAGTGTACGGGGTCCAGCTCCTATGGACCACCCGGGTACCCCTGTCTATAGGGAGCCCTGGGATGGGTTGTTCTGAGACGGGAACCTCCCCTTCCCATCCTGGGGCGCTCTGGGAGGGGGGCAGATGCTCAGTGGGAATCAAATGGACACGCCGTTCACTTGCCTTAGCAAATATTTACTCAACTACTCAGTACATGCTCTGTGCTAGGAGCTGAGGGTACACGAGTGAACACATCAGCCTGGTCGCTGCCCCCAGGTTGCTCGTAAACCAGTGAGGGAGGCTGTCAAGTAGCCAGATAGGCTCAACAGAATATGATCGCTGAGATAGAACAAGAAATACCAGCTGCCCCCAGCCGCACGTCCGATCTGTCACTTGTCATTCACCTGCTTCTTTATTCATTCAGCATGCATTTCTAAGCTCCTACTGCTTGCTGGAATATGGAAATGAATAAGATCTACTTTCTTCCTTCAAGTAACTCGTGGCCTAGTGGGGGGAGTATACAAACTCTACAAACACAAAGAGCTCTAATAGAAGTTGCAGTAAGATAACTGCTAAGGTGAAGTAAAAGCCAGATGTGAAGAAAGGAGTTTTGCTTCCAATCAGGGGGGAGGGAGGACCAAGAAGGCGTGAGCTAGGTTTTGAAGGATAAGAAGGATGTTGATAGGTGGAAGTATCAGAGAAGGACATTCCAGGCCGAAGGATCAATATGAGCACAGGTGCAGAGACATGAAAGCATAGGGTGCAAATGGGAAGTGACAAGTAATGTTGGGGAGTAGAACTCGGGCACACAGAGACCATGATCAGCCACGAGCCTGGAGCAGCTCCGTAGAGAGTCATGGAGGCCCTGAGCCTGCCGAGGAGCATGGATGGTGGCCTCTGAGCAGTGGAGAGCCACTGAAGGGTTTTGAGAAGGGGAGTGACTTACATTTAGAAAATATTAGACGAGTGTGAGCAGGTCGGTGACAGCTGGAGAAGTGCAGGCCGGAGATGCTGAGGGTCTGAACGGGATGAGGAGTCACGTGAGAGATACTATGAGGGCAGACTTGACAGAGCTTAGCTGCGGAGCAGAAGTGGGGGACCAGGGTACAAGAGGGGTTACCAGAATCTCCCACGAAGTTTCCTGACTGGAAAGATCCTGGGCTTCAGAATTAGGAAGAGCTGAGTTTGAATCCTGGCTTGAGTTCATCTGTAGAATGGGTTAACAATCCCTACCTCGCCAGTTTCCCTGTGACATTTAATGGGAAAGAATGAGGCTCTTATGAGGCACTTGGCCCAGAGTTAGGGGCTCTGGGCTTTTCAGGAGCATTCTCTCCATTTCCAGGGCGTGGACCCAGTGGGTGGGGACCCGGCCTGGGACTGCTTCCTCTGGGAACCCTTGGGTGTCAGAAGCCATGGCCATGGGTGAGGCTCCAGGTGTTCACCGTGTCTCTGCAGAACCATGGATGTGACCGTGCTTGTGGGAGACCTGAAGCTGGTCATCAATGAGCCCAGCCGCCTGCCACTGTTTGACGCCATCAGGCCCCTGATCCCGCTGAAGCACCAGGTGGAGTACGACCAGCTGACGCCCCGGCGCTCCAGGTACCGAGGGCGCTGGCAGGAGGCAGGGGTGGGAGAGGTCAGCTGGGATGGACAGGGTCACTCACTACTGGATGGGTCAGTGGTGGCAGTCAGGCCAGCACTGGGCCATCACTGACCTCTCCTGTGGCAGGAAGCTGAAGGAGGTGCGTCTGGACCGTCTGCACCCCGAAGGCCTCGGCCTCAGCGTTCGTGGGGGCGTCGAGTTCGGCTGCGGGCTCTTCATCTCCCACCTCATCAAAGGCGGTCAGGCAGACAGTGTCGGGCTCCAGGTGAGCGAGCAGAGTCCAGCGGAATGGGGGGTCAGGGCCTCAGGCTTCCTGCCTCCCCGCGGAACGTGGTCACCTCACCTTTCTGAGACTTTGGGGGAGGAAGAGGCTGACACATCCTGACAGATTTGCTTCAGGCCCATAGAAATCAGGCTGCAGGCAACTGCCTTTTTTCTTCAGTCACGCTGGGAACCTGCCTACTGCGTTTCACCCCCCGCCCTTCCCAAAGGAGGAGCATAGTTATGTCCTGGCACCTGAAGCTTTGGATGTGTGGCCTTTTACTGGAGGGGGAAAAGGAAATCCCAGTGTAGTGTGGTGTTTAAGAGCATAGACCCCCAGAGCCAGACTATCCTAGCTTTTCTATTCATGAGCTATGGGACTGTGATGAACTTACTTAACCCCATGCCTCAGTTTTCTCATCTGTAAAATGGGGATAATGGTAACACTCCCTATCTCATCAGGTTGTCATAAGGAATAAGTGAATTCGTATTATAAAGGACTTATGAAAGTGCCCAACACATAGTGCTATGTGTTTGTTAAATAAGCAGAGACGGAGATTTAATAAACCCCTATAGTATGCCAGGCAACGTGCTCACAACTGGTTCTCATATCATCCCCATCTTACAGAGTTAATAGTGGCTCAGAGACTTGACTAGAGTCACAGGCAGTAAGTGGCAGAGTCAGGATCTGAACCCAGGTCTCTTGACTGCCAAGCCCAGGGATGTCTCTTCAGCACCCCAGGTGCCTCTCCCTTGGGGTCCCACACCTCCATGTCTGAGCCGAGATGGGCCGACCTCCAGATCTCGCTCCTGCTGGAGCCCAGAGCTGTGTTTTTGTATGTCCAGATTGAAGAGGCCCTCCCAGCCCCCCCTCCCCCAAAGCTGCCAGCATGTTTGTTATCAGGCTGCCAAGACAGGGGCTTCAGGGGGCTCGATTTATGGTTCAGACCCCGTGGAGCGGGAGGTGGTTAGTGGGAGCTGACAGACATTGCTTTGTTCTAAATCCGTCTCACCGCTCGCCAGTGGCGGCTGAAATTTCAGCCACTTCATTACTCCTCTCCTGTGGGGCACATTTTCCAGCCCAGAAACACAGCCAGAGAAAAAACATAATGAGCTCCTCTCTTGGACCGAGGCCCTCTTTTTTTTTTTCCAAGGCAAACTCGCCTCCTAGGACAAGCATTTCTCAACAATGCCTCCATGATTGGGAACATCGGGGCATTTTCATGAAACTTAGAGTTTTGCCTTCCCACCTGTTTCTCAGGCTTATAAACTGTCTTCTCTTTCTTGGGCTGACAGGCTCATCTGTCCTTTGTGCCCCTGTCCCTCAGATCGTCATTTCATTGTGGCCTTCGCACAAAGGGCCTTTTGCAGGGCTCCACGCTGGAGCGAGAACGAGAGGAAAGCTGATAGTGTAGCCTGAGCCAGGGGCTGTGTGGGAATCATTCTGACTGGGGTCCCAAGCAGGTTCCCTTTAGGAACAAGACAGGGAACCTCACTCAGAGGAGCTTGGGCAAAACGTCCGCCTCCATTCGCCTGTCTGGGGTTCATGTTTCTGGGAAGCTCTCATGCCTGAGATCTGAAGACAGGAGAAGATTCTGGAAGGCAGGGGAGAGACATGTTCAGACACAGCCTGGCTGGACTGAAGGCCCTGCTGATTTGACCTGTTTGGTTCACCTACTGGATATATGTTAGGGTTTTTTTTCGGGTGTGTCCTGTCAGAAGCTAGGCCCTTTGCTCTGCACAGCATGCTCTGTCATCCAGGGCTAGAGGATTCTGTGTGCCTGGGTTGTCCCACCCATAAAATGGGCAGAGTAATCTCTGCCTTTCCTATGGGACTTGAGGTCCCCTGTGACAGGTGGCAAGAATCCAGAGAGGACAGGATGTGGGGAACTGTAGCCAGGCTTGGCCAGGTGCCCCTCCTCTCTGCTTCCAGATGCCCAAGAGACAACGCTTGTTGTCAGTAGGGGAGACCTGACTTCAAATCCCAGCAATGCTGTACTAACCAGGTGACCTTGAGCAATTCACTTGCGTTCTCTGAGCCTCGGTTTCCTCACTTTGATTAACAGAAACAAAGTTGCTGTAAAAAATGGGTGCAAGGAGTGCCTGGGTGGCTCAGTTGGTTAAGTGTCTGCCTTCGGCTCAGGTCATGATCCCAGGGTCCTGGGATCGAGCCCCACATCGGGCTTCCTGCTCAGTGGGGAGTCTGCTTCTCCCTCTCTCCCTTTGTGCTCTTTCTCTCTCTCAAATAAATAAAATCTTAAAAAAAAAAAAAAGGTGGATGCAAGGAGCTAGCCCAGCTGCTCTCCTCACATGAGGTGTCCCCAGAAACCAGAGAGTTCTTTAGTGAGCCCCTCCCTCTGGCACCTTTTTGAGCCCCTTGCCACTCTCATCAGGTCCCTGAGAAGATTGGGGTCTGTGCTGAGGTGTGGAAGGGAAGCATTCAGGTGGCAGCTTCAAGAATGTTGCTCTGTAGGGATGTTGGAGACGGTGGGAGTTGGCCTAGCCGAACCCCTCACAGGCTGTGTACCTGCCCGGCTCCCGGACCCCACAGAGTCAAGTTGTGTCCCCCACATGTACCAACAAGTCCCCAAAGGACAGTACATGTGGTGTGAGTGAAGCCACCAGCTGGCTTGGGCTGGCCTCAAGCTGAAGAAGAGGGGCATCCAAGATCCAGTCCCTATTTTGCAGCTAATGGCCATGTGACGTTACACAAAACATCACCTCCCTGGGCCCCAGTTTCATCTGATGTCTGAGGATCCTTCTAGCCCCGCAGCTATGAAGTGAGGAGTTTCAGGACTGATCCCCAGAGCCAAGGCTCTTGGAAGGGCCCACAGCAGCCTCCAGCTCACCACAGATCTGTGACCAGGCTGACCCTGCAGGCCCGTGAGCCCCTGTCTCTCCCAATCCAGTGAGGCCTAAAGTCCTGCAAAGAGGGTAGGAGTATTTAGGGCTCGGCTCGACGAATGATAACAATAGTGACTATGTACTGATTACTGATCGTATGCCAGGTGCTGGCAGGCTTTACACGGACATGCTTGCTTAATTCTCACAGCAACCGGAACATTTCCCCAGTTTACAGATGAGAGGAACTGAGGTTCAGAAAGTTCAAGAGACTTGCCCAAGGTCCTTTTTCCTCTTCTGGGGACAGCATCCATAGGCATTCCGAATGCTCCAGCGTTTGGCATATCGTCGTAGGCTTTTCTACCGTACAATCTCGAACAAAATGAGACCATCTCGAACTCCTGCTAATAGAATCATTTACCTTCAGACCCAGAAGGTTGGGAAGGCTCCAAACTCCACATGTGGCATGTGCCCAGGCCACCTTCGAGGAGTTTGTGCTGTGACGCCTACAGTTCTTTTTTTTTTTTTTAAGGTTATTCATTTATTCAAGACAGCGAGAGCAGGAGAGAGAGTGAGAGAGATTGAGAGAGCGAGGGGGTAGGAGCAGAGGGAGAGGGACAAGCAGATTCCATGCTGAGCGCAGAACCCGATGCGGGGCTGGATCTCAGGGCCCTGAGATCACTACCCAAGCCGAAAGCAAGGGTCGGATGCTTAACTGACTGCACCAGCCAGACGCCCCGACACCTACAGTTCATAGGAGGTTGTCTAAGGTTAAAAAAACACATCAGCAGGGCTGATGGTGGTTCCATGCGTGCTAAATGTGTCTGTGACGGGATCAAGCAGGCTTTCCTTATCGAAGAGCAGAAAATCGTTGTGAAAGTGCTGGAGACACAAGCACAGAGTCGGAAAGCTAAATAAAAAATGAAGATTTTTTTGAGTAATAAAAATTTTAAAAAGAGAACTGCCCAAGGTCGTTCAGCTAATAAGAGTAGAAGCAGGGGTGGGGCGTCTGGGTGGCTCAGTCGGTTGAGCATCTGCCTTCGGCTCAGGTCATGATCCCAGGGTCCTGGGGTCGAGCCCAGCGTAGGGCTCCCTCCTCGGCGGGGAGTCTGCTCCTCCCTTTACCCCTCACCCCGCTCTCGTGCTCTCTCTCACTCTCTCTCTCTCTCTCTCAAATAAATAAAATCTTAAAAAAAAAAAGAATAGAAGCAGGGGTTTGAATCCAGGTCATCTGATGCCAAAGCCTTGTGTTTATTCACTGTTCTTTGCTTACTCCCAGCATTGGAATTCAGAGGTCAGGGCTGTGGCAGAGTTAAAATGTCCCCTGAGCGTCCATAGAGTGGAAAGAAAGAAATTGTGTGTGCGCCAGTGATGTGAACTTGAGTCAGGAACCGTGGAAGTTCCTCACCCTGACTCAGTTATGGTGTTTCGGTGATTAACAAGGACAGGAGAGCCTGCTCCTTGGGGCGGGGTGGGACAAAGGCCACGGGAGAGCTGCTTGAATCTAGGTGAAGGGTTGCCCTTTGCATGGGTTCCAGAACCTGGTGGTGACACAGTGGGGTAAAGGGGACACTGGAGTGAGGGGACAGAGTCCCAAGTTCTAGTCCCAGCTCTGCTACCCACTCTCTGTGGCTCTCGTCTCCCATGTTGGATCCCCCATCTGCAAAATGGGCCAGAAAGCCTGCTTGGACGTGTCACTACCATGGGACTGCTCAGGCTGATGGAGAGTGGGTTGGTTATAACAAGGTACTAGGAAATATCCCAAGGTTTCTTCTGAGGGAAGGCATGGTCATCGTCCCTTTTCCTGGAGAGCACGCCCAGAGCATCTGGTGGCAAGCTTGTCCAGCTGCCGGATGCCCCCTCAACCTGGTGCTCATTCCCTCTGTCTGTGGCCAAGGTTGGGGATGAGATCGTCCGGATCAATGGATATTCCATCTCCTCCTGCACCCACGAGGAGGTCATCAATCTCATCCGCACCAAGAAGACTGTGTCCATCAAAGTGAGACGTGAGTGAGGCCAGAGGGCACGGGGCACTGAAGGAGGGGTGGGCTAGGGTGGGGTAGGCAGTGGGGTCCCTAGCTCCTGGGGGAGGAAGGGAGGGCAGAGGAGCCGTCCTTAACCCCCATGCCTTTCTCCCACAGATATTGGCCTGATTCCTGTGAAGAGGTAAGCAGGACCCTTCTCTGCAGACAGGCTCTTCGCTGTGGGCTCAGGGTCCTGGGATCGGCTGTGGGGTCTGGCTTCAGCCAGGCCAGCCCTGCTCCCAGGCCAGTGGTAGCTGGAGGCTCCAGATGCGCAGATCGGGATTTGGAGCCTGGCTCCTCAGACATCTCTCTCTAATGACCCTGATCTTCTCCTTTCCCTTCCCCCCAGCTCTCCTGATGAACCCCTCAAATGGCAGTATGTGGACCAGTTTGTGTCAGAATCCGGGGTAAGGGCCAGGGCCACCTGTGATGCAGTCTGGATGGGGTTGTCTTCAAGGAGGGACAGCCCGTCCCAAAGGGAGGACTTGCCCCAGAGATGTGCGTTCAGGGGCTTCTGACAGGCCCCCAGGGCATCCGGAATGTCCCTGAGGGTGGTGGGCCCTCAGCCAGGCCCAGCTGGTGCAGACAAACCCCCAAGGGACATAATGGTGAGCAGTCTTATGTGGGGACAGCAGTGCTTGCTCTAAAGGGCTTTATGAAGTCAAGAGGCCACTTGTATACATGTGGACACCGAGTGACCCGTATCCCATCCTTCCTCCAGGGAGGGCGGAGTAGCCTGGGCTTCCCTGGCAGTCGGGAAAACAAGGAGAAGAAGGTCTTCATCAGCCTGGTAGGATCCCGAGGCCTTGGCTGCAGGTGGGTGGCAGGCATGCCCTGAGGCTCGCTCCTGGCCAGTAGACCCCAGTAGACCCCTAACACCTCTCCCCTTTCTCCTTGCTGCTTCTGAGGAGATCACACTTCTCGGAGCCTGATTTCTTCCCTGAGCTTCACAACAGCCCTCTATGGCCAGAGGGACAGCTCCAACAGGCCCATTGTACAGATGAGGAAACTGAGGCCCAAAGGCAGAGCCATGTTCCTTCGGTGGGCCCTCAAGTCACTGCAAAAGGAACCTGTCCAGCCGGTCATCTCTGTTATAGTTCCCTTGTCATTTATTACCTTGTGGGCTTCCTGAAGTGGCAGCCAGGGAATTGCAAACAGGCATCGGGCCACATGGGGTGTTCTTATTAATAAGCACACAGGTGCTACAGTTATAGATCTAGGTTCCAACCCCTGCTCTGCCACCTATGAGCTCTAGAACCTCGGACTAGTCACTTAGCCACTCTGAGCCTAGTTTCCCCCCCTATAAATTGGGGATGAGAACACCCGCAAAACCAGTTGTTGTGAGGAGGGATGAAATGACAGAAGTAAAGGACCAGCTTAGTGCTTAGTAGGTAGTAAGCAGCTGCCAAACATTAGCTATTATTATGTAAGTTTTTCATATTATTTCCATTCATTTACATGTATTCAACACTTTTCTGCCAAGCATCAGTGATAAAAAAAAAAGTCCCTCCTTCCTAAGAGATTACACTCTAGAAGGTAGTGAACGTGGAAGCCAGCCACTGAATAGTTACAGCAGAGACTGTAACAGATGGCAAGGACTCTGATGGAGTTATGTTCGGCTTGTTTCAGAGATGGCAGGTCGGTCTCCCGTCCTGTGCTATTTCTAATCAATTAGTGGTGGCTGCCTGGAGTACTGCAGTTGACCCTTGAATAATGCAGGGGTCAGGGGTGCTGACCCCTTGCAGCGTCCAAAATCCCTGCATAACTTTTGACTCCCCCCAAATTTAACTACTAATAGCCTACCGTTGCCCGGAAGCCTTACCGATAACATAGACAGTTGCTTCACACATATTTTGTGTTTTACATATTATATACTATATTCTTACAGTAAAGTAAGCTAGGGAAAAGAAACTGTTGTTAAGAAAATCATAAGGAAGAGAAGATACATTTACAGCACTGTATTTTAAGAAATCCACGTATAAGTGGACCCATGCAGTTCTAACCCAGGTTGTTCAAGGGTTGACTGTGCTTTGAAAAGAACTCTCAGGCTGTATCTAGGTTTGGTGGAAAAGAGTGCTGTGATCGATTAGTGATGCCTGCCACAGGTGTGGGAGGGGAAAATACAGTACAAATGCCCTCCTTGGTGGAGGTATCTTGGGAGCACTGAGGAGGGAGCAACTAGCTGAGGCTTGGGATAGAATAAAGAGTATGGTGAGAACCTTGTAGAAGGGATAGCATTTGAGTCTTAAGGAATGACTAGGAAAGTGCTAGGAAGAGAGAAGAAACAGCATGTGCCATATATCGGGTGAGGGATTGGGTATCGGGGAATGACAAATAGTTTTTTTGTGGCTGTTGCCACAGGGAAATGAGGCTGGACAGGTAACCAACAGAGCACCACGGGTAACTGAGCCTCGTGGGTGACCTGGATCCTGAGGGGCCAGAGCACGGGACACGCAGGTAGAGGGGACGGGACATTGAGAATGAACAATGCTGCAGAGATGAGCAGAGCCTCACCTGCTTTTCCCATCTCTTCCACAGCATTTCCAGTGGGCCCGTCCAGAAGCCCGGTATCTTTATCAGCCACGTGAAGCCTGGCTCCCTGTCTGCCGAGGTGGGGTTGGAGGTGAGCGACCCTGGGATGGCCCCAGTGGGGTGACAGGTCAGACGATGATCACATAGTGACAGAGGCATGGGCCTTCCTGCACAGGGCCTCTCTCAGCGGCCACTGGCTGATGATTCCTACCTACCCCCAAGGGAAAGCTCCACCTTTGACCTTTCCACAGTCTTCTTCAGCCCTGAGAGCCTTTGGTCCTGAGCTTGGGAATGTAGTAATAATAATTGACATTCACTGAGTGTTTACTGGGTAGGACATTATTCTAAGCTCTTTAAAATTTATAAAGACGCTGAGAATTAGGTACTGTCATTATCCTCATTTTACAGATGGAGAAACGGAGACCTGCAAAAAGTGTGTGATTTTTCCAAGATCATGTACCTAGGGTGATAGGGCTGGGACTCAAACCTAGGTGGTCTGGTGCTAGAGCCAGAACTCTTACTCTCTACTCTGGACAAGTTACTCCTGTTTCTGTGCTTCGGTTTCCTCTCCTATGAAATGGGGGCAATAGCCTTCCTGCTAGGGTCATTGTGTGGATTAAATGAATTCATACATACGCTTCACGCTGTGCCTGGCACACAGTAAGGGATCGACGAATGCTAGGTAGTATACAAATTATTATTATGGCTCAGCACAGCCTCTGCTATATGAGAAACCCAAAGGCTCCTGTGTCTGCAAACTGGGTTTTAAAAGCAAATGTCATAAATTAAGCCAAAGGAATGAACCTCTAAGGGTATAATAGTTGACAGTTGATAGAAGAGATTTGAGGTAGAGGCACCCTGAGAGGATCCTAAGCTTTCTAACTGCTGTGTTCATCGGGAAGAGTTGAGGTGCAGCCACTTGAAGACTCAACGTCTGACCCTGGCCGTCAGGGGAAGCCCTTCCTGCGGATGAGTGGGTTTACAGATAGTGTAAACACGCTGATCCCTCTCCATTTCTCCACCAGACTGGGGACCAGATTGTCGAAGTCAACGGCATCGACTTCTCCAGCTTGGACCACAAGGAGGTGAGATGCGGGGTCTTCAGCTGCTGGCTGGTATCCTGTCTGCCCTTCACTTCTCTTGCGCCTCCCCCTGCCGCGGGGTCTGAGACCATCCATGCTCTCTAGAGGCCTCGACTGCTCCGGTCTGTCAGGCTTCAGCCAACTGCCCGCTTGCCTCCCCCCCCCCAGGCCGTGCACGTGCTGAAGAGCAGCCGCAGTCTGACCATCTCCGTCGTAGCTGGGGCCGTAAGTCCAGGATGATGTGGTAGGGGGCCCCCGAACCCCTGACCTCCAGCCCCAGCCATTCAGACCCCCGCTGTCTGCCGCACACTCCTGGAAAAGGCCAGAGGGTCTCCATTCCTGAAGCTCTGACGGAGCGGAGGGAGAGCTCTCTGCCCAGCCCGGAGGAGCTTGCCCAGAGACCACAGGCGCCACAGTGCCTGACGGGGGCCGTGGTGATAAGAAGACAGCCTGCATCTCGGTCCCCAGGGCTGTGCTAGTGGTGCCCAGGTTCCCCGGGATGCTGAGCAAGGGGCCTCTTTTCGCTCCCCGAGGGCCGGGAGCTGTTCCTGACAGACCGGGAGCGGCTGGAGGAGGCACGGCAGCGGGAGCTCCAGCGGCAGGAGCTTCTCATGCAGAAGCGGCTGGCAGTGGAGTCCGACAAGATCCTCCAGGAGCAGCAGGAGATGGAGCGACAGTGAGTGGCGTGTGGCCCCCCAGAGCCCCTCCCCCTCCCCCCGGGGTGTCCTGGGCCGGCTTCATCCTGCCCCCCCACCACCACCGAGGCCTGTCCTCAGATCACATAGGTTCAGTGGTGGTCGCTGCATCCACCCCTTGCCTCCAGACCGCCAAGCTCTTCCCTTGTAGCTGAGGAGAGCCCCTGACTTCCGAGACCCAGGAGTACGGAAAATGAGGATGCTGCTAGCAGTAGCTAAATTTGTTCAGCGTCGGTCATGTGGCTGACATCGTATCAGGGCCTTGTTTATGTTTTACTTAATCCCCACAATAGTTCAGGAGGATAGGTGGTCTTAACTCGTTTTACAGGTGAGGAGACTGAGAGGTCTTAACTCAGACAGGTTAAGCCACTTGTGAACCAAGTCACGTATGGCCAAGCTGGGATTCACACCTGTCCGTGGTAATAAGGCCCCCTCTTCCCGGGGTTGGTTGAGATGATGGACTGAGAAAATAAATGTAGTGAGCAATTCACACACAGGAAAAAAAAAAAAACCTACTGTCAAAGTCCAAAGCCAGATACATCCTAGGAATGTAAAAAGAATTTGGGAAAGGAAGGTGGATAGGATCTTTGCCTCTTCCCCATCACAAAATTAGCCTGGAGAACCAGCCCTGGTGGTACTTCTGCCCATTGGCCTGGCCCTGACCAGCAGCCCTGACTACATGGGTCTGGGGCCCTCCTCCCGAAGGACCTCTCTCCAGCCAGGCCCTGCCTATCCTCAGTCACTTCATCTAAGTGTTTGGAGGTGGACATACAGAGTGGGGCATGCGTTGATCTGCCTCCCATCCCTGGCAGCCCAGAATCTCTGCTCAGCAGTGCCAGACGAAACCACACCAGAGCCCAGCGCCCGGATTTTGTTGGACCTGCTTCCCCGGCATCCAAATCTGGTCCAGGCATCCTTGGAAGGGAGCCTGGAAGAAAGATTTTAAACCTTTTTCAAATCAGGAATTAGCTACAAGAAGAGTTAACTTCTCTCGCATGGACTCCAACATGCCAATCTGAATTTGTGTTTCAGAAGGAAAAAGGAAATTGCCCAGAAGGCAGCAGAGGAGAATGAAAGATACAGGAAGGAGATGGAACAGTGAGTGTCCGGGTCCACATGTCTGCACACACCTGTCTGTGTGGGGATTGTGGTGGGCCAGAGGCCACCTCCAGGCCCGCTTTGCCTGGCCCTCTTGTCCCCTGGTGGATCCTCCTTTATTTGTAGCCATTCCGTAGACCTAGGAAAGCCCATCGTGTTGCGGTAACTGGAAAACGGTCTTGTCATCCCCAGGCTGGCATTCCCACTCGCTGTAGAATACAAGTACCAGGGTCTGTGTTTTCTTCACCACAGCTAGAGCCGTGTGGCCTCTCCCCAGGCTGCGTAGGGTTTCCCAATAGGCAGATGGTGGGCCTGCATAAGTCCTGACCCCGATAACAGGCATGAGGATCTTATTTCAGGATTATAGAAGAGGAGGAGAAGTTTAAGAAGCAGTGGGAAGAAGACTGGGGCTCAAAGGAACAGCTGCTCTCACCTAAAACCATCACCGCCGAAGTGCACCCAGGACCCCTTCACAAGCCTAAGTGTACGTATCGTGTGCCGGGGGAGGGGGCTTCTTCTGGGGCAGGGGGTTTGGGGAGTCTGTAGACAGAGATGCTGGTCTTCCTCTACTCACCACCGCCTCCCCAGGTGAAGAGCCCGTGGCTCCCTGGGCTGCATTTTCTTCCTGGAGGGGCAGCCTTGTGCCAGGGTCCTGGGGTGGGTGGGATCTGTCTGCCCCCTTGTCCCCGGGGCCAGGCTCTCCCCCACGACACAGACTCGGGCAGGTGGACCTCTCCCCATGCCCTTGGGCTCTGATCAGGGAATGGAGAGCTGTGGCAAAAGCGAGCAGCTCCTGGGATCATCATCTCGGTTTGCTGGGTGTGGTGTCCACATCCTCCCTGGTTCTGAGTCAGAGCTGGGTGCAACGGCCGCCAGAAAGTGGGGAAGCGCTCATGTTGGCGAGGACTCTGGTGGTCCAAGGCTGATGGGTGACTGTGGGGAGAGCTTACCCGAGGCACCCCTGCCACCTGCATCCCTGTGTGTGCACTAGGGTCACAGCCCTTTAAGGATGGAGTCCGGGAGAGGACTGAGACCCCTCCGGGGCCCACACTGCGGCCATCCCCCTCAGCACCCTCCGCCCTTAGCACCTCCTTTCTTCACCTGTCCCGGGTTCTTACCTCCAGTTTCAGGGTGGGCCTCCACCACCTGCTCCCCTGTCAACCCAACTGCCCGGATGTCTCTTCGCGGGGCAGCTCACACCACCAGGGCAAAGTGGGGGCTCAAGCTCTGTGCTGCCCCAGTGGGCTGGTGGTAGGAAGCCAAGCAAGGTAGCTTGGGGGCCATAGCGACCACAAGTCCAGGATTCCGGATTGAGCCTTACCCTCACTTTATGTGACAAAGGGCCAGTTCTACTTCAGCTGATAGTACTCAGCTGATCTGGGAACCTCTAGAGATGGGGTGAATCTACACCTAAGAACCAAGAATCCCCATCTCTGCTCTGTCGCAGCCATTCGGGGTCTTGCGATGGGGTCTGGACAACTCTGGCCCCGAGCCCTAGAGGGACATCATCTTGCCAACACAGGCCACTTGGGTCAACGAAGAGGTTGGGCAGGGCATCTGGATGGTTCCATTTCACCCCTCCCTGGGTGTGGGACAGACATCTGCTAGCGCATTCCTTCCTGGCACTGGGGCAGGGTGCCATCTCCGGGTCTTCTCTGAAGGACAAAGCAAGCTCTCATCAGCCTCCATCCCACCCCCCCTGACATTTGGTATTAGCTGAGGATGTGCCCAGAGCTAAATTCCTGGTGAATAATCTGTGTTTTAGACAGGGAGCTAATTTGCTCTTATGAGTGAAACAGGAGCTTCAGAAGGAGAGAAATCGATTTTAATTGCTTCTTGTGAAAGTAATCCCAGTCAATTTAGTACCTTTCTAGAAATTGGGTCTTGGCTTCAGAGCAAACACACCCTCTCAGGAACTATAAAAAATAAAAACCCTTTCTCTAGCTAGCTCTTTATTTAGTGCTCTTAAACCAAATCAATCTTCTTGAATAAAAGGAGTAAGAACTCTCCCTTTGCTTGAAGATATAAATGTTTTCTAAGGGAATGTATGAAGCATGGGATTGATGTCCCAAGCCTGCCTGCCTGAGCCGGGGCAGCTCCATCCATCTCCACATGCACCGGCAACTTCATCTCGTTTGGAAGTAAGTCAGGAAATGCAGGAAGGCCTCCGAGCCAGCTCAGTTCCTGCCTCTCTCCCCATCCCTGGGAGGCTGGAACAGTCCCTGTTGTGCTGGGCCAGGAGGGACCAGGTCACCACCACCTCCTCCCTGGCCACTCTTCAGCTCGGGGGCCCAGGTAGCCAATAGGGTTTACCTGCCTTGGGGGTTTGTGCCTGTGAGGGGTGGACCACACATTTTTGAACAGACGAGAAAGAATGTGGGGCATCTCTTGCCTGGAAAAGGAAGCCCCTCATCCTAAAGATGTGGGTGGCACTGGGGCGCCTGGGTGGCTCAGTTGGTTAAGATGTGGGTGGCACTTGCTGCTCCTCTCACCACCACCTGTCCCAGGGGCACGGCCTGCCTCCCCATTGACGACCCAGCAGAACTCCAACATTCTGCTGAGCCAGGACAGATTGTCAAGAGGCCCCCAGAAGAGCTTTCTTTAGCCCCAGCAGTGAGGGAGGGGGGTTATTAAGGATCCTAGAGCTGGAAGGAGCCTTGGGAGATGAAGAGGTTTTAAATAAGATATTTCTAGGTTTTTCTCTCCATCAAGGACCCAATCAATTAGCCTCCACCTCCAATAGACCCCATGGTTTAGAAGTTGAGGTTTTCCCTATCACACCATTAATTAGTCATTTGTTTTCCTATTGTTTTATTAAGTAGTCATCCTTGCTTGCAAGAAAGCATCAATGTTTCACTGTTGAGTAAACATAAACTGAGCCAAAAGCAAAGGAACTTAACTTACAGCCTTTTCATAGATGAATGGGCAAGTTCTTCTAATTAATATTTGAAATATTAATAAGCAGCTCACAGCAGACTCCTACACTCCCTTCCACAATCCTAGGGAGGCCAAAGTCCAGGTTGGAAGCCACGGGAATGGATGATTTGCTAGTCTCCACGTGCTGTCAAAATTCATGTGTTCCTTACCACATGTCTCCCCTTTACTCTTCGGAATCTCCTCACCTCCTCTGGATCCCCAACCTTGCCCACATAGCTCTGACATCCCCCAGGAACCCAGAGTTCCCAAGGCGGTAAGAAGCAGCCAGGAGGACCTGTTCTTCCATCGTAAGCCCTTGGCACCAAACATGTATAATACTCAGATATTCCCATCCTCTGTCCCTCACTTCCCAAGTGTCAACGGAATGCCCTGCAAAAGGTTTCTCACTTGACTGTCAGATCAGAGGCCCCTGTTTTACAGATAGGAAAACTAAAGCTACCGAGGTTGCAAACACTGCACGCACCATCCCAGAGTGACCTGGGTATCTGAACCCCTTTCCTGCCCCTTACCTCACCGTTCCCGTAGAGGAAGCTGGCCATAGGTCATTAGGCTCCTGGGAAGCACCTCTGGCCTCTTGGTCTCCCGAGCCCCGCTTGGTTCACCAGCTTCCTCCTCTTTTCCTGGGTAGCTGATCAGGGAGTGGAGCCTGAGCTTGAGCCAGCAGACGACCCGGATGGAGGCACGGAGGAGCAGGGAGAGCAGGTTTGCAGCCCCCGCTTTGTTCCCTAGCCTTGCTGCTCTGCTTGCCCTGCCCGCCGCCTCCTGCTAGCCCTGCAAGACATCCAGCTCTAAGCGGCCAGCACGTGGTGGGGACCACGGGAGGGTGCAAAGCTCCTGCAAGCCCAGCTTAGTCCAAGAACTGCACGCAAAACCTGAGGACGGGCCTGGTGACCGGGCTGAAACGTCCGCTGATGCACACTGAAACAACTGAACCGGTGTTTCGAATATTTAAGTACTGCCCGAGCCCAGGTTCTTCCTTCGCTGCTCTGGCCTCTCCCTCAGGACTCCCTAGATATCCCTGAGATCCAGCAAGTAAGTGGGTAGTGCTTGATCCCGCAGAAGGCTTTCAAGATCCTATTCTAGAACTCAGGCTGGTCAGGGTGGGTGATTATTTAAGGGATCACTGCTGGCCCAGGGAGCTTGAGGTTTGAGGTGTTTCCGTGTCATGCTGTGGCCTGGGGAAAGCAAGGGGCTGGTGCCCTGCTGATCTGGCTTTTCTGGGGGCGGCTCTGCCCGCTGCAGCCTGAGCTGCCTTTTCCAGAGCCGACCCCGGTCATTGCCTTCTCTCTCAACATCGACAGGGGAGCACGTGGGCTGCACCACGAGACAAGGCAGTGTTGTTCTGGGTGACAGCAGTTCTAGGCAGAGCCCCAGGCTTGCTTTTGTCTCGAGCTGTTCCTTGGCTGGAGGGACTAGCTGTCAGTCAGGAGTGGCCCCGTTCTCTCTGAGCAGGGCTCTGCGTTCGCAAACTGCAACAGAAAAGCTCATCCTCCCAGAAGGGCTGTCTCTGGTTTTCTGGCACTGACTTCTGAAGCCAGTGTCCCGGGGAGAAGCAGGTTGGCAGGGCCCTTCTCAGGCAAGCCTGGGGCCTGCTCTGTAACCCAGGTGAGGCCAGGTGAGTGGAGAGTCAGACCGAGGGTGCGATCCTCCTGTCGAGTCCTCCAGTGCTGTTGTTCGTCTCACAGACCGACGTGCTCCCTAAGGTCCCGACTCTGGGCTGCCGCCTGTGGACGCCCTGGCTGAGCGGAACTGCGGCTCATCTCCTTGTTCTCTGTGTTCTTATAGCCTTTGGGTGGTTTTATCGTTACGACGGCAAATTCCCGACCATCCGCAAGGTAGGATGCGAGGCTGAGTGCTATGCCATGTGCCACTGAGTTTGCTGTGGGTTTTGGCCTTTCCAAGCCTTGTTTCTTTTCCTGTGAACTCTAACCCGTGTGACCTGACCCGTTCACTTGGAGGGCTGACCCTGTCCACGCCTCCCTGTCAGGCTGACGTCAAAGGCCCGGGCTCTGTCACAGAAGCATTGTCAGGGGGGAAAGGATTCGGGGGGCGAGACCCGCCCTGGTAGCATTCCGGCACCGTCTGGATCAGCATCAGCCCCAGGAGGCACAGGGCAGGGGCAGGGCCATGGCAGGAAGCTTCTACTTTGTTCCTCTGTCAACTAGAACCAGAGGCCAAGACCAGAAGCCACGGGCAGACAGTGGCGTATCAGGCTGGGTATACACGGCACTGGTTACAAGACCAGCCGTGCCAGGCAGATACTGGCTGCCAGGCAGGGATTTGCTGCCTCGAGTTGAGACGAAGAGCCACACCAATCCCAACCCTCTCCTGGAATTATCTACATGTGCCAGGATAATACATTTTTCTGGTCTCTGGGGCCTTGAATTTTCTCTCTAAATCTTATTACTGCATCTCCAGGCCCCTAAGACTCTCGTCCTTTTTCTTTCCAAATCACTTTGGCATTTGATTATGAAAACGCCGCTGTTAGTATCTGTAGATTGGATATTTGAAAGGACTTGGCATTTGGAAATCAGGCATTAGCATAAATCTGGGTGAACTCATTTAGGTGTTATCACTCGACCGGGTCTTTCTCAAGGGATGTCGGTTCCCCTGGAAACCACAGCAGTAGCAGCTGGGTGACCTTGATGATATGTAGCTTCTCCTTGCCTGTAAAATGGGAATACCTGATGTTCCGGAAACAGCTACCCCCTTCCTCCAACACAATACTGTTAAAATAATAGATGGCAATATTATTCCTGACAGAGGTTGATGTCTTTACCTAGGAACACAAATCATGATTTATATGACACCGAATCAACTTAGGACAGAGCACCACGGGGATTCCTTTCCACACTGCCATGGTCTCAGAAAGGACCCAGTCTCAGAAGACGTCTTTTTCATCCTACAGCCTGACTCTGTGGCTTCGGATGTCTCATTGGGTTAGATCTCTAATTCTCCTCTATGCACTGTCTCTATTAGAACTCACCTAGAGAGGACAGCACGCACACATACCCGCGCGCACACGCAAGATTTTACTGGAAAAAATAATTAAAAGGAGATGGATAGGTAAAATCTTTTCCAGGTACTAATAACCAGCCAAATGTCAGAGAACAAGCATCTCTTCCACACACACACCTCCCACAGGAAACCATGCCACTTGGAAATTGCTGTGGGTAAAGGAGACCCGTTTTCCTCTATTCATTAGTTCAGTATAACTGAATAGCTAGTATTTTTGTCTTCATTTCATTTCCAAAAGAGAGAAAGATTGCTTCCAGGTAGAAGCAAGAGCATATCCACCCCATCTGCCTTTCCTCTTGGCCCAGACCAAAAGGACTATTCGCCATGAATCTAAGTGACAGCTAAAAGGATAACAGAATCACATCCCTCGCGCTGGCTCTGAAAATCCATTGTCACTTTCTCTAGAGCCTGTGACACGCCTTGTGTCCCAGAAGCTAGAACACCAAGTCCCTAGGTAATACACGTGGCTATCTATAGCCATGATCGTCAATGCACAGAATTGCCCTTATTTGCAAAGGTAAAGATTCAATGTCTTATTCCTAACATGGCAGTAAGTCCCTCTGGGGCTCATGGTCCCCAGGCCTGTGGCCCCACCAAGTCTGCATCAGAGCCCGAAGGGTGCATGGTTCTGACTAAGCCTTTCACTAGAGATGCTTGAGTAAAACATGCAAACCAGCCCTACTTGGAGGAGCCCACTGTCCCACAGGGGAGATGGATTCACATGCAACTGAGTAACCTATATATTGGGCACTAGTATGAGGTCAGTAGACAATGCTATGGGACAATTTAACCTCCTGCATCAGTAAATAGGTGCTACTTTCTTAGAAATGGGACAGAAACTGTCACATCTGCCTGCCCCATCCAGGAGCCCTGGCTCTAAAATCTTAGCACTGATAGTTTTGGTTGGTTTTTTTTGGGGGGGGGGGGGCTTGTTTTTTTTAACCAACAGAATGGCCCTTCTTATCATGGTGGTCCCTGTGAGAAGTCATGTCCTTATTCTAGCAAGCTATCATTAGGCAGAATGTTCTTGGCTCCCCTTGGGGGAATTGTCTGATCTATAATATGATGGCAGGGTTCATCTATCAACTCAGCCAAGAGTCCGATGAACATGGTACGCAAGGAACCAAGCAGGACTCTGAAGAAATGAGAATCATTTTCTCAAGTAGTTCATAGACTGCTCTGGGGGGTGGGCCTCTATCCCCAAGATAGGGGACCATCTCCAAAGCACATTATCTGTGCATGGAAGTAGGGGTTGTCTTTAGGAGGGGAGGCAGGATAACTCAGTCATAGGTCCATAACTACACCCCCAAGTCTTTCCAGCTGTGGACAAAGTTTTATGTCCAGTGCTGAGAAACTCAGTTCCTCATTCCTGCCCTTAAATGCTGGGATGATTCAGGAATTCTGAGAGAAGACCCCTTGTGGGGGTGGGGGTGGGGGTGAGCTCTGTGAACAGATTTCCTCCTCCCCACAGAAATACCCCAGAATGCTGACTCTCTCTGCTGTCCCCTCTCCTGAGTGCTAATTCTGTCCTTTGTGCTGTGTGTGATGGGGCTGATGCTCCCTCCTGCCATCCCCCCAGGTGTTAGCTCACCCGGGCACAGGAGAAAACTTGTAGGACCTGGAAGGCTCAGGTCCAGATCCTGGCACCACTACTGACTAGATGTTTGACACTCGGCAAGGGTTTTCACCTCTCTGAGCCCTGGCTCCTTCATCAAGAGAGTGAGGATAATACCTACATATGAGATAATCAGCATAATTCCCTTAGCACATAGGCAGTCCATAAACGTTAGTTTTCTTCCTTCCTGACTCCTTGGCTTCCTTGCAACCCCATGGGAGGAGCAACCAGGAAAGTAGGTCTTATGGGTCCAATTCCACCAGGAAAAATAAGGAGTCTGTTTGCTTTGCATCTCCTATCCCAAATCCTCTCGAACCTTGACAGTCGGTTTAAAGCAGTGAGGCCATCCTCTTCCCCCACCCTCATCTCCTAGTCCTGTAGTTTCTGGCTAATCCTCAGTTCAGGGGCCTAGTTCAGAGGGCCTCTACAGGATTAAATGGTCTGCAGCTTAAGCATCAGAGCAAAATCTGATGTCCCTGGCTCTGGGCTCCCAGGTCTGAGGCTGGCTCCCACCTCCTGCAGCTTAGGACAGAGGATCTCTGCAAATGAGGCTCGCCACCTCTCCCAGATTGTCTGTAGAATCTCCCAGGATGTCTCTCCGTTGCCTAAACACGAGACACCTTTCTTTCCAGATAATGGAGAAGGCATGTGCCTAGATACTAGAACCTAAATTCAATGTATTTTATTTATCCCGTGCTTTCATGTTTATGAAGCTGTTTTGTAGATGTTATTTTATTGGCTCTGATGGCAAGCCCGTGGAGCAGGTATTTCTTCTGTTTTGGAGATAAGGTGAATCCAGCCCAGAGAGGTCAAAGAACTTAGCCAAGGTCACACAGCTGGCTGGGGAACGAGTAAGCTGGTTCTTCTGGCTGGCACAGGGCATGTGTCTCCCACTCCACAGTGGGTAGCAGCAGTTTGCCTGCCCTACACCTGAGGTCCAGTGCCCAGTGCAGAGGGGCAGAGTTGGGGGAGGGGCTCCGCACAGGGTCGTTTTCTGGTGCTGTCTGTGGACTGAATGCCATTTGCTGTGCTGTGTCAGCGTCAACACGACCTCATAACCCTTGTCATGTAAACACTGCCACATCTGCTCAGAAAGGAAAGGATAAGAAGAAAGCCAAGTATGACAGCCTGCAGGAGTTGAGAAAGAATAAGAAGGAACTAGAGTTTGAGCAAAAGCTTTACAAAGAGAAAGAGGAAATGCTGGAAAAGGAAAAACAACTGAAGATCAACCGGCTGGCCCAGGAGGTATGTGTCCTACCCAGAGGCCAGGTGAGCATCTCAGGGCACAGCTTGGTTATTCCCCACCAAGCTCCCAGGGAACCAGCTGGAGTTGTTTTCCCCAAGTGGAGTCCAGGGATGGAGTGGGCCCTGCCCTTCTGCTCAGTCTAGAACGTGGGATCATCCCATCTGCCCAGGATCAAGGAGACTAGCCTCTGGCTTAGGTGTATGTTTGGAACAGAGGCTAGACTCCTTGCTCAAGTGTGGGTCTGAGGCTAGCCTCTCTGCCCAGATTGTCACACTTAGGTTAACCCTTCACCCACCTGGCTAGAGGTTTGAGTCTGTCTCCTCCATCCCAGCCCCACCAGAGTATGAGTCCAAGGCTAGGTCTGTTCAGCCTAGGGGTGGCTATGAGGTCTCTCTCCCTATGTAGGGTAAGACCTTAAGGCTAACTCCTCTGCTTAGATTGTAGAACTGAAGTTAGTCTTCCATCAACTTATCATCAGGTCCGAGTCCGTTTGGCCCCTCTACCCAGGTTATGAGTCCAAGACCAGACTTCCCCAACCTGCCTTGGCTCTGAGAGTATGGGTCTGAGGCTAAAACCCCTTTGTGCAGATGTGGTGTCTGAAGCTATTCCCCAATGAGTGTGAGGCTGCTTCCATCAACATAGGATGTATCCAGGGGCTCCTGGGTGGCTCAGTCGATTAAGCGCCTGCCTTCAGCTCGGATCATGATCCCAAGGTCCTGGGATCGAGCCCCGTGTTGGGCTCCTGCTCAGTGGGGACTCTGCTTCACCCTCTGCCCCTCCCCACTGTTTGTGCATGCTCACTCGCGCTCTCTCTCTCTCTCTCTCAAATAAAATTAAAAAAACAAAACAAAACATAGGATGTATCCGAGGCTAGACCTCTTCAACCTGGAAATGTATCTAAGGTTGTCCCTTTCAAGACATGACAAAAGCAATCATCCAGCACGAGTAATTCCTATTTCCTAGGTGAGTTGGGTGACCTTAACTCCCTAACTATTGGAGATGTTATTCGTTCTGCTTCTCTTTAATGCTTCCATGAATCAGAATGCCAAGCTGATTAGATTACAAAACCAGAGTAATCCTGGAAAATGTGAAGTGCATTAGGCCTGGCATTAGGAAAGAATAAGCTACAAAATTAAAAATAAAATCCAACTTGTACTTCTGAGGACAAGGCAGCCTAGAGGGAGAAAAAAAGAGCAGTTAAACTTTTGGAATGTGCTAGGAGCCTAAAAAAAAGGACCACTGGAAAATCACAAGAGCCTCAGTGTTCGTGGGGACCCTGGGAGCCTAATCCCGAGTAGTTCCACACAATGCACGAGCCCCTCCTCTGATTGGGCCTACAAGTGCCATTAGTCCACCTGATTTCCCAGCACCCTCTCCCTCTTAATTTCTGCCTCTCCTGGGGCCAGGTGGAATAAGCGGGGGTCTTTTCCTGGAGAGTGGACCCACCCAACGGTACTTTCTAAAGAAGTGCTTCTGTGCTGCTGATCTGAGTGTGCCACCCCCGTGGGACTCAGTGTGCCCTTTGTCCTCTCCTTTTTGCACTGTCCTTGGGTCCTAGGTGTCCGAGACAGAGCGGGAAGACCTTGAGGAATCGGAAAAGATTCAGTATTGGGTGGAAAGGCTCTGTCAGACGCGCCTTGAGCAGATTTCCTCTGCTGATAATGAGATTTCAGAGGTAACAGAGACCTTCTTTCCACAGAGGCCCTCCTGCTGCCTTCAGAATGACCCACTCTGGGGACAGCGGGAGGCAAGATGGCCACCGGCAAGCCTCCGTGTCCAGGGCCGCCCCTACCAGCCCACTCTGCCTGGCTCTCTTGGGGAGGGGGACAGATCTGTATTTCTGGGCTTACCTCCAGAGTGACCACTAAGTCCTAGCTCATCTGAGATGGTCTCCGTTAGGCATGTTGTCCTGGAGTCATTGCTCAGAGGGCCCCTCTCACTCTCAAGTCTGTTCCGGTCACCTTACTTTTCACTCACGTGTGGCATACCTTAGCACCATCCTGCATTTGGGCACTCCCTCCTAGCCACTTGGTGTGGGCTCACCTGAGCACCCAGGTGACAGAGAAGTGATACCCCCATGATTCTGGTCTGTGGGTGGTGGGTCTCCAGCAGCAAAAGAAACAGAAAAGCATTATACTCAATGTATTGTGAAGTGGAGCCCTAGTCAGACAATTACAGAACTTCCTTGCAACCCCCCAGATGACCACGGGGTGCCCGCCTCCCCCACCTTCTGTGTCTCCCCTGGTCCCACCCCTGAGACGCTTCGCAGGCGGGCTGCACCTCCACACCACTGACCTGGATGACATCCCCTTGGACATGTTCTACTATCCCCCCAAGACTCCCTCTGCCTTACCTGTGATGCCCCATCCTCCACCCTCCAACCCATCCCTCAAGGTCCCTGCACCCCCTGTCCTTCCGTCGTCAGGCCACGTGTGTGCCTCATCTTCACCCTGGGTGCAACGCACTCCACCCCCCATTCCCATCCCTCCCCCACCATCTATTCCCACCCAAGACCTGACTCCTACCCGCCCGCTACCCTCGGCACTGGAAGAGGCACTGGGCAACCACCCCTTCCGTGCTGGAGACACAGGAGATCCAACAGAGGACTGGGAGGCAAAGAACCACAGTGGGAAGCCCACTAACTCCCCTGTTCCTGAACGGAGCTTCCCACCCACCCCAAAGGTATTGCCCCCGTTCCGCACGCTGTGCTGCGAAGCAGAAAGAGTGGGCAGGGCTGCTGTTGTTTCCCCCACCCTCCGCTGCTTTCACTAGTGGAGACTGGAAGAAACATCACTCCAACCCATTTTCCAGGCATGAGCTCCCAACCCGCATGTTGAGGTCACCCTGCATGTGCGTAGTTTCTACTGATTTTGAAGTGCTATCCTGTATGGTGAATTGCCTGTGATACTTGTGATGAGCAACTGGGTATCCATGTCTGTTGGTTTCTCTTTGCTCCTCTTGGCTACTACGGCTGGTAACATTCCATATGTACTTGCAAGGCTGCGTTACTGAATAACCAGAGCTCTATGTCACAGCCAGTCACTTTTTGATATAAGCTCAGAAAACCAGGAATATGGGAAATGAATCCCCAGGTTAACCAGGGAAAAGGAAGGGAGGAGAAGCGGTGGAGCAGTATTAGGGTCTGTAAATGAAGTGGTAACTCTGTCCGGTGCAGTGTTAAGACATTACAATGCCATTTTCTATGGAGTTAGCCAATTCCATTGGCTTGAAGTATAATACCCAGAACTTTCTGGCCAACTTCCAGCTACTGAAAAAATGAAGACAAGGAGTTCCTAGAAATCTCCAAATTTACTATAAAAAGACTAGGTTTTTTTATCCCCCCCCCCCTTGGATGTCAGGAGGCTGAACAGTGATCTTTCTCAAAAAGACATATTTCTTATTAGTTGTTCTTAATCCAAAGACTATTTTGGAAGAGGCAATCCCCAAGGAAGATATGGAGCTTTGATCCCGTGGAGGGACAAACAAAATATTCCTCTGCTGCAGTAGCCGTGGGGCCAGCTTGAGTCAGAGTTAAAAGCAGCTCACGTCAGCTAAGGGTAAGAGCTTTGAGAGACGGCAGTCAGTAGTACCTGATCTGCCTTTATTAACCTTCCCTGCATGGATTTGAGGCCCAGCATGAAGAGCAGAATAAGCATTTCAGAGCATTCAGGAGAGCTTGGGGGAAGGTGGGAGTAAAGAAAGTGCCAGGCACCAACAAGGAGGCAGCTTCTGGCAGAGGACTCTCAGGGGGACTCCTTCTAGACCTCTGATGGACCTTGCAGCTCTGACAGAGATGTCTGTCTGTTCCAGGGATGTCTTGTCCTAGAGCCCAGCCAGGAGCAGATTTACAGGGGGCTGAGTTAGGCTGGCACAGACAGTCATATCCTTCTTATGAGTCCCCCCTATCAAGATGGGCAGCAGCTTTTCCTTGGCAAATTTGATTCAGTAAGCATTGATTGAGCACCAGCCTTGTGTCTTTGTGTGAGGAGAAGGGGAGCATGGAGCCATCCTGCAGGGGACAGTGAGGAAATTGGCACACTTGTGCTTTCCCGGACTTTGCCATCTGAAGGATGAGCAGCAGAGCAGATACGATTCAGCTATAAAATGGCCCAGGGCAGGTGCTATGGGGAGGATTCATTCTAACGGGAGGTTGAAGGAACCTTTGCAGAGTAAAGGGCTGATGAGCTGAGCCTTGAAGGATGACAGTAGTACATGGAGGATGGGAGGAAGGGCATGAAAGGTACAGGGAACATAAAGATGGCGAGGAGGAACTCAGGAAGGAACTCATGAAGGAGCTTGCGAGTCAAGCCAAGGAGCTCAGCAGTCACTGGGGACCCATGAAGAGTCTGGGCAGGGTTGTGATCCGATTCGATTTGTCTCACCCACGATGATGGAGTGCGTTAGAGCAGAGCAGACAGGTTGTGTCAGCTCTCCTGGATGCTGCTCTGACTGGTCCCCACCTCCAGTGGCCAGAGCCTCTGTGCCCACCCACCAGGGACAGCAGATGCTTTGTGTGCAGTCTGGGGAATGGAATCACAGCCAGAAGAAATAGCCTTTAGGGAGAGAGGAGGCTAGATGGCACCCATGGCCACAGAGGAAGAGCCTGGAAAGTGTATCCTCTGAGTGACAGAGGCTGCTGGCGCCCCCGGAACTAGGCTCTGGCTCAAGTCCCTGATTTCTGAGAGCCACCCATTAGTTTCTGTGGCCTCAGAACACGCTGTGGCCAATGGACTTCTTATCTCTCTGCTGAAGATCACAGCCCTGGCACCTTCAACAGGGTGGATGAACCAGGGGGGCTCAGCATGTGCATGGTGTGGATTTGCATGTGTGTCAAAGCGTGGCGGTTGGCCTGGGCCACTGCCACCATGCCCTCATGGGGGTTTCTTGTACACTAACCCTTGTAGACATTTTGCCCAAGCCCACAGCCTCCACGAGGCCCTGGCGTGTCCACTATCTCCAAGCCCGTCATGGTCCACCAGGAGTCCAACTTCATCTACAGGCCAGCTGTGAAATCTGAGGTCCTGGTAAGCCCCTCGGGTCCCGTCCAGGGCATCTCCAGAGGAGCAGACAAGGGCTGTCTCCTCTGGCTTCTGCTGCCCCTGGAGGGAGAGTGAGGTGGGACACAACCTCACATGACTTCTCCTTGACCAAGAGATGAATCCATGTGGGTACCAAACAGGCTGGAGCTCCCTCTAGAAGTAAGAATGGTAACAGCTCAGACTTACTGTGAGCCCACCGTGTGTCAGGATACTGAGGCTTAGAGGGGGTAAGTCGGTTGCCCCAGGCAGAGCCAGATCTTACCACTTACTCCAGAGTCTTTCAGACTCCAGAACTCAAGCTCTTACCTACATTGCCATCTTGCCAAACCTCCAGTGATTCCACTGGCCCTGGCCTCGGCCCCTAAGGCCTGGCGAGGCACGACACGGGACACCCTCAGATGGGGGACCATCCAAAGCGGAGCCACTCACTCTGTCCATCTCGCCACTCACTCCTCCCTGGACTGGGAGTGTGAGGTGTGGTCCTGGGGGAGCAGTAGGGTCTGCCCACCCCCAGTCGCCTACGGCTGAGGGACTCATGTGGAACCCCATGTCCCGGGGGGTGCCAGGCACTGACTGGCCTCACACCCATGGTGGGAAGAGTCATGGCAGAATTGTTCTTCCCCTTTCAAGGAAACCCTATCCAAATGTCAGGGCAGGACAGCTCAGATACTTATTTTGAGCTTTTGCTGTCCTGTCAGCTCCCCAAAGAGCAAAGTTCATGCCCCTGTGATAACCCCTGTTGGTGCCCCCGGGGCGTGTTCTCTGGCCAAAGGGTGGTGTCTGCTTGACTAGAAGCGGGGAGCTGCTGTACCTGGGGGCATCTGGCCGGCCCCTGACATAAATCAGGCTGTGTCTACTCGGAGTGGGATGTTGCCAGGGCAGCCCCAGGCTGGCAGGCCTGGGGTTTGGCACCAGAGGGCAGACGAGGCCTATTGGTAATGTCCAGCGTGGAACTTTTTTTTTTTTCTGGCAGCCACAGGAGATGTTGAAGAGGATGGTGGTTTATCAGACAGCGTTCAGACAAGTAAAGCGATACCCGTCGTGTGTCTGTAGTTCTCCCTACCACCCCCGTCCCTCCTGCTCCGACTTCTTTCTCTGGGAGTGCCAGCCGGCTCTGAGGTGGCCCCAAGGGCCCTCCACCAGAGCCTCAGGCCAGAGCTGTGTCCCTGTTGCCTGCAGCCAGGAGTGGGGAAGGGTCTTCTATCAGGAGGGGACCCTGGCTTTATTAGACCCCATGCCTCAGCTGAGAAAGCAGCAGGATCCCTGGGGCTCTGCTCTTTTGCTACTGTTTGTTCAAAGAGGAGCAGGGCAGAGGGAAGCCGCGAAGGGTCGCAGAAGCCAAGATGGGCCCTCGCTCCTGCCCTAGGAGAGAAGGTGTCTCCCTGCCCCTTCCCCTGTGTCGTCCCCTCGAGGCAGCTCACAGCTTTGCCTGGCACTGAACCAGTCAGGGAGGAAGTGGTAGTCCAGGTCCTCCACCTGCCCGGGGTGCTCCTGGGCACAAGGATGTGGATGTCCTTCCTGGCCCGTGAGTTCTATCAGGCAAGCAGCCACTTACTTTCCCACCTCCTGGGGGCTTCTGTTCCCAAAGCCAGCCACTGGGTTGGCAGTCTCACCAGTGGTGGAAGAGATCCCCAGACAGAGAAAGATCTTGCAGCCAAGCTCACCGCTAACCCACCACCAGACTCCAGGCTCCTGTGACTACAGGTGGAGCGACAGGGAAGTGTCAGCTTCACAGAGACACATGGGAGTTTGCAAAGGAGGCTGCTCCCAGCCCAGGACTGAGGAGTGACGGGCGACTGTCACTGTGCCAAGCACTGTTTCTAAATACTTCATGTACATAAACTCATTTCATCTTTGTAGCAACCCTAGGAGGTAAGCAGATGAGAAACTGAAGCCGAGATGTTAGGAAACGCGCCCATGACGGCACAGCTCCTCCCAGGCCCTGGACTTGCATCCAAGAGGTCAGGCTCCACGGTCGGGCTCCTACCTGCTCCACCATCCCGCCTGGCAAAGCGCATGTCTGATCATGAGATAGACATCTCAGCCCTTGTTGTTTAGGGCACAGACAGCCCTCCAAGGGAGAGTGGCTGGGAGGGAGGAGCCCAAGGACCCAGACTGGAAGTCAAACCCTTGCTCCACTACCCACTGGCTGGGTGACCTTGGGCATGAATGTCACCTTTCTGGGCCTCAGTTTCTCCATCTGTTGAAGGGTTGGGCTCCCTCTTCAAGGGCTGACCAGCTGTAGTGGCTTATAAGTCTATGATCTAAATTCACACAAGACACAAACCCTTGCCATCATGCCCATTCTGAGAGCAGATTCTCACAGGGAGGGAGAAGGGGAAGCCCATAGCCAGCACTGTCCGGTTTTCTAGAAGAAATAGCCAGAAGTAGTCAGGGCCCTCAGTGAAAGGGCGTTGACTCCATATCTTGCCTCTTGACCTCTCCTGCCCATGGATTTGCTGCATCCCTTCCTCTGTCTGCTGCCCTGATGCCCAGAGACTGACCTGGGAGTGCTGTGGCCTTCGAGTGGGGACAGCCTCCAAACTCCCAGGCTCTGTGGGGCTGAGCCTGGGTGACAAAGCCTGGATGAGGAGGGAGGGCAGGCTGATGCCCAGGGAGCCACCTGCGGATGTTTGGTCCTCATCTTGTGCCCAGAGCTTGGTTGCAGCGTGCTGGGCATAAAGAAGGCAGTGGCCTCCCCCTGAGGCTGACCATAGGCCTCAGGGGACACTTGGTGTGGCCCAGGGAACTGCGTGCTGGGGATGGCTCCCCTCAGTCCAGCAGGGCCTACCTGGGCCCCTGCCATAGGGCCTCTCACCTGCTCCCGCCTGCCCATGGGGACTAACCGAGGCTTTGCTGCCTAGGACTTGGCATGCCTGGCCCCCGAGTCTGTGGACCCCGGCTCCTGCTCTCTGGGGGGGATTCTGAGGAAGGCAGTGTGTGCTGACTCTGCCCCCTTCTTCCTTCTTACCACCTTGTTTCTACATCTTGGGGACACTGTTTTCACAGCCCTCACCAAGCCAGGTTCCCTGAGATAAGTCTTCTCCTTCATCCTCTCCTGGCTAAGGGTCTGGGAGGCCTCTTACATTCTAGATAAGCATTACATTAAGAACAGTGCTACCACATCAAAAACCAATGATGTATTGTATGGTGACTAACATAACGTAATAAAATTGAAAAAAAAAAACAAAAAAACAGTGCTGGGCACTGGGCAGGCACAGACGCCCCTGTTCCTCTTGGAGCCTGACATCCCTTTGCACGGTCCACCGCCCTGTACCCCAGTCATCTTGTGGCTGGATTCCCCAGGGAGAGCTGCCTCTTGAGCATTGTTGTCCTTCTTTGGGGTCAGAGCACCGGGTGAAGAAAGGCGGGCCTTCACCCCCAGAGCCTGAACCTGGCCTCGCATGAGCACTTAGAGGAACTCCGGGAGGACCTAAAGGACCTGAGGCTGTGGGCAGATGACAGCTTCAGCAAGGCCGACACAGGCCGCTCAGACCACCTGGACATCAGCAGGTGCCCCTGCCAGCCACGGGCACCCACCCCGCTGCAACAATGCAGGGCCCAGGGCTGGGTTCCTCCAAATGCTTCCAGAGCTTCCTGCTTCTCCCCGGGCAGGGGTGCTCTGGCTACTGGGGCTTCCAGCCTCCTCCCTGCATCCCCATCCGGGCCACATCTGGCTCCCCACTCTCTCCCCTACATCTGACCTATTCACATCTTCTTCCTCTGCCCTAAGCTTGCTTCCTGCAGTGACTCTCAGGAAACTGTACTCTGTGGCCCTAACACCCTCCCTTTGCTTCCAGGATTTCCGCAAATATGAGGAAGGCTTTGACCCCTACTCCATGGTGAGAGATCACTCTCCTCCCCTGGGGAGTCATCCTAGGACTGTGGGTGGGGGGTTACAATGTGCTCCATCGTGGTGCATTCTGGGCTC
This sequence comes from Halichoerus grypus, assembly GCF_964656455.1. Taxonomy (NCBI): domain Eukaryota; kingdom Metazoa; phylum Chordata; class Mammalia; order Carnivora; family Phocidae; genus Halichoerus; species Halichoerus grypus. Next base: position 39,400,005 of record NC_135722.1, read on the forward strand.
TGGGGGTCCCAGGGATGAGGTGGGGCATGTGAGGAGCCCCAGGGAGCCCCATCTGCTCTTTTCTGTGAAGGCTCATTGCAGACAGCATTCTAATGTGACCCATAGGACTGGTGTGTGTGTTGGGGCACAGTGGGGTTATAAGAGCTGTTACATTTGCTGAGCACTAACTATGTATCAAGTGCTGTGTGGTTTTCTGGGTGCTTATAGGGCATGTCCTCGCCCAGCCCTCACAATATTCTCAGGAAGAATGGATCTGGGATTTCTGTGGTCACCTCTTTGTGTGTCCATGTGGCCCCCATGAGGCCTGGGACCCCCAGGTGAAGACCGATGGATGTGGGACTGGAAAGGGTCCCCTTGTCCATGTACTCTGTGGGACCCCCACCCTCATCCTCCAGGCAGACTCAAAGCTCCCCACTATCTGTTCCCTCTAGTTCACCCCAGAGCAGATCATAGGGAAGGATGTCCGGCTCCTGCGCATTAAGAAGGTACGTGGGCACATGGAGGTCAGGCGGGCCACCAATCCTTCTCTGCCCCAGCCCCCTCCCATCTTGGTGCCCTGCTTCTCCTACTCTGGAGATGACTCTTGGGTGACTCCTTAGATCCCTACCCTTTTCTTTTCTCCCTCAGGGATGTCCCCTCCTGTGGTGGGACCACACACCCAGGCCCCACTCAGTGTCCATGCCCCCGTTCCTGCCTGATGGCATTGTCATTGGCCCCATGGCTTCTCTGGCCCTCTTTGTAGCCCTGTCAAGAGGATCCTGGGTACCCAGGGGTGCACAGGCTGCTATCTGCTTGGCTCTTGAAGGCCTGTTTTTCTCCATCCAGGAGGGATCCTTAGATCTGGCCCTAGAAGGCGGTGTGGACTCCCCGATCGGGAAGGTGGTCGTCTCGGCTGTGTATGAGGGGGGAGCTGCTGAGCGGCACGGTGAGTGGGGACCAGCCATGCCCCAGTTTGGGGGTGGTACGGTGGTTTTACAGGGACCCAGGAAAGCACACGGCTGCCCACTTGGAGTGGTCCGACCGTTGCTCAAGAATTCCCCCATCTGGATCCACCCGTCCATCTTCTGAGTCCCATACATTGCCCGTGGGCATATGATGGTGCCAGGACTATGGGTATACAGCCAACCAGACCCCACCCTGCCCTCCGGGGCTCCCCATCTAGTGGTGAAAACATGCTCAGAATTGCCAGATTCCACCCATAACAGGGCAGTCAGCTGACAGACAGTTGTGGGACCCTGAGGGGCCCCTGACCCACCAAGGGAAAAGGGGGCCACGGGGGAAGGCTCCCTACAAGCACCATACCTGAGCTTAAAAGGTAAGTCAGTGGGGCGCCTGGGTGGCTCAGTCGTTAAGCGTCTGCCTTCGGCTCAGGTCATGATCCCAGGGTCCTGGGATCGAGTCCCACATTGGGCTCCCTCCTCGAGGGGAAGCCTGCTTCTCCCTCTCCCACTCCCCCTGCTTGTGTTCCTGCTCTCACTATCTCTGTCTCTGTCAAATAAATAAATAAAATCTTTAAAAAATGAAAGAAAAAAGAAAAGGTAAGTCAATGTTAGCCTCATGATGGTGGGAAAGAACTTTCCAGGAAGAGGGAGCAGCACATGTAAAGGCAGGAAAGAAAGCATCCAAACCTTCCCTGCCCTTTTAATAATAAGGGCGAATGTCTATCAAGAACTCACCATGTGCCAGATATGATTCTAAGTACCTGCACCTACTCTGTGTCTGAAGCGTTCACGTGTATTATTAACTCGTTTAATCCTCACGACAGCACCGAAAGTAGGTGCTGTAATTACTCTCATCTTACAGCTTAGGAAACCGAGGCACAGAAAGGTAAAATGCTTGTTCAAGGACCCATAGCCGGTAAGTGGTGGAGGCAGGACTGGAGCCCAAGCTGTTTGGTATTTTGCTTTACTCTTGCCTTAAACCCGCTCACCTGCCCAAGAGTATCTGCGACTCACCATTAGCGATTCTTCCAAAGCCAGGAGCATTTTCAATAGTCTTGGGTCTTTTGTGAAGGAATCAGTGGCCTCAAAGGAGGAGCCTTGGGCCCCTCACCTTTCCAGGCCCGAGCAGGAATCCCGTGGTCAGGTCCCTCCTGGGCAGGTGCTAGGCTGCAGTCGGTAGAATGGAAGGTGGGTGAGTGCTTGAGGCGGGAGGCAGAGGGATGGGAAAGTCACCTGGTTCTGTGGGCTACAGAGGCGAGTCCAGCTGGGCCACCTATGGCCTTGGTGAGCTCCGGCCTGCCTCTCACAGCCACACTCTAAGCTGTCATGTCAGCTCTGGAGGGGGCCTGCTCCCTAGGCAGCTGCCATGGCCCCCGGCTGCCCTCCTGGCCCATGCACTCCTCCTCTTCTGTCCTCACTTTTGGGCCAGCTGAGGCCAGTTTGCTGTGTCTGGCGGGGAAAGAGGACCAGAATAAATGGGACCCTCCCCTCCTTACAAAGCCCCAGCCCAACCCTTGCCTTGTTGCTCCTGAGGCTCCATCTGGAACTCGTACAAAAGGAAAAAGTGAAAGTCTCCTCTCCCCAGGCCCACTGGCCAGAGGAAGCTGCTGTCTACAGTCTGGTCCCACACTGCTTTGGACACACCAGCAGCTGGTGACCTTTTCTCCAGGAGCAGTGTTTTAAGCCACTGCCACATCATCTTCAGTATCAATCACTACATTCCTCTGGTCTTCATGCCTGCAAGACTTCTGGGTCATCTATTTCAACATAAACCAGAGAATGTGCTGTGGACACCAGAACTAAGAAAAAGTCCTTAAAAAACATTTTTTTAAAGGTTCTGAAGTTGAAAATGTATGAGAAACCATGCACAATCTATCCACTTCTTGGAGAGCCACAATACATATTAGCATATTCAAGGCTCTGACAAGTTCTGCAGTGAGTAACTCTGCTTAGCTTATAACTCAGCCCCTCCCAAATTTATTGGACTATAGGTCATCTTACCCAGGAAGACCTTTAACATCATTCATTTGTTCGAGAAATATGTTGAGTTCCTATTTTGTGCTAGGTATTATGGTAAGTGCCGTGGATATAGGGGTCAACCAAAGAGACGGTCCCTGCTCTCGTGGAGCTGACAGTCTGGTGGGAGGGACCCTCGGTCGACAAATATATAACTACAAATTGTGAAAATGCTCTGCAGGAAGAGACTGGGATTCTTTGAGAGAACAATAGGAAAGACCTGCTCGAGATTGCGTGCAGGTCGGAGCAGTCCTCTCTGAGGAGGCATTTCATCTTAGCCCTAGAAGAAGAGAAGAAGGGGGCGGGGGTGGCAAGTGTCCCAGGTAGAATAGCGTGTGAGGGCTCTGGGGTAGGAAGGAGCTTGGCCCAGTCAGGGGCTTGATGCAGCCTGGCAGTGTTCGAGCACAGACAGGACGGCTCACACAACTAGCTCATATTTCTGATAACTTCGTGGGCAATGCAGGTCTGCCTCCCTCTGTAATAGCAGAGGCCTGTACAAAGGCTAGGGAGGCAATGGTTCATCATTGGTGTCCTGATTCTACTGAGCTGGGGTGAGGGAGTACGGACAGGGTGGGTAGGAAGTGCTCTTTGAGTAACCTGGTGGATTGTTTCCCCTCGTGCCTTCTGAGCCCATCAGAAGCCAGGAGTCACGCTCCTTCTGCAGCCCTCCAGTGACCTCCTGCCCCTGCCTTTGTCAAGTCCCGGGCCAGGCACATGTCACAAATGGCCCAGTTGACCAGTCAGCCTCATCTTGCAGGTGGCATCGTGAAAGGGGATGAGGTCATGGCGATCAATGGCAAGATCATGACGGACCACACCCTGGCTGAGGCTGAGGCCACCCTGCAGAAGGCCTGGAGTCAGGGGGTAAGAGCAAACCCCCTCCCTGCCTCCCTCCCCTGCCTGCCTGCCTTAAACCCTGGCCTCTGCAGCCAGAGCTTAGTCAGGATGCCCCATCCCAGGGCGGGTACCCAGGGACCAGGAAATTCTTGGGTGACATCCACATAACCCATCCAGCCAATGTTCTCAATATGACACAATGAGATTCAGAAAAATAAATGTCAGTTCCTGACCTTGAGTCCAAAGAGCAAATGGCACAAATACAGACTCCAGAAGACAAAGTATGGCAACCCATGCAAGAAAAAGACTTAAGGTCTTCTCTAAGTGCACACTGATCAGGAATCAAAAATGCTTGGGGCTACTGGAAAGCATTAACAGAAGTAGAGTGCCCAAAATGGAGGAGGGTCTGGTGGTAGTCTGATCTGTGCTCATTAGCCACTTGGGTCAAGGCCACCATATAAGGTCTCCCAGGCTATGCACTGCACAATCCGAGGGGATGCCCTCCTACAGATTACAGTGTGGATGGTGCCCTCTCATGTTGTGCAGTGCACAACCTGTGCAACTATATGCAGGCAGCCGAGCCTGAGGTATTAAGTTCAGAGCCGAGGAAGCTGACCAGATGGGCCTGGGACCCACATGAAGGGAAGTGGAGAAGAGAAGACTCACGGGTAACATGATGACTGTCTTTGATTATCTGAAGGGCTGCATTAGGGTAGAGGGAGCAGAAGTGTTCTCTATGTTTCTTGAGAGCAGAACTAGATTGGATGGAGGGAGTCCTGGGGAGAGCTTTCAGTGCAATGTTAGGAGCTATTGCATGGTAGAGGGGCCCAGTGATATTTCACATACTTTTTATTGGATATACCCAAGCCAAGGGTGGACAATGATAGATAAGCCAAGGATGGCAATGATGCCATTGAGGGGATTCAAGTGTTAGGGTCAGAAAGCTAAGCCTAAAGTTCCCTGATTGGATGTGCTTCAGAGGGACCTAGGGAGCTAGGACCTCCCCCAAATCTCCAGGGGCCAAGTCTATGAGTCTAGAGTTTTAAGAAGTCCCCCAGGTGGTTCTGAGATTACTGCCTGGCCCTGGTCCACAGATCAACATTTGGGAACTTAGTGTCCTTCAAGGGTCTGTAAATCTTGGCCTCTGTGGTTGTGTGTGAAGCCCCAGAGACTGGAAGCTTCCCCAGACCATGGGTCCGCACAGTGAGGCCGATCCCCACCAGAAGGCCCTCCAGCCCCAGCGGGGCCCACCTCCCCGTGGGAAGAAGGCCCCAGCCAGCTGATCCTGAGCCACGGCGCCCAGGGAATGGGAATGGAATGTCGAGGGAAGACATACCATCAATCGCTGAGCATGCCCCAGAGTCACAGGGCTTCTTCCCACAGGACTGGATCGACCTTGTTGTTGCCGTCTGCCCCCCCAAGGAGTACGACGATGAGCTGTAAGTGTGCGCAGCACCTGGCCCTCTGCTTCCTTTCTCTCTGGGCCACCTTCTCCCAGTCTACCCTCAGCCTTCATCCAGCCTGAAGGATTAGCCCGGGCACACAGCTTCTCACAGTCATTGATCCTAAAAAGCTCCCGGGCCAGAGAGAGCCTAGAACGAAGTCACTGGGTCACCATGTCAGCATTGTCAGAGCTGCTTCCTAGGCTGTCTTGTCCAGATTCTTCTTCACATATGAAAAACTGGGGCCCAGAGACAGTCAAGGTCTCAGACCAAGAAAACGATGGAGTTGGGACAAACTCAAGATTTCTGATCCTCCACTCAGGACTTCATCCCCTGCACCATCATTAGCTAGTTTAAAGATTTCCATGTCTTTTACTATCTGGTTGTTCTTCCCGATATGTGACTGCATTCCCTCGCGCTGCGTCTCTAAGCAGCCAGGACCACAGGGTTTGGCCCCCTCCCGCAGGATCTCCAGGGAGCTTGGGCCAGTCTCCATCTTGCTCTACGATCCCCTATATGTCTGTCTCTCCTTGTATCTGCATGGGTCTCTATCTCATTGTCTCTCTCTTCTCTCTGTCTCTGTCTCTCCTTTCCCTCTCTCCCTCTCCTACATCTTTCCCATCAGTCTTTCTCTCCCATCTGCCCCCCTCTCCTTCATCCTTCTCCCCCTTGCTTCCTTGATTCCTGGCCTGAGTCGGTGCTAGTCTTTGTTACTGTGTATCCATTTCTCTCCTCTCTCTCTGTCTCTGTGCCTCTCTCGTGTCTAGTCTCCATCCTCATCACCTTCCTACCACCCACACATGTATTCTTCAGCCCCCTGCTTGCCTTTTCTTCCTCTGGCCAGCATGGGCTGAGTTCTGTGCACATCTAGGAGAAATCAAGGTCTTGTAGCAACTAATTCTGGATCCAGAGCCTAGGCAGGACCCGAGGCAGGAGGCAAGTGAAGGGAAAGGTCTGATGGGGCTCTGCCTGGAAATAACCAAGCCCTGCTTTGTGTTTCCTGCTCTGCTCTGCATATGTAGCTCTTGTCTTCCCTCCTCTGCAGCCAAAAGCCCCCAGCCGGTCCGAAAGGTCCTTGAAGACCGTGCTCCCGTGCCCAGACCCGGGTTCCTCCTGCAGCTGGAGCCCGGCAGCCCCCCACGGTGAATAGGCAGGCGGGCTGCAGGGCCCTGTCTGTCCGTGCTGCGTGCAGTGGCCGTCTGCTGCCGGAGCTGGTGGGTTCTTTGCACTGGTGTCTGGAGGGCTGCACAAGGCACCATCCCTGGAGTGCCATCCAGGCCTGCTGTGAGCCACCCTGGAATTTTGTCCAACTCAAAGACCCTCCTGCTCAGGGAAGGCAAGCAGAGCCCAGTCTGTAGCACGCTCAGGGTCTGGGTGTCCTAACAGCCCTTGAGACCCGCCACGGGTCCCGTGCGGCACCCCCAGGAGCGGGATGGAGCAGTGAGCACCATTCTCTGCTGGGCACAGACAGTGCTTCAGACCAGGCATGACGGGCTGGGTGAGCCCAAGGGAGGACAGCCTGGATTTGCCCCCAGAGGTGGCCTCGGCAAAATGTGCCTCCCTTCCCTGGGGACACCACCCTCTGGGAGCCCCTGCTCCACCGGCCCCCGGGCTTGGGCGGAGCCAGGGCAATTCAGGCTGGGCCAAAGAACCAGGGTTGGCCTATCGGAGCTGTTCGTGTCCTGTTGTGACTTGTCATGGCCTGAGCCCAGCTTGGGCCAAACTGTCGTCTGTGCCTTCTATCTCCCTTGGCTCCGGCTCTCCTGACAGTGTCCTCTGGGGGACACTGCAGAGCCCGGTTTGGGGCTGTGTTTCCCACTCGGCGACAGAGCTGGCTGGTGGCCATAGACTGGTGTTTGGCGTGGCCTGAGGCCCACAGCTGGCAGTATCCGGGGCAGACCCAAGCCCGGACTTGTTGACTTTTCTGTTACAAGTTTCTCAAAACATTAGGGCCTCACGCTCCCAAGACAGGTGGCCTGCTATGCCATGGCTCCTGGGATGGCCTCAGTGGCCCTATGTCTGCTGCCACTTGTCATGCGCTCTTCGTGAGGGACCCCAGCCCTCTGCCTTCTGGTCCCCTCCTAGCTTATCCCACGTATCCCCTCGGCTCTCCCCAGCCTCCTGTGGGCTCTGGCTGGGTTGCCGTGGAGCTGCTTGGGACCCGCCTTGCGCCGCCAGGCTGGGGGCTCCCTGGGCTGAGTGTGTGCCCACAAGGCCTGCACCCGCCTGCTCTGCTTCCTCTGCCCCACAGAACCTTCTTCTAAAGTCCAGAAGGAGAAACCAAATTCACCCCGAGAAGCCAGGGAGCTCTGCACCCACCCTCCTGAGCACAAAGCCTGGAAGCAGCCTGGGGAGATGCCAGCGGGCAGGGACCCTGGAAACCTACAGTCAGCACCCAAGGCTTCCCGACTCCCGTTGGCCCCAAAGTCGGGCTGCGTAAGGAGCTCCACAGGCCACCCCCGAGGGTCACCACAGAGGAGGAAGTAGCAGTTCCGAAGACGGCCCCCGGGATCCGGACTCTCCTTTCTTTCTTCCAGTCCTGGGAATTTGGTCTCTCCCAGCCCTGGGATCTCAAGGTTCAAGGGAATTCTCAAGAAATCACGAGTTCTCCCTTGAATTCTAACAGGACCTGACTCCTGGGTCTCTCCCCAACCCCCCCCACCCCCCCCCCCCGCTCCTGCTAATTGCTGCCACAAACCTCCCTCTGAACTCATTAACAAAATAAATTGCTTTCCCCTGAAACAAATAATACATTATATGTTAATAAAAACAAATAAACTGCTTTCATTTCCAGCTTCCGGGAGTGAGTGTGGATTGGGGCAGCAGATTCAAGACTCTCAAATAAAAAAAACATACAGTCTTGGCCCTTCAAAAGTGGGAAACAGGACCCAGTCCTGGGATCTGGGTCGGACATGAAGGACAAGATGAAATGGCCATGGCTGGCTTGGGGCAGGGGGGCTGGGGCCGCAGGAGATGGGCTGGGCTGGGCTTTGAGTCTTCTCAGAGAAAGATGGCAGGGAATGAAGCCATGCGATAGGGACTTTGCTCAGTTCCAGAAAGCAGAGTTGAAGGCAGGAGCCCCAGAGGATTACCTCTAAGCACGGGATGCCCCAGATTCACTCGGGGCAGCATGACCACAGCTGCTTCTCCTGAGGTCATCAAGACAGGATGTGAGGGAGGGAGGGAGGGAGGGGCATGAAATTCCATCCAGTGGGAAGAAGCTAGGGCCTGAGGCAGGAGGGTGTAACTCCAAGGGGCTGGCAGGAGGTAAGTAAAGGCCCTCCCAGTTACAGGGCCTGGGGATGCTCTCAGGCTAGATCCAGGGAAGAGGGGTCATCAGGGGAGGTGTCTCGTGAAACTCCACTTGGAAGTGGAAGGTGGCTCTGATTCAAGGTGTCTCAGAGGAGCGGGTCTCTCAGTTGAGGCCGCCTGTCTCTGTCACCCCTTCCTCTGTGTCCTCAGAGCTCAGCATGAGCTTGGCCATCCTAATCCTCCACCTTTCAGCCATAGCTCCTCCACCATCCCTGGCTCGGTGTCCATTTCCCAACTCCAAATTCCCCAGGCAAAATCTGAGTGGGTGGCCCTGGGGCCAGGGACCAATCCTAGGTCCAATCAGCTGAGGTTGGGCAGGCGGCAGGTCATGTTCCACCCAACATGGCTGCTGAGGCAGCCGGGACTGTGGGCGGCAAGTGGTGCTCAATGGGAGGGGCAGAGAGAGAGAGAGAGAGAGAAACTGCTGGACTCTCTGATCTCAGTGGAGACAAAGCCACAACGACCTTCTAGTAGCTGGCTCCCAGAGACAGCAACCACGCCGAGAAATTCTCCCTGCTTTCTTCTCTAGCTCCTGACCTGGCTCTGGAGGTGATTCCAAAATGAAGGTAAAAGGCGGGGGCTCACGTTCGCCAGCACCTGCTACAGACTGGCACGGGGCTGGACCCTCGTCCCACGATGGCGGGAATTGGTGCATGGCCCCCAGGGAGCCTGGTGGTAACAGCACTGGCCGCATGCCACCTGAGCACGAAGCTCGTCTGCTCCCCTGAGCTCCATGACGAAGGTGCCATCGCTCTCGCCGACTCCGGTTCACCACCAGAAGACTGGGGCACAAAGAGGCTAAGTGACTTCCGCTAGGTCACACGTGAGGAAACAGTGGAGCCAGCATTCAGACCCCAGGCGCTCTGGCCCCAGGGACCACCCCCTTCTCCACTGTATGCCGAATGGGGCAGGGCCCCCCTCGCTGCAACGTCTCAAGTTCTAGACTGTTGGCAGAACAACTCTCCTCACAATTGAAGCACAGCGTTCTGCTGTTCAGTGATGGCTCCCTCCTCTTGTGACCACAAGCCTTCAGCTTGTGGATGCCTGGAATCTCACCAGTTCAAATTCATCTCCAGCTATTCTTAGTAATTGGCACCTCATAGTGAATGCGTTTCTCAGTGCTTATCAGGACTTGATGAGTGACGCAATAAAGAGGCTTCGAGCCGCTGGCTAGAGGAGAAGGACAGGAAGGCGTGCCACCGGGCAGGGCAGGAAGAGAGAGATGAAGGGAGGCTGGGGACTTGGGTGACAGGAGTTCTGAGCCAGCAAGCAGGGTGTGGGGGCTACAATGGGCTCCAGCTTCCTTTTCTATGAGGCCTGACTCCCTCTCTTCTATCAGCAAGGACATCAATGCTCATGTATTGGAAAGTTGTTCCATGTTGAATCCAAAGCACACAGCTCTCCCCAGCAGACACTGGCATTAACCAGGCAAGAAGTGGGAAGGTCCAGAGAATGTGTACAGAGGTGGGGGCCTCAAGCAGCTCCTGAGCTTCTGTGGGGGCCACGAGGAGCACTGCTGAAGCCAGAGTCCACCGAGGGGACTGGGCCAGGCGTGAGAATCCGCGTCAGTGCTGAGACCAAAACCCACCCAGGCTAAGGAGTGCGCATGCGCCGCCCACTCCCTTCCACGTGCACGGCGTTTGTTGCTATTTCAATCCCAGGGCTCTAGCCAGCCAGCCAGGCAGCCACTAACAACTGATCAGATCCGGTCCACAAGGTGAACCCTATTTTCCACCTTTGAATCTACCCCCCCATCATTGGGTGTTTGGGAAAAAATCGAGGCCAAGGAAGCAATGACTTATCCAGGGTCCCCCTAAGTTGGTGCCAGAGCTGCCGTTTCTACTGCACCATACAGTGGGAAAAAGACTAAAAGGGCTGGGAATTCAAGGATGCCTTTTGACTCTGAACTTTTAGCATTTTATCCATCTTATTGAAGTTGCTTCCCACAGCGAGTCCCTGGGGAGACTGAGCCGCCTTTGAGCCTCTCACCTCTGCATCTGGAAGTCAGAGTAAAAAGGGCCAAGTATACAGCCTCTGTGCTTCCGAGACACCCCCTTTGGGCCTGTGCAGGGCTGGGAAGCTGGTTTTCACCCATTCCAGCCTAATTCCCCAGGCTGAGATTTGGATAAGAATCTGTTTCCAGAGCTAAAAGCCCTTTCTACTCCTGTCCCTGGTATGACCCTTCCCAGCTCCCTGGGGCCCCGGCTGGCCATGCCTCTGTGAGAACTGGAGGGAGCAGGAGTGACCCCTGGGAAAGACAGGTGGGGCTGGAATAGGGAAAGGGAAGAGGGCCAGAGAGCCTGCCACAACTGTCCTCCTAGGACCTTGGGTTTGTAGCCCAGGGGCCTACGCACTGGCCTTGGGAGGAGTAAGCTACTAACTTTTGCTATGTGTCAAGCACTGTGCTGAGCCCTAAGTATGTAGTGACATTTAATCATTATAAGACATTACTGGGGCGCCTGGGTGGCTCAGTCAGTTAAGCATCCGACTCTTGATTTCAGCTCAGGTCATGACGTCATGATCTCAGGGTCGTGATATCGAGCCCCGCATGGGGCTCTGCATTGAGTGCAGAGTCTGCTTAAAATTCTCTTTCTCTCTGCCCCTCCCCCTGCTTATGTTCGCTCACACTCTCTCTCAAATAAATAAATAAATAAAATGTTTTTTTAAAAAAAGACATTACTAAGAAGTAGACAATCTTCACTGAGGACATTGAGGCGGCAAGACTTAGACCGTAAGTGGCAGAGCTTATGGACTTGGCTGCAGAAGCCCGTATCACTAACCACCGTGATGTCCTACCTGATGAGAAAGAAAGGACATACAGAAGATGATTTCAGGAGCATTAGGCAAAACTCCAGCCAGAAAATCATTCCTCTCTGCCTCTATCTTCTCTCTGCTTCACTGTGTCCCTCACACTGCAGTGATCCAGCCCAAACCTGGCTCTCCTTCAGACTCTGCACTGCTCTCCCCGCTGTCCTCCGGACAATGTCCAAAGTCCTCTGCCTGGCATTCAAAGTCTTACATTACCTGACAGTTTTTCCACTCTGGTCTTTTGCCTTTCACTGCAGCCACACTGAACTCTGGATTCCCAGGCTTCCACGCTCTATCACTTCTCCGTGTCTTTGCACATGCTCACTCAACCCTGTCCTCCTCGTGCCCACATGAACTTCTATGCATCCTTCAAGGCCCAGGTTGACTGTAAAAGGGGAACTCTGGGTCTGGCATGGAAGGAGAGCTCAGTCAGTGTGAGCTCCTGCCTCCTCCTGAGATGGACCCTTTGGGTTGTAAGTGATGGAAATCCAATTCAAGATGACCACTTAAATGAAAAATACAGGAGTACTTGCTGTCATGTATGGCTGGACCAAATGTTAAAAGCAGTGACGTCAGGAATCTGTTGGGCCATCTGTAATTGTCAGGGGTCTCCAGAGAAAGAGGGGGAGGTGGAAGATAGAGAGATAGAGGGAGAGAGATTTTTGAAGGAATTTGTGCACACAATTGTGGGGCTTAGCAAGTCCAAAATCTGCAGGGTAGACCAGCAGGCTGGAGACCCAGGGAAGAGTTGATGGTACAGCTCAAGTCCCAAGGCAGTCTTTAAAGCAGAATTCCCTCTTCCTCACGGGATATCAGTTTTTTTCTATTAAGGCCTTCAACTGATTGGACGAGGCCCACCCACATTATGGAGGATAATCTTCTTTACACAAAATCTACTAATTTAAATGTTAATTTCATCTAAAATATTCCCACACAGCAACATCCAGACATGTTTGACCAAATACTTGGATTCTGTGGCCTAGCCAAGTTGACTCATAAAATTACCCATCACACCATCTCTTGTCTCTACCCTCCTCTAGCTGGCTACATTCTCAGATGAGCTCTTCCCGTGTCATGCCAAGATGGCCTCCAGCATTCAAAACATATTCTACAGCTAGTACAACATCAGTAAGAAAAGCATATGCCGGGGCGCCTGGGTGGCTCAGTCGTAAAGCGTCTGCCTTCGGCTCAGGTCATGATCCCAGGATCCTGGGATCGAGCCCCACATCGGGCTCCGTGCTCCGCGGGAAGCCTACTTCTCCCTCTCCCACTCCCCCTGCTTGTGTTCCCTCTCTCGCTGTGTCTCTCTCTGTCAAATAAATAAATAAAATCTTTAAAAAAAAAAAAAAAGAAAGAAAGAAAAGAAAAGCATATGCCTATCCTAATAGTCTCAGCTAAATCCTGAGGTTTCACTCTGGTTAGCTTGACTTGGTGGTAAGGTCTTTCCTGATTGGCCAGGCCTGGGTCCTATGTCCACCCATGGAGCTGCACCAGAGCCCCGGGGGCTGAGTGAAGAGAAAGAGTATGTTCCAAAAAGAATATTAGGCTGCTGTTACAGAGGAAGGGGAAATAGGTCCAGGCAGGCACAAAGCAGTATCCACTAAGGTCCCCACAAGCTCCCTCTCTCCCTGTGATCTACTCCGGGAGGAACGTGTGGTTCAAGAGGCCAGGACACTCCCGTGGTGTGCGGAACCCTCACCAGCTCTCGGCTGTCAGGGCTGGCTCCTCGGCCACCACCTGGGGACAAGAAATGGAGAAAAGAAGGGTCTGCTGTGACCACAGAACCCCAGAGGGCCAAGAAACCGGGGTTCCAACCCTTGCTTCCCAAATGTCCTGAGAAGTGAGAGCTGTGTTATTTCAGCCTTACCTCCCTTTCTTCAACTATAAAAGGGATATAAATAGTACCTACCCTGTAGAGTGATAAGAATCAAAAGGAATATAGATAAGATGCTTAGAAACTGTTTTTGGATCACTATTTTAAATTAATGTTTTAAAAATCTGGTATAGATGCTGTAGAAGAGCAGGTTGGGGCCCATTGCACCCCAAAGGATGGGGCTTCCCAAAGGTGGGCTCTTTGTTCCTTACTCTGTTTCTGTGCCCCCCACACTTAGAACTATAGCAGCTGGGAAGAACTGCCTCCCCTCTAGGCACGTTAAGTACAGAAAGCCTCTGTGCACCTTCCCTCTCTAGGGAAGCAGCACTTACTCTCCCAGCAAGCCACCAGCTAAGTGTGTGTGTGTATGTGTGTGTGTGTGTGTAGGCTGGGTTTTCAATAGGTATCTTTATTAATTCTATCCTGACTGTGCACATAAGGCATTCTATAACAGAGACAGATTTCCTATCAATTACCTTACAGTAAATGAAAAGTGTGTTTGTGCTCCCCTCCCCTTGGGCCCAAGACCTTACCCCAGGGTCATGTGATGAAAACCAGATGGAAAAATCTATATGAGTGGTGGGATACTCCATAGGCAAGGGATGGAAAGCAAGGGATTTTTTCCACTTACATACAGGAGAGAGGCAGCCATCCCCCTTGCCTCCAGAAAAGGGAGGGGAAAAAACTTTATTTCTTTGAGAAGCATGGGAAAGGATCATAGATTCTCACCCTAGACTTTTGGAATATACACACCTAGGGAGATAGAGCTCTAGTCTTGTGGCATCTTAGGGGTTTAACCTAGGAACCCAGTCCTGGCTATAACCCTTTGGCCCTCTTGGGTAGATAAGTTTTATTATCCTTTTTAAAGATTGTGGTAAAATACACTTAACATACAATTTACCATCTTAGTAATTTTAAGTGCACCATTCAATGATTCAGCACATACACATTATGGTGCAACCATTACTACTATCCACTTCCAAAACTTTTTTTATCTGGCAGGTCTGAATCTCTGTACCCATTAAATAACGCCCCATTCTCTCCTCCCCTCAGCCCTTGGCAACCACAATTCTACTTTCTGTCTCTGAGTTTGACTACTCTAGGTGCCTCATATAAGTGGTATCCTACAGTATGTGCCTTTTATTTCACTTAGCATAATTTTCTCAAGATTTACCCATGCTGTAGCATGTCAGAATGTCCTTCCTTTTTAAGGCTGTCTAATGTTCCTTTGTGCGGATATACCAAATTTTGCTTATCCGTTCATCTGTCGACGGACACTTGAGTTGCTTCCACATTTGGCTCTTGTGAATAATGCTGCTATGAACACTGGTGTACAAATACCTCTTTGAGACTAAGTTTTCAACTATTTTGGACATAACGCCCACAAGTAGAATTGCTGGATACACCTTATTATCCTTTTGGATAAAAGCAATTATCTGGACAAATGGCTACAGATCTAATTCTCAGGGTATATGAAGGGCAAAGCACTTCCAGGGAAAGGGAAAACAAAAGTTTCCTGTCTTTATCTCTTATTCTCTTATACATTTGCAAGGATCGGGAGGGTAGGGCATTTCATAAGAGCACTGAGAAATTGAAGGAACTGTGTTTCCCCCAGTCCGCACGCTGGTCACAGGTGGGCAAACAACGGAGGCTCTCAGCGAGCATCCCGGGCAAGCAACGAAGGCAGTCACCTCAGAGGAAGCCGAGTTTCACCTCTCTGCCTGTGTGCTGCAGAGCTGGCCACAGCCCACAGACTCTTCTTCTGTCAAGGACGATCCTGAGACCAGCGAGTCAGCTCAGACTCTACTGTTCAGGCCCCATCATTCACTTCACAGATACCATGGAGCAAAATTCTGCCTGACGTGGCCCCAAACCCTCAGCACAGTCCAACAGACACCCACCCAGCAGCCACCTCAGGCCTGCAGTTGCTAACTCAGGGCCCACGGATGGATTTAGGGAGAGGTTATAAACCCCAGCATTTGAGGGGCGCCTGGGTGGCTCAGTCGTTAAGCATCTGCCTTCAGCTCAGGTCATGATCCCAGGGTCCTGGGATCGAGCCCCGCATCGCATCGGGCTCCCTGCTCCGCCGGAAGCCTGCTTCTCCCTCTCCCACTCCCCCTGCTTGTGTTCCCTGTCTCGCTGTCTCTCTCTCTGTTGAAAAATAAATTAAAAAAAAAAAAAAACAAAAAAACCCAGCATTTGAATCTCCTTTTGAATAAGTGATCCAAAGTTTTTATCAGATTTTCCAAAGTATCTCTGACCCAAAAAAGGTTAAATCCACTCTCATCAAAGGGTGACAATGAAAACAAAAAGCTTAAGAACAAGCTGTTAGGAACTCCCCAAATCCTGAACAGTGAGCTCCTTTGGTGTCGGCCCTGGATTCACTACTGTATCTCCAGCAATTGGTAGGGTTCCTAGCACGCAGTATGTGCTCAATAAAGACAGGCCAACAAATTAATGAAGAATCTGTCAAAAACAAAGAAAATGTCCCTCAAAGATGTAATGTAAGTCAATGAGAAAGTTGAATCCAATTTATAGACATCAATTTTTCACTTAGCTGAGCAAGCACACAGCTGTTACATCCATGGGTAAACATTACCACTGATTGATTTGTTCACTCATTCGTCCACTCATTCATTCATTTATCAGATATTAATTGAGACTGAGCACCTGCTCTGTGCCAGAACAAAGCTACATAAGACTCCGCCTCAGCTCTCAAGCCGCCTCCAGCCCGGTGGGGCAGACAGACCGCAAATGAACCCTCACAGCACTGGGTGGCCAAGGCAGTGACAGGGACTGTACAAAGACCCAAGGGAGGGACCCTGAAGTGACCCAGCTTGGAGGAGGCTCAGGGAAGTCTTTAGCAGGGAAGTAACATTTGAGCCCAGTGCTGAAAGCTGAGAAGCAGGTAGTCAGTGGGTGAGGGAGCCTGTTTCTAGCTTCCATTGCCCAGTGCTGGGCACATACAACAGGTGCGTCCTAACTGTGGGCTGTCAAATGAAGAGTGGCCATCTGTAGGGGCAGAATCTACGCGGGGATCTCCTTAGCTGAAAATTCCAGAGCACTAGCAATCCAGTGCCCATTATTTTCCATGACCCTTCTCAATGTACCCTATCCCAGCAAGACTCACTGTTTCGCTCCTTGCATCTGGAAAGTCTTATTCCAGCCTCCCCACCTTTCCACACTGATATCCCTCCCCAGCCAGACAGTCTCCCCACTTCTTCACCCGTACAGGCTGGGCCATCCCTCAAGACCCCCTTTTCTCCCAAAGCTTCCAGCAGTCTACCTCTCCAAGGTCAGTCACCTTTTAAAAAATAATGTATTTATCTTGTTTCCCAACCAGATTGTAGGCCCATGAAGACAGGGACAATCTGTTATTATTCTTTATCAGGAGACAATGTGGTAGAGAGCAATGGTTCTCAAATGTTGCATGCATCAGAATCACATAGAAGACTTGCTAAAATAGATTTCTAAACTCTACTTCCAGAATTTCAGATTTAGTAGATTTCTAACAAATTCCCAGGTGATGCTACTGGTCCAGGGACCAGACTTTGAGAGCCTCTGGTATGGGAAACACATGGGTTCCAGACCCAACTGACCCCAAATTTCCATCTAGGCTATGCATCTCACTGGCTGTGTGAGCTAAGGCAGGTCCCTTAGCCTCTCTGGGCCTCAGCTTCCCAAGGACACAATAATACTCACTTTGCAGAGTTACAAGGGAATCCAGCTGTCACCCAATTGATATTTAATAAATGTCTGTTAATTGATTGGCTAACTGCCTCAGTTACAGGTCTAAGCATCCATTTCTGAGCCAGGTTATTTCTCCCAATTAAGGGAGCAAGCGACACCTCAACATTCTCCTCCCCAACCCTCTCCCACCAGGGGGCTGACCAGCAGAAGAATTTGATTTGAATTCTCCAGCTCCAGTGGAAAAGATGATGCTTCTCTCCAATCCACTGGGCTCACATTTTTTAAACAAAACTTCTCCAGGCTCTATCCTTTGCCCAAGCCCCAGTTCACCCACATCATTAAATGATTATCTTCTCAAGGGCACACTTGGCTATCCAAAAAGCTTAAAATGAAACATATTTACCAATTTGAATTTTTAATGTACTCATTTTCGCTAAAAACAGATTTTGACTATGTGGGGCATGAGGAGAGTACTTCAGCAATGTTTCCTTCAAGCAGGTAAATGTTAGCTAGTGGCTGTGAGTCTCTTTCTCGTCCCCAACTCTGTCCCTCCTGCCCTGCCTCCTTTCCAGGTCTCTGCTTGCCTGAATGGAGAGGTCTTTCACTGCCCAAGCACCAGAGAGAAGGGTCTTCTTCCCTCCTCCCTGACAGAATCACAGTCCCCTGCATGCCCCACACTTACTTCCACTGACGTGCTGAGTTTCACCTGTGCACAAGGAAGTCGGCCATATACATTAAATTCAGGCACAGGCTCAAGCAGCCACATCAAAATAAGGACCGGGGACAGACTCTGCAAACACTACCGTCAGACAGGTCCCCATGCGCCGCCTCGCACCCCCTTCCAACTACATCACTTCCAGCACCATTTTTTGCCTTCCTTGTTTACCCCACCCCTACCCCGTACTCACCCATTTCTCAGCAGGTTGCTCCAAGTGGGAACCGGATTCTGCCACCTAATGTGGTGGGGGTCCTTGGGCAAGTGGGTTTTCGTCTTTGCCTTATTCTCACCTGTGTAATGATAAATATACCACCTGCCTTAAAGGGAGAGGACAATCAAGCCAGATAATGCAATAAAGGGCTTGGCACTTTGTTCTGGCCCACTTAAGTTTTAGGTAGGAACTCAATCAATTATTAAAAATCAGTAAGTGTACCTGGTGATGGGTATTGAGGAAGGCACGTTCTGCATGGAGCACTGGGTGTTATGCACAAACAATGAATCATGGAACACTATATCTAAAACTAATGATGTAATGTATGGGAATTAACATAACAATAAAAAAATTTAAAAAAAATCAGTAAGTGTTGCAGAATTATTTACAATAGCCAAGACATGGAAACAACCTGAGTGTTCATCGATGTGTGAATAAAGAAAATGTGGTACATATACACAATGGAATATCATTTGGCCATGAAAAGAAGGAAATCTTGTCCTTTGTGACAACCTGGATGAAACTTGAGGACATCATACTAAAGTAAATAAGTCAGAGAAAGACAAGTACTGTATGATCTTACTTACATGTGGTGTCTAAAAACAGTTGGATTCGGGGCACCTGGGTGGCTCAGTTGTTAAGCGTCTGCCTTTGGCTCAGGTCATGATCTCAGAGTCCTGGGATCGAGCCCAGCATCGGGCTCCCTGCTTGGCGGGTAGCCTGCTTCTCCCTCTCCCACTCCCCCTGCTTGTGTTCCCTCTTTCGCTGTGTCTCTTTCTGTCAATAAATAAATAAATAATCTTTAAAATAAATAAATTAATTAAATTAAATAAAAACAGCTGAACTCATAGAAACAGAGAACACATTGGGAGTCACCAGAGGTAGGCGGTGGGAGTGAGGTGTGGGGGAAGGGGGTGAAGGTGGTCAAAAGGTACAAACTTCCAGTTATAAGAAAAATCAGTTTAGGGGATGTAATGTGTAGCATAATGACTATAGTTAACAACACTGTATTATATATTTGAAAGGTGCTAAGAGAGTAGGTCCTAAAATTTCTCATCACAAGGAAAAAAAATTATAAGTATGTGAGGTAATGGATGTTAACTGAACTTATATGGTAATCATTTATATATATATATAAAATCATTGTGTTGTATCTTAAATGCATATGATGTTATATGTCAATTATACCTCAGTAAAACCGGGATGGGAGGGAAGAGGGGAAGAAATCAGTGTCTTGGGATTTGGGGCAAGAAGACCTCAGCCAATTTGAAAATGGAAGAGCTTGACAGGAGGTCTAGTGTGTGCCAGGCTTTCTCACACGTGATCCATGAGGGAGGAATTAGTCTTCCTCTTTTACAGTTGAGGGCCAGGCAGGATGACTTGCCTCAACTCAAGCCTGGTCAGGGGTAGAGCTGGGACCTGAACTTCCCCAGCACAGAGTCTGGATCCAGGAGCCTCTGCTCAGGGGACAGGAGCTGAGATCCCTCTGGGGGGAGGGGAGGAAGCTGCAACAGTCTGTCCCACAGCTCCCACCTCACCTGGCCTCAGTCCCGGCTCCGGCAGGGCCTCCAGGCCCAGGCAGCTGAGGCCTGCTGTGCCTGCCAGAGGCACCTGTCGGGGGCTAGGCTGTGCCAGAAGGAGGCGTCCTTTTTGGCTGAGCCCAGATGGAGGTTCTGCCTTGGTGTGGCCTCGGGTGGGGACAGGGGCAGGCCAGCGCACCCTATGGGATCCCGTGTGGCTCACATGCAGTCATTCCCATTTGTCACTAATGGAAGCTGTCTCCAAAGCAAATCACTGCAGGGTCATTTGTGTGCCTGCTTCTCCCACAGAAAGAGGCTCCAGCGCCCAGGCCCCTGGCACTCAAGTCCTCCCATTCGATGCCAGTGACTGATGCTGTGGCTGGGCAGCTCCTTTGCTCTCTAACACGGAGAAAAGGCAAAATGTGCAGATGGACAGGGAAGGTTCCCCAAAGGTTGGTTTTTTGGGGTCTGTACTCCCTCCTCAAGAGATAAAGTCTCAGGGACAGAAGAATCCTCAGTAGCCCCAGCATCCCTTTGGGAAGTAGTTAACAGCACATTCTTTGAAGCCGAGCATAACTGGATTTGGATCCTGGTAGAGACCAATTCCCGGCTGTGTGATCTTGGGAAAAGATCCTCTGAGCCCCATTTTCTCTGCTAATAGTAACTACTAGGTGATATAAGGTAGGTAAAGTGTGGGGCACATACTAAGCCCACTCAACAAATGTTGGTGAAACAAAAGGGAGACAATCTTATTCTCTTCCCCTATCTCCCCCACCCCAACTCCATCTGTCCAGAAAGACGGCAGGTTTGAGGATGGTCAGCAGCTTAGGAAGGGAAATGAGGCATGCTGGAGAAACCCCGAGTGGGTATGCAAGCTGAAGGCAAATGCTGAATTGCTCTGGAAAAAAATGAGGAGCATGTTTTTTCGGAAAGGCTGTGTGAAAGAAAGGAAGAGAAGACATAAGATATACATAAGGGACGAGACCTTTGGGGATAAAGAAATGATGGAATTTTACAAAGTTTCTTCTGTGAGGTATGCAAATCATGTCTTTCCACCTCCCCATGGAGAGTCCAGTAAAGCCTCCACTTCTAATCCATGCAATGGGGAGCTGGGCCTTTTGGGGGATGCAATGAGAGAATGAGTTTGACCACAAGTGGCCTCAAGGATATAGAGCAACCAGGCCATGCATGGGTTCACCCTTCTGGGTTAAGTTCCTATAGTGAGTGTGATCCTGGACCAAACCTTCAGTGGGCAAGAACAAGAACTTAACCGAATTTCTATTTCAAGCCCCCACTCCACCAGGCAGGCAGAAAACATTAACATGGGGCTTTCTTGAAGTTTCTTCCACACACCCCCCCCCAGTTATGTCGTGCCAAGAGACTTGGGGGGGCTCCATACTGTTTCTGCAGCAAACACCCACGCAAGTATGGCTGAGGCCACCTGTCTCTGTCCGTCTGGTGGCCCTGCCCTGGGGTAAGGTAACCTTTCTTCAAAATAGTCCTGTTATGGATTTTCTGGCACAACCCACATACAGTCTTCCCCTTGCTGGGTAGCTTCCCCACACCCTGCCCTGCCCAATATACACACATGCACAGCGGGCAAGCAGGAAAACGGGGCTCAGGTTTGTTCTCGAGAACTCCCTCCCCTTCCCTCCTCTTGACAATAGGGCAGGATGGAGATGAAAGGGGACATGACTTTTCCCTCCCAGGTTCCAGCTATAACAGTTTGTCTATAATTCAGTCCTCTCTTTTAGTGATTTTATGGTCTTCTAAGCTCCCCATGGACTCGGGCTTTGACACACCAATTGTCTGCTTTCCACTTGGGCCCAGTTTCACAGTCACCTGCCTGAAGCGGGGGAGGGTAGGAACTGGTGGAGAAGACATCTTCTCTGGTCTGTGCAGATACGCCTACTTTATTCTCTGTACTTGTTGCATAGGGTGGATGATACCATAATTTTTGTTTTGGTTTGTTTTTAATCAGCTCACTGTTGGTTGGGGTTATTGAAAGGGTTAATTTCTTGAAATATCACCCCACTCTGTTATGTCACCATTATCATCCTGATGACCCCCTCTGCCATGGTCACTGACACACCTGGTTAGCCAGATAAAGACAGGGCACTGGAGCACCTGGGTGGCTCAGTCGATGAAGCCCCCGACTTTTGATTTCCACTCAGGTCACAATTTCAGGGTCCTGGGATCAAGCCCCACCTCAGGCGCCAGTCTCAGCCTAGAATCTGCTGGTCTCCCTCTCATTCTGCCCCTCCCCCTGCTCGCGCGCGCGCACGCGATCTCTCTCTCTCAAATAAATAAATGAATCTTTAAAAAAAAAAAAGACAGGGCACTAAAGCCTGAACATCGGGGCCGGAAGGCAGTTTTTCTGAAGGTTTGCTCCAACCGTTTCCCTGCACAAAGGAAGGGAGGAGCCTTGCCTGTGGCCACACCCACCCAGTAGACACGTGGGTGCAAGAATCCAGGTCTCTGAGAGCCATCCCAGATTTTCCATTTTGTCGGGAGGAAGGCTGAGAATTCTCAAAGGGGAATACCTTTGCTCCCTTGCTCGGAGCTAGCTCTTTGGTGCCCGCCCTTCTTCTGGTCCCCTGCATCAGAAGCATGCCGGCTTGTTGGAAGTGGGAAAGCATGAGACCCAGCGCCTCCCCACAGAGATATGTGTAGCTCTGTGTCTCCTGCTGTGGAAATAAATGGTTTCGCGCTACACAGGCTACTCGAATCTATGCCTTGGACATCTTTCCATGTCAGGATATATAACCCTACTTTATTCTCTGTACTATCTCGGTATTCAACAGTATGGATATTACCGTGTTTTTTGTTTGGTTTGTTTTAACCAGCCCTCTACTGATGAACATCTGAACTGTTTCCAAGATTATAATACATGCTACAGCAGAAGCTCTTCCATGCCTCCTGTGCACCTGACTCCACACTTCCCAAAATAACTCTAGCACTTGCATGGTGGGCAGTGTGATGGGTATCCTTCTATAAAGCTAGGTACAGGAAGGTTGGAATATGGTCAAAGTCACACTGCAGGTTTGTGCTAGAGATAGCAAACGTGGTGCCCCCTCCAGTCTCCAGACCTAACACTCTTGGTCCCAGCTGATGATCCCTTAAGTCTTTTACACGTGGGTCCAGCTTGGGTTGGACCTGGTCTTTTGTTTATGTCAAATGGCCTGGAAGAGCAAAGTGTGTGGGTTGTGCCAAGCCGAATGTCAAGGAAAGGAGAGACCACTAGATAACCTTCGGGGACTAAGGGTGTCCCAGGTGTGGGCCCCCAGAGGAGGAAGTAGCCTGGACTATCTTCCTGGTTTACAAAGCATATTTATACCTGTGATTTCATTTTACTCCTCTGGGGTGTGTATTATTATCTTCCTCATTTAGAAAGGAGGAAATCGATGCACAGAATAAATAACTTGTCCCACATCACACAAACTAGCAGTGGTAGAGCCAGGACTGGGGACTTGTTCTTTTAAAATACATATATAATCACCCCTAAAAGGAAAAATAACATTCCTGAAAGTGTGAAAAACTGAAATTGCAGCTACAAAAATAAAATGGCATCCTCACAGAAAGTTTGAAGAAAAAACTTGGAACAACAACAACAAAAAACTTTAAAAAAAAAAACCTTATTAGGTGACCATGGGCATATCATCTCATGTCTCTGAACTGTGGTTGTCTCGTTCTTACAGAAAGAGAATGGTAATAACGGTAGTAATAAAGGGCAATGGTAGCTAATATCTACCGCACTCGGCTCTGACGTCATAGCCATTTGCATTTCTGAGCTTCCCCGGCAGACTTGCATTCAAACATACATATTTAATGTGGCTATAATCACAGGACACACACAATTTTGTTTCCTGGTTTTTCACCTGGCATTATCTCTTAACTTTTCCCCACTTGTCTACACGGATTCAGCAATCACCTTTTCAGAGGCTGTATCGATCACCCAGATTGATTAACTCCTGCTGCTGGTGCTGCCACCAAGTTTTCACTATTTTGGCAGATACTGCAGGAAACATCTTGTGGCTTCAGAGACATTCCAGAGTCAGAGACTATCAGAGACCTTAGGACCCTGAGCTCTGCTCTCCCCAGGCTGTTCACCCAATCCCACCTGCCCTTTGCCAGGGTGCCTGGTTCCGCTCTCCCCTCTCCCAGAGCCTGAGGCAGAGCTGAGCCCTTGCCTGACAGCATCCTATAAAGGCTAGGAGCCTCAAATCCTAGGAAAAAGGGCTGAAAAGAGTTGCCCTTGGTGTCCCCCTACCCCTGAGAACGTGTGTATTTATTCTCCATATCCCTAACTCAGGGAATTCTTCTAAAATCCAAACTAAAATCCCATTTTTCCCTTCTTTGTTCATAGGATGTACACTTTTTTTTTTGGCCAGGGACCTGTGAGAATCTCTCCAAAGGTGTAGGAATTCATTACATTGTCTTTCTAATTCCACCAGGTTCTTGAACTCCTCATGCCTACTGGTATCAGGTTAAGAATACAGCTGAGGGTGACATTCTCTTTTTCCACCCCTCCTGGCTGCCTCCCATTGCTTTCCCTGGGTTTAATTTCATAAGTGCCTCTTTTTCAGCCTTGGGCAGGGACCCATTCTACCCATTCACCTGACAGTCGCTGGAATGTTCTAATGTATTAGATGCATGCCTGAGGGAGATGGGTGGGGGGTGAAAGAGGGGATCTGAGGAGCTGGGTTCAGTTCTGCTTCCGCACTTGTTGGCGGTGAGAACTTGGGTCAGTCAGGTAAACTCCCTGAGCCTCATTGCCTCATCAGAAATATGGGAGAAATTATAACCTGTCCTTAGCAGGAGTGTTGAGAGTTCCCCTTTGGAAAGCGCTGGATACACCGTAAAGCATCCATGAGCGCCCCGCGAGAGGGACCACTTTTGAAAAATATGCCCAGTGTTCCCCCAGGTAATGATCTTCACTGCTTTTCTAATCCGTGTGGGGTGAGGGCTTGCTCCACTCTGCCCCCACTAGGACCCTCTGATCTAAATACATCCACCCTCGCCAAGTCCAGGTGAGCCCACATCTCGGCCCTGAGGCAGTGAGTTCGCACTCCAGATCCGAACGCGCCCACTGGGGACTCACTCGGACCCTCCTCTCTTCTGCCCACCCCCTCCCACCCAGACTCGAGCGTGCCCACCCACCCAGCCTGCCTTCCCTCTCTCCTCCAGCACACGCGCGCAGCGGGCACTCAAAGCGCCCCCAAGCACATCTGGGCTCGCGGGCCGCCACAGCTGGAAAGCGGGGGCCCCGCGCGGCCAGGCCGCTCCGGCTCCTGGCCAACCCCCCCGCCCCCGCCCCCGCCCCCGGGCCGGGCAGGTAATGGAGCGAGGGCGGGGTGGGGGGGGGGGAGCGGGAGCGCCTGCGGGGTGGGGCGGGGCCGCGGGCGTGGGGCGGGGGCCTGACTGCCCGGCCGGGCGCCGAGCGGCGAGGGACAGAGGCGCGGGAGGCGCGTGGAGCCAGCCGTAGCCGCAGCCGCAGCCCGAGCCCGCGCCCGCGCCCGCGCCGCCATGCCCTTGGCCTTCTGCGGCAGCGAGAACCACTCGGCCGCCTACCGGGTGGACCAGGGCGTCCTCAACAACGGTTGCTTCGTGGACGCGCTCAACGTGGTGCCGCACGTCTTCCTGCTCTTCATCACTTTTCCCATCCTCTTCATCGGTGAGCGCGCCGGGAGCGGCGGAGGAGGGGAGGGCACAGGCGGGGAGGGAGGAGGAGGAGGCGGCGCCGCGCGCCGCACTGCTCTCGGTCCCCCTCCGGGCCCGCGACCGCCGCTCGCCTCCCTCCCCGGGTCCCCTGCTTTGTGTTCTACCCCGCGGTCCCCGCACTCGCACACCCGCTCATCCCCTCACCCCCCCCCCGAGGTGCCCCCGAACCCGCACCAAACACAGCGGACGCTCCGGACCCAGGGAACCCCCAAGTGTTCTACCGCAGAGCCAGAGCTGAAATGGAGAACCGGAAAAGCAGAGGTTTCTGTAGGCGCTGGAAAGGTCGGGAGGGTCTCGGGCTGTACCCCCAGTAGTGCTGTGTAGGGAGCCAGGACACCCTTCCCCCAAGGCACCCTCCCTGTCAGCTGAAGCTGGGCCCAGGGAGGAGCGCAGCCTGGCCTCAGAAGCCGGGATGGAGGCCCTGTGAACCCCTGCGCTTCCCGGGGCTGGGCCAGACAGTGGTCAGTAGCTTCTGACGTCCCCGGGGGGTCCCACGCGCCCCGGGCAAGGAGAGGCAGGAGCTAGGGACTTGGGTCCCCTTCCTCTGCTATCCCACCTGGGTCAGCGTCCCTGCCTGAAAGCCCTCTGCAAAGTTGGGCACCACTGTCAGGACCAGCCTACATGCCTCTTCACTGGGGTCCCCCTCATCTCTCTTTCAGACCTTGAATTTTCCAAGCTGGCTAGAGCTCAACTCATACCGCGTCCCCCGCCTCTGCAAAACTTGTTAATTCACTCTAATTAAGAAAAAAAAAAAAAAGCAAATTTTAAAATTCATATACAGCTTTTGGGAAGAAAGGAAAGATTGTCACAAAATTAAGAAGGGAAGGATGCTGCACAGGCAGAGATGCTAGTAGTTATTGACAAAGACGAACAATTAGAAATTGGGAGGAAGCATATGTAACTTATGCTTATATGTGTATCAGAAATTGTACCAGCATTTACACTTCTGTTCTCAAATAAATGGTTTTTTTACATGATAATTTGTCAGACGAGAGGTCAGCATAGAAAATGAGTACTTGCGTAGGTGGGCCTGCATGGATCCAGGGTTCATGCTGGGACATTTAGGTCACACGTACCAGACCTGGGCATTCTCATGCACAGGTGTACAAATGGATACACTCCCCACTGCGGACCCCATACCTAAGCACCCTCCTGGGGTTCATGCACCCCTTCCTAGTGAGCCAGGCTTCCCACCTCTTCCTGCCTCTCCTTGCAGGATGGGGCAGTCAAAGCTCCAAGGTACACATCCACCACAGCACGTGGCTCCACTTCCCTGGGCACAACCTGCGCTGGATCCTGACCTTCATGCTGCTCTTCGTCCTGGTGTGTGAAATCGCAGAGGGCATCCTGTCTGATGGGTGAGTGTCTCAGGAGAGTGGATCTATCCCAGGGTGCTTCCTGGAAGGCCAGGGGACACCCCAGTTCACCTGCATTCCAAGGAGGCAGTAACATTTGCTCATAAATCCAGCAACTGTTGACCTAACATCTCCTGTGTGTCAGACTTTCTGTGCCAAGTGCTGGACACAGGTGAGACCCAGGCCCTGGCCTCCGTGTAGCAGGGTAGAAGGAATATGGATCTCACGCCAAGACCCAGTGAAACAATCCTAGAGCTTCTTAGAATGCCCCAACTCTTGGAGTTGCCTTCTTCGAAAGAATAAAAATCATTCTTGCTGAAGACCTTTCCTTGGTTCCCAGTTGTTTTCAGGGTCCCAGGTGCTCAGCCTGGCATGTGGGGTCCTCACAGTCAGCACCCCCACTGTCTCTAGCCTCATTGCCAAGGCCTCCCCTCACCCACCTTTCCTCCAGGCTTCGCAGCACATTCCTCACACCCCTGCCACTGCACAGATCATACTGTATTTAAAGTTTATGTCTATTTGCAAAACTGTCTCCCGCTGAGTGAGAAAGGCCTCAGAGTTGGGTTTAATTCATCTTTGTTGTCACAGCACAAGGCACACAACGAAGCTCCATAGACATTTATTGGCTCCGTAAGAGCATAAGTGAAATAATGGTACAAGCAAGAACTCTGGGAGGGGACAGGAAGGCAGGGCTGGCCAAGCTTCCGGGTTGAGGGGGCTTCTAAGCTGAGTCTGGAGGGGTGACAAGGGTTCTGACAGCAGAGGAGTCCAGAGAAAGAGGGCCAGGGAGGCAGGAGGGGGGAGGAATAAAGGCAGGGGGAGGAAAGGTTGGGGTGGGAGCAGTGCATGGGGGATGGAGCGTGAAACACATGCAGGGGAGTGATGGTGGCTGGGACTTGGAGATGGGGTTGGGGGCATCTCTAGAAGGGCTTCGAATGCCAAGCTGTGTCTGGGTTGGATTTTGTCAGCAGTTTGGAACAGAAGAGGCACATGGTCAGCACAGCATGAGGAGTTTCCAGGGCAGGCTGGAGGCAGAGAGAGGCTGGAGGTAGAAACAGCACTTAGAAGGTGACTGCAGTAGTCTAGGTGAGCGATAACTGCAGCCGGAAATGGTGTGTCAGCAGCAGGGGTGCGGAGGAGGAGGAGATGAAGCTGCCATCTCACGGAGGAAGGCTCAGTGACTGCCTGGGCGAGGGGGTGGTGGGGGGTGGAGGGCATTTGGCTAAAATATCAGAGGTCCAACCACTCTGAGCTGGAATCAGACTATGCCCTGATTCCACTCTGGCCAGCTGGACAGCAGGGGGATGGGATCCCCCAGCCCACACACAGTACCTCACCCTCCCACCCCCAGTGTCCCTGCATGCTGGCTCCAGCAGTAATCTCTGTGACAACTGCTTGCCTTGGGGCTCCTCCTGCTTATCAAAGTCCCCCAGACCAGCAAGAAGACCAGAATGCCTGCTGCCCCACATAACTAGCAGGCGAGAAGTCCACCCCGCTCCCCCATCTAGACACCCCTTCCAAAGCAGCACAAATGCTCAAAAGGGGAAGGATGCCTATGAGTCCTCAGGCCAAAAATTCTCACTGGGTTATAATTAGCGGGGTGGCAGAGAGGAAAACACCCCACCTGTGGAGAAAGTAGACCTGGGGCATCTGCTGGGCTTCTGCCACCTACCAGCTCCAGGACTTTGGACCAGCCACTCAGCCTTTCTTTCTTTCTTTTTTTTTTTTTTTTTAAAGATTCTATCCATTCATTTGACACAGAGAGAGATCACAAGTAGGCAGACAGGCAGGCAAGCAGGCAGGCAGAGGGAGAGGGAGAAGCAGGCTCCCCGCTGAGCACGGAGCCCAATGCGGGGCTCGATCCCAGGACGCTGGGATCATGACCTGAGCTGAAGGCAGACGCCCAACCGACTGAGCCACCCAGGCGCCCCAAACTTTCTGGGCCTTACTTTCTCTACCTGTGAAATGATCAGCATCATCTCTGCCTTGCCCGCTTCACAGGGCCATGGAGGATGAAATTAGAGCACAGACCGGGTACAGAAATGGAATGGCAGAGCCCTGGGCAAATAGTACATTCTCAGAACGTGGGAGACCGGAACGAATCAGGTCAGGGACTCCCTCCTGCCTGCTGTCAGCAGCCCCTCCTGTGGGGGCCGCATCTGTACCCCATTTCTCCCCCAGCTCAGTGCGAACTACCGTTCCCTCCCCAGCAGGCAGCTTGGCTCTGGAACTGGACACTTGTCACCTGGTCTTTGTCGGTCTCCATCTGTGGGGACACTCCCCTGGGCAGGCAAGCATGAAGAAAAGACATAGGAAGGGAGCAGACAGGAAGAGAAGCCACAGATCCTGCCATTTGGCTCCCCCAGGCCACCCTGGCCTGGGTTTGCAGACCTACCTGGAAGTGTAGGGGCAGGAGGCAGGGGGGACTAGTTAAAGCAGTGGTCTTCAAACTCTAGTTTAGTTGAGGGTAAGCCTCATTTACTGATTAATTAAGGCATCTTAAAATTTGTAGGGTTTCCTCTCTTCTCCTTTGGGTATGATTTTTGTGTGATGCTTTGAATTTAGAACAACCAAAGCAGTACAAGTTAAGAGAGGAAACACTTTTTTTAGCAATATAACTAGAATGTTTTCCTAGATCACCATACACTGGAAAAAGCCCGTACCTAAAACTTTTACCTAATTTCTAACCTAATTTAGTGTATATTATTCAGTAAAGCAGCCAAAGTCTATTTTGTTAAGTCATGTCATGAAATATTTATTTCAACTCTGGTTATTCTTCATCTTATTTAATTATATCAAATGTTTATCATTTCTCCCTCCTATTGCAAAAAATGAATTTATTCAAACTTATAACATTTAAGATGTCACTTAAAAATGTGTGAGGGAGTATAGAGTTTTTCAAAAACTTACTTCAAGGAGTACAAAGGCAGGAGTTTTGAAGCCCCCTACACAGGGTGTTGGTTGCTCCCAGTGACCCCACTAGCGACTGATTGCCTTGTACCTCCTGTGTAAGTCTTTTGCTGAGAATATCCACCAATTAAGGCTTAAAGAATATCAACATTTATGGTCTCATTTAACAAGAAATTTAGAGGTCGCCTCTCTAGTTGGTTTGGTGACTTAGTGATGTCATCAGGGACCCAGCCTCTTTCCATCTTTCTGTGTGTCTGCCATATCTTTCCCCATGGTTATAATATGGCTGCCTAGCTCCAGGTATCACTTAGGGAGGAAGGCAAGGGCAAAGGAGACACGCTCCCACATGCCTCTTCTTTATGCAGGATATCATCCTCTGCAGGCTTTCCTTTGCATCTCATCGGCCAGAATTGAATTATATGGCCACCCTTAGACCAATCACTGGCAAAGGGGTGTGGAATTGCATGGCTGCTTGAACCAATCACCATCATTCCCTGGGCTGGGCACGTTGCTGCTAGAACATACTTGTGGTTCTTTTAGCAAAGCAGAAGGGGAACACGTTATTCGATAAATAGCCCACAGTGCCTCTACACCTATACGCTAGTCCTACCAGACTACTTAGGGCCCCTGCGTGGCTCTCCTCATGTCCTCCCTCCTTCTCTGTTGAACTCCTGTTCATCCTTCAAAGTCCAGCCTGGTGCCCCCTCCTCTGTGAAGTTTTCCTTAGTTGCCTGCCTGCTTGCTCCTTGTGCTCTCAGCCTTCGGTCCATCTGCAATATCACTTCCCTAGACTGCCTAGTTAGACAGTTAGCTCTGAGCATGGTTGCCCCCTCCCTACTGTCAGCTTCTTGAGGGATGCTCAAGGGCAGGGATGCTTGGCGTGCTGGATAGAAGGAGCAGTGCAAGCAAGAGCATCACTGGAGGGGCTCCCAAAATGGCTTCAGCAGGAAGAGCAGGCTGGGCGGTGCTGCAAAAGTGGCTTGGGGCCGTTATCACCGGGACCTTTGGTCCCAGGCTGAGCAATGTGAGTGTTG
The DNA here is from genome assembly GCF_964656455.1 of Halichoerus grypus. Classification (NCBI taxonomy): domain Eukaryota; kingdom Metazoa; phylum Chordata; class Mammalia; order Carnivora; family Phocidae; genus Halichoerus; species Halichoerus grypus. The sequence continues at coordinate 39,430,393 of NC_135722.1, forward strand.
CTTTCTGTAGGAAACTGTAAATGAGGAGACTAAGAGTACCGACCTCATGGGACTTCATGAAGATGAAGTGAGCTCACGTACATCACGTGCCCAGAAGAGTGCCCGGCACAGGGTAAATGCTCCGTAAATACTGACTACAGGTCATTACATAACCTGGGGCCGGGGCCGGTGCTGACCTATGCTCTTCGTGGGGAACGGGGCTGTCACTGAGAGAGTTGTGGTGGACAGGCCCCTGTACTGCCCAAGGGACCCCAGGGACAGGAACCCAGCTGTGTTCACTCCCAGAGAGGGGGTTCCAGGTGAGGCTCTGCAGCTGTGACTGCCAAGGCCGGCTTCCCATGCTGGCTTCTGTAACATGAACCCAGGGAGAGAGGGCCATGAGGTCCAGAGTCTGGACACTGAGCCCTCATAGCATTCTCGTGTGGACTCCTGGAGCCCTCACCAGTGGGCAGGTTTGGGGTATGTTTGGGCTGGGCAGAGCTGCCGATATACGGAGTGGAGCTGTGCATATGATCCAGAGGCCCTACTGTGTGCTGAGCCCTAAGCGCAGGGCCTGGGCTGCTCTATGGGGGGGACTTGGCACACCTACCTCCAATCTGTCTCTCTCTCTCTCCCTCTGCCCCATCTCAGGGTGACTGAATCCCGCCATCTCCACCTGTACATGCCAGCTGGGATGGCGTTCATGGCCGCTGTCACCTCCGTGGTCTACTATCACAACATCGAGACCTCCAACTTCCCCAAGCTGCTGATAGGTAGGGGAGCCGGAGGGGGCGGGAGAGGGATAGTTACCTTCATTCATTCCTCCAGATAATGTTTGCTGAGCACTTACTACATGCCAGGCACTGTTCTAGGTAGCTAGAGGTTCAGAAGTGGAGAGGAAAAAATCCCTGCCTCCTGGTGGGAGGAGACTGGCAAGCAAAGACAATGAATAAACAAATAGGTAGGAAAGATGCTACGAAGAAAATAAAGCCGGGCAAGGGTTTGAGAGTGATGGCAATGTTGTTGTCTATAGAGGGTGGTCAGGAAAGATCTCTGGTAAGAGAGAGCATGCACATATTTCAGGGAAGAATTTTCCATGCTTTGCAACAGCAAGTGCAAAGGCCTTCTGGTAGGAACAAATTTGGCAGATAGGCCAGGGTGGGCAAAGCCAAGAAAGGGGAGGAATGGTAGGAGATGAAGTCGGGCCAGGAGAGGAACAGGGGAGACTCCTGGGCTTTGGGTCTGAGCACCTAGGCAGATGATGGTGTTAATAATGGACATGGCAAAGGAGCATGGGTTGGGGTTTGGGGAGTTGGTGGGGGTGAGGGCAGGTTGGGACATGTTGAGTTTCAGACAACCAACTCAAGTGTCAAGTGGGCAGTTAGAGAAATAAGTCAGGCATTCGGGGGAGGTCAGGACTGGAGATAGACGTTCAGAGGTCAGGGGCTTATAGGTGGCATCTAAAGCTTGAGCCTGGCTGAGGTCACCTGGAGAGAGAAGAGAAAGAGCCCAAGACTAGAGCCTGCAGTCTGTGAACATTTAGAAAGATTCAAGAAGGAGTGCCTAGTTAGATCCTCTGACACTGTGTGGCTGGAGTCCCAGGCAGAAACAACAGCAATGAATGTTTGTGTTTATTGACCATGTACTGCGTGCCAGGCTTGGTGCCAAGCTCCTCACATGCATTATCTCACTTGATCTCCACAATCTCCACATTGGTATCGTTGCTATCCCCATTCCACAGATGTGGATGCTGAACTCAGAGAGGTTACAAGTAACAGCTCAAACTTTCATTTAACACTTGCTATGCATCAGGCATGCTCCTAAACATTTTACATATATTAACTCATTTAATCCTTACAACAACACTATGAGGTCAATACCACTATTACGTCCCTTCACACAACAGGAAATTGAGACCCAGAGGTTAAGTGATTTACACTCGTCTGCCAACTAGTCAAGGGCAAAACCAGGTTTAGATCCCAGGAGTCTGGCACACAGGCAGGCTCTTAACCTCTTCTGAGACTGTGTGTCTAAGGGTCTTCAGACTGCTTGGGCCAAAGGTATAAATCTGGAGGTCTGCCTCTATGTTTGGCTCCATCTGCCTGTCTAAGGTCAGGGCTGTACCTCTGGCTGGTAGGCTGTGCTCAGACTGTGTATCATTAAGTCAGGCTATGATTTTTAGGAGTCACAACATCTAATTGACGTCTGGAGTCTGGAACACTCTGTGCTAAGCCAGAGACAGCACAGTGTCATGAGCGGGCAGAGGGTATTTCCCAAGCTAGTCGCAGGTCTGCCTTCCCGGGTAGGGTGGGAGCTGGGCTCCGTCAACATCATCCAGGGGATCCCCTACCTGGGTGATGCTATGAGAGTGTGGCTGGGGAACTAGGGAGCAGCAAGTGGAGAGAAATGATAGGTACAGACAGCAGAGAGCCTCCCTCTCCTGAAGCTTCTGAAGCAGCTCCTCCTATATAGAGAACCCCTTATTAACCCCAGGACCTGGCTGACCAGTGCCCCAGAAACATCCTGTCTGGGCATCTGGCAAGTTCATTTTCTCATTCTCCAGAAAGCACGTAATGTTCTTTCTTTAAAGCACAAATTACCACCCATAGATGGACCATTCTTTCTCCAAAGAATAAGGACTAACTTCCTCCATTCCCCTTTGTTAGAGTTTTGCTCTACAGAACCAGTAAGTCTAGAACAGGTAAAAGCAGAGATGATGCACCCTATGAGCTGCAGGGATTGAGGGCAGTGGGTATTGGGGAAACAGCTGGCCCTCTGAGAAGGTTCCTCTCTGGTCAGGTCCGGAGTCCTGCAGAAAGGTGAACCCTGATGTGGCTTACATTGTCCCACAAAATAACTTTGGTCCTGAGGCCCCAGATGAGATCAAGGAAATGTTCTGTGAAAAAGTCACATCCGAGCTAGGAACTGAAGGATAGGTAGGAACTAACTGGGAGAAGGGAGAGGAGAATGTTGCGGGCAGAAGGAACAGCATGTGCAAAGGCCCTGAGGCAGGAGAAGCATGTTAGGAAATCTGGACGAAAACCAGGGGCTGGAATGCAGAGAGCAGAGGAGAGCTGAATTTTGGAGGCTGGAGTGGCAGATGGGGACCATACCAGGCAGCGCAAGCATTGATCTTTATCCCATGGGCATTGAGGCTTAGGGTGTGTGTGTGGGGGGGGGTGTAACTTATATATAACATAAAATTTACCATTTTAACCACTTTTAAATACACAGTTCAGTGCCATTAAAAACATTCACATTTTTGTGCACCATCCATCCAAACTACCCATCTCCAAAACTTTTCATCTTCCCAGACTGAAACTCTGTGTCCATCAGACAATAACTCCCTGTTCTCCTCTTCTCCCCTCAACCCCTAAAAACTACCGTTCTACTTTCTGTCTCTATGAACCTGACTACTCTAGGTACCTTATGTGAGTGGAATCATACACTGTTTTGTCCTTTTGTGACTGGCTCATTTAACTTAATCTAGTACCCTCAGGTTCACCTGTGCTGTGGCATGTGTCAGCATAGCCTTTCTTTTTAAGGCTGAGTAATATTCCATTGTACGGATATACCGCCTTTTGCTTATCCATTCATCCATCAGTGGTCACTTGGGTTTCTTCCACCTTTTGGCTCTTGTGAATAATGCTGTTAGGAACATGAGTGCGTGAGTTCATATTTGATCAGATTTATTGCTCCGGAGGCTAGACTGGAGGCGGGCAAGAGGAAAGTGGGGAAACCGTGAGAAGGCTCTCAAGGGGAGATATGATGGCAGCCCCCCAGGAGATAGGATGGTGACCCAGCTGGCCCAGGAGTTTAGGAGGTAAAGGAGACAGAACCTAGTAATAGGTGGGGTGTGGAGAAGGGGAAGGAAGACACAAGGGTAAGGGGAATTCAGAGCCTGAACCTCACCAGCAGCCCCTGTGTCATACCACCGTCCTTTTCTGCTTTTCTCTCAGTCAAGTGCTAAGCTTTGGCTGAGGGCTGCTGTGTCTGGCCCTGGGGAAATAGCCCTGGGGCTTAGTCCTGGGTCTACCACTCACTCCCTGTGTGACCTTGGACATGACACTCAGCCTCTGCGTGCCTCAGTTTCTCTATCTGGACAGGAATAGTAAGTCCCTGCCCACGTCACAGGGTTGTCACAAAGAGCAAATCAAACCACATCTGTTAGGACCTGTGTGAGGCATATTTTCAAGTCTGGGCCCCGATAGGTGACCTCATGAAGGACCAAAGAGGTTCTGAGGCTTGGGTTCTATCTGGGGGAGTGTAGGTGTGGAGGCAGCCTGACGGCCTCCAGCTGTGGGATCCTTGTGACCTGGGGGCCACACCAAGCTGAGGGGATTATCCTCCCACTCCTGGGCCAGAGGCGGGCAGCGCACAGAAAATAGACGCTTCTGTCCTCTATCCTAATGCCTTCACCCAGGGACCTGAGATAGATGGCATTCGTCCCTCCCTGGGCAAGTTCACCATCTTGGCCTAATTCCTTGCCCTAGGCAGACCCCAGCTTTGGTCTCCAAGAGATGCCCTGGCATTCATGTGACCAGGCCCACCTAGGGATGGAGGGCAGAGTGAAGGTGTCTCCTTCTCTGTGGTCCCACCAGAGAGGAGCTCTAGGGGATTTAGGCTGATCTTGTCTGCACATGGCGCTAGGGAGCCAGGGGGAAGGAGCTGCCCACGCTAAAGCGTCTCCTAAAAGGGGACTAGTTATTGCTGCTTTCTCTTTTTGCCAGCTAGCAGTGGTTTATTAGCAGGTGGTGGTGGTGAGAATTTAGAGATTAGCTTCTGACGTTTAGGGTCCCAGGTCTAAAATCTGGAGATGATAACAGTATTAGCAGTTGATGTCCAAAGAGCACCCACTGTGCGCCAGGCCTACTGTGCCCAATGCTTTCCATACATTGCTCACAACACCCTTTGAGGAAGTACTATTATTATCCCCATTTTATGGGTGAAGAGACTGAGGCCTGAATGGGTTAAATGGCTTACCCCTTAAAGTACAGGAGCTGAGCCCAGGTATGTCTGGCTGCACGGTCCTGCTCTAACGACTATACACACTGCCTCACAGAACTGTGACTTCCGTGTTTGTACCCCCCCAGGCCCCCAGGCTCCACAAGAGCATCATCATGCTGTCGTGGGCTCTGGACTGGGCACACTCAAGTGTGCAGTGAGCTTGGACAGCTCACATCCTCTTTGGGGTCCCAGTTGCCTCATCTATAAAATGAAAGAGCAGATTGAAGAACCTTTAAGATCTTCCCAGCTTAGAAATCCCACAAGCAAACCATGATAGGATGGAGCCTCCGGACATGGGCTCCGGGTCAGGCTGGCCCAGTTCCGCCGCCTGACCGCTCAGCTACCTGAGCCTGGCTTCCTTCGTCCGGTCAGTCCGGGGTGGTGGCAGTTCTCCCCTCACAAGGTGATTGTAAGGAATAAGTGAGATAATACTTAAAGTGCTTACTTGGCACAGCACCTACAACGTATTTAAACCGAAAAAATAATTTATTAATTACTGTAAAGGGAAATTTGGCTGACTTACAAGACAGCTTGACTTACAAGATTATTACTGTTTTGAACATACCCATCATGGATGTTTTAATGTATGTACAACAGCTCAAAATTACACATGTACAGATTCACACACACAGCCCTTTACTCAGAAATGTGCACTCACACCCATAACGTTGGCTTATTCACTCACACACATGCCTCCTCCCCGACACACTTCTTGTCTCCCCTTCTCTCCCACACCCTTGCACACATGTGAATGCATATGCGTGCAAATCGCACACACGTGCTCTCGCCTGCAGCCCTGCTAGTCTACTGGACCTTGGCCTTCATCACCAAGACCATCAAGTTTGTCAAGTTCTATGACCACTCCATCGGCTTCTCACAGCTGCGCTTCTGCCTCACGGGGCTGCTGCTGATCCTCTACGGGATGCTGCTCCTGGTGGAGGTCAATGTCATCAGGGTGAGGGTAAGCAGGCCACTCCTGGGCCACCCCAGCCACCCACCTCAGGACACACCTGGGCCAGGGTGGAACTTCCGATCAGTGTTCTGCTCCTGGGTGTGGGCCCCCACCCTGCTTCTTAGCCGAGCCCTAGAAGGAGTCAGCCTCTTTTAGCGGCCCCCAAAGGGGAGTTGAGACCAGTAGGAGAGGTTCGGGAGGAACATTCTGTCTGGTCCAGCTGCCCTCTACCCCAAGCTCCCAGAGGGAATGGAAGTGATAGGAAGTGTTAGCCAAGGTTGAAAGATTCTGTGTTTAATCCCATAGGGAGGGAAAAGAGCTTCGAGTACTGGCTTCTCTGAGCTCTGTTGGTGGTGGTGGTGGTATTGTTTTGGGGGAGGGGAGTTATTTTAATGTATTCATATAGTTACGCATATACCTGAATGAGTAAATGTGGCTGCATACATGTCTTTTGTCTTGTTTCATTATCATTTTTGCTTACCCCCTTTCCCTCTCTCCCCTCTCCCTACCCTACACTCCCTGGACATTTCCCTCCCCAGGTAACCCAGATTAGCAACCTCATATGTGCCCTTCCACTCTTGGTTTTATTAATAGAATACCATATTCATGTATCTATTTAAGGTTCTTTTTTCTCAACACATATAAAAGTTTTTCCTCTCAATATTCATTTTATAAAAATAGGATCATCTTGTACACAGTTTTCTGCATCTTGTTTTCCTCACCCAACAGCTATCTCTTAGGACACTCCAAGTCTGGTATGGCTAATTTAGTTTTCTTAATGGCTGCATAATATTCCATCAAGTAGATGAGCAATAATTTCTTCAGCCATTACCCAATTGATGGGCCTTCACTTCATTGCCAAGTTTCTGCCTTCACAAATAATGGTGTATTAAACAGACTTATATCTTTATGTATCGCTGCTTTTATTTCTGTGGGAGAGAGTCCAGGGAGCGGAGTTGCTAGTTCAAATGGTCTGTGTGTTTTAAATTTCAAGGAGTGTTGCAGATCACCTTCCAGAAAGACTATAATCTACCAGCAATGAATAAGAAAACCCTCTCCCTGCCTCCAACGAGCAATGGGCCAGCCCCATTTGGGCTGATGAGTATCAAGTACTACTTGAATTTGCATTTCTCTGACACCCCTGTTTTAGTTGGCTATGTACAAGGTACAAAGGCCAACTACATTCCCTGCCTCAAATGACCCTCACAGCACCCCAGGGATGTGACTACCACCCACTTTTCAGACAAGGAAACATTTGAGATGAGAACTTGTCCAAAGACACCTTGCTAGTAAGTGGAGGAGGCAGGATTTGAGCCAAGGTTTGCATGACTCCACGTTCTGCAAACCCTACATGAAACATGGTCATGTCCTCAGATCTGTGATATGGTATATGGGAGATTTCTGCTCCTCCCCAATCCAACTTCAACCCAACCCAACCCAGCCAAGGGGATTCAGAGTAGACCTCAAGGAAGAGTTACAAGTCAGGAGGCCCTGGCACTGGTAGCCAAGATGTGCGGAGTGATCCTTCTCCTGGGAATAGGCAAGAGATAGCCCCATATGTTAGAGGTCAGGGTCAAGGATGGGATGCCACAACTCCAGATCTTTTCTGGGGCAAAGTGGAGAGGGGTGAGAAGTTGCATTTACCTGTCCCCGGTGACCCATGTACCCCACAGAGATATATCTTCTTCAAATCACCAAGGGAGGTGAAGCCCCCTGAAGACCTACAGGACTTGGGGGTACGCTTCCTGCAGCCCTTTGTGAACCTGCTGTCAAAAGGCACCTACTGGTGGATGAATGCTTTCATCAAGACTGCCCATAAGAAGCCCATCGATCTCCGAGCCATTGGGAAGCTGCCCATTGCCATGAGGGCCCTCACCAACTACCAGCGGCTCTGTGAGGCCTTCGACACCCAAGCGGTCAGTGAGGGCCCTGCCACACCATCCATTCCCCTCCCTCCAGGTTAGAGTCACAGATGGGGACCTCAGAAGGCATCACGTCAAACCCCCGGTAGGGCCCACTGAGGAGAAGAGGCTTGCATAAGTCACACAGGGAACCGGGGACAAATCCAGAAGTTAAGGTTCATAGGACGGTCCCAGCTAGAACAGCCCTTACAATTTAGGTCATCTGAACTAACACCCTCATTGTCCAGATGGGGGAAACTGAGGCCCTGAGAAGGGAAGTGACCCCACTGAATTCCCTCATGTCCTAAGTTCTTCCTTCTAGAGCTCAGTGATGAGAAAGGTGGGAATTTTCACCCATTTTAAAGGGGGGATTTAGTGGCCTGATACTTTTAAGAACTCTTAAGCTGAGCCAGGCAGGGGTCTCCCTATCTCACTGCCATGGAAACGGAGACCCCAAGAAAGGCCGTGACCTGCCCAGAGCTGGGCCACAGCTGGTAGGTGGCAGAACCAATCTCCCAACTCCCAGTCCCATGTTCCCTCACTGCCTCTGTGCTAGCACAGTGGGGAGACACTGAGGCAGATGCATTCGCAGGTGGTGACAAATGAGGGTGCCACCTGCCACTTCCTCATTGCAGTGCTGTGCTCATCACATCGTCCCTGACCAGCTGTGTGACCTTGATCGAGCACCTGGCCTCAGTTTCCCCATCTGGACCATGTTGGTGTTGATAGGGCCCACCTAACTGTGCACTTGGTGACTCAGTGATTTCTTCTGGAGTTCACCTGTTTACAGCAAATATGGCCACTGGGTTTCCCCAGGCAGTAGGAGCCAGGGACTTCCTGGGAGGCCGGGCCCTGCCGTGAACGGGCCCTCGGCCCTTCTGACCTGGCCGTGGGTTCTCTCTGGGCAGCAGAAGGACTTGCAGAGCACGCAGGGGGCCCGGGCCATCTGGCAGGCGCTCTGCCACGCCTTCGGGAGACGCCTGGTCCTCAGCAGCACTTTCCGCATCTTGGCTGACCTGCTGGGCTTCGCCGGGCCACTGTGCATCTTCGGGATTGTGGACCACCTTGGGAAAGAGAACCGTGTCTCCCAGCCCAAGGTAGGTCACCCTAGCGGGAGAGCAGAGCACCCTTTGGAAGATTTTCCCTTGTACATGAGAATGTGCAAGAGGTCAACGTGTGTGCACGTCAGCTGCACTGGGTCAGCTCCCCACACTGGCACAAAGCCCTTGGCAATATCTCCCTCTAGAAGATGCTCTGCATCCGGTTAACAGAAATGCCAGGAGGCAAGCTGGTGCCCCAGGGAGACTTACGGTGCCCTGCTCTCCTCACCATGTCATCACTGCCATAATACCTCTCCCAGGTATTAGTCATTCAGAAAGTTGTAGGAAGTGCATTCGTTTACTCTGCGTCTAGGGCCTCTCTGATTTGTTGAATATGTTGGCTTTCATTTACATCCTCTTTGTAGACTCCAAATAACTTCCCATGATCTGACTGCTTCAGTCTGTACATTCTGGCGTCCAGGTTCCACAGGTGCAGCTTGGAGGCTGCTGTTGGGGTGAGGGGCGAGGGAATCCTCCATGGGCTTCTCCCCCCAGTTCCAGATTTCACGCAAAGCTGCCCCAGTTTTATGAATATGTTGGACTTTCCCATTAAAAATTCTTTGACAAAAGGATTCCATGTCTTAAAAATACTTCAAACTCATTGGACTAGATGGTATCTAATGGCCTTTGCAGCTTTAAAGATGCTACAGAAATGTGTTGGACCAAAGAGGCAGGAAATCTTTCTGGGGGGTTATTTTCCCTGCTTGGGGCAAGAGCATCCACACTGGGGATGGGGTGGGGTACTTAATTCCTTCCTCTGTTTCTTTGCCGCCATGCTGGTTCAGATGGTCACAAAATTGAAAACTTTTCACCATTAACAAGACTCAGAGTTTTATTTTCCCAGCAGGAATATCATTATAAACTTTTAACCACAAACAGTCCAAAAATGAGGCTGAGAATTGCCAATTAGAGATCTTAATGATTTATGACACTCCCTTGTGTCACACTATTCACCTCATTGGCTCTAAGATCGCAGAGAGCATTTAATCCTCGGGAGGTTTATATTAATTTTTCCCAGGGGTACAATTAACCAGCTGAGCACTTCTGGTCAGGAATATGAGACACTCCAAGTCTGTTTGTCTGATTTATTCAGCAAACATTTATCAAACCCTACTGTGTGCCAGGCCCGGGTTGGGCTGTGGGAATCCAGAGGCAGTGGTTATGATGGGGCCTATTAACTATAATAACAACCACGTGCTGACCAATTAACGCATGCCTGGCTGCTTGTGGGAGTTACCCATGTGCTGTCTCCTTTCACGCCTAACACAACCTTTTAGGGTAAGTACTTTTTTTTTTTTGGTAATAGCTTTATTGGGATATAATTCATATACCATACAACTCACGAGGTAGGTATTTTATCCCCATTTTACAGACAAGGGACTTGAGGCACAGAGAGGTTAGAGAGTAACTTTCCCTAGGGTTTCTCAGCTACTTTGTGACAGAGTTGGGATCTGAGTCCAAGTCTCTTTCACTCCAGAGTGTGGGCACTAGAACTGTCATGCTAAACTGACTTACTATTATCAAGCCATCACCTCTGGCTCCAAGGACTGTGAAATCCAATGGAGGAGAGAAATCCAAATAAAAGATTTTTCTACTGTGTGTTAAACACTGCTATTAGGGCGTATATCCAGGGAACTGTGGGAAGAGGGAGTGACTAACTCAGCCAGTGGTCATGGACAGCTTCATAAAGGAACAAGTATTTGCATGGGGCAGGAGTTAGCCAGGCTCAGATGGGCAGATTTCTAGTTCAACAAGAATGTGAGGACTCTTCTTGCTTGTTTAGACCTTGATGGTTTTTGAGGCCTTCTCTGGTTTTTGAGCCTCTGAACTGTACTTGGCCCAAAAAGGGAGAGAGGAAAGGGCGGCTTCTCTTGTCTACAAGAGTGTCTCCTTCAGTTCTAGTCTGACCGTAGAGGACTCCAGAATATCCTACACTGATAATCCCACAGAAGCAAGAGCCCGCTGCAACTATCAGGAGGGAAGCGACACTGGCCAGAGCCCTTCTCAGCTTGTTCACACCATTGTCCGCTTCCTGTGTTTCCCAAAACTCTGGTGGGGTTCTCCTAGAGAGAGAACTCTGAGGCAGGATGTGCCAAAGAGGTAGGGAGAACAACACTTAGCATTGTGGTTCATCTGAACGTCTCTTTTCTCTTTATTTATATACCAACCCTGGGATTTACTGCCCTCTCATTGGAATGCTCTTGTCCTGGTTCTTTGTGAGTCCGTAAATCCCCGAGACAGATGGCTCTGCCTCAGTGGCAGCAGGCCTTATCAGATTTAATATTTGTTCCTGCAGCCCAAAGGCAATCAGCAAATTACAGACATTGAAACGAGAGGTGAAAGTAAATATAAGTCTCCAGTGTCAGCAACAAAGAATCCTCAATCGTGTGGTTGCCTGGGATATGGCTTAATTCTCATTTGGGCTTCTGCCTCCAGAAAATGGGGGAGAGGGGTCATTTACTGAGGTCATTTGGTTCATCCCCCTGCCTCCCAGCAGCTGTCACCTAGAGACAGGTGCTGTTCTGGTCTTTATGAACCTACGAGGAAGCTCTTCACGAGCAGCCCTCTGTAAGAAAGCCTTTCTTTGGGTTCAGCCTCCATCCGTGCTGCTCAGACCGCACAGCAGGGCACCATTGTTTACTTCATTGTCAGTGGCTGCCCTGTCCTGTCTTCCCTTTCCAGGACACTCACAGTTGGCAAGAATCACACTGCCCTTGGAATCCGCGAGGACAAACATCATTTCTTCTTTAATTCCACACTCCTGTCTCCTCTGCCACTCCCTTGGGAAAGCTGAGACCCAGGCTGGGTGCAGCCCATGACCTCTCTCTCTCTCCAGCCCCCTCTCCAGCCTAACCCCCACCCACAATCTGTCACCTGCCAAGGATGCCACTGATCTGGCTGCAGGGCAAGGGAACTGGATTCGTAAAGAACTGCCAAGCTCTGCTCTAGGCTGTCAGCTGAGCAGAGAAAGAACAGTGTGGCTTTGGTCTGAGGGCCAAAGCTTCCAAAAGCCTCTAACTTCAGAGGGGAAACGTGTGTGGGTTCGTGAGTGTGAAAGTGTTTGTTTCTGAATGGGTTCTCCTGGGAACCGTTTATAATTCTGTATGTATGTCCTTCTATTTGTCCTGTGTCTCTTGGTTTCTCTTTTTCCATGTGTGTCTATGTCTTCATTTGGGTACACGCATTTGTAGCTGTCACTGTGGGTGACTGGTGTAAATTGATATACATTTCTGTGACTTTGTGATGTCAGTATGTGGGTTGGTCTCTTCATGACAATGCCCACACAGCTGCTCTGGGCTGGCATGCCTCCCTTCATCTCACTAGCCCCTCTCAGCCCCCAAGACTCAGCTTAGATGTCACCTCCTCCAGGAAGACTCCATCTGGTTGGATGAGGTGCCCCTCCTTTGTGCTCCCGTAATAGCCTGGGCTTGCAGCATCAAACCCCCCTTGTCTCTTTCCCAACTCGACCCTGAATCCCTGAAGACAGGAACTGCATTATCTGACCTCCTTGTGCTCAGTACCCAGCTCCATGTCTGACACTCAGGGGCACAGGAGACATGAGTATTCAGGGAATCATACAGAAGCACTCACCTGCTGAGCGCTTATGCTTACTAGATACCTTTACCTGCAATGTTACACTGAATTCTCACAACAATTCTCTGGGTAGAAACCCGCTGTGGCCTCATTTTATACTGAGGAAACTGAGGCTCAGGGAGATTGAGGTACCTTACATAAGGACACAGTGGTTAATATATAACGAGTCAGGACTCAAACTCAGATACGGCTAACATCTAAGTCCAGGCTCTAAACCACCATGTTAAATGGTTAAAGATGGATGGGTGGGTACGTTTGTCCATGAGTGGTCAAAGGTAATTGTTATTGCTTTTTCCCAGGGCCTTCCAGGGCTGGGACCTATGGGCAATTGACTTCTGGCTCCTGCCCAAATAAGAAGCAAAAGCCCACATGATCCCTGTCCATTAAGCCCTAGAGAACAAGGGAAGAGGGCCTTTCCAGCCATACCTCTGGCCAGGCAAGGTAATGGGGGTCAGAACTGTAGAGTCAAGAGTCCTAGGTTCTAGTCCTACCTGTGGAATGAACCAGCTCAACTGCAAAATGGGCAAGTGTATAACTTCTATAGAAAGCAGATGGAGGAGGAAGAGCATATGCATTGATTAATTTAAAATACATATTGAGCCTGGAAACCCCTGGAAACAAACACTTCCCTGAGAGCTTGTGAAAGTGTGAGACTAGGGCATCTGATCTTCCGAAGCATTTAACTCCCACCAGATGTCCAGTTGTAGGTCCTTGGCCTTTTCTCTCCAGCCTTCAAAGTGTTGGGCAATGTCCATGCCCTCACACCCATTTAAAGCTTCCCAGGGCCTGCCTTCCTTGGGCAGGACCCCGGGTCCCTTTGGCTAGTCTAGTACCCACTTCTTAATAAAAACTTAGCTATTCTGGGCTCCATCTCTTTTAAGCTGTCTCTTTGAAGAGAGATCTAATAACACCCTAATGACTTAGACCTGCAGGGAGATCTTCATCTTAATAGGCCACAAGAAGTTGATCCAAAGAAATAGAGTTTCTGCCCCAATAGTATGTGTGTTGTCGGGGGAAAGGGTCAAGGTTTTGCCTTTAAAGCTGTGAAAAAGGGATTAGTTGCTTTGCTAAAAATGTACAAATAATGAGCGTATTTAACAAATACCACCCATACTCTAACCAACATATGTGATCAGGTGATTTTTCGAGTCCACATTCTCCAGCCCACGTGTTTTCTGATCATCGAGAGACAGCACGTGCGTGGCACACTCGAGAGCTTTCGTAGCGGTCAGTGTTCCCATGAGCATCAGAATATACCCAACTATTCCCTGTGGATGCACATGGACATGGCTTTTCCCCTCTCCCTCTGCTGTAACCCAGGGATAGAGCACTTTCATTTCCTGATGTTAAATGATTTCCTTTGGGGTAAGTTCCCAGGATGTGCTTTGTTGCTTTAACATAATGGACTCCATTCTCCAGAAGTGGGTCTCTGTGGAAGATGGTAGAACCGAAGAATTCCAAAGTGTGTTAAATAGGACCAGGTCTTCCCAAGCCCATGTGCCTTCATCTTTGACCCAGAACCAGCCACGTGGCCGTGGGTCTGTCCCCCACAAGCTTGTAGCTGACAAGAGGAGACTCGAGGTCAAGAGGCCGGGTGAGGCTTGGGTAGTGGATCTAGGGATGTTTTTGGCATCACACAGGTTCCTGTTCATGTTCATGTGTTCTGCCTTATCAGCATGTGACCTCGAGGCAGCCACATAACCATGCTGAAACTCCATTTCCTCGTACATAAAATTAGGCTCATAATGGTATTCTCATTGGTGTATTGCGAGGATGGAGTTCTGCACCTGAGAAATACTGTGTCCTGCCCCTTCCTTCCCTGCAAGGTCAGGTCTCAACCCCTGCAGCCTCATTTTAAGGTCCATTTTGCTGCTTCCAACCCCCCCCCCCCCCCCGCCACCACACACACACATACCTCCTTCCTTCTCCCTCTGCCTTTCCCTCTGGTACTTTGATAAATGAGCCAGAGTCGGGGACTTCAGGCCTTGGTAGGCCTTCCTCTAGGAGACTTTAATTGTCTCTCTGTGCCTGCTTCCTGCTGTCCCCAAAAGGAAAAGACTTCTGTCCCACAGAGCCAGGGAGAGATAGCTGTAAGTTCCATGAAGCAGTAAGAGCTGATTGAGAAGGCCCAGTTGAAATGAGAGGCAAGATCTTTTGTACCATCAGACCATCAGAAAGCTCTGTATCCAATGATCCAGGAATTTCTGACTCTAGGAAAAAGACCCCTCTTGGCGTTCTGACCCCTTGGGCCTGATCCTGGCCAGAGACGTGCCCTCAGACTCCTTCTCATCACTTTGTTCCCACCACCCTTCACCCTGCAGCAGCTCCCATACCCTGCAAATAGCTTTCAGAGTTCAGGGCAGAGTCTCAGGAAGGGGAGAGTGCTGTCTTCATGGAAACATTGATGTGGTTCTGCTGGGGAGCAAAGGACTTAATCAGGATCAAAGTTTTCCTGGGAGCTGTTGGTGCTGAATTTGGAAACAGACATGCTGTTGTTTCCTGGTATCTTTAGCAACAGAGTCAAAACGTTTGGGTTTTTTTCCCCAGTGCTTATCATCTGAGATCTTGCTGGAGGTGTAGCAAGAGGACAATTTAAAAGGAGGTCCTGGGAGACCATGAGGCCAGGGGGGCTTCTGAAATCTTCTCAGTCCATCAGAGGTGATGAGTTTCCACCTCGCCTGGGAGCACTACAGTTTTCCCACTGGCCTTTTCTCCCCAGAAATTTCTACAGGGCTGGCTGTTGGTGAGTGTAGGACAAGACCTCAGCTCATTCTGGGTTTTTTTGTAGCAGAGAACACACATTGTGGGATTTGCTCAAGCAGTTCTGATTTTGGCTGCTCTGTGATTTGCTCTATTTATTCTTGTTCCATTCAGAGTGAGCTCCCCTGGGCCTGGTGGCCCCACAGCTGAAAGTCATATTTATGGGCACAAGGTTAGAGCTGGGCCGCACTCTGTTCCCCTAGGTAGGATGATGAAGAGGGTATAAGCAACCCTCCCTGTGGCTAGAAGATGTTTAGTTGGATTTATCAGTCTGATTTTGCCCTTATACACAGCAGCATAGACTTTGCAAGCATGGAGGGTCCTATAATAATGGCCACCATGGCATACTAACAGGTGATAATGGTGGTCATCTCCGACTTCTCTTTCCCACAGAAGCAATTTCTCGGGGTTTACTTTGTCTCATCCCAAGAGTTCCTTGCTAATGCCTACGTCCTAGCCGTGCTTCTGTTCCTCGCCCTCCTACTCCAAAGGACATTTCTGCAAGCATCCTACTATGTCGCCATTGAAACTGGAATTAACTTGAGAGGAGCAATACAGGTACTTGGCTAATGATGTTTTCACTTCGCAGTAAAAACCACATTATTCATCCTCACAGGCACTCGAGAATAATTCTGCGGTGAGTTTATCTTTTTGTTGCTATTGCCCTTTAGCAGTGCTTTGAAACAATAACTGTTGACAAAGCAGTGTAGGAGGGTAGAAAGTGCCTTGGGCTGGACTCAGGGAGTGTAGGGGGCCAGCCCTGGTTCTGCCTGGCACTGGGTCTGTGATTTCACCTGCTCGGCCTTGACTGGGACAGACATCACTGATGGGTCCCCTCACTCTTTCCTGCTGAATGCACATACAGACTCAGAATCCTTCTCCAGATTCTGTTCCAGGGGTCTGCCACTGGTCTTCTTTGGGTGCAAAAAAAGAAACGAGTTTGACATACCAGAACTAGATAAGCCTCGAATATTGATTTGAGCTCTTAAATCTTGGGTCGTAACAAGAGAGATTTATCTGGCCCAGTGAGTCCCTTGGGTCTAGGTCCTCACTCCTGCCCCCTATGGCTTCCTTCTCAGCATGGGTTAAAATGATGATCAAAATCAGGAAGGATTCAGGGCACTTTTAAGCAAGGCGGTGATGAGAGTTGTCTAAGCCCTAGTGTTTTCTTTAGAATTTTGGTTCCACTGTTGAGATGAGGAGACCCAGTGTGATAGTGGTTTAAATAGCATAAAAGTTTGTTTTTCACACTGAGTCAGGGCTGGTATGGCAGCAGCATGCTCATCAGAGACCTTGGCTCCTTCTGGAATGCTGCTTTCATGTGATTTTTGTCTTATGGTTGAAGGTGGCTTTTGGCATTGTCACTATTAGGCCTACACTTAAACCAGCAAGAGTAGAAAGGTGGGGCAACAGAAGGGAGTGCTGCCTTCTTTTAAAATCATAACACAGAAGTTGCACATATTCTCTCCCATCCCATCGATGAGAAATTGGCCACCAGGCCATACCTAGAGAGGCTAGAATTTGTGGTCTTTATTCTGGACAGCCCTATATGTCCCCTAGAAATTCTTCTTGTGAAGAGGGGAGAATGGATCCTGGGGGACAATTAGTTGATTCTGCCATACCCGGAAATTCCCATGAAGTCAGTAGAACACTCGGAAGCTGTGACCAAACCCAAAGCCACCTCATACTTCAGAACAGAAATGTTACTCAGATTTTTAACACCAACCGGTCCCTTGGGAGCCCAGGATCAGAGGCTTTACAGAAAAGGGACTGAGAGGAGAAGGGGATGGCCTGGGCTGGGTCCAAACTCCATTTATCTTAGTATAGTCCATGTGAATGGCGCCCGCCCCCGAGTTGTGTAGTACACAGCCTGTGCAACTGTACATGACAATGCTGTCCATCCCCAGTGGTTTTTCACTGAGAAAACAGTCATTTCCTCAGGAATGTCATCATATGAGAACAGTGGAAAGAGCCCAGGAAATCTAAGGCCCTCTGAGATTCCTAGGGGCTCAGAGCTAGGAAGAACCAAGCTATTCCTCAGTTCAGAAAACCTCTCTGAAAGGTTTTTTGTCCAGGTTCTGCACAGACTGGCAGACACATACCACCATAGACCACCGTAGACGACAGTGAGTTTTGTAGTCAGTTTTGTAATTAAATCTTTCTGTTTGTATGTCATAAATTACACACTGGCCCAGTATTTTCCAATTACACTAAAAGAGCCAAAAATGGGTTTTAAATGTATTAGCCTGTAATTTTTTTTTTTTTTTTAAAGATTTTATTTATTTATTTGAGAGAGAGAGAATGAGAGAGAGAGCACATGAGAGGGGGGAGGGTCAGAGGGAGAAGCAGACTCCCTGCCGAGCAGGGAGCCCGATGTGGGACTCGATCCAGGGACTCCAGGATCATGACCTGAGCCGAAGGCAGTCGCTCAACCAACTGAGCCACCCAGGCGCCTGCCTGTAATTGTTTTTATCGAACTGTCTGATCCAGGAGCGCTAAATTCATATGCTATGAAAAGAAAATGCTAGCATTGATTGTGGAAACAAATTAGAAAAACAAATCTTTTTTTCAGAGCTTTACATAAAATTATAGATAAGGGTCCATGTCTTCATGAGTTTGAGAATAACCACAGTTCTGGCATGAAATGTTATTAAGCAAAATTTTTGTATTAGATACATAATTTTTTGACATACGCCAGCTATTAGTCAGTTGCATATTTCTGTATATCCTGGTCTTTACTGAATAATGCATTCTTTGGTAGATTACTCTATGTTCCTACTTCACTGAAACTAGATTTATTATTATTCTTTGAAGACTGATTTCACATAACCTAGGCTGTGCATAGATCTGTCAAAAATGTCATTGCCATTATTTTACCCATGGTGTATATAAACTCACAAAAAGACATAGAGTAGGTTCATGCTTTAATCAAACCTGACCCGCAAATAACCTGGGTTTCACAAAAGATGAATTAAGGGAGCTGGGAATCCACCTTATAACAAATGCACAATAGAATTTCATTTAAGAGCAGGCATCCCTAGGGCATTGAAGATGGGAATGCATTTTTCCTTGTTTAAGAGCACACACCCTGAAAATTGCCATCTTTCTAGGAGGCCTGACCACTCTGCACAAAGAGCTTTTAGGTTCAGAGTTCTCCCATTACTATGGCTGCTCCCCATCTGCCCTGGAGAGACAGAACAAGGTGCTCTGGGTAGCTGAACTCCCAATGATGATGGGGCTGATTGACACTTATATGTCCCGTCTCACATAAGACCTTCCCAGGCTGACCGCCTGTTTTGTTTCAAGGCTCAATTAAGACAGGACTTGGCCTCAGAGCATACCCCCGCCCCCAGCTGAAGATAGCCACATTAATCCAGACAGCTGCCCCACTTTATCATTTTTATGGCTCTGAAGTGTGTTCTCCACTGGCTTCTGGCAAATCAAGAATACAACTGGACCTGAAGATCTGCTATTAAGATTTAAGAGCTAATTAAGTCCTGTCCCCAAGGGAGAGGTCTTGCTTTCCTGGGGGAAAGTAGCTTGCCTTGCCAGCATGGATTCCTCATTTGAATGCTGCCTTTCTGACTTGCTTGATCTAGAATCAAAGCCCTTTACCTCTCTGAGCCTTAATTACCTCATGTGTGAAATTGGAACACTCATTTTCCCCACTCATTGCCCCCTTACAGAGCTGCTCTGTAATGTCTGAGAAAGTACTGGCCCATTGTAGACACATGGCATCTGGGAGAGGGATTAGGACGATGATGATGACAAATGTGGAACACTCTGCTCTCATTTCCAGACCAAGATTTACAACAAAATTATGCACCTGTCCACCTCCAACCTGTCCATGGGGGAAATGACAGCCGCGCAGATCTGCAACCTGGTTGCCATCGACACCAACCAGCTCATGTGGTTTTTCTTCTTGTGCCCAAACCTCTGGGCTATGCCAGGGCAGGTAAGGGCTGTGTGCCAGCGTTGGGGGTGGAGGGCACAAAGTCAGAATCTTCTAGGACGTGCCCGGTGACTAGGAGCGCACCATCTTCCATTCCATGTTTGCCTGCACCTTCCACCCTTTTGGGGTCTCCATGGGGTATACCCCTGGGTCCCTGTACTATCTCACACTCAGCAAATGGTCTAGCCATCTCTCTCGTCATTAAGGCTTTAAAAAAAGCAGCCAACCTTTAAAAAAGTATAGAATAATCATATGTGGAACACTTTTGCAGACCTTAAAAGTTATGTAGCCACAAAGTACTTAATTACATTGAAAAATGTTCATGATGTATATTTAAGCCAAAAAAAGTTACAAAATAGTATATGCAGTGAGCTTCGCACTGAATTGGAATGTATGTATATATACATATTTGCACAGATACACGCAGGAAAAAGAACTAGAAGGCCACATGGTGGGATTACGGTAATTTTTATTTTCTTTATGCATTTCTAAATTCTCCAATAAACGTGTATTATTTTTGAAAATCAAAGCCATGATTTATTTCTAAAGCCAGACAACCTTTGGGGCTGGCTCTGAAGGAGGTGGCATTCTCTCCCAACGATAGTAGGCGAATCCTCAGCATGGCTTATCTGACCCCTGGGCTGGTCTGCTCTTTCATCTGAAGCTTCTCCCATGGAGCCCATGCTTCACTCTGGTGCTCAGACCAGAAGTGGGAATCCCAGAGCACCTGCAGGCTCCAGAGAGACTGCCTGGTAGAGAGGATAGTGTCTGGGCTTTGGTAAAACAGGTTGATTCAAATACTTAACCTGTCTGAGCCTCAGTTTCCTCATCTATGAAATGGGCATGATTCCTACCCTTTGGGGTTGCTATGATGATTCAATTAGATGATGTAAGTAAAGCGCCAAGCAGAGTGCCTGGCACAGAGTAGTCACTAAGTAAATATCAGATCCCTCGAAATTGCACACTTTGATGTGAGTGAGGACTTTATCGGTCCAGAATCCATTGTTCCTTGGGATGCAAATTCCATAAGCCTTAATCTCAAGTGATTTTTATTGGTCCTTCTTATCTGTAAAGCTTATATTTGAAAGACATTAAAGGAAAATAGAAGAAGAGACTTGCACAGGGAGTCAGCTAGGCATCTTGATGGGGAGGTAGGGCAGGGAATCTGATGGCCCTTTTTATGGGGACAGCCCTATATGCCATCCCCTATTACCACTTACCCATGCCTAGACCCCTGTGCACCCTCCTTCTCTGCCAAGATGGATCGGTGACTACAGAAACTATAGAAGGGCCTAGAGAGCTCATCTAATATAGTTACCAGACTTTTATCCACAAGAACGCTTTTTGTTATGTCCCCTTAAACCACCTCCTTTGAAAGAGTTTGTCCACCAAACCTACTGTATTGTCATCATTACTATTACTTATAACGTTTATGGCACATACATCGTTGCTAACGATACTAACGAATAACGCTTGCCCCAGCCTCTCTTGCTTGTGCAGTTAACCCTCCCAACAATGGGGCATGGTAGTTTTATCTCCACGAATCACTTACCTTTGCTTATTTATCATGAAGTATCATTTGGTTTTCCATTTTTAATTCCTTAAAGGCTATACCTTTGCCACTGAGAAGAGGTTTCAGCAGCCCTCAAGACCCAATGTTACTACCCAGAGTCGACCCAGCGCCTTCAACCTAGTCAGGATGCTCTGTGCAGCCTGGCTGGCCACAGGCCATGCGGCTTTTGAGCATACTCAAACCAGCTCAGGAGCTCCACTGCTTTATCCCCAAGGCGCTCCTTGATTTCTAATGTTTGTTTTTTTTTTTTTTGATCACATATACTTTTTAAAAGAACAGCTTCATTAAGATATAATTCACCCACTTAAAATGTCCACCTCCAACCTGTCCATGGGGGAAATGACAGCCGCGCAGCTGTCATTTCCCCCATGGACAGGTTGAGTGGGTTTAGCATATTTGGAGCTGTGCAGCCGTCATCACCATTTTAGAACACTTTCATCACCCTGGAAGGAAACCCATGCCCATTGGCAGTCACTCGTCATCCCCTCTCGCAGCCCTAGGCAACCTCTGATCTACACATACTTTTGAAAATCTAACGAAACCTTCTCAGAAAAACCAATGTGCATTCACACATTTTGCCTACAATTTCAGGGGCTTTGCTGGCCCCCTGAAGCTTATGAACACCATGTTAAGGAACTTGGCCAGAGTGGGGACTTCTTTGATTCCCCATCCCACGGGCGCTGGAGGCCTGGAGAGGGGGTGGGCCGCACAGTGAGCCGGTGGCAGCGCTATTCCCAGGTTATCTCCTTTCTGTGGTTCCCTAGTGACAGAGTTCCCATAAGGCCTATTTATTTTTTTGTTTGTCTGTTTGTTTGTAAGAAGAGGGTTGCCGCCCAGTCTTGATCTCTAACTACATGCCAGGTATTATTCTAGGTACTTATTATATATATTCATTTAATTTTCACAGCAGTCCTGCTAAGTGGGCATTAAAATCCCCATTTTAAGGATGAAGAAGCTGAAACTCAGAGAGGTTAAGTAACTTACTAAGATTGCACAGCTAAGTGCTGGGACTGCATTCAAACTCAGGCCTGCACACTCCAGGGCCTACGATCTCCCCACTACTATACTAGATCACTTTCCTAACTTGCAAATAGGGGCTACAATAGCCCTTGTGTTCCCCACCTTTGCTTTGCATACTCAGAATCCCTGATTTCTGGTCTATTCTTCCAGGGGGTCCCTGAGACCCCTGCAGAATAGAGGCGTGGACAGAAGAATGTGGGGAGCATGACAAGGGGTGGGTGGAGGGTGAGAGGGAGGCTGGCAGAAGCAGCAGCTGTGTTTCCAGGTCCTGTTCCAGCAGCTGCCAGCGCTTGGAGGTGGTGGGGGTTTGGGCACCGACCTCCAGCAGGTGCCGTGGTGGTGACTCTGGGAGTGCTCTGGGAATTCCCTTGATGTCTGGATCTATAAGCTGCTGAACGATGCCCTGATTGCCTCCATATGAGGACAGCTAATGAAAAGACTGGATGCCAGGGATAATTTGGGGGTAGGATGATGCAAGCAGAGCCAGGCAGGAGTAGGAGGTTCTTTATTTCCTAACGTGCTCCTCTGCACCCCTGTGTCCGCATTTAACATCAGTGAAACCCTGGGAGACAGGGGGTGAAGGGGTCACTTAACCAGCCCCTAAGATCCTGCTAACACAAGAGGCATTCTGTGATTCAGAGAAATTACAGAGCCGCTCACCTGCTCTTCCGTCCTTGAGGTAGTGCGAGGAGCTTACTGCCAATTTCGTGCAGGGCTCAGGGAGTGCGGGGCCAACCCAGGCAGACTTTTTTTTCCCCCCAATTAAGGAAGACAGCACATCTGTTCCTTTAGAATAAGCCCTGAATTTAGAGCTGTCTGCCTCTGAAGGCAACCTGATAAATTGTCATCTCGGTGCTTCAGGGGCTGGCAAGAGTAATTTACACTTCTCATAAATATTCAGAAGCAGGCGGTCATTTGCATAAAGCTAGAAACAGAAGAATTCTCTTTTCAGAGAATACTTGCCAGAGTCACTAAAAAAGTGAAGATAACAGCCTTCATGTACATATGTAGATCTGTATTATAGATTATAAAGTGTATCTGCCGCTAAGAATTATAAAAACTTCTATTTTAATCCAAAGACCACTCAATGTACAGCATGTCACAAATTTAAGAGATCATTTTCATTTTCTTATATATGTAATAATTAGCTTAATAGAAGACAGTGCATATTTTATTTCTAAAAAGATGCCAGGAGGGGCGCCTGGGTGGCTCAGTCGTTAAGCGTCTGCCTTCGGCTCAGGTCATGATCCCAGGGTCCTGGGATCGAGCCCCGCATCGGGCTCCCTGCTCAGCGGGAAGCCTGCTTCTCCCTCTCCCACTCCCCCTGCTTGTGTTCCCTCTCTCGCTGTGTCTCTCTCTGTAAATAAATAAAGAAAATCTTTAAAAAAAAAAATTTTTTTTAAAGATGCCAGGAGCCTAAGAATGGAACTTGAACTCCCAGCCCCCGGACCAGTTTGTCCGGGGGGACGCAGCAGAGCCCCTGTGCTCCTACGTCACTTTTCTCCCCGCGGGCGGGAACTGTCAGCTTGGACAGCCAGCAAACAGAACAAAAGGTGCCGTTACACCCGTTGTGCAACCTCAGCTCTGAGACTCCCATCTGGAAGGTAGATTTGGAGAGAGTTAACGCCTCAGCGGGCTGGCAGATAAATGCAGTTAGCGATCAGCCCAGAAAGCCACTGCTTGTGCAGAGACCGCATCATGTTAATACCTCTTTCTGAAATTGCTTTGTCACACCTCCTCCTCTGGCCCCCGGGGACAGCTGGAAACAGCACCCCCTCCCCCAGGGCAGCCAGCAGGTCAGAGGAAACTCACCCCCGTGACCCTCCCTCAGATCATCGTGGGTGTGATCCTCCTCTACTACATCCTCGGTGTCAGTGCCTTAATCGGGGCAGCTGTCATCATCCTCCTGGCCCCTGTGCAGTACTTTGTGGCCACCAAGCTCTCCCAGGCCCAGCGGAGCACACTGGTGAGTGAGTGTCCTGGGCGTGCTCAGGCCCCCTTTCCCCAGCGTGTCCCATGTGGCTGCTTGCTTCCTCTCCCTGTACGTCAGTGAGGCTCCTCGCTCTTCCCCCAGATGCCGCCAAACAGCCACGCACAGGTGCACACACACGCACAGGCACACTCACTGGCCCTAAGCAGATCACTTCACTGGCCAGGCCTCGGTTTCTTTGTCTGTGAACGGGGATGAATGGAGAAGGCAGGGGGCATCCCCGTGGGCACAGGAGCTGGGCATTGTCTGTGAAACGGTGAGGGCATTGACTTGGCTCCTTCCTCTTGGGTGGGATGGGGGCAAAGGAGACTCCTTTCTGACTTGGTGACCCCTGGCAGGAGTATTCCAACGAGAGGCTGAAGCAGACCAACGAGATGCTCCGTGGCATCAAGCTGCTCAAGCTGTACGCCTGGGAGAACATCTTCTGCACCCGCGTGGAGAGGACCCGCAGGAAGGAGATGACCAGCCTCAGGGCCTTCGCTGTGTACACCTCCATTTCCAGTGAGTCCCCGCGACCAGCCAGCCCCATGCTCTGCTGCTTGCATGCTGGGAGAGGGTGTTCAGGGCTTGAGGCGGGGAGTGAAGGTGGCAGAAGCAAGAGACGTTGGCAGCACCCAATCCAGGGGAGCCTCAAACTGTCTCTTGGAGCAGAGCCCCCAGAAGTCACAGTGTCCTCAGTCACTTACCCAGCAAATGTATATCGACAGCCTACTGTGCACAGGGCACTGTCCTGGCCCTCAAGACACAGTGATGACAAAGACAAGGGAGGTCTTTTACACTCCACTGAACTGATCTCTTATCGGGAGGCAGCCGTACATTTACATAAACAGCAACAGTTTTGAATTCTTGGGGGTGTGAAGACTCACTGCCCTGAAGCAGCTACAAGGAAGCTTCCACCTACCTGGGGTATGAGGAGAAAGGTTCTTCTTAAAGAACAGAAGTTCAAACCTGAGGTACTCACAGATGTAGGGACTGAATCCAAGTAGTTAGGAAACCCCAAGCCCAGAATATATGTACAGAAAAAAAGACCAAAACTGGTAAAACTCCCAGGTCCTAGCAGACACACATATTACAAGTACTTTCCAGAGAATATGGGGCTCCACCAAAGAAAAATGTACCACCCGAGTATGAGCCATCAAATGCAAAACAACAGGAGAATTATTCCCTCAATACCTGGAAATGATAGGACAGTCTGAAAAGAGATCATAAAATAAGCATGTTCAAAATAATTAAAGAGCTAAAGGAAGGTGTTAAACCAACAAGGTAAAACAGAAAAGTATCAGGGGGAAAAGAGTCAAAAGGACCTCTAGAAATTAAAAATTTGGTTGTCAAAATTAATTCGGTGGATGGGGTCCCCAGGTCAGGCCAGGGCTTATGGAGGTCAGGTGGCCGATGGAACCCTGGCCCAAGTTGATGTTACAGTTGGTCTAGGGGCTTCCGAGGACCCACCCTGTTGTGCTTAGTGCCCAAGTGCATGGTTGGGATGGAGATGGTTAGCAGCTGGAGACCTCACACTGGTTCCCTGGCCTGTCCAGTTTAAGAGCCAATGTGGTAGGAAGGGCCAAGGAGAGGCCCCGGAGAGAGGAAAAAAAGGAAACAAAAATGACTCAAGTGTAAAGTTTAAATGAATTAACATACCTGAAGAGAACGTTTGTGAGTTAAAAGACAGATCTGTGGAAGTTCCATAGAATGTGGCAAGGAGACGTAAAGAAAGTGTTTTCTGCCGGTTGAGAGAACCATTTTAGAGATGTGAAATGGGGGCCCGGAGCGGGGTGTTTTCCTGAGGTCACTCCTGAGGTTAATGGCATGGCTCAGACTAGATCCGCTGGAGGCTCGTGCTATTTTCCACCAACGGCTGGGCACCTACGTGGGGTGAGGAAAACTTAGGACACTATGGGGCTCCATTTTCAGACGATTTTCTCTGAGTAGGAAAGAAACAACCAAGAATGGGCTCTGATGGGCATGGGAAACAGGGGAGGAAGTTAGAAGAGATGCACTCAGCTGACCACCGCCCCCAGCTGAAGCGGGTTCTTTTGGTGTGCCAGGAAGAAACACTGCTGTGGGGGTCGCCGGGGGTGGGCCAGGAGTGGAGGGTGCACTGGGCGTGCCTCCCAGATAGGGTCATGGAGAATGAGACGGCCACTCAGGTCTTCTGTGTGTTCCTGGTGTTCATATTGTCTAAAGAGAGGGTCCGGTGGGGCCAGGTGGCCAGCATCCAAGCTGGAGTTTCTCCGAGGGCAGGGCTTACACTGAGCACCCCAAGTGTCCCACTCCCTGTGTCCATCCAGACCATGGTGTCCTATGGCCAGACCATCCATGGCACCAGTCATGGCATCTTTCTGCAGAGAGTCCTGCTAGGGCCTGCTTTTCTCAGAATGGAGTTGTGAACATGGCAGGCAGCGTGGCTTCCTGGATTCCTCACCGAGACACTCCAGGTGTCTCCCCTTGACCCTCAGCCCTGACCATGCGGTGTTCAGGGCCTCTGAGCACCCTCAGGCTGGGCACTCCACAGGATTGGTAGGAGAAATTGGAAAGGAATATGTGGGGAGCTGAGAGAAACCAGTGTCTGAGCCCCAGGCCCTCTTCCTGCTCCTCCCCGTCAGCTCTGCCTACCCCTGGGCCTGGTTGTGGTAACAGTAACCCCACACTGTGTATAACCCAGGTGAGGACACCTGGCTTCCAGACATCTCACCAATGGGAGCAGCTGCTGAGGTGGAGGAGGGTTTCCCCCCACAGCCGGGTGACTGCCTCTTCCAGCAACAGCATAACAGGGTGGGGTAGGGCAGGCTCCCCATTGCTGCGATGGGAGCTAGGGAGGGGAAGCAGCAAGGAAACTGGGGGCACTAGGGCCCCAAGATTCCTAGCAGCAAAGTAAGGTCATATCGATGGGGGCAGCTAACAGCTACTTTGCTCCGAGGAGGTGTATGCTCATTTCCTGCATTACAAACTACAAACGTATTGTATATAAACAACATTGTGTGATGCCTAGGTTCCCAGGTTAGCCCACCGAAGCCTATCTAGTAGGTGTTCTTTGTCCCATGAAGCCCTCAGAGGACAAGCCATGGCTTTGTAAAGGTCCTGGGGCTAGGAAGACGTGGGGGAAAGAAGATGCCATGTTGTCAGGGGCTGAGATGACTGTTAGGAGTGAGGGGCTCTGGAGCCAAGCAGGGGTCTGTCCAGGGCTCAGCGACCTAGAAGGATGAGCAGAACATCCCAGGCTGGTCCCTGGAAGAGGGCAGTGGGAGGAAAAGGGAAGTGCCCTCCGGGAGAGTGTTGAAAGCTAAGTGCTGTTTACTCCGTGTTTGCCCTTCCTGGGATTGGTCTGTGAGTCAGCCGTGGGAGGGGGGAGACGGGGCAGGAGGGGCGCCTCCTGGCTGCAGGTATATGCTGTGAGTGTGTTTTTGTTTACCTCCTCCTGGACTTCCTGCCTTCTGCTCCCTGTCACCAGGGATCAGGACATAGGTTCTTGGCTTGAGGTAATGGGGCGTCTTTCATTCTCTTCCCTGGCGCCAGGCGTGGGGTCCTGTCACCACAGGAGAGCCCCAGAGCCACTCTTCCTGCTGGGGTCCATCCTAGTGCCACCTGCTGGGCTTTCGGCATGGTCATCGTGTGCCCAGCAGTCAGACGGCTGGGCAGATTAGGGTACCTCTGACACTCTGTCAGATGCTCTCGCCATCAGAGCCCTGAGCTGGTACGGGGCAGGGCAGGGGGCTGGGAAGGAAATGGATACAGTTTCCCTACCATCAAAATCCAGAATTGAAGAAAAAGAGATACAGGTCACTCAGCGGGGGTTGAGTGAGCCTAGCCTGGGTGCCCAGCCCTGTGCTAAGCCCTGGGAGGGGTGCAAGAGACAATACGTGGTGCTCCCCATTTTCCAGGACTTTCTGCTCTGCTGAGAACTCAGAGCTGCCGTACACGAGACAGTGCGGCAGGGATCACTGCGCGGCATGGACCTGCCCTGTGCTGGCCGCCTAGCGAGCCTGATGGCACTCAGTCCTCACCGTGGCCTTGTGAGCTGTGTGGTCTACGTCCCCGTGTGCTGAGGCTCAGGGAGGTGAAATGACTGGCCCAGGTCCTCAGCCAGTAAATGGCAGAGGTTGGAAAAGAAGGAAGCCCCTATGGGCTGGGATTTCACCAGAACTTCCTACAAGAGGTGGCTTGAGCTGCACCTCGTAGGATGGGCAGGGTTTCAATGAGTAGAAAATAAAGTAGGGAAAAGCTGGAGGCAAGTGCTGGGGCCACTCCCCTGAGAAGTCGGTTCCTTTTTTCCCTACAGAAGCTGGTGACTCTAGGTGTCCAGCCCCACCATGTATTGGAGGACAAGCTTTGCAGGAGTGACAAAGGGGTCCTAGGCCCTACCCGTGGACCAACAGCCATACTGCCAGTTCATGGTGTCCTTCGTGCAGCACCCATCCCAGAGGCTTCTCTCTGTGCCAGACTCTCCCGGGGCCTTGTGCATTAACGAGGGGGCAAGCAGGATCCTCTCCCTCACAGTCTTGAGAGAGACTGTGCTGTGAACAGTGGCTGTGAATGAGGCCAGCACCAGGGGCTCAGTTCCAGATGCCCTGCTTTCTCTTTTGTGGTACTTACCTGACCCTGGCCTCTTTTGTTTCTCTCATCACTTAACTGATAAATATTTACTGAGCGCCCATGATGGGCCAGGACCTGGGCCAGGACCTGTGCCAGGCACAGGGGATGTGGTGCTGGGAAGAAATTGTGGTCCTGCCTGTGGGTTCCTCAGAGTCTCGTAGGGAGGCCAGATGTGTAAGTGTGTTGTGAGTGAGAGGAACAGAAGGGGGTATTCGAGGTGCCTGTGGAGTTCTACCCAACCTAGTCTGGACAGTAGTGGGTGTCAAGGAAACCTTCTCAGAGGTGCCCAAAGGATGATTAGAGGCTAGCCAGATGAGGGGAAGAATGTTCCAGGCACAAAGACCTGGAGGTGAGAGGATGATGGTGTGTTCAAGCCTGGAGCATAATTCGGCGGGGAGATGGTAACAAGACCAGATGGTGTGCTGCGTTCAGACCCCTGGCCTTTCTCCCAAGGCAGGAGAGCCACTGAAAGAGTTTAGGTAAAGGACAGGCGTGTTTGCCATCACTTCCCGTGTTCTGTGGTCAAGGGGCTTCGGTCTTCCCAGCTGGTCTGAACCACAGCCAGGTGGGCCCTCCGTGTCCTGAGAAACAAAAAACGAAACCCCAAGCCCAACTGTGCCACAGGTGGGGGAATGGGGGTGGGCAGGATGGCGCTGGCGAGCCCCAGTCTCAGGCCACCCAGCACCTGCCAGGGCCTGGCTATTCTTGGCGAGTCTTGCCCCTGTCCTCCTCCGTGGAGGCCCTGACTCAGAGCGGGAAGTGTTGCAGGACACGGTGACCTCCAGACCTGGTCCCCCTTCCTCCTCCAGCTTCTGTGAATTTCCTCTTCAAAGTCTGCCCTTCCTTCCACTGGCTGGCGTAGCCACAGTGTGCGGCTGGTGCAGATCCTAGCCTGCTTGGGCCGAGAGGTGGCGGAGGGAGAGCGGGGAGGCGCATCCGTGAAGGGGCAGACTCGGTGCGCCTGCAGCCGCCCCCTGCCCTCAGTGGAGACAAAGATGAAGCTAACCAGAGGCATGAGCGGCCGGCTGTGTCTCCCGGACACATGGCCTCTGAAATATTTATCAGTGCGGTGGGAATGAAAAGGTCCTGGTACTGTGGGGCGGGCTGGGGCACCCACGAGGCCAGGCGGCGTTTCTTGAGCAAAGCCGGGTGGGGGGGGGCGCGGGTGGAGAGGGTGGCTGATCGGAGCCCTGCTTGGGTTTGGATTGATTTGTTGCTTGCTTTGGGTCCAGGGCAGGAACCCTGAAAAGCTGACACAACTGTTCACTACTATAACCCCAGGACCCAGCACAACACCTGGGACAGAGAAGATCCTCAACAAGTAATTTTTGAAAGAATACTTCTTTTTTTTTTTTTTAACTTTTTTTTTAATCCATTCGAGATACAGAGATACAGAGAGAGAGAGAATATGAGCAGGGGGAGAAGCAGAGGGAAGGGGAGAAGCAGGCCCCCCGCGGAGCAGGGAGCCCGATGCGGGGCTCGATCCCAGGACCCTGGGATCATGACCTGAGCCGAAGGCAGACGCTTAACCATCTGAGCCACCCAGGCGCCCCTGAAAGAATACTTCTTAAAGGATATTTGGAGAGGAGGCTGTTAAAACAACACAGACCCATACGTCTACACCGTTGCAGAAAGACTTTCACTTTCAAATGTGGCCTGGCAGGCCTGCCTACGTGCTGTGACACTTTTCTGAAACGGTAACACACTCACACAGGATTTCCTAATCGTCTGCTTTCACTTAGAGCTGTTTCACCGTACTCCTTGCTCCCTAGCATTTACGATTTGAGCACTATCGTGTTCTTCTCCCGCCCCCACCCCCACACTCCCCCTGGCACGGCCCCCACCCCCCACCCAGATCAAATTCAAACAAGTCAGCCCACCCCATGCCAATTCTTGGTCAAATTTCCCACCCGTCCACCACCTTTAATGTCTTATGGGGCGTTATGGGGTTCAGGAAAACAGAGGCAAGGCCTCAGGTCTTCTACTCGTGACAGCTGGGACACCCCACTCCCTTCCCCCCACCCTCACTGGGTACCAGAGTGTTTGCTGAGCTCAGAGACCCGCCAGAGCCTGCAGCGCCCCTGGTTCCAGCCATGTCCACCCCAGCGCCCAGGGCAGGGGTCTTCAGAGAGGCCTCGACGACTCAAGCAGCTGGTGATAGTCTTTCCCCAACCCCCGCCCTGAACGGGACCCAGAGCTCCCTGCACAAACGCTGTCCTTCCAGGAGAGGGTGAGGGAAATGGAAAATTACATTTTCATTCGCTAACGTCTCCACACAACAACAGAACAGGGCAGAAATTAATTATATCATATACATTCTCCACACTGCTGCATCAGCGTTGGAAAACTCATTTTCAAATTTATTTATAGCTTGTCTCATTCCTCAAAGGAGTTCAGGCCGCTGGAAGAATAAGGAATAAAATAGGAAAAAAATAAAAAAAAAATCACGACCAGAGAAAACATGCAGTAGAACAAAATACCAATTATCACACATTTCCGACTGCAAAATCTCCCCTAGAGTTGATGTACCACATTTACTAAAACAGCCACTTGGCATCGGATGTTGCCAGTTTCTTTCGTTTCGGGTGGTTTATTGCTGTGGTTGTGGTTTTGTTCCGCCGTGACAGATAGCGCTGCAGCTAACAGCATCTTGCTGAGGGCTTTGTGCTTCTCTTGAGTGATTATTCAAGATAAACTCCCAGGAGAGAGATCACAGGATCAGAAGGTCTGAACTTCTGTGTGGCTCTGGCTAACAAAGCACCAGATT
Source organism: Halichoerus grypus (assembly GCF_964656455.1). Taxonomy (NCBI): domain Eukaryota; kingdom Metazoa; phylum Chordata; class Mammalia; order Carnivora; family Phocidae; genus Halichoerus; species Halichoerus grypus. The sequence goes on from NC_135722.1 coordinate 39,461,578, forward strand.
GCTTTCTAAGCAGAGTTGTGCCAATTTGCAACCTAACTTCTAGCCTATTCTTGAGCTGGGAGTTGAGCCCCTGGTGTGCAGAGGGGGTCTCAGCCTGGGGCAGGGGGCCTCGGGGTGGCGCTTATTGATGGGGACAGGCAGGAGAGAAAGACGGAGGTCCCTGCCTGAAAGGAGCTTTCGGGAATTACTGGCCCTGGAGGGGATGAGCATGGTTACCCCAATGTTTAGAGCCGTATGGTTGGTGATGGTCACAGGTCCAGGCCTGCTGGTGTCCTCCTGTCCCTCCCTCTCCCTAGCCCGATGGCTGTGCTATGTCCTACATCCCTGAGCTGGGTCCCTTACACTGTCGGAAACCCGATAATGTTTGTACTGCCCCCTGCCAGAGACTGAGGGAGCGCTGCAGCATTGCGGAGGGTACCTGGAGACCATAGCGCCTTCTTCAGGAAGGGCAGTTAAAGGTCAGGTATTATATTGGTGTCGATAAAAAGCCTTGTGGTCAGAGAGATTAGCAGTACCCACAAGAGCGCCAGCTAGATCTCCTCCATGAGATTGGGAAATCCCCAATGGCTGGGGCTGTTTCCCTCATCAGATTAGGAATTCCCCCCCAAAAAATCGGCCCAATATCTTTCCTGTCTGCTGGGGAACCCCCTAGAGCATGTTGCCTGTCTCCCCATCATAACAGGGGCTTCCTGAGAGCATAGTTCTGTCCCCTTCCTCAGACAAGGACCCCCTATGGCCAGAGGCCATGCTCTTGCACTCACTTGGGGTCCCACACCTCCAGAATGCGCTGTGTATGTACTAGCTGGTACGGGATTCTTGGAATAAGTGGACAGTCAGCTTCTTGGAATGGTGTTGGCCATCTGCAATGCTTCAGTGGCTCTAGAGACTTCACCATTCATTAGATAAGGGCCATGTGCACAGGCTGATCCCTTGGCGTCTGGCTCCTGGCTCCTGGCTTCTTCTGCTTTAATTTGGCTAATTATACAACCAGACTCCTTTCTAGGCTGGTCTGGAAGAGGATCCTGGAAGGAAGGAGGAGGACATGGGAAGATGGCAGCTAGGATAGTCATCTCTTACTCCAGGAGGGCTGCTCTCTGGAAATTTAGGTCTGGGGTCAGGGCTGTCTCCGGCATCTCACACCTTGGGCCAGAGGAGCGTGACCTGCGGAGCAGAGCTAAGCTAGTAGCCTGTGAGGTGTGATATTCAGGCAGCATCCCGGGCTCGCAGAGCCTATTCCATACATTATTATCCCCTCTTACCTTGGAAGAAGCCAGAGTATGTGAACAAGTAAGTTCAAGTTTACAAAAATCAGGTGAAGAAACCGAAGCGCAGGAGAGGTAAGTGACCTGCCTGAGGTCAGGGTCTCCACCCTTCTCTGACTTGAAGTCCGGCTCTCTTTGCTCTCTGGAATCCCTATGAAGGGTCCAAGGGCCACAGCAAACCAACTGCCCACCTGGGCATGGACGCTAAGCCTTAGAGCCAAGGGAGACCCTCTTTTAAGCTGTCCTTAGTTACTAATACCTCAGTGTGAGTGAGTTTGAAATCCTTCCCAAGAGCCTTGAGAGGTTAGCAATCCTCTAAGCCTCAGAGAGAACCTGGCTTGAGGGGATACAGGGACCAAAGGCAGAGGAAGGGGTAGCAACCTAGTGCCCCCAGAAACACATGCTGCTGACCTCGCAGTTGCCCAGAGACAGTCAACTCTCTGATCCTTCTCTCACCACTTTGCACAGGGCTTCCTTCACACTGGCCCCCGGGAGCAGAATAGAAGCACTGAAGCTTCTGTCTAAAGGCGGGGTCTCAGACACAGGGGACAAGAGTCCTGAGGGAAGCAGGGTAAAGAGCTGGAGGGACCGCAGGGCTGGAGTTCTGCCCCTCCCCTGCCCAGCTCTGCCCTGCTGGCTGCAGAAAGGACCCCCTGGGCCGCACTCCCTCTGGGCCACCCTGGGCAGCTTCATTTTTAGCGATCTCATCTCTCCCACTAACTTTCCCTTGTGCTTCCTCCACAGTTTTCATGAACACGGCCATCCCCATCGCAGCTGTCCTCATCGTAAGTGGATCCCTTCTCCATATCCGGCTGGAGTGGGTGGCAGAGTATATCTGTAGCGAGAGGCCACCCAGGGTTTGGCCTTTCTGCACAAGGACTTTGGATGGTGTGCTTGGCAGTGGGACTGAAAATAGGGCAATAGATTGAAAGTCTGTATGCGGAGCAGGTCCCTCCCCACAGACAGCCAGGGGACAGGGGCCCCTGCCTCTGGGCCCGGACCGACCAGCAGCTTAGGCTTTAAAGAGATCTCACTGTCTTTTCAAAAGAGCTATCAAACTCTTAAATTATAAAAGTAAGACGTGTTTATTGCAGAAACGTTGGGAAATTCAGAAAGGAAAGGACAAAAAGAATTTAAATCACCCATAATCCCACTGGCAACATCTTTAATGTGTTTCTTTCCAGTCCCTTTTTAAGGCACATAATATGACATTTTTACAAAAATAGGATTGTGCCATACATGCAGTTTTGTAACCTGTTTTTTGAAATTTAAGAACATGGCGCGAACAAGTCTCTGTGTCATTAAATATTACAATGGAGGTTTTCTAAAGCGATTTGGACCCAAGCTGTGTGCGAGCCCAGCAGTGGGGCCCCAAGGTGTGCCCCTCCAGAAAGGCCCAGGCCCCCACCAGCCCAGGGCTCCCATCCGGCTTCTGTGATGGCCACAGTTCTTTAAAAAGATACATTTGCTCCCCCACCATCTCCCCCGACCAGGGCCGGTGTCCCTGAGCTGTGGCGAGTTCACAGCCTGTCAGGCACCCTTGGGAATTCACTTTTGACGTGATTTATTGGGCTGGGTCTGACCTGGCTCCTTGGGGAACTCTGGGTAACAGAGGCTGCTGAGCTGGCCAGGTAGCCGGGGGCGGGCACAGAGAGGGGGTGGTTTGGGAATGATCGAGTGGACATTTTCCCCGATTGAGGACTGCTGTCTGAGGGGACAGAGCTGACCTACCCCGAGGGCTCCTCTCTGGTCATTCCTGGCAAGGAGGGGGCAGAACAGGGGGCAGCAGCTCTGGCCCTCCAGCTTGAAGTCCTAAACTTGCTGGAGACGTTTCCAGGAGGTGACTGAAGATGATGAAGGGGTCTCGAACTGAAAGTTCTCCTTGGGTCCCCCGTTCCAGCCCAAGGGCTGAGCGCTGCCTGTGTGGGGGAGGCCCAGGCTCTGAGTCACACACGTCCCGTGTGCCTCCGTCCACAGACCTTCGTGGGCCACGTCAGCTTCTTCAAAGGGGCCGACTTCTCACCCTCGGTGGCCTTTGCCTCCCTTTCGCTGTTCCACATCCTGGTCACACCACTGTTCCTGCTGTCCAGCGTGGTCCGGTCCACAGTCAAAGCTCTCGTCAGGTGAGAGGAGAGTCCGCAAGGACACTGGACAGGCGCTCAGGTGGTGGCCCCAGGGCTTGCGCCAGTGACCACGGCAACTACAGCTGTTTGGTCCAAGACATGCTTCCCCGCTGACCTGGGCCTCCCTGAAGGTGGTCAGAGTTGGCCAGAGGGACTTAGCCATGTGCGGCTCCCCTCCACGCCATCCCTGAGAAGGAATTAGGCAACTGGCTTACGTACCTCCAAGGAGAGGGAACTCAATGGCACCCGCAAGACAACTCTATTAAAAAAAAAAAAAAAAAAGGAAAAAAGACAATGTTGAGCCAGAATTGGTATCTCCTCATAAATTCTACCCATCAGCAGTGGTTCTACCCTCCAGAGCCCCCAGAATGAGCGCTGTGCCTTCCCGCATGGCAGCCCCTCGGATTTCAGAAGGTATCCACTGAATCTTTGTCTTCCTCAGGCTGAACATCCCCTCTTCTTTCCACGGGTCCCAGAGCCTTCCCAACCCTGTCAGTAAAGCAGCTTTCCCCTAAGTGCCTGCATGTCCTGTCCCCCGTTAGCTTGCAGCTCTGGGAGGCCCCTACTGCTGGGCTCTAGAGCCCTGCGGCCACTCGCCCAGAGGCGTCACCCTCTCAGGAATGAAAACCTGAGGGTAGAGGGCTGAGGTTTTGGCTGAGGAATTCCATACCTGGAGTGTGAAGATCTCCTGGAACCTCTAACCCTTGACCCAAGCTGTGTGGGAGCCCAGCAGTGGGGCCCCAAGGTGTGCCCCTCCAGAAAGGCCCAGGCCCCCACCAGCCCAGGGCTCCCATCCGGCTTCTGTGATGGCCACAGTTCTTTAAAAAGATGCATTGAAGAGTTCCTTGAAGGCTAGGGCTTGGCATGCCTCTGGGGAGAGCCAGCTATGCCGCCTCCCATTGCCAGTGGGACCAGCCGGTAACAAATGTGTTCTGTTCCTGAGCCCCTTCAACCTTGAGGAAAGTGACATCCCCTGACGCGTGGGACCCTAGCAGGTCCTAGGCAAGCTGGCAAGGTGAAATAGCTGTTGGAACCAAGTCGCTGATGGAAGGAGCAACTTACTCGAGGAAGCTCTGACCAGGGTTCAAGGCTAGAAGGGGGCATAACTCAGCAGAACTGTGGTCAAAGGAGGATATAACTAGGGGGCAGTTAAACCAGGGCTGGGAAAAGATTAGCTCCCATGTCCAGGCTTGGCTGTGCTGATTCAGTTTCATTGGCCATGGCATTGTGACTTCTAATGATCACCCCTCCTCGCCCACCCCCACCCCAGCCCAGCTCTGTGATTCTGTATAGAAACCCCGGGTTCGAGGATGCCACCCCTGTTGGAAATCCCTTGTGCTGACCCAGAAGCATTTCCATATGCAGAAACTCCTAATCTCACTCTCACCAGACTATCTGAGGCCTTCTCCTCCTTGAGTTGGGAATAATGACACCTTTCCCAGCGGGATTTAATTATATGCTTATAAAGCATTTAACGCAGTGTCTGGCCTATAGTATGTGCTCAATAAATACTAGCTATTGTTAATAACCAATCCCAATCCTAACTAACCTTAACACTGACCAACCTTAACTCCAAAAGTAACTGATAAAGTCCAACACCAATGACCCAGCTTTAACATTTAACCTACCCTGAAACTAACCAATCTCACCCTAACCCAGACCCTAACCCAGGCCCGCTGACTGGTCAACCCTAACAAATCCAGGTAACACCGACTGCCCACCCCGGATGCCCGCTGGTCTGGCCCCCTCCAGTGTGGGCTTTGCGGGGACAGCACCGCAGGACCCGGAACCTTCTCAGAGCTGCTCTCTCAGGCTGCGCCCTCCTCCCTCTCCCCTCCCCTCTGCCCGTGGCAAGGGTGAGGGGTGTCTCTGTGCTTCCTCTGCAGTGTACAAAAGCTGAGCGAGTTCCTTTCCAGTGCCGAGATCCGCGAGGAGCAGTGTGCTCCCCGCGAGCCTGCGCCCCAGGGCCAAGCCAGCAAGTACCAGACAGTGGTGAGTGCCTGCCATCCCCCCACCACTCTCAGTGTTTTTCTGTAGTGCCTGTAGCTTGTGCCCTGGCGTGTCCTGCTTCCACCTTTCCTCATTGGAAGGGGGAACTCCCTTCCCTGCACAGCTCCCACCCCTATGGACCCTTACCTCCTCCTGACCATTCCCAGCCCCTTAAGGTTGTGAACCGCAAGCATCCAGCCCGGGAGGACTGTCAGGGCTTCACGGCCCCCCTGCAGAGGCTGGCCCCCAGTGTAGACGGGGATGCTGACAACTGGTGTGTCCAGGTGAGTCCTGGACCTTACACCCCAATACCTGGCCCCCCAGCACCATTCCAGGAGGGAGCTCAGCATCAGAGATCTATGTGCTGAGTCCTCTGCCGTGGAGGTCACCCTGCCTGCTGGGAGGGTTCATTGCAGTCCCGAAACCAGGGACAAGTCTTCCTTCTCCATTGAATGGGGGAACGTGTGATTGTCCTCTTGGAGAGGGTGCTTCGGGCAGGAGTCAGCATGAGAAGGCCATCCCCCCTCTCCCCTGCCCTAGAAGTGATCCAGGGCCTGAAATCAGTGTTTTTTGGCTTTTGTGGGGGAGGGGAGGCAAGAGACCTTTCACACGAGAACCCAGCTGCCTTTCTGTTCTCTTCCGGGCGGTGGGGTACCACCAATAAAGATCATTGGAGGCTTCTTCACGTGGACGCCTGATGGAATCCCCACACTGTCCAACATCACCATCCGCATCCCCCGAGGTACGGCCCAGCTCACCTCTCCAGCATGGTCTGGGGGTGCCCCCTCAGAGTCATAGCTGAAGTGCCCCCTCCCCATGTCCACTGAATGACAGGGGGAGAAAAAGAAAAATCGGCATGTACTGAGTACCAGCTCAGTGCTCACTCCTGGTGGGTACTCTGGGGTATGAACGCTGCAGAGGGGTGGGCTGCGTCCTCTGGGAGTCCATGTGCAGGTGGGAGTGCATCAGCAAGGACAGGACAAGACAGCAGGACCAAGCATCTGTTGCAGACATGCGGGTGCTTCACAACAAGAAGAGCAGTCCTGAGTAGCCAGGGAAGGCGCTGTGGAAGAGGTGGGGTTTCTGAGAATGAGCAGGATCCCTCAGGCCATGAGGCACGGTGGGCATCCTGGCAGAGGCAGTAGCATGAGCAAAGCATGTAGGTGGGATGGAGATGGGAGCCAGAGTGGCCTCTGTTGGGACTAGGAGGAGCTGGGCTCGCCCTGGGGAGCCCTAGCAAGGAGAGCAGCGAGTGCTTAGGAAGGAGCAGGGGACCACTGGTGGAGGAAGGACCTGGGAGGGGTTCCAGAAAGAAAGGCTCAAAGGGGGATTCTAGGTAGGAGGAAAGCAAATGGGGGTCCCAGGTTCGGGTGTATCTGTCTGTCTGTCTTTCTGGGTGGTAGTCGTTCAGACTCCCTCCTGCCCCAGTCCCATCTGCTGCCCGCCCTCCCTGCAGGCCAGCTGACCATGATCGTGGGGCAGGTGGGCTGTGGCAAGTCCTCGCTCCTCCTAGCCACCCTAGGGGAGATGCAGAAGATCTCAGGGGCCGTCTTCTGGAACAGGTACTAAATGCATCCTCAGGGCCAAGTTAGTGGGGAGAGCAGACGGTGGGCAGCTGGGCAGCCTTTCTTTCAACTATCCTCAAGGGAGGGTGCATCATGCACTTATTGGGTACTCAACTAATGCTGTTCATTGTTATTCTCACCATCATCATTAGTACTTACTAAACCCTTACTATGTGCCCAGTACTTTGCTAAGTCCTCTGCATGCATTATTTCATTTGATCCTTATGACAACCAGCAAGGTAAGGACTGTCAACAGTTCTTGTTTTATCCATGAGGGTTAAACTCTTTGCCCAAATTCACTCAGCTAATAAGTGGCTGAGCTGGAACTCGAACTCAATTCCATTTGACTCCAAATTTCATGCGCGCTCAGCTACACTGCCTTCCTGTGTGGGGGACTACGGCACAAACATTGGTTTCCGGCTTGGTCATCAGCAAAACCAACACAGACCGCTCAGTGGGTGTTTGAGGAGCCAGAGATAATCCAGACAGACGTGGGTTTCTGGACAAAGATCACTATCTTAATGAAAGAGCCAGAACCCCAGGTTGAGTCAATCATGAATCTATTATTTATACCCACGTACTTCCAAAAAAAAAAACCACTTGAAACTAGTTGATAAAAGATACATATAAAAGAGAAGCTTTTTTTAAAAGCAAAGAAGAGCTGAGAAGTGAAGAGGGTGGGAAAGGTGTACAGAAGCCTGGGTGGGGCCTAGCTGGGGCCCTCTGCCCCCACACCCACAGCCCAGGGCAAGGGGGACCTGACAGGTTTGTAGAGCCCATTCAGGAATAAAGTTTGCAGCCAATCCAGCAGAGGACAAGCAGCTTCCTTACAATCATTTCTAGGGGGAGATTTTCATTCAAGAGGTCAGGTTTTTCATAAACCTGAGAGCAGAACTGAGCAGAGAGAAAGACCTTGGGCCCAGTGTCTGAATACCTGTAGGGACCTCCATTCCCTGCTTTTCCAAAATGTCCCTGAATGGTGCATCCAACAGATGGCAAGGTTCCCTCCTCTGTGGGGCTGTGGGCTGGCAGACAAATGCTTTGGGTTTCCTGCGACTTCAGTCTCTGGAGTCTGAATTCCATCAGGGACAGAAGGGCCTCTGCCTCCATTCCCCATCTTATTTGGGGGATTTCTCAACACGGCCTGACTGGGGAGGTCTTTGTACCAACTGCCCCTTAGGGCTCTGAAGGGAGGAGTCCTTGCCCATTGGCTGACAGTGTGTATCTGTGAATGGAAGATGGGATTACGGGGCCCAGAGATTGGGGCCGCCCCTGGATTCTTGGGTCTGTGTCCCACTCAGCATGAGTCAAACCCCCTCTGGGCCTGGTCTCTTGGCCCCACTTCGTTTATCCCCTCCCCCAGCCGCCAACCTCAGGTGCCCTCACCCCAGCATCAGGCCCTCTCTGTCCTCCGCACAGGCAGCAGGCCTGCTTGGCAGGGGTTCAGCCCTGCCCTGGCCCCCGCCTCTTCTCCAAGCTTTGCCAAACCTCAGGCTCCTGACTGCTGTCGCGTCTCTCTTTGGAAGGCTCTGGCCCAGCCTGGGGGATACGAGGGGCCTCTCTAGGGAAGCCAGCATTGAGCAGCACTCATGTGCCAGGCACTGGGCACGGCACTTTATTTACTTAGTCCGCAGTCAGTCTGCCCCAAACTCTGTGAGGTAGACATCCTTCATCCCACTTCACAATAAGGAAGCTGAGGCGAAGCAAGTGACCCGAGGCCACCCAGCTCTCAAATGGCGGAAGTGGGATTTGTCCCTAGGTGCTCCAGGGCATGGGCTTTCCGCTGAGTGCTGAGAGAGAAGGAGCTCAAGAGCAGTGTGAAGAAATCGTTAACCTGACAGTCCCAAAGCCAGCAGCCCTGGTAGCCAGGGCACCTCCCTACCTCGTCAGCAGAGCCACCAACCAGGTGCTCACAGCTCTGTCCTCATGACGCTCACTCTCAGCAGGCCGCGGGGCCCAAGTTCCCAGCTCCGTTTGAGTGTGGGGTGGGGGTTGGTGATGAGAAGGTTCTCGCTTCTCCAGCATCCATTTCGCCCTCCTCCATGGTGCAGCTTCCCTCCCAAGCACAGCTAGGCACATCCTGGCAGCCTGCAGCCAACTCTAGGAGGTTGCAAGACTTTGTCCGCCATGCAACTCAGACTCCAGTCTCTCTACCTTGATGTATTCACTCACCCCCTGTTTATTGAGCACCTACTGTGTGCCAGACTCTAGGCACAGCGATAGCAATGCAAAGATGATTAAGACACAGCCCCTGCTTTTTTTGGGGGGGAAGGAGATCAGTACCATAATCGAGCACAGAGGAACAACAAGGACCTCTGTGGCCGAGGAGAGAAGGCTCAAGTGGATGTGGTATTTGAGCCTTGAAGGATGAGCGGGGTTTCATCTGATGAAAAAGGCAAGGGTAGGAGAGAAAGGTGTTCCAGGCAGGGGTATCGGCATGGGCAAAGGCGTGCTGATGTGAAAGAACATGATTCTGGTACCTGGAGCACTGGAGGTGTGGGACGCAGCGGCGGACAGCAGGAGGGGGGCTGGGCTCGGCTCCGACACCCCCATATTCTAGGCCCCGGGGAAATAAGATTTAGCCTGAAGGCTGTAGAGGAATCATGCTGGTGATAAAGGAAGGGGGGAGGGGCTGCCGAAAGGGAGACCAGTTGGGAGCTCATTACAGCATACACTGGCTGGGAGGAGTCTGGACAGACGTGGCTCCGAAGCCTTCATCTGCTGTTTGCCTCTCAAAACCATGGACACGTACGAGCTCTGTCCGGCCCACCTGTAGTGGACAATGAGTGAGTGAAGTGTGGGGGCTGTGTATGGAGGGCCTCCTCCCTTGCCTGCAAGCTCCGTGCCTCAGACACTGGGCCCAGGTCCGCGGGGGGAGGAGGCACTTGCAAAGTGAGCCAGGAGCAAAATGGCATTTGACCTGGCAGCCCCTCCTGCAGGTCTGCCTGTCTGCGCCAGAGGCAGGGGCGATGCCAGGCTGCCCCGATGTTTTCGTCCACGCCGCCGCCAAGGTGACCGGGCAGCCAGGAAGAGCTCCAGGAGGCAGAGGGCAGGGAGCTGGGGGATGAGGGGGCGCAGAACGGCCAGTGCTCTGGGGACATGGGTTGGTCTGCACAGCCGTTCGTTTATTCTTTCCAAGAACAAATGACGAGTATGGCTGAGCAGAAATAAGGAGCAAAATCTCTGGAGGCAGGCTGCCTGGGTTCAGGTCTGAGCTCTGCGCTTTGGGAAATGCCGTGACCTTTCTGTACCCGTCTTCTCTTAGTCCCATGGGGTTGATGTGAGGCTTAACCTAGCATGTAGCAAGTACACTATAAATATTATCATAAATATTATTCTTTGACAATGGACTTTTATGGCAGGTACAGAATTCCCCTGTGGCTCTTGAATGCACTCCGGCCTGTCTCCCAGGAGAGATGGTAGTCAGTTCCCTGCGCACAGAGACCATATCTTATTTGTCTCTCTGTATCCACAGAGCCTTTGCTAAATGAGCAAACCAGGAAAAATTTATAACCCTCAAGAGACTGCCATCATAAACGTGTCTTTACATCTCTCTCCGCCAGCGTGCCTTTGCACACGCTGTTCTCCTAACCCAGAATTCCACCACACAATTCCCCACCAGCTTTTGGGAAGTGGGAGTCCTATTCAAGCGTGCGTCCCACTGTGTTATGATTATCTGCTGATGTGTCCTCCCATGACACGGGGCTCCTTGAGGACAGGACCGAAGGATTAGTCCACGTTGTACCCCAAGTGCCCAGCACAGGAAGTGTATTTTGTGAACTTCTCTGTGCAGACGACGAAGGAGAAGACCTACCCCAGGGAGCTCACAAGTCCTAGGTGGATGGAGGCATGCAGGCAGAGCCCCAGGGTGGGCCCGGAGGGTCCATCAGGTGAGGGCCTGCATTCCGGGCTGGAGATTCACCGCAGCGGCCCTGGGCAGCTCCGGCACATCGGCCGCCGGCCCCGGGTCTCAGAGAGAACCGCGTGGCTCCCAAACATCCACTTTACTAATAGGTGGCTGCGGGTGCCTGGCTCTCTGCTTCAGTGCACTATCAACCTGGGAATCTGCAAACTCTCTCCTTAATATCTAAGAAGAAAACACTTTGATGAAAAGTTAATATTAGCAGATATACTCCAGTGAAATTCTTTCCCTAGAAATAGGGAATAGGGCCATTACTGACCGCAGTAGAATGATTTTAAATGTCCCCAGGGAGGCGGCAGGAAGTAGGGCCCTGAGGAAAGCACTGGGGTGGGGAGGAACGTTCCATTTCCTGATGAGGAACTATAAATCAGGCTCCCTGGAGCTCCCTGCTGCCCCTGCTCCCCCCACCCGCTGAGGCGTCCACACAGGAACTGTTTATTATTTCTGTCTGTGCCCACTCAGGCGGCCTGGGGCCTGCTTGCCCTGGGCTGGCCTCAGAATGCTGTTGCCTTGTGGGGGTTGGTGTGAAGGCTGCCTCCCAAGACCTTGATGCCCCAGGAGGTGAGAAACAGCCGCCTTTCATGACTGCCCTGCCGTCCAATCTGCCCTTGCAGTTCCTGGAAGCTTTGGGGAGTAAGGGTAAAGGGCTCAGGTGACCCCAGGTTTCCTGGAGGAGGCAGGTGTGGTGAGGTGGTAAGCAGACAAGATAAGGGCCACTGCATGGAGGTGATGAGGCAGGCTTGGAACCCGATGGTCTTTGGTTGTCCTAAGTCTGCCCCTCACTTGCTGTTGACCTTGGGCAGGTTATTTTACCTCTCTGAGTTTCAGTGTCCTCACTGGGACAATGAGAAAAACCCTTTCCTCTCTCAGAGACTTGGTGTTAGGACCCAATGACATTAATTGGAAAGGGCTCTGTGGGTAAAAGGTAACAGGAGCTACGGGCCTATCAGGAGCAGGATGAAGGGACCATGGGGACCCAAAAGTTCTAACTTCCTCTTCTAACCTGTTTCCACCTCTTCCCTGTTTATTGATTGCTGGGCTCTTTTTTTTTTTTTTAAAGATTTTATTCACTTATTTGACAGAGAGATAGAGAGAGAGCACAAGTAGGCAGAGAAGCAGGCAGAGGGAGAGGGAGAAGCAGACTCCCCACCGAGCAGGGAGCCCGACGTGGGGCTTGATCCCAGGACCCTGGGATCATGACCCGAGCCGAAGGCAACCGCTTAACCGACTGAGCCACCCAGGTGCCCCAGCTGGGCTCTTAAATGAGTGGCGGGCCCGTTAGATTCCTCCTCTGTGTGCATCTTTGGGACCAAGCATGGAGCTGGAGGGTGATCCCCAGTTCTGCAACCCCATGCCTTGCCTCCAATTAGCTATGAGCTGTGTTTATAATATATTCTCCCAGTGTTGCTGAGGTTTGGGCCATGACCCCAATTTTATACAGAAGGAAACAGAGGCTCCCCTAAGGGAAGGGACTTGCCGAGGATTTCACAACCAGCAAATAGAGAAGCTCCTCAGAGACGCACTTCAGATGCCACATTCTTTCCAGTTCTCGGCGCTGCCTGCCCTCCTGCACTGCCTCTTCCTCCAACCTAGAATTCCCTCTCCCTGTCTGCACTCGGTCCTCCCCCCCTTCAGAGTTCATCTCAGCTCTGACTTCTTGGAGCCTTTCCGCACTCTCTCAGATTTCTTCTCCCCCAGACTATTTTTGAAATTTACATTGTTCTCTGATTCTAGAAGAACGTCCATTAAATTAGAAAAGATACACAAGTATAAAGAAGGTAAAAACCACTTAATATCCCATCACCTAGAAGTTTCCAGTCTTCTCTCTATGCATTTGCAAAGTGTCGGTCCTTTCCTCCGAAATTTCTATAATACTTTCTTACTCCTACTTTGTTTTGGCCCTCATAACTTTCTGACTCCTGTACCTATCTGATTTGCTCTACTAGGCGGCGAGCCCTGTGAGGCGGGCTCTGTGCCTTGACTCTGCTTGGTGCGCACACGCGTGCCCAGCAACTAGCTGGTTGGAGGGAAGGACATGGGGTTGGAGAACTGCGGAGGAATTGTCCTTCAGCTCAGTGCTTGGTCCCAAAGGTACAGACAGAGGAGGGATGGAATGGTCCCAACACATTTAAGACTCCAGTGATCAATGAGAGAAAGTCCGTGCCACATGTACCATTTTGTACTTTTCAGATGGAAACATCTACACACAAAGCCTTGGGGAGGCTCATTCTAGGGAGGCTGGGGCTATACTAGGAAAAGGTGAAGATGTACCTGGATTCATACCCCAGCTTCCCTTCATCCTAACTGTAACATGGGGCATGTCATGCAAACTCCAAGCCTCAGTTTCCCCATCTATAAAATGGGGATACTAACACCTCTTTATAGTGTTGTCCTGTGGATGACGTGGTTCATACCAACAACTTCACACTGTGCCTGGCATGAAGATGGCTCTCACTGAGTGCCAGTCTCCCTCCCTCCCTTCTTCCCAAATGACTAAGATGTCAGTCAGTAACCTCCCTTTATTACAGGTCTGTCATGTGCTAAGCAAGGTTGGGGCTGGAAAAGTTGCTCTTCCTGCCTTAAAATCCCATTGGGGATAAAAGACTTACCCAGGAGCTGATTAAAGAGTAAGGTAGTCCATTATACAGGCTAATTGAGCAGCCCAGACAACGATGCAAACTGAGTTAAGGCCGAGAGTGCTCACTGTGTGCTGGGGTCCTCAGGAGGCCGCAGATGCACTTTCCTCCAGATAAATAACAGCCTTTGCAACTCTGGAAGCAGGCAAGGCAAGAAGATTCCAGAGACAAGCTTATCTGGGCCGTGGCCACAGTTGGAATTTGTAAGCTTTGGTTTTTCACCTGTCTCACATTATCAGGTGCCCAGAAATTACAGCAATCTGGTGCTTGGGGAACACAAGGTTAGGCGGGGTTGAGAGAATGAGAGGAGAACCCAAAGATTGAAGAACAGAATCTGAGGGGACGTGGGACTACACATCCATCAGGATCTCCTCTCAGCTCTGCTCCTCAGGAGGGACGGAACGGAATTCATCAGGCTCCTTTCTGTCCCTGGTTTTGTCCATCCCAGTGTTCCTGACAAATCACAGTGAAGTAATGTAGCATGGTCATTAAGAGCATGAAGCTTTAGAGTCAGGTAGATCTGTTTCCTCTGCTACTTGCTGGCTGTGTGGCTTTGGGCAAGTTACTTAGCCTCTCTGACCCTCACTTTCTTTGTCTGTAAAGTGGAGACAGTCAAAATCAACCTTCTTCATTTAAAGCTTTAAAAAAGTGATACTATTACGGTGCTTATCACAGTGCTTACAAAAGCTCAATATAAATGTTAGCCGGTTTTAGTATAATTAAAGTAAGATCTGTATGAAAACAGAGCCAATTGTTTTTCCCCAAGTGTGCATATCAGAAGCACCCATTTCATTGGCAGAGGGCTACTTCTGGAAGGTTGAGAGGTGGTCTGGGGGAGGAGAAAGAGCACTGGCAGAGTTGGCACCAAAATTCAGGTCACCTCACTCAGTGTTTTCAAATTTTTTTTACTATAATCCACAGTGTGAAATGAAATGCATTTTACATCACAGTCCACTTCGTTCATGCATTGATAGAGAAGAGAAAAAAATTCGCCAAAAAATACACATCTTAACCACATGCCGTGCACACTTTTTTTTTTTTTTTTTAGTGCTGTTGCAGTTCACTTACTTCACACGCCATTATTGGGTCCCAATCTACAGTTTGAAAGCACTGTATAAATTGATTGTGACCTTGGCAAAGTTACTTTTCCTCTCTGAGCTTTCATTTTCCCAACTGGAAAACCAAGCATCGTGATGCCCAGCCAGCCTCACTGCTGCCCTGAGCTGTGCCAGGAGCACAGATTTAGTCCTTGCTATTGGGACGGTGCTCATCTGGGTGCTGTGGGAGGGACAGAGATTGAGGAGAGCAGTTTGTGCCCCAAGGAAGCCACTTGGGGACACTGGGCAGGGGGGAAGGGGTGGGGGTGGTGGGGATGGCTGCTCTCCAAAGACCTTTGTGATAGAGAGAAAGGCAGTGGAATGAGAAGTAACTGGTGTTGGTTTTTCTCATTTGTGCCCCAGCAGCCTTCCTGATGAGACCGGAGAGGACCCCAGGTACAGCTCGGAACTGGGTTAGAAGTGGGTCCCAACAAAGGGAAGAAGCTGGGGGGCTGGGAGGGCTTGGAGGGGGGTGGGGTACTGAGTCTGGATTGCAGGGTATGCAGCCTACATCATGTCAGAGGCACCGGGCCTTATAATAAGGCATGCTTTCTCAACAAGGGTAAAATCTGGTTCTTGGAGAGAAAAAAAAAATCTTAGACATGCCAGTCTGTGGCCCTTCAAAGGGCCATATAGTATATAAACAGATATATAATAGATCTGTGGTTTAAAAATTTCATGGTGAATGGGGCACCTGGCTGGCTCTGTCGGTGGAGCATGAAACTCTTGACCTCGGGGTCGTGAGTTCAAGCCCCATGGTGGGTGTGGAGCCTACTTAAAATAAAAATTTTTTAAATTAACTAATTAATTAAAATGTCATGGTAGATAGTCAGAAAGTAGCTTCCTGCTTGCCATGGGCTGGTGAGAAGGGAGAAAGGGAGTCACTGCTAACGGGTACAGGGTTCATTTTGGGGAGGTGATGCTTGCACAACCTTGGGACTCAAGTAAAAACCATTTAACTGGAAAACAGATGTGGCAGGGAAAAGACAATTCGGGCGGGGGGGGGAAAGTGTGTCTAAAAAGACCCTACGGAATGCTCCTGAAAAAAAAAAAGTTGAGAAACACGGCTGTGAGAGAGGAGGTAGATATCCCCCAGGCCAGACAGAAAATGCGGTCTTACTGCTTTATGTTTAGTGTACAGGTCTGAAAAAGTCCAGGTGAAGTCGATTAATGAGGCTCTGAGACCCTCACGACCCTCCCCAACCTCACACCTCCCAAGAACATGTGGGACACCCTGGCGGGGGCATGAACCCAGGACCGGGGAACATTGACTCAACTCTGTAATTACACTCAAGTTCCTGGCCTTGGCTCTGACCCCAGAGTGTTTCACTTCCCCATGTTTCCTCTGCCCTTTCTCCCACCTTGTCCCCAAGTGCCGGGGTGTGATGACAGGCCCAGCCTCTCTAGCCACAGTAACCGTGGTTCTTGAGCCAAAAGGCCAAGCTGACGGTATGTGACCAGTCTGACCTGTGGATGACAACGGCGGGACAGAAGAGCTGACACTAGATCCGTTGCAGGCAGCCCAGGGCACGGGGACACTGCCGCTGACCGTGCCCCTCCCCGCAGATCCCCCAGATTCCACCGCCGGCCGCTGACAGGGCCGCACGAGGCTTCTCGGCCCTCTGGCTGCCACCACGAGAGCTCCACGGGCCGAAGGTTCCCACACACAAGCTGCGGGCCTGGCCTGGCTCCTTCCAGACAGCCCTCCGTGGCCCAGCTGTTTTGGCAGCCACGTCTGTCTGAGACGAGTCTGTGCATTTGAGCCCCGATGCAGAGGCTGGAGCCTGGAAGGAGCCACATACTGGCCTTCATACTCCTCTGACACGGGATTCCACCCCCCCACACACACAAGCTTACACCATTGGTGCCTTTCCCCCATTCTCCCTCTCAGCTGGGGCCCTGGGGCCCTCCTCACGCACCCCACACATACTGGGGATGCTACACAGGGTCGGGCAGCGGAGGCTCCCCCAGGATGGCCAAGCCCCACTCCTCACCCCTCCATGCAACGTGGGTGGCTGCATCCTTGGTCCCAGGGACTCTGAAGGCACCCTCATGCCGGGTTTGAGGGAGCCCAGATGTCTGTGGAGAAGGTGGGGCATGCATGGGAGCCCTGAAGTTGTGTCTTCTCTTCCTGCTGCAGCCCAGAGCGGGAGCCGGTGGCCGACTCGGACGTCAGGTACCCTGCCCGGGATCACCTGCCCTATGGGCAGGCTTCCTCAGAGGAGCTCTCAGGCCCCAGGGAGCCACGGAACTCTCGAAGGCAGCCCCCCCATCGCCCAGCCCAGTGGCAGGGAAGAGGCCCAGGGGGCTTCTGTACTCCATCAGATGGTTCAGAGGCCTCCACTGCTTCTGAGCACCAAGCTGCTCCCTTCACACCAGATCGTTTTTTTCTGCTCCCCGCCCCGCCGCCTTGTTTTTGGTCTTCGAAAACCTTACCACACTAAATGTGGTTTCCTTGGCTCTGCTTATTTTAAAGAAGTTCCACTTGGAGAATTACCTGTTAATATCAAAAGCAAGTGGTTTGAGGGCCACTCAGGGAAGCAGGAAATTAGGGGTTGAGGGTTTACTCGGTTTGGTCACATTTTGGGCTCCTTCCAGTTCTGGGTACAGATTCAGGAAGAACAGATGACAGGGGTGGGACAGGTCGGTTGCAGGGCAGGGCAGGGTTGAAGACCTGGGCACCAAGCCGGCCCTAGGCCACCAGGGGCCACAGAAAGCAGATTTCTGCCAAGTGCACCTCCCCGGTCTAAACCCTCTGCTTGACAACTGCCCCTGAGAAGGGCGCCCCTACTCCCACCTGCTTCATTCCAGGAAGAGAGGCCCCGTGGCCTATGCTTCTCAGAAACCATGGCTGCTGAATGCCACCGTGGAGGAGAACATCACCTTTGAGAGTCCCTTCAACAAACAACGGTAAAAGCCTCTCAGAGGAAGACAGCCTGGGGGAGGGGAGAAACTGGTCAAGGGCAGCATTAGCCAGCCCTCCCCAGTACCTGAGCCCCAGCCGGCTGCCCTGCCCCTCCATCGATCACCCCACACCCAGCCATTCTGCTCTCCAGGATGCTTATCTGGATTCCAGCCTGTTCCATATGGCACATCTGGAAATGATCCAGGTGTGCCTGGGCATTGAGGCAGTCCAGCTCCTGTGGGTATGAGGGCAGAAAGGGTGGGGGTCATTGGGTGGAAGCCTTGGTGCCTTCTCCTGAGGCTAAGGGGAAGGCTGACCCAGCTCCCCATTATTCCCTACACCCAGCTCTGCAGCTCATGCGCTATTTTCCCTCCAATGATAATAATAATCGCTACCATCAATTGAGCTCCGAGGTGCCAAGTGCAGCGTCCCGCTCTATATGCGTGGTTTCCTCTAATGCTCACAACCACCCCAGGAGGCAGCTACTATTATTAGCCCCATCCTACAAAGGAGGAAACCAAGGCTCAGAAAGGTTAGGTAACTTGCCCAAGGCCACCCAGCCAATAAGTGAGAGAAATGAGTCTCAAATCCAAGGCTGCCTGACACCCAATTACTTGTCACCAAGACCCTCTGATGCCTCCATGCATGCTGGCTGGCACCTGCCCAAGCTAAGAGCTGGTCGGGGAAGTATGAGAGGAGCAGGCTGGGCAAATATTTGATCAGCCATCATCATTACTGCTGAAGCCAACCAGCAGTGATTTTCCCTGGCAGTGCCCCCAGGGTGGGCTCTGGCCACAGTTTCTCCCACTGCACGGGGGCCTGGGGCTCCCTTTTGTCACTTACATGGCATATTTGCTACTATCCAATTTCATCCTTCAAATATTTAACTGGCCCCAAGACTCTGTGAGGTGCTGCCCTCAGCTCTTTTGAAGCTCACGCGGTGTTTGCCTGCAGCCAGGCAGAAGGCCATTAAAGCCATTGCTCCCCCTGAGCACAGCTGCCCAGAAGCTAATGACCCTCTGCATGTGCTCAGGCCCGACTCTGGCCAGGCTGATCAGCTGTGTCTGCCCCTCCCACCCCCACCCCCGCCCCACCACTCCAGGTACAAAATGGTCATCGAAGCCTGCTCCCTGCAGCCGGACATCGACATCCTGCCCCATGGAGACCAGACTCAGATTGGGGAACGGGTTAGTAGCAGCCTCTATGGGGTTTTTTCAAAGCGGGGGCCCTCAATCTCCCCTGACCCCCAGCATGCCCGGAGATCATTCTCAGGGAGAGCAGATGACTGGAAAATAAGAGAGGGTAAAGGTGGAAGAGCATCCTGCAGTGAAGTCAAAATGATCTCGAGCCCTGGGCGGCTGGCTATCCTCGACAGGTTTGCAACTCGCGCCTTGCTGGGCTGGAGATGACTTGGCATCTCCTTCATTCATGCCCCACATATATACTAAGGGCCCACGTGATACTGCGGTAGGCCCGGGGTTATCTCCTTCAGGTACCCTGGCCAGGTGGGGCCCCTCCTCCATAAGCTTAGGCAAATAGGATGCTCCCACGACTGTCCTCCTCATGTATGATTTAAATCCCTACTTTCTGTGTCTTAGTTGTCACCAGTCAGATGGTCCCTAGCACCTACATGATGAATCTTCAAAGACGTGGGGATCCTGCTCCCCACTTCTGAATGCATTTGGTAAACGTGTACAAGTTCCTCCTCTCTTCAAGATGAGGAGGGGGCAAAGAGGTGGATAGAGCCAGGCCTCCATCTCAGAGAGCTCACAGTCAAGTAAGGGCCAGGACAGTCCTTGCTGAGGGGCTCTGAGAGCATGACCTTTCCTCTCCTTTGGTCACAGGGCATCAATCTATCTGGTGGCCAACGCCAGCGAATCAGTGTGGCCCGAGCCTTGTACCAGCACACCAACGTTGTCTTCTTGGTGAGTGCATTAGCTGGTGTCCCCCTTGAGGCCCTCCCTGACTCACTGCCTGTACACACACACACACATACACACACACACCCCCCAACCTCCCTCCATGGGAGTAAACCTCTCCTGCCAGAGATATTACCTAATCATTGGTGGGGAAACTGAGGCAAGGATAGTGCAAATGACCCACTGTGGACTTCACACGGAACTCTGCAGTAGCCATAAGGGGAGATGTGTAGGAGTTACAGGCCGCCTCCCTGCTGGACAGCCCCAAACTATCAACACTTAGCCCCACTATAATTCGTGGAATGTCTGCTGCCACCGCCCATCCCATGCCCAGAGCAGACATTGCTAATTGATCACAGCAGTAGTAATAGAAAATTCAGCATTATCAATGAAAGCAATTCTGTGAAACCCCACATTAAGTTTCTGTGGGAAAATTAACTTGGCTTCAGAATCCTTCTCAACACAGCACTCCAGATAACCTTTAGCAGTCAAACATGAGATCACATTATTAGCTCTCCCTGCCATAGTTCATGCCAAGTTCTGTGTTAGGTGCTTTGGTTGACACTGAAGAATTCTGAGAGCCAATCCTCGGCCTCAGAGATGTAGAGTCTAGCTAGAGAGACAGAGCCACAGCCCAGTTGAAAGCCAAACTGTGTGGCACGGTCTATGAGGAGCCTTGCCCAAGGAGACAATGGGGAGAGCTAGAATAATCAGGGAGAGCTTCCTGGAGGAGGACCTTGAAAAGTGTGTCAGTTAAACCGAAGGAAAGAGGAAGGCCATTTGGGTAGGAAGTCAGAAGAAGGAACCTCAGGTCTCTGAACCTGGTTATATTCTTCCCCCACCCCCCGGTGCCCAATACACATAAATGCTCCCCACTAAACACACTTCAAAATGTAAAGGTTCATAGTCTTTGTTACCATCTGACATAGCACTTTACAAAGTATTAGCTTATTCATGGTCTCGTATGAGCTTTAAACGACCTTGTTAGAAGTAAAGTGGTTATTTTCGTTTATTTCAGCAAAGTTGTATTAAGCTCCTACTCTACCTGGCATGGGCACAAGGGGTGTCAGTTCCTGGGAATCTCACAGGAGTGGACAAATAACCATCACAACTGGAATTGAGAGGAGGGAAGGCTAGGCATGGAAGTCAAGAGAGGACACATAGAGCACTGAAGGATGAGTAGATGTTCACCAGGCAGACAAAAGGCAAAATGGCACTTTGGGCAGAGGGAAAAGCATAGGTAAAAACCTTGGAGTGGCAAGTTCTCTAGAAACCTGGAGTTACAGGGAGCTTGGACAGGAAAGAGAAGTGAGACCAGACAGACTGGGCAAGTAATGGAGGGCCTAGCTTACCATGCTAAGGAATTCGGACTTCATAGGCAATGGGGAGCTATTGAAGGTTCAGGAGTCAGGAAGTGCCTGTGATTAAATCTGTTTGAGAGCAATCACTGATAACAGCTGCATTTTAAGATGAGGCGTCTAAAGCCCAGAGAGGTTAAATACATTGTCCAAGGCCATACAGCTAACTAGTGTCAGTCCCTGGACCAGAGCTGGTATAACTCTGATGGTTTTTATTCTCACTGTTACCCCCTCCCCCCACCCTTGCCCCCACCTTCTCTCCTCTGCCCAGGATGACCCCTTCTCAGCTCTGGATGTCCATCTGAGTGACCACCTGATGCAGGCCGGGATCCTTGAGCTGCTCCAGGATGACAAGAGGACAGTGGTCCTAGTGACCCACAAGCTCCAGTACCTGCCACACGCAGATTGGGTGAGGGGCCACAGGAGGTGAAGCTTTGGAGGGCTGAGTGGGAGAGGCAGCAGGAGAGGTGGGAGAGGCGAAGGAGTCGGTGTCTCAGGAGCAATTGCCGAGGGCAGAAGAGATCCACACTGACAGGCTTCATGCAGGCGGGGTAGCTCAGGCGGATCCTGCACAGGCCAGGGGTCCGGGATCACGATAGCTGCACACGTTCCCATCCTCACCTGGGGCCCCTGTGCGTACACGCAAGCCTGGCACCAAGACGTCTCGGAAAGAAGCAGACACTCAATTCCTACCTTCTGTTTATGGCCCAGTTTGATGACTCATCCGCCTGGCCTTGGGGCTGCCTATTTGGATGGGAGAGCCATCTTCCCACCCTCTAACCCACCGAGGGTCCGATGCATTTAAGTCAAGATCAGCTGGAAAACATGGCAACAAACAATACAAGTAGTAATGGAAACTTCAATATTATCAATAGAATGCAATTTTGTGAAACCCCACATCAACCAGATTTCTGTACTCCTCAATATGTAGACAACAGCTACTTTTCAATTAATTGGAAAGCATTTAATCTTTAAGATGGAAATCATGTGACTTTTAGAATCTGGGCCTTGCCAGACTCCTATATAAATTTGTCCCTGAAAATTGAGCTTCAGGCCTGTGCTAAATGGGCCTAAGTCTTCCTTCTACATGTGGTAAAATCCTCCTTCTACTATGAAAAAAGAAAAAAATCCATATTTTTTAAAGAAACTTATAACAGGGGCAGAAGGTCTGCGACTGAGTTTCCATGGTGACCTTGCAGGGCAGTTCGGGACAATCATTAGTCCTAAGAGGGCAGACAAAGGCATGACTGGTTCCTTGGAATGTCAGAGAGCAAGACTCCCAGGCATCCCTCCCTACACCCCATCACGGGCTGGACGGGGGTGAAGGAGCAGGGGAGGGTCTCTGAATTAATGACAAGAGTCTATGAGTGGGAAACATTGAGTGTTTCAAATAAAATCAGTTTTATTGATTTCAGAGAGGCATGGCCACGCCACACACACTTAGACCAATAGGTACTTTGTTAACCACTGGTGGAACCTACCAGACCTGTGGTCAGGGGAGTTGGAAGTAGCGTGCAATTAGCTGTTGAGTGTGTGAAAACAGCTGCCCCTGATGGGATCCTAGCAAGGAATCAGACCGCTTGGCCAGGATCCACCAATTTGCTCTGCAAACCCTCTTAGCAACCCTGGGGCAACCCCTGAGAATTACCCCCCAAAAGTACCGACCTCTAGATCCTGGGAGTGTGTCGGTGAGGACTGCAGGGGGGAGGCCAGCAGCCAGTTGTGGTGGGGAAGAGGATGTGTGCCAGTCCATCTCAGAGCCCTTGCCGAGGTGGGGGTGTGACCGCCACACCCCCTTCCCGTTCAGCCCCGGGGCTGGGTCTGTTTCTGCCTTTCCAGATCATCGCCATGAAGGATGGCACCATCCAGAGGGAGGGTACGCTCAAGGATTTCCAGAGGTCTGAGTGCCAGCTCTTTCAGCACTGGAAGACCCTCATGAACCGGCAGGACCAAGAGCTGGAGAAGGTGAGTATGTCCTAAGGGCCAGGCAGCCACCCTCTGAGGAGAAGTTTCTGTTAGAATCCTGAACACACAAAGGCCTTCCTGCCCTCCTTGCCCTAGGAAACCCCTCAAAGGACAGATGTGGGAGCTGAGCATGAACTTCCTCCTACCAGAGGAGGGCCGGTACCTGTGCCAGGTACTCAGGGCAGACTCAGGTGGACACCTTCCCCTTATCCTGAAATAGTCAGAATCCATTTAGTTATAAAGCTTCAGAGAATCAACTCAAACTGGTGAAGCAGAAAAGGGGAGAGGTAAGGACTTTTTGGCTCATGAAAGTAAAAAGGATCAGCTTCAGGTAGAGCTGGATCCAGGTAGTTAAACACTGTCATCAGGAACCTGTTTCTCTCCCTCATTGGCTCTGCTCCCCTCAGACCGGCCTCATTCTTGTGGTGGTGGAGAGAGCTTGATCAGCAGCCTCGAGCTTACATTCTCCCAGCTCAACACCTCTACCAGCAAGAGAGTATCTCTGTCACAACAGTTCAGCAGAAATCCCCAGGCTAACTCTCCTTTTTCCACTTTGGTCCTGTGCCCACCCTGAATAAATCACTGTGGAATGTGAGATTGGCCAACCCTGGATCTCGTGCCCACCCCCGGAGCCAGGGAGAATGATCAGCCCACCTGAGTCACAGAGATTAAGAATAGGGGAGAGATGGTCTCCCACAGGAATATTTGGGGTATCGTTAGCCGATAAATGGGGAGGAGTAAATTTTGGCATGACAAGCTTGTGTCCATCTGGACTCTCCCCCAGGTGGGGGCACCCTGGAAACCTGACACCGGTCATTGCCAGGGGTGGCTGCCCTCCAGCCTCCCTTCTTCCCTCTGCACACTCTGAGGACAGTGGCCGGGGTCCGTCTGTCTTTCAGGAGACTGTCATGGAGAGAAAAGCCACAGAGCCATCTCAGGGCCTGCGCCGGGCCATGTCCTCAAGAGACGGCCTCCTGCAGGATGAGGAAGAGGAGGAAGGTATGGACTGTGGGGCTAACAGCGAGATCATGGCCTGAGGTCTGACGGACCATGGGGAGACACAGTTTCGGGGTTCTGGGGGTGCTGAGATAGTGTGACTTTCATTAAATCCCTTGCCCTCTGTGTGCCTCGGTTTTCCCATCTGTAAGTGGGGATAACATGCCCCCCGGTTCACCCTCAGAGGGAGGGTGAATGGGAAGCCACAGGGTGGGTTCTTGCGGCCTGCAGAGGAGGCCGCTGAGAGCGAGGAGGAGGACAACCTGTCTTCAGTGCTGCACCAGCGGGCCAAGATCCCGTGGCGAGCCTGCGCCAAGTATTTGTCATCCGCCGGCATCTTGCTCCTGTCACTGCTCGTCTTCTCCCAGCTGCTCAAGCACATGGTCTTGGTGGCCATTGACTACTGGCTGGCCAAGTGGACTGACAGCGCCCTGACCCCGAGCCCCGTGGCCAGGAACTGCTCACTCAGCCAGGTGTGGCCGACCGCCCCAGGCAGGGGCCGGGGGGAGGGTAGGGGGAGAGGGCTGAGCCCCGGACACCCCCAGGACCCCGCATCATTCTCTGCCCGGCCCAGGAGTGCACCCTCGACCAGACTGTCTATGCCATGGTATTCACAGTGCTCTGCAGCCTGGGCATCGTGTTGTGCCTTGTCACATCCGTCACGGTAGAGTGGACGGGGCTGAAGGTGGCCAAAAGGTTGCACCGCAGCCTGCTGAACCGGATCATCCTGGCTCCCATGAGGTACCCCTCTCCCCCGGCCATGCTGGGGCTGTGGGCAAGTCGCTGTTCTCTGGGCCTCAGTTCTGCCATCTGTAAAATGGAGATATGCAACCTCTGTCACAAGCTGAGATGGCAGGGGCGGGGGGGGCGGTGGCTCAAGGAGGCAGTGTGTGTAAAAATGCCCTCCTCGGGGCAGAAGGCAGAGGAAAACCAGCATTTGCTCAGCCACACATGGTGCTAGGCATTTTATATGGTTCGCTCATCTAATTGTCACACAGCCCTTCAAAGTGAGTGTCCGCAGGCTCTGTGTAGATGTAAGTTTCCCTTCCTCAGGCAGGTAACGTCTGCCCGTCTCCGCTCTGCCCCTCCTCCCTCAGCCAGCCTGCAGGTTCTGACACTGGGCACATGGGGACATGTTTTAATCTCCTGGAAGGGGATGGATAAAAATCCCAAAGGCCACTTGGTGTGAAACAGATCTAAGGTGGTTACCGCCCAGTCGACTGGCTGACTCAGTTTTAAAGCATGACGGGCAAACAGGTGGTCTGGCCCCTTGTCAATGCCAGGCCTCACCATCTACACTTCTTACTTTTCAGCCTCATGAGCTCTCTGTGGCCCACAGACATGACCTCAACATTTACTTACCCTCTGTTTGTCCCCGGTCTGAGCTTCCGAAACCCTCTGGTTAGGGTTGGGCCGGTTCTGGTTCAGAGCCAGAGTGATGACAGCCCGAGCAGCCTCGCAGGGTCAGCCAGCTGACAACCCATCCCCAGGGCCCTGTTTGCCCTGGAGAAGACTCGATGTCCCTGGAGTGAGCTGCTGAGTGAGTCAGGCAGATCAAACAGCTGAGGAAGGTGGTGGTGGCCATACATGGGCTTGAGAGCCAGAGAGGTTAGTGAGGGGCCAGCAGCCCTTTGGGCAGCTGCAGGAATTCTCAGGGACACAGGCCAGATATCTACAGACTTGCAAAGGCAACCGCCCCTAGGCAGCCAGACCCAGAGATGACCCCAAAGACACCAAAATGAAAGAAGTAACTACCCTCATTCAATAAACAGGAAGGAAATCAATAAATGGATGAGTAACTGTTCTGGTTGCCTCTTAGGTTTTTTGAGACCACGCCCCTTGGAAGCATCCTGAATAGATTTTCAGCTGACTGTAACACCATCGACCAGGTGAACAGGACTGTGACCCATTTCCCCAGTTCAGAGAGAGGCCAGACCCCCACGCTTTTCCTCTCTGGTGCTGGCTTCCCCAGATCTGGTGCTCAGAGCCCCGTGGGGCGAACCCAGTGGGCCCCAATCTGATTACAATGCTGCCTCAGGGCCTGGGGCTGCCCCTGTGAAACTGTCGTGATAAGACTGAGGGAAACCACATCCCTTTGGCTTCCATCCAGTACCCCCTGGCTCACTCCAGTAAGGTTCCAGCATAGTCTGAACCAAGGTGGCTGATTTTGTGGAGAACATTCCTTTCAATTCAGCTTGTGTTCTCGGTTTACCATCGTACTAGATGGTGAGGAAACAAAGTCCTGATTCCCACTCTCAGGGAGCTACAGTGTAGCTGGAGAGACGAGACATGTGCCTGTAAGAATGTGAGAGAGCAAAACATGGCGGCAGGTAACACACTGAAGATAAACACCAAAACTCACCTCCCTCTCTCACCCTCCCCTCCGTCAGCACATCCCATCCACGCTGGAGTGCCTGAGCCGCTCCACCCTGCTCTGCGTCTCAGCCCTGGCTGTCATCTCCTATGTCACGCCTGTGTTCCTCGTGGCCCTCTTGCCCCTGGCTGTGGTCTGCTACTTCATCCAGAAGTACTTCCGGGTGGCGTCCAGGTGATGGCAGCCTTTGCCAGCCTCAGGGGGCGGGGGGATGGGAGGTGCTTTGCAATGGGCAGCTGGGTACTCTTACTAGAGTAATCATCAAAAAGTAGTAGAGTCCTATTGCTCCCGAAAAGGAAAATAGAAATGAAGGAAGGGGAGATATTCATCTTCCACCACCCTGATGTAACCATCTGTCAGCACACACACACACACACACACACACACACACCCTGCCGTTAATATCAGAACTATTTCCTTAGGAGATAGTCAGGAGTAGAATTGCTAGGTCAGGGTGTATACACACCTTTATGCCCTTCATTCATTTTGCCAAAATGCTTCTCAGGAGGGTTGCTTCTCAGGAGGAGTCCAGTGACCAGGCTGATTGCTGATGCACGAAATCGAGGGCCCCTGATGGCAGGGGTGTTATGGCAACCCTACGTCCCAGCCCACGGGGGCCAGAGCGTGCCTGGGAGCCTCTACTTGAGGGAGCCTTTCACAGTGATCACATTTGCCCTCGGGAGCCTTCGAGTCACACAGGCTTCTTTCCTACTCAAAATTTTCTAAGAACGTTCTCTAGAAGTTCTTTCTGGGAGTGATTCTGTTAAACTCATAGGTCCAAATAATTGTCAGGAAAATTTGAAAGAATCTCTAGACCAGTGTTTTTCAAACCGCCAATTGCAACCTGTCAGTGGGTCATGAAATCAATATCATAGATCACAGCCAGCATTTTTATCAAATGAAATTGAACAGAACATATCAGACTGTTTGCACATAGTAACAGTAAGTTTTGCTTCATGAAACCTTTGTTTGGGGCATGTAGGAGGGTGTGTGTGTGTGTGTATGTGTGTGTGTGCGCGTGTGCACTGATTTGTAGTATAAAATGCATTTCTTACCGCAGGTTATAATCAAAAGGTTAAGTACCTTTCCCAAGTGCACATAGTTGATTAGTAACTGGAGTCAAAATGCTGATTATCAATAAAAGCAATTAAATTTAGATACATTTTGACCACAATTACCTTGCCCACGAGGACCAAGGTTCGTATGCAGGATGGTGTAGAGTCCCCTGGCACCCAGAGGGAGCGTGTTAGTGTTCACAAATCACTGTGGCTTTTTAAACACTGTACAAGCTGTTTTACAAATTTCATTTCTTCTGCCAGAGAAACCACCCTGTTCCCCTGGCATCCTCTCTGCCCCGGGGACAGTCTGTCCGGGAACGCTGCCTCCTGCAGCCCAGCCTGACCTCCCTGGCACTGATGTGCTTGTCAGGGTGCAGCTGTGAGGGGCAGGGGCAATCCTGTTGCCATGGAAACCTCTGGCCTGTCCCCCTCAAGGAGCTCTGTAGATACTGGCCCTTGATGTGCCTGAACCTATTGTGGTTACCGGGGAGGGGACTAAAAGCTTTGCGTGAGGTCTTTCTGCTCCTTTCGCTAGCTGTCGCAGGGTTCAGGTTGTTCCCCGTGAGAGAGAACGACCGTACGTGCCCCGCCTTACCACACCCGTGAGGTAGACGGTGCCCGGGGTCACAGGGCCTGCCCCGGCGTGCTGTCTACGCATTTTGCTGGGGTGGCACCACTGGCTTCCCTCTCTACAGGGGAGACACTGAGACCTGGACAGGTGAAGCCATTTGCGCACACAGTGGTTGTGGGGGGAGCTAGGATTCAGACCCGAGCCGAGCCCTGCGCCTGCCCTCTTGACCATTCTACTCTGCTCCCCTGCACAGGGACCTGCAGCAGCTGGATGACACCACCCAGCTCCCCCTGCTCTCCCACTTTGCTGAAACCGTGGAAGGTCTCACCACCATCCGGGCCTTCAGGTACCAGATTTACCCCAAGGTGCGGGTGGGTGGGAGTGGGGCCAGGGCCACAGGTCATGTGGTTCGGTTGTCAGAGCTTGGCTTAGGAAGGCCCAGGGCACGTGTCTCCCAATGACTCCTCAGGCCCCGAAGCCTTGATGACGTCCCCCAGAGGGGTCAGGTCCGGTGGGCTCCACTGTATGATCCAGAGAGGAAAATCTCAGCCCTGCAGCCAAGTCCAGAGCCTCTGTAAACTAAGGCGGGACATGAAAAGGAACAAAGCTGGGAAGTATATGCTCACATATCAATGCTAGAAAGGCTTTTCCATCATGTGGGCCAACCCCGAGGCCATCTTTTATGGAGAATCTCCAGTGACTCGAACACTATGCTAAGTAATTTACATGTCATCTCATTCATTCTGCACTGCAATCCAAGGCAGTTAGCATGATTATTCCCATTTCCCAAATAAAGAAATTGAGGCTCAGAGACATTATATAACCCCTCTGGGTAAGGTCCTCTGAAGCCTAGACTTGAACCTGCCCATTCGTTCAGTAAACATGTACTGAGCTAAAACCCAAGCCAGGCACTAAAAAGACAGAGATGAGTCAGATGAGCCCCGGTCCTGGAGGCATTTACAGTCCAGGCTTTGAGCAGGCCAGCGGAAAACCATGTGACAGGCACTCTGAAAGAAAGGGGAATGCAGACTGTGGGGACATAGAAGGGAGGCAGTCCCCGAAGACTTCACAGAGGGCATGTTGTCGGAGCCAACATCAAAGGCTAAATAAAAGTTCACCAAGCTGGAGGATTTCCCCGCAAAACTTCAGTGTCCCTGCTTTCCACCCTCAATCATGACGTTGGGCTAGACGGGAGCATCTCAGGCTGCCTGGGGAATAGAGGGGCCATTGCTCCCTGCCCCAGTCTCTGTCTGATGTATTAGAACATCTCTCCTCCAGCCAAACAGGCCAGAGACCCCTGCCTCAGATGGTTGGACTCTGGTCTCTAAGCCTTACCCAGAGAGTGATTCCAGGTTATTTTTAGGATGGCACAGCTGTGCGGGGTGTGACAGTAACCACGCGGCACCAAGTCCCATGTCCAGGAGAACCCCAGGGCGCAAGGACCAGCCAAGAGGATTCAGGGAGGCTTGCGTCTCCTCCCTCCAAGCCCCAAAGCTCTAGGAGAGGTGCCCAGGCCCCCTGGTGCAGCACTGTGGCCCCAGTCACTCCCTGGGCCATCTGCACCAGTGAAACGTCCTCTTAGGGGTCTAGTCTGAGGAAAGCAAAGCAACGCTGAGCTCTGCCCTGGCCTTGGCTCCGCTCCCTGGACAGCCCTGCGCTGTCTTCCGCACAGAAGCCCCTTGGAACCTGGCGTGATGCTAAGGTCTCCTCTGAGCCCCCTTCCTGTCTCAAGCCTGCACTTCCCCAGGTCCTTTGACTTAGAGGGCCCTCCACACTGCCAGGCCTGGCCTCTACTCAGTCTTAGTACTGTTCCTCTTACACATGCTGTCCTGGCAGCCTTCGGGCTGGGCCTGGGGCAGAGAGATGGTGACTTTCTGCCGGGGGGCTGGACCTGCTCAGTAGGATCTGAGTGGATGCTGCATCCTGCGAGCAACCTCACACCCAGCCTGGGGTCCGTCAGAGGAGCCGCTGCCCAGCGAGGCCTCCCACGCCCTACGCTGACACAGGGGGGACCGCGACATGTGGATGTCCTCCCCGGATGTGGTTAATTCATTGGCTCTTGCCTAGCAGCCTGCCCTGTTGGGAGCTGACTGGCATTTACTGATTGTGCGCCCAACACACGCCAGGCCCCGTGCTCAGTGCTGTGTGTGTGTGTACTACTGCATTCAATGCTCACGAGAGCCCCAGGACGTAGATTCGAGCAGCCTCGTTCAACAGATAAGGCTGAATCACCAACCTGAGGTCACACACAAGGTCGGAGCCAGTGCTAGGCTGGGAACCCAGGCCTGTGGGACCTTCTGGTTTCTCTAGGAGGCCCTGCCTTTTCCCAGAAAAGTTTCAAGAGTACCCCAGCCCCAGACTCAGTGTTGGGCTCAGAGGCTGTTTCAGCCCAGGTGGGAACGATTAGTGTCCCCATTTTACTAATGAGGAAACTGAGTCTTGGGCCTGACACACAGCCAGTGAAGGAAGAAGGCTCAGAATCCAGTGTGGGTCTGCATGGCCCCACACTGGCACTCTCCACAGTCCTCACACTGGCACACACCTATCCCAGAAGCCACCCCTCCCACACACACCCTCATGCACACCCAGCCCTCAGGCTCGCCCGTCACACACAGTCACACCCTTCAGACCTGGGGCTACACACTCGCCTCGGCCACCGGGCTGTGCGATCGTACTCTCTCTCACACCTCAGAGACGCTCTGCTCTCCTCAGACACGTGGGTCACCCTCCGCCCAGAAATAATCAAAGCAGAACAAACACCTTCCGAGAGTCAAAAGCAAAGGCGCGGTAAGACTCATCTTGAGCCCTCTGAGTCCCCAGTTGTTTCCCTGAGACCAATGCTAAGACGGCTTCGGCTTCCATTTGTTCCTTCGCTCGTCGTGAAACAAGTGCTCCGCCCCCTCCTCTGGGCCTGGCCAAGCCAGCCTGGTGTGAGGGGTTGCCCAGGGAGAGTGATGCCAGGAGCCCCAGCCCAGGAGAAAAAGCAGGTCCATTCGAAGTAACGAAGTAACGCGAGGAGAACATGATGAGGGCACAAGCGAAGGAAAGAAGCCTCCAGGGTCAGGGAAGGTTCCATTTGTTCATTCAGCAAGTATTTATTGACAGTGCCAGGGGCTAGGGATGCCCTGGTGAACAAAACAGCCATGGGCTCCATTCTCATAGAGTTTACAGTCTCCTGAGGGAGATAAGCAGCTAGAGAAATGAACATAAGAACAAAGGTTATAAAACAAACAGGCTGCCGAGATGGGGAACCATAGGCCAGGAAAGGCCACCCTGAGGAGGTGTCATTTGAGGTAAAGCCTGAAGGCTGAGAGGAGTCAGCCTTGTGAAGAGCAGAAGAAAAAGCATTCCAGGCAGAGGGGACAGCATGTACAAAGGCCCTGGGGTGGGAAAGACCTTGGTATTGTCACAAAACTGAAAAAGGGCAAGTAACAAATGACTTTATTGTAATTTCTGTGGCTGCAAGGCAGTGAGCAAGGGAATTTGTGGCATGGAAGGAGGCTAGGCTGGCAGGAGCCAGCTCACTCAGGCTCCTGGCAAGGAGGTGGTTCTTTAGCCTCAAAACCATTGACATTCCAAACAGGAGAGAGATGGGATGTAATTTATGATTTACAAAGATTATGCCGGCTGCTGTGGGAAGACAGCAGGTAGACCTATGGGGAAGCTGACGCAGTAGCCCAGGCGAGAGGCAGGCAGAAGCAAGGACTATTTTAGAGGTAGAAATAAGAGGTCTTGTAGAGGGATTGGCTGTGAATCCAGATGATTCCTTGGTTTCTGGCCTGAGCATCTAGGTGGGCAGAAGTGCGCTTTACTGTAATAGCTAGACCCTGAAGAGAAGAATGGGTCTTGGGGTGAAAGCAGGAGTTTGAAGGAGGTGGGAGTCTTGACAAGTTTGAATAAAGTAGCAGGGAGCTGGGAGGGCTGTCTGGAGAGGAATGGCATACATAACGTCAGACACAGCATGTTTACTGGCTGCTTCTCTGTAGGTAAGGAGAGGCCTGGGGGTCATGTGGACCCTCAGACCCTCCCCATCCGCCCTCCAGGTATGAGGCTAGGTTCCAGCAGAAGCTCCTCGAATACACAGACTCCAACAACATTGCCTCCCTCTTCCTCACGGCTGCCAACAGATGGCTAGAAGTCCGCATGGCAAGTGCCACCCACCCCCCAACCCGGGCCCTGAGACAGGGGCTTCTGATAGGGGTGTGGAGCCAGAGCAAGGGCCAAACATGGGCCAGAGGGTGGGAAGAGAGGATGGAATAGCAGCCCGTGTGTGCACACAGGGCGGGCGCTGAGCCCTCCTCTCCCCCCAGCCCTGGCGGCCCTCCCTGGGTCTGACCCGAGCCTGCTCTTCCCCATCCCTGCCCAGGGGCTTGTGCACCTGAGGTGCGCACCAGTAGCCGGAAGAGCTGTGTGTTTCACTGTGACGAGTGTGTGTCTGAAGCGGGCCACGTGCCCCGCGTGGGCCAGCTGGTGAGGCACGTTCAGGCCTGCGCAGACGGCTGGGGTTGGGGCAGAAGCTGTGTGCACACGGTGTCTCCCGGGGCTCCGGCCTTCAAGGCCTCCTGCGTGTCTGATGATGTGTAGGTGTGTTGGCTGGGCTGGGGTAGAGTGTCTGCTGAGCTGAAGGGAGTGAGGTGGGTTGGGGGGGACTCTGTGGTTTCGACCCCGGAGGGCCCACACGGGCTCACCTCCCTCCGCAGGAGTACATTGGTGCCTGTGTGGTCCTCATCGCGGCCGTGACCTCCATCGCCAACTCCCTGCACAGGGAGCTCTCTGCTGGCCTGGTGGGCCTGGGCCTTACCTATGCCCTAATGGTGAGTGACAGCAGACTGGGGCAGGGGAGGGCTCAGATACCAGCCCTCGGGGAATCTCGGAGACACCCTCCAGGCCCTACCCCAAGCTACTGTGAGTCTGATGCGGGAGGGACCATGTGGGTAGGGGGGCTAACCCAGGGCTGGGGCCCCAGACAGGTGGTAGGTAAGGATTCACGTTCATTGTAACCCTCCCATGCCTCCAGGGAGGACCCCCCTGAATAGCAGCAGAAGACACTGAGGGCCCCTGGCCCCTCAGCTGTAAGAAGAGCCCTCCTGGTGGCCGGGGTTGGACCAAGTGCTCACTGACTCCCCGCAGGTCTCCAACTACCTCAACTGGATGGTGAGGAACCTGGCGGACATGGAGATCCAGCTGGGGGCTGTGAAGCGCATCCATGGGCTCCTGAAAACCGAAGCGGAGAGCTACGAGGGGCTGCTGGGTGAGAGGCCCGGACGAGGGGCACGTCGGGGGGAGGGGGGCCCTCCTGGATTCCAGTGGCGCCTGTATCTGCTGGCTGAGCCCCGGTCTGGCCCCCAGCACCCTCGCTCATCCCGACGAACTGGCCAGACCAAGGGAAGATCCAGATCCAGAACCTAAGTGTGCGCTATGACAGCTCTCTGAAGCCAGTGCTAAAGCATGTCAACGCTCTCATCTCCCCAGGACAGAAGGTCAGTGGGCGGCAGGGCAGAGGGCTGGCCCGTGGCACAGAGTCAGCTCACGGCCCCCCGGGGCCTTCCAGGGCTCCCAACTAGTCAGACCCCCCCCAGGTGCTGGCCCTGGGCTCCTCACACTGACGAGGCTCAGCCCACCGCTCCCCCACTCCCTCTCCCCTGCTCCTTCTGCTGCCCTCACTCACCCACCAAGGAGATGGACACCCCAGACTCCCCCGGCTGAGAGGGCTTTGTCAGGGGCCCCCTGAGCTTCCGAGCAGGTCCTCAGGACAGAGAGTGAGGCCGCACTTGTCTGGCACTCTGACCCAACTGTCTGATGGATTCCCTCCTCGTGCCCCCTCTGCTCTGACACTGCCCCCCCCTTCTGTCTCTTAGTCTCTGTCTCTCTGTCTGTGGCTGTCCGTCTCATTCTCTCTGACCTTCAGATGTACCTCTGTCCCTGCCTCTGGCCCTCCCATCTGTCCCTACCTCTCCCGTCCTTCTGTGTCACCATCTCTGTCTTTGTACTGGTCCCTTATTGTCCTTTTTGTTGGTACCCATGGGCCGGGAAGCAATGGGGTCAGAGGTGACCCCAGTGTAAGGTGGGGCACACAGATACGTCGCTGCAGACCGCACCGGGCCGCCCCCCGGCCCTCCTCCCACACCCGCGCACATACACGGCGCACCAGGGCCCCAACTCCCCTGCAGCCACGTACCAGGCACGGCAAGACCTACACCCAGGCCCAGGAGATGCACATCTACGCCCTGTACTTGCTTGCGGGTCCCTGTGGGAGGCCCCTCTGGACCCAGGAAGCAAGCCCAAAGCCGGGGCCCAGCCCTGGCCAAATAGAAGCTGGTCAGAAAGGCAGGACAAGAGATGCTGTGCCCTCCAGTGCCTGCACAGCCCAGAGCTAGCACCAGAAGCTTCCCCAGGCACTCAGTACCTGCTCCTCTCTCCAGATTGGGATCTGTGGCCGCACAGGCAGTGGGAAGTCCTCCTTCTCGCTCGCCTTCTTCCGCATGGTGGACATGTTCGAAGGTGAGTGGTGTGACAGGCGCCCCCCGTGTACCCAGAGCCACCAGAGGGGACCTCAGTCCCGGTGTATGGTCAGATGTCATAGGAGGCCCAGCAATCACTGCCTCCCCCTGCATCCTCGATGGGACCCACGTTCCCAGGCTGAACCTGTCCCCGGCACCACCAGCTCCCCCGCTCCCTGGTGCCCCACCGGTGCCCCTGTCTCCGCACAGGGCGCATCATCATTGACGGCATTGACATCGCCAAACTGCCCCTGCATACCCTGCGCTCACGCCTCTCCATCATCCTGCAGGACCCCGTCCTCTTCAGCGGCACCATCCGGTGAGCCCCACCGCTCCCGCGGGGCCCCCCCTCCCGTCCCAGGCCGGGCGCCTTGCAGCTGGGGCATGAGGAGGGGAGGGGTGGGCGAGGCCCGGAGTGCTCTGCTGGGTACCCCTCCCGGGGCAGGCAGCCCTGCTCAGGCTCTGGGCACTATGGGCTGGCCTGGAGCCTCACACTTCCACCCTCGCGCCTTTCTCTCCCCCGTGGGGCCCTGTGAGGTAGCCCCACCAGCTCTGCCGGAGGACAGCTTCCCCCGACCCGCTCACCAGCTTGCTGCCCCCGCGGCCAGCCAGGCCCCTGCGGCAACTGGTTCTCACTCACCGCTCCGTTCCCCAGCCTCGCCCTCGGCCAGTCCCCGGGGACGAGCCAGCACCCTGCTTCCCCCCCTGAGACGACTCTCTGTGGCACCCTCCAGATTTAACCTGGACCCGGAGAAGAAGTGCTCTGACAGCACGCTGTGGGAGGCGCTGGAGATCGCCCAGCTGAAGCTGGTGGTGAAGGCGCTGCCGGGCGGCCTGGGTAACTCCCGCGGGAGCCGCGGGCCGGGCCAGAGGACGCCTGGATGGGCTAGGCGGGAAAACCCACACCCGGCTCTGAGGTCTGCCCTGGCTTTAGCCTAGGGTCTGGCAGGACCCCAGAGACCATTCCGGGTCCCCTTTTACCTTACGGGAGCTCAGAGAGGTCACGTGAGTTGTCCCAGGCCACACGACTGGTCAATTCAGGCTAGCTCCAGCCCCGCCCCCAGGGACCCAGGGGGAGGGGGGATGGCGGGAGTCGCTGTGGGAGTCCATCATCCCACCACTGTGTATTCGGCCCTGCCCACCCCGGCCACCGGCCCGCCCAGCTCTGCCCCGAGGAAGGAGAGGACAGAGGGGTCAGGCCTCCAGGGTGCAGGGAAGACTCTGCCCCCCAGCCCAGAGGGCTGCAGAGCCTTGGTGTATTTGCTACAGCCCCTGGGGCAGTGCGGGCCGGCCAAGCCTTAGCTTCAGAGACTCGCCCCACCAGTGCCCACACACACCTCAAGCACCTACGTACTCAGTGCACACGCCCCCCTCCCGGAGCCTCCCGGGGCCAGGGCAGCGCACCCCTGCAGAGGGTGCTCCTCTCTGTAATTCATGCGGGTGGCACCTGTGTGGTCGGGTAAGGTGCAGGAGCCCTGCACGCCCCCCGCCTCATGACCCACGCCTGCATATTCGGCCCTGTACATACATTTTCTAACACCCCCTAAGCCATGCTATCTACTAAACTCCCAAAGCCAGCCTACCTCAGCCCTGCTCCTCCTTCCCGGGGCTGTTTTCAGATGCCATCATCACGGAAGGCGGGGAGAATTTCAGTCAGGGCCAGAGGCAACTGTTCTGTCTGGCTCGGGCCTTCGTGAGGAAGACCAGCATCTTCATCATGGATGAAGCCACGGCCTCCATCGACATGGCCACGGTGGGTCCGGAGCACAGCCATGGTGGGGTGGGGTCTTGGAGAGGGTTGTCATGGGGTCTTGGGGTGAAATTTGCACAAAGTGGTCCCGAAGCTCGAGTTGTCTTTAACATCAAGGGCCATTTGTGGCAGAAAAGGCAAAGGACTGGAGGGACCCTGACTCCAGCTAGTTTCAGGGCATGTTTGTAGCTCACAAACACACAAGCTGCACGCAGACCCAGAGAGACTTCACACTCATCACCCGCCACACAGCCCAGCCAGACCCACTCACAGCACACACACGTGCATAGAGCTGAGCCCCCAACAGGCTGAGCCCCGCCCCTGAATGCTAGAACTTGGTTGGTCCTATGGGGACAAGGACCAGACGGACGGAGGGAGGGGTGGGCTAGGATTGGGGTCACTTGGGAGCTGGACCGCAGACCTGGGCCCCACATCCCCAAAGCCAGGCCAGACCCCATCCACTAGGCAGAAGAGCCAACCACTGCTGCTCCCACCCGGCAGGAAAACATCCTCCAGAAGGTGGTGATGACAGCCTTCGCAGACCGCACCGTGGTCACCATCGCGGTAAGGGGCCCCTTGCTGGGGTGCGGGGCAACACCCAGAGAGAGGGCAGCCAGCAGACTTACCCGGGCCTGGTAAACAGGAGAGGCCCCTGGAGCAATGATGCAGAGTCTGGAGGGCTTGCAGGGAACCCGGACCACAGGACATGGGGTGTGGGCGGACTTACACCTGCTCTTCCCTCAGATCCCTCTCTCTTTCTCCAGGTTCCAAGGCCCACCCCTGTCCTAAGGCCCCCGGGAGCTAGGCTAGGATACCTTCTCTATAGGAAGCGGGGGTTGGGCTGTGAGTCTTGAAGCCCAGAGGTGAGGGCAGAGCCGAGACTTGGTAAGGGGAGAGGGTGTCATTAGCGGACAGAGCGCTTGGGGTCACAGCCACCCCAGGAAAGGGCAGTGGCCACAGAGATGGGACATTCCATCCACATGCCTCCTCCCCCAAACTGCAGAAGAGACACCCTCAGCTGCCCCTCCCTCCCCCCCCCACCCTGATCAAACCCTCCCCCGCCCCCCCCAGCACCGTGTGCACACCATCCTGAGTGCAGACCTGGTGATTGTCCTGAAACGTGGCGCCATCCTTGAGTTCGACAAGCCAGAGAAGCTGCTCGGCCAGAAGGACAGTGTCTTCGCCTCCTTTGTCCGTGCGGACAAGTGACCAGCTGGAGCCCGAGGGCCACCCCGTGCCCCAGCCTGCCCCCACCTCCCGCCCGGGCTTTCTAACTGTAAATCACTTGTAAATAAAGAGATTGGTTGTTTCCTACCGGAGGCCTCTCGGGTCTGGTATGCAGGGACTGGGGTGGCCTGTGGAGCATCGGGCAGACCTGAGGCTGTGTGAGTTTGGCCAGAAGTGTGTTTCCTTATCTGTGAAGTGAGGTTGGTATTAGTCTGCTCAGGCGGCTATAACAAAATAGTGGACTAGGAGACTTAAACAGAAACGTTTTCTGACAGATCTGGAGGCTGGAAGTCCAAGATCAAGGTGCATAGGTTTGGTTTCTCCTAAAGACCTAATTACCTCTTCACAGGCCCTATCTCCAAATACTGTCACACTGGGGGGCTTCAACATGGGAATTTAGGGCTTTAACAAATGGATTTGGGGAAGGGGACACAATTCAGTCCATAACAAGGGCTATCGCATTTTTGTGATTACCTCATTAGACAAAGTAGTCCCCTTCCTTCTCACTTTATTTCCTGGATTAGTACCACTTCCACGACAAATGACAGGAACCCAACTCAAAGGGGCTTACACAAAAACTGGAATTCATTGCTGTATGTGACGGAGAAGGCCAGGAGGTGTACTGCTTCAAGCATGGCTGGATGTGTTTCCACTTCTGGGTTCTGTCTTCCTACCCTCCCTGATGACAAATGGCCACTAGCCCCTCCAGCTTATACACTAGCCCTCTGAAAAAGAGATGATTCTTCCCAATAGTCCCAGCAAAAGTCTTGGGAGCAAATCTCAATGGACCAGGTTAGGTCATACCCCTACCTCTACCCAATCGCTGTGGTCAGAGGGCTGGGCTACACTGACTGGCTAGGCCCGGATCACATGTCCCCATCTGTGTCCCCTACGGAGAGGCATTCAGAATGGGAGAAGGGTGGTCCTTCAGAGGGAAGCACAGTGCATATACCACAAGTCAGCCAGGTGGTGGCTGGAGATGCTGAGGCCCAGACACTGGGGAGACCCAAACAACAGATATCTTCAGATTCTATCAGCATCAGGAAACAGGAGTGCACACCTCCCCCAGCCCAGAAACGGCAGGTGCTGATTTACATATCATGTTTGTATCATTTTCACATTGACTTCAGCACTGTCTATCCCAGCTCTGGGGGGCAGACCCAGGTGTCTTGGGCCTGTGTTTCTCTTGGTTGCAACGGCATGAGAACAATGTAAGGAAAACCCACCAGTCACTGGAGAGAGGCCCAACACAGACCTTTTGGATATTCCAAGAGCCAGAGGGGATGAGGAAGTACGAGCTCTGTAAGGCCTGGCAGGCTGCCTGGAGGAGGCAAGATGTGAGGTGGGCATGAGAGGGGTGGGAATTGGACAGGCAGAGTTAGAGAAAATGGCCCATGGAGCAGGGGGTGGGGGCATAAGATCATAGGGCCTTAAATGCCAAGACAAGGAGTCTGGGATAAGTTTATGAACAAAAGAGAAGTGGAGAAGGTTTCTGAGTGAGAAAGGAACCTGACAAATGTAGTATTTGGGGGAGATGAGTATGAGGAAGTAAGGATGGAGCAGGGCAGGAGGCTGAGCTCTTTGAGTAAGGGGCTCACCCTTCTAGAAAGGGTGGAGCAGGTAATAGCTGAGGCCTCAGGGCCACGCTGTGAGGCAGGGCCTTGCCTTTCCAGCTCTAAGATGCCTCCAGGGGCAGCCCTCTCCACTGAGGGGCCTCCCAAGAGCAGAGCTTGGGAAGGGAGAAGATTCTTAACCCCACCCCCACCTTGTGCCCACCACACCCCATGGGATTGAAGGGAGGTAGCAGGGGCAGGGCAAGGTCCAGACTGAAGTCTTGCAGGGATGCCCAAGGCCATTCTGGCCCAAACCCCTCTATAGTATCCCTGATGGTCTGCCAACTTGGACTTGGATACTCCAAAAATATGGGTCATCTCTGGTTATTAGAACTGACTCTTCCCTATGTGAAATCACAACCTGCCTCTGTTCCACTCAGTGTCTGTACTGGTTCTATACTTTGGGCCACATAAAACTATTAGTCCATCCTCCTTGGACCCCTGGGATTTCTGCAATAGTGCCCAAACTCCCTAGAGGGCTCTCTAAGGCTCCTTTTCTGGTGGCTGAACAGATGTAGTTGCCTCACAGCCTTCTTGTGTAACCCTGTCTCCTTGAGCTCCCCCTCTCTGATCATCCTGTTCTCCCCTCCCCACTCTAGGCACTGCATCTCTGTTAATATAGCCCAAGCTTACACTTACCCTGAGTAGCATTGTTGACTCTGCCTGCAGGTGAGTATGAGACAGAAAGGAAAACTCAATATGAAAATCACAGTCTGCCCCATTGTAGCCCATATCCCCACTGTTCCCATTTGGGGCCCTGCCTCAAGCCCCCACTCCAACAAATGAACACACATGGGTCAGGGCTACAAAAAGATCTGAGCCCCAGAGAGGGGGTGAGACCATTATTGTCCCAACACCAGAGACCTAGCAGTCTTTCTCTCCCCGCTGAAAACTGGGGGTCCCCAAGCCACAGGGCAACCCTAAGCTGATGCCTGTAGGAGAAGCATCACTCATGTTCAGGTCAAGAGCTTGAGTCCCCCAGTTCCCAAGCCAACCCTACCTAATACAGCCCCTCAGACCCACGTGCCTCCCATGATCTAAGGTAAAAAAGACCAGGCTGCAGGTGTAAGGAGGTATAAAGCAAGTGTCCGTAGTTCAAACTCTCTTTAAGATACAGGGGTGTGATTGTGGGATGATTAAGAGGATGCAACCACCCAGGCTTCTGGGCTGGTGTGAAAGTGTTCCTACACCTACTAGGAAGGTCCATTGTTTTCTGGGGAGGGAGTCCGTGGCTTTCATCAAATTCTCAAAGGATCTACGGTGCAGAAAAGATTAAGAGCGCCCCCAAAGAGAAGAAACAGTCAGCTGAGGAATCCTCAAGCCACCTAACCTCTTGCAGTCACCAGTTTGGTGACGCAGCTCCTCAGAGCCTCCTCTCGCTGGGAACCGGCAAAGCCCAACGCTGCACGAGAGGTGCGTGCTGGCCCCGCTGAGAACGGGAAAATTGGAGGAGGAAAGTCAAGGCAACAGGGGCCGCAGTCCTAAGACTGAACGGGTGGGTCGTGGCTCCCTTCACTGTCCCCGCCTGGGCAGAAGGAACCTCTTTTGGTCCGTCTGATTGGGCAGACCCCCAAGTCCATACTGAATCTGGAACAGGAAGGCGGTGCGTGGGGCGGGTGTGAATGACGAGGGGCGGAGCTTGAGCCCGTGCCCGCCCCGCCTCCAGCTCAGGAATAGGTCGGGCTCCCCCTGGCGGCTCCGGGCCCCCACTCCATTCCTCCAGCGCCCCCGCCCTCAATCTTCTGCCCCCCATCTAGCACAGGTCCGTCTCCGCGGACCAACGGACAGAAGAACGGACGGACGGACGAGAGGACGACCCGCTGGGACGCCCGGGCAGCAGCAGGGGCGGGGAAGAGACGGCTGCGGCTTGAGGAGCAGGAGCAGGTGCCGCGGCGCGGGCGGGCGGGGCAGGACAGAGCGGAGCGCCGGGCGGGGGCGCGGCGCCGGCTTGCGTGGGCCGGCTGGGAGCCGAGAGGCCGCGACTGTCAGGGAGCAAGACCCCTTGCGCTGGGGGCGAGGGGATCTGGAGCAGAGTCGGGCGGAGTGGTGACTCTGGAGGGCGCAGGATTCCAAGGAGACAGAAAGGACAAGAGCTGGAGGGGGATCCGATCAGCCGCGGGGGCGCTACGGGGGGTGGGGTATAAAAGGGGGCATACCTGGAGGCGAGACTGGGGGTCGTCAGAAGATGAAGCTGGAGCTTGGAAGGGGCCCGGGAGCAGAAGTGAGTGAGGCGGGAGAAACGGTGGGGGTTGCGTGAGGTCTGGTGAGTTGGTAAGATCCCGAGGTGTTAAGTTCCAAGGTAGAGGAGGCGGGTTGAGAAGGAAACCTAGGTGGGGAGAAGGAGTCCCTGCGGGAGGTCTAGGGAAAGTCAGCGGTGGAAGAGAGTTGAGCTGAGATCGCCGGCAAGGCGGGGAACAGGCCGGGTAGGAGGCTCACTAGGCAGTGGGCAGGTGGGCTGAGGTTCGTGAGGCAGGCTTAAAGAAGCAGAGGCCAGGTGGAGGTGAGGATGAGTCTGGTTGGGGAGGCATCTCAGAAGTGAGGCCAGCACAGACTGAGGGCGGTCCCAGAGCGGAAGGGCTCCCCGGGGAGGAAACCCCACAGTGAGGCCCAAGGCTTGGTCAGGGGGGCGCCCCCCATGGGGGAAGCTTCTCCCTGGTGGTTGCTGGAGCCATGCTGTCCCGAAAAGGCATCATCCCTGAGGAGTACGTGCTGACACGGCTAGCAGAGGACCCCGCGGAGCCCCGGTACCGAGCCCGAGAGCGGCGGGCCCGCTTCGTGTCCAAGAACGGCAATTGCAACGTAGCCCACAAGAACATCCGGGAGCAGGGCCGATTCCTGCAGGACGTATTCACCACGCTGGTGGACCTCAAGTGGCCACACACGCTGCTTATCTTTACCATGTCCTTCCTGTGTAGCTGGCTGCTGTTTGCCATGGTCTGGTGGCTCATTGCCTTCGCTCACGGTGACCTGGCCCCTGGCGAGGGCACCGCTGTGCCCTGTGTCACCAGCATCCACTCTTTTTCATCTGCCTTCCTTTTCTCCATTGAGGTCCAGGTGACCATTGGTTTTGGCGGGCGCATGGTGACCGAGGAGTGCCCGCTGGCTGTCTTGATCCTCATCGTGCAGAACATCGTGGGGCTCATGATCAATGCCATCATGCTGGGCTGCATCTTCATGAAGACTGCCCAGGCCCATCGGCGGGCCGAGACCCTCATCTTCAGCAAGCATGCTGTCATTGCGGTGCGCCATGGCCGTCTCTGCTTCATGCTGCGTGTGGGTGACCTCCGCAAGAGCATGATCATCAGCGCCACCATCCGCATGCAGGTGGTGCGCAAGACCACC
Organism: Halichoerus grypus; assembly: GCF_964656455.1. Classification (NCBI taxonomy): domain Eukaryota; kingdom Metazoa; phylum Chordata; class Mammalia; order Carnivora; family Phocidae; genus Halichoerus; species Halichoerus grypus. The sequence goes on from NC_135722.1 coordinate 39,503,750, forward strand.
AGCCCCGAGGGCGAGGTGGTGCCCCTCCACCAGGTGGACATCCCCATGGAGAACGGTGTGGGTGGCAACAGCATCTTCCTGGTGGCTCCTCTCATCATCTACCACGTCATTGATGCCAACAGTCCACTCTACGACCTGGCGCCCAGTGACCTGCATCACCATCAAGACCTCGAGATCATTGTCATTCTGGAAGGCGTGGTGGAAACCACAGGCATCACCACACAGGCCCGCACCTCCTACTTGGCCGACGAGATCCTCTGGGGCCAGCGCTTTGTACCCATTGTGGCCGAGGAGGATGGCCGCTACTCCGTGGACTACTCCAAATTTGGCAACACCATCAAAGTGCCCACGCCACTCTGCACGGCCCGCCAGCTTGACGAGGACCGCAGCCTGCTGGACGCCCTGACCCTCGCCTCGGCCCGTGGCCCCCTGCGCAAGCGCAGTGTGGCTGTGGCCAAGACCAAACCCAAGTTTAGCATCTCTCCGAATTCCCTGTCCTGAGCCATGGTCCCTTGGGCCCCCACGTTGCTGGTGTGCCCAGGGGCAGTGTGGTATGGTATGTAGAGTGGACATGGTGTGGGCCCCTTGGCCAGGCCAGGACCTGGTGTGAGGCTGGGCCCTCTTCAGCTCAGCCTCCCCTCCTGCTGTTAGCCCATGGTGTTACAAGACACTTGTCACTACTCTATTTCTGGCCTCAGCAGGAGCCTGTACTGGGTTATTTTTGTCTCTGCTCCTCCCAGCCCCAGCTCAGGACTGGCTCACCCCCTCCCCCCTCCCCAGGCTGGGGAAGCTGTGGGAAGTGTTGGGCCCTAAAGTTGGGTCTCCCACCAGTTCTGCATCCCCATGATCAATTGACCACAAACTGGGCAGGTGGCTGGGGAAGAACAGTCCCCAGGTTTGCAAACTGCTGCTCTGTTTTGGTGGCCCCAAGAGATGACCAGCCACTCTTGGTCCCTGAAGAAGTGATGGCCTAATGGGTGGGCCCTGCCAGCTGGGGAAGGCAGTCAGTGAAGGAGCGTATTCCAGCTGGAGGGTTAGAGGTGTGGAACCGACACAGACAGGGACAGGCTGAGACCGGTAGGGCTCTCCTCCCTAGGGCAGACTCAGGCAAGGAGGAAGCGGTATGAGGACACGCAGCTATGCTGAGCCCTGGTCAGGCACAGGAACGAGGAGACGGGCCCTTGTGCCCCCACCCTGTGCCCCGACACCAAGGCGTCTCTGGTGAGGGGCTGCTGTGCCTGCCTGCTCCCCTTCTGTCCCTGCCCCAGGAGGCTGGGACGGGCTGGGGCAGACGGTGGCGTGCGAAGCAGACAGGGGCTGCAGAGAGGGGGTCCTGGGCCTACCACACAGATTGAACGCTGGCTCCCCACCAATGGCTCTCACTCAGTGTCTGTCCAGAGTGGGGCAGTGGAGGGTCATTGGGTCTCTAGAAAAGGAGATGTTGGAAAGCTCAGGATGGTGGGGGTGAGCAAGGCCCCTGATGCAAAGAGGACCTTGGTCCTCACGGGCTTGACCTCAGGCGGGGCTCCTGGAGCAGTGCGGTGTGGCTGGGGAAGGCGGGGGCATACTGTCGGACGGGGAGGGAGGGGGCTGGCAGCTGCCCGCCCACATTCCAAAGGTGCCACAGATCCTAGCCGGGCAGCCAGGAAAAGGACCTGGGGCTGACCCTTATCACCCAGTTCAGAGAGACTTTTACCTTTTTGCCTCAGGTAGCCCAGCCCTGCCAGCCTGTCTGGCCATCTCAATTTTGGGGCACCTACCAGGCTTATAGCCCTGGGCCTGGCCTCCACTCCCGAGGATCTGCTGGAAGGCTGGGGTGGTCGGGGGAGAGGTGGGGCCATCATACGCATTAGTGTACAGAGATATTGCAGGTTTGGTTCCAGACCACCGCAACGAAACAAATATTGCGACAAAGAGAGTCAAATGAATTTTTTTTTTTGGTTTCCTACCGCACATAAAAGTTATGTTTACACTATACTGTAGTCTGTTAAGTGTGCAATAGCATTATGTCTAAAAAAACAATGTACATGCCTTAATTAAAAAATATTTTATTGCTAAAAAGTGCTAATCATCATCTGAGCTTTCAGTGAGTCGTAATCTTTTTGCTGGAGGGTCTTGTCTCGATGTTGATGGCTGCTGACTGGTCAGGGTGGTGGTTGCTGCAAGTTGGGGGGGACCATGGCAATTTTTTAAAATTAGACAATGAAATTTACCACATCAATTGACTCTTCCTTTCACGAACAAGATTGTGACATCCCCAAGTCTGTGGCTCCTTGAGGTCGGGGAATGTATCTGATTCAGCATTGTGTCTGGCACTAAGTGCTAAGTGAATGAATGAATGATGAATAGTGTATAGGACACCAAGCCAGCATCACTGTTGCTGTTGGAGGCCGGCAGTGGGCTTTAGCTGGATCAGTGAGAGTTTGTCCTGGGCTACTCCAGAGGTAGGTTTGAAGAGCCAGGAAGCTGCTGTTGCTGGTTCAAGCTCTAAGCTGCCCCTTCCTGCACCCACACAGCCCCCCAACATTGACCAGTTTGTGGTTTAGAAGAAGAGGGATGAGAAGCTACTCAGAGTCAGCCCAGAGTTCTGGGGACAGTGCCTGGCTCCTGGGACTCAGCTTGGCTGTCCTTAAGACCCGGAGAGGGGCCAGACTCATTAATGAGAAGCTGCTCAGCAGCACCATTCTTGGAACCCCATCCAAAGTAACCTTCCTCCTCCCCCTCCACCTTAAATGGCTGGGGACAGTGAACCGACAGAACTGAGGGTTCAGCGCCACCTGCTGGCCACAGAGAAGACCTACTTGATCAGAAAATCAGGACCACTTGTCCCAGTCTTTCCACTAAGAGACCTCCTAGCCTTAAGGCTTAGGTTGGGGAGGAGCTAGAAAGTTCCAGGCATGGAGGGAGCTGCTAAACTCAACAGGGAAGGGAAGCCAAGCCACCATCTTTCTGAATTTCTAGTGAAACTGAATTTCTAGTCTGGAAAAACTAGCCCACTAGCCATACTGGAAAGCTGCCCAGGTCTGATGCCTATGAATTTGGCATCTCCAGCCAGTTACTGCAAGGCCCACATGTTACCCCTGAAGGTGGCCCTCTGGCCTTTCTGCTGGAGAGGACACACCCACCTTCTATAAGACCCACTTTCTCTGCCCAGGTGGCGTCCTTCCAGCTCTGTCCTAAACTTGAGATCCTCCCCAACATCCTTCCCTAGGGAGCTTGTGGTGAGGAGTCGAGTAGCCCCTGGCTCCCCATAGCTCTCTGGGCTCACCTCTGAGGTCTCCCCAGTTTCAGGTATCAGACACCCTATGTTGTATGAAGACACATATTCTGCATGTCAAAGTCATGTTGACCTGAGATCAGGGCAGGTCTAAAGCACAACAGATCTGTTCCAGCTTGAAAGGAGCTGGGAAAAGGCAGAGTGATGGGGTTAAAGTCAGAATTGGGTTCTAGAGGGGCGCCTGGGTGGCTCAGATGGTTAAGCGTCTGCCTTCAGCTCAGGTCATGATCCCAGGGTCCTGGGATCGAGCCCCGCATCGGGCTCCGTGCTCAGCGGGGAGCCTGCTTCTCCCCCTCCCTCTGCTTCTCCCCCTCCTCATGTTCTATCTCTGTGTCTCGAATGAATTAAAAAAAAAAAAAAATCTAAAAAGAATTGGGTTCTAGAGAGTGGATTTGTTGCACTAGAATCAAGATTACTGGCATCCTCTCTGCCATGTCCACCTGCCTGGGGCATTGTATATACCTTCATGGAAAGGGAAGAAGGTGCTACCTACACCCTCCCCTATTTCCACTCTGGGAAGGCCCCACTCTGGATTGATATGAAAGGTAGGCTACCTAGACTGGCCAGCTTGCGTACAAGGAGTGCAGACTTCTGCCTTTCCCTTGACCTTGTGTCCTTCTGGGCACTGATGCCAATGAGCGGAACAGGTGATTCAAAGTACTATGCAACTATGCAATTTATTTCCTTCACTGGGAGAAACAACGGCCCTCTTCAGCTCTCGTGAGTCACATGCCTCTACTTCATGAAACTATCATTTTTTGCGGCACAGTATGTCCCAAACTCCTCCTCCCCAGACCGTCGGCACTCAAGGTGAAATAAACAGACCAGGTAGCCCTGCCTCTGTCTATTCTTTACTTCATTTGATCAATTCCAGTTTTTCTCATGATGCCATCATTGTTGGGGAAGAGAAGTTACTCCCGAGAGAAGTAAATGCAATACAGTTCTGACTGAGACTTTCACTGGTTGTCAAATTCCTACTGCGTCCTTGATCTCCCATCCATCTTGGAAGTAGAATGAAAATCATCCTATAGTTCTACCTCTTTTGTGCCCCTTTTGGTCTCTGAAGGTCTGACCAGCATACTCATTTCTGAGCTTAGTTAACTCCTTAATGCGCTTTCTTTTTTCCACATCATAGATTCCTTTCCAATCAATAATGTCCATTCTATAATCCCCCACATTTTACATCTAATGTTTTACCTTCCTATAAAAAGATCCCATTTGTCATTTTCCCACCTAATTTTATTTTTCCCTTATATTACTTTATTACTCTATTATAATCTCTACAAAATTATTTTAATTTCTTTTAAAATCTCGACTGCCTTACTTCTTGTTCAAGGGGTGTCATTCTTTTTGAATCACTCTCTTTCAATGATTGTAGGTGGCTTTAAACTACTTCATTTGTTTCACAGTTCTTTTGCCCTGTTCTTCCTTCCAGATCTCCACTTTATGAGATTGTCTCCTCTAATATGATATATTCTTCAAATAGGCACCACCTGAACTGATGCTGCAATCCCCAGTGCTGCCACTAGAGGCCACTCTAAACCACCCTCAGGTGGGAGCTCGGCTATGGGGAGTCCTCTCTTTAAGCCAAGAGTCTTCCATGTTAGTTATGCCCATGAATGAGCTCACTGAGCCCCCCTCGCCGCTGAGTGTCCTAAAAACTGTTTTCAGGGTCATTACTTCAATTTTCAGTAGAGATGTGAACAGGGCTTCTCTGCCCCACAAAGATCCTGAAATACAAATGCACATCCCTTGATAACTAGTCAGAACCACACTGTATCTTACCCATGACTAACACCTGGCATGACACTCCCCACAGCCCTGTCAGCCTGTCCTGAATGAGGTGCCTGCACACAGGTCCACTTAGGAATAGCATCAGCCACCTTGGTTCAGTTACAGAAAATGAGGCAATGGTCAAACACACCAACAGGTCCTCCCCTAAGAACAGACAAGAACAGTATAGAGTGAGCCTCTCCTCTAGATCTAATGATCCAGCTCATCCTTCACACCCCAAGCCCACCCTGGATCTTTCTTGGTAGTATGGCATATTGATTAAAAATCCAAGCTCTACTCTTTACTAGCCATGAGACCCTAGACAAATCACTTATCTCCTCTCAAAGAATAACTCAGAGATATTAAGTTAAAAGTGCAGCTGCATTCTTTTATTCTTATATTAGCATGTATAGGTGGATCTCATTGAACTAAGAAGTAGAATTTGAAATGGAAACAGGCCACAGTCTAGAAACAGTGTTACTTTTGGGGGAGGAGTATAATTGACATACAGTACATCAGTTTCAGGTGTACAACATGATCCAGTAGTTGTATATATTGCAAAATATCACCAAAATAAGTCTAGTTAACATCTGTCACTATACATAGTTATAAAAATATTCTTTTCTTAAAAGTTTTTCTAAACTGTTTTAAGATTTACTCTTAGTAACTTTCAAATATGCATTACAGTACTATTAACTATAGGCACCATGGTGTATATTACATCCCCATAATTTATTTTATAACCAGAAGATTGTACCTTTTGACCACCTTCAGCCATTTCATCCACCCCACTCCACCCTTGGCACCCACCATTGTGCTCTCTGTTATCTATGAGCTTGGGTTTTTGTTTTTGTTTTTAGATTTCACATGTGAGATCATATGGTATTTGTCTTACTCTGTCTGATTTATTTCATTTAACATTATACCCTCAAGGTCCTCTGTGTTGGTGCAAATGACAGGTTTCATTCTTTTTTTAATGGATGAATAAAATTCTATTATATTCCATTATATATATATACATATATTTCATTATATATTTTCCTTATCACCCAGTCTCACATTTTCTTTATCCATCCATCAATGGACACTTGTTTCCATATCTTGGTTATTGTAAATAATACTTCAGTGAACATAGGGGTATCTATATCTTTTAGAGTTAGTGTTTTCATTTTCTTCAGGTAAATACCCAGAAGTCAAATTACTGGATCACATGGTATTCTATTTTTAATTTTTTGAGGAACTTCCATTCCGTTTTCCATAGTGGCTACTAGCAGTTTACATTCCCATCAATATAGTGCACTAGGGCTCCCTTTTCCCCACATCCTTGCCAACACCTGTTGCTTCCTGTCTTTTTGATACTAGCCATTCTGACAGGTGTGAGGTAATATCTCAGTGTGGTTTTGATTTCCCTGATGATGAGTGATGTTGAGCACCTTTTTCATGTGTCTTTTGGCCATCTGTATGTCTTCTTTGGAAAGTGTTGCTCTCTTTTTCTTGGATAAGCTGATTGGCAGGAGGCTATCAAGGAAGGCACCTTGAACAGTCTGCTCTTGAGCAAGCTATCTAAGCCACCAGGAAAAGTAATTTCAGTTACAGATGCATTCACTGAGAAACCTTGGTGTTTCTGCTGTTTCTGTGTAAGAACTTCCAATGTTCTTCTAGTGGTTCCCCCATCAGAATAAGCCATGAATGCATCATAATGAAAGCACCTCATTATAGTTCATTAGTCTCTCTTGTGTCAATTTGGGTGTTCCGAGAATAAGCTTTCAAGATGGAGAGTAAGGTATTTGTTTGATGTAGTACCTGTAAATGATAAAGGAGAGAGGCCACATGAGTATGTAGGCAAAGCCTTTAGACCGTGGTGCAGGTGTAAGTATCTGTAAAGGGAGGAAGAAGAGAGGACTGGGTAGCAAGAGCCCCAGACTACAGTGCAAGTCTGAGAAAGTCTCCGGGGAGCTACAAAGACTCCTGCATTTCTCAGCTCTTTTCTGGGGCTGCCCAGGGAAAGCATGGCACAGGCCTGAGTACTGCAGCAGGTCCCTGACAGGCCACAGCTGGAGCATGTTGGCTGAGTACGCTCCACAGCAGGCTCTCTCTAAGGGGTCTCAGCAGCACATCCCCATAGCAACCACACTTGCTAGTCAAAACTCAACTTCTTGAGGAGTTGTATCGGTTAGCTCTTGCTGTGTAAAATCGAGCGTAAAATACAGTGGCTTTGAAAAAAAAAAAAAGTATTTCTCATGCATTTGAGAGTTGGCTCTGTTGAGTGGGAGTTGTGGGCCATCATCTGAGCTAGGCTGGCCTCTACTAGCACAACTAGCTCTAATTTCCATGTCACTTGGCCCCCAACAGACTCACTGGGATGCATCCTCCTCTTACTAATATCAGAAGCACCAAAGAAAGCAAATGGAAATACACAAGGTCTCTTGAGGCCTAGATGTAGAACTGGCACTCTTTCACTTTGGCCTCATTCTACTGACCAAAGCAAGTCACAAGGTTGAGCCCAATGTTAAGGGGCAGCCCATCACTGGAGGACACTACAAAATTACAGGGCAAAGTACGTGGATGTGAGGAAGGGTAAAGGCTTGGAGCCAAAACTGCAAACCACCACAGAATCCAGGCTAAAGTCTCTTTTTCAATAAATATCACTGGCAAATGTGAGGTTATCATGATAGCACCTAGATTATCAAAAGCCAGAGGAAGGCAAGAAATAGAACATTCACAAGTATCACAAGAAACATTTGAAAACCACGTTATATCTAATTGGCTCACTGGCCTAGGTCCCATCAGAAGAATAAATCCCATGAATCAGCTAGCAAATTTTAGATGAACAAATAGCTTTTTTTCTTAATTAACCGATTATTGTACTTTTCCTAAGGCATTTACAATGAGATGTATTAGCTATTGCACAAATTCTGCCTTGGCAGGTCCATAAATAACTGAGGGCAATTTTATTATGTAGAACCATTTCAACCAACATGTTTACACTGGTCTCTTGGGCCTCTACAGTTTGAGTTGTTTTATTTGCTATTTGGGGCATAGTCAGGGATAAACATGTTAGAAAACATGTTTTAGTTTGGAAACACTTAGGGAGGGTTAGAAATCCCTGGTTAAACCAATGAAATCTGGTGATAAGTTACCCCATTGAGCTATTAACAAAATATGAGCACCTGGGAAAAGGAATTCTTACCTCTGAGGCACTGTTTCTATGTGTGAGAACAACAGTGCAGCCCATATATGGTTCAAAACCTGGTCTGAATCAAAAAGGTCAGGTTTGATACAGTGAAACTGGTATATTATGAAGAGGCAGAGGGGCTTTATGCTGTATCTCCCCAGAGTCATAAACCACCACATGGAGATCAGAAAAGAGAGTTCATCAATGGAACATCAGAAAAAGCCACACACACACACCAGGACGCCTGGGTGGCTCAGTTGGTTAGGTGTCTGCCTTCGGCTCAGGTCATGATCCCAGTGTCCTGGGATCAAGCCCCGCATCGGGCTCCTTGCTCAGCAGGGAGTCTGCTTCTTCCTCTCCACTCCCCCTGCTTGTGTTCTCTCTCTTTCTATCTCTATCTCTCTGTGTCAAATAAATTAAAAAACCTTTAAAAAAGAAAAAGCCACCCACCACAAACACACACCACACTTAGAATACCCCCATATCAATCCTAAGAACTCCTTAACAGCGTCCACTGGCAATAATCCCTGAACTCCCAAAACCAACTCCAAAACACAGGGCTAAACTTTGCTTTGGAGCCACTTACCTGTTTCCAAAAAATACATAAAATCAGTACAATTACTAAGATTATTCCAGCACAGAGAAAAACGTACTTCAGAGTACAAGCTGACTTCTGAGATCCTGCAGAGAGAAAGAAGAAAAGAACATTAAGAAGAAACCTCCTGGCCAGAGCCAGAGACCATACAACCACTGCTAGGATCTGTGGTTGTATGTCATTTTCTCTGTCCCTGTGACCATCCTGGCACCCTCCATTCCTATCACATACACCTCACCCATCAAACAGCGTGTTTAGCACTTACCAGAATACACCACAATATCAAACACCACATACCACACACGCATGCCATGCAACGTGTAAAGCTTCCAAACTACTACACCATCTTACTGCTATAGAGTGAACATGTGTGCCCCTCAAAATTCATATACTGAAATCCTAGTGCCCACTGTGATGGTATTAGGAGGTAGGGTTGGCAGAGGTGATTAAGTCAGGAGGGTGGAGGCCCTCGTGAATGGATTTTAGTGCCCTTATAATAGAGGCCCTAGAGCGATCCCTCATCCCTTCCACCATGTGAGCATACAATAAGAAGTCTGCAACCCAGAAGAGGGTCCTCACCCAACCATGCTGGCACAATGATCACAAACGTTTAGCCTCCGGAACTGTGAAAGATAAAGTTCTGTTGTTTTTAAGCCACCCAATCTGTGGCAAATTGTTATAGCAGCCTGAATGGACTAAAACATACATATAACGCAGACAAATCCCTCATACTATACACACAAAGCATATTTCAATTTCTTACTCCCCACACCCCACACATACTCCGTACCCATCTCTTCTCACACCACCCACACACATTCCTAGCCCTCACTTCCAAGAACAATTCTCCTCTCCTTCCAGGACCATCCTGGATACCCAGACCACATCCCCCAGGGCCTGTGGTCAGACCCTGCCTTTTTAAACCACTCTTAGCTCCAGGCAGGTGCATTAGACTAGCTGGGTCATACCCATCCAGGACCACAGCCATGACCATGGGAGCCCAGATATGAGCTCCATGAACCTCATCTTACCAGCAGGAGGGATTCTGTAGTGACCTGTAGATCCTGAGCTAAGCATCCCATGTCCCTGGGGAAAGTCCTGGGCATCTGCAAAATCACCCTACTATGGCGTCCCCATCTTGGGTACAACCCATAAGATAGAACAATGGATTCAGCCTCTACCAGCCAACAGTTTGCAGTGGACCTGGGGCCTGAGCAGAAGAGTTACTGGCAGGGCTGGGTCGCTGGTCCCTGACAGACTCTTATCTTCAGAGGACAGGGACAGGATCCTGTCCCCTCTCTCCTTGTAGCTAGCAAGCTTCACACTTCAAGCCATATAGACCACCCAGATCACTTAAACTGCCAAAAGTAGCCCTATTTCCATTTGAGGACTATTGTCACCACTCTCCACCAACTAGACCACCTGCCCTGGCTTACATACCTAGTCTGGACTGCTGACTCTGGGGCTGAGCTATGCCAGACCAAGCTTTCTATCTTCCCCACTGTCCCCTGTCTTCCCCGAGACTGCCTGGAAACCAAAGTTTTACATTACCCAACCTCAAGGTGAAGAGCAGGGGAAATGTTCAGGAGGCTGCTTACCTATCATAGTCAAGGTGAAGTTGAGCCTCTGGGAGGTAGGCAAGGATTTGTGCCATACCACACACTGGTAGGTGGTCATATTGTCTTCCAGAGAGGGCTTTAGCATCAAGAAGCTAGTGACATTAAACATGCCATCCTCATTTTTGGTGGTACAATTAGTGAAGACGCCCTCAGAAAACTCCACATACTGGGGATCCTTCTGGGTCCACTTTTTCCATGTTACAGTAATGTTCGTGGGGTAGAACCCACTTGCCATACACAAAATAAGTTGTTCTTCATTTTCTTTCACCATGGCTTGCTCCGGAAACAAGCTGCTGACTGGGTAAGCTGCCAAGAGAGAGAAGTCATGCTTCGAGGGTAGGTAGGAACTAATTTATTACCAGCCCAATGCAAGCCTTCAGGAAAGGTGAGCATACTGAATGGGATTCTGCTTAGGCTAAATATTCTACGTATGTTGGTTTCAGTGTCAGCTGATATGCTGTGGCCCCCTACTCTCACAGCAATTTTATAGAGCAGAGTTTCTTAAGCTACTCTGTATCATACATAGACACCTCTGAGAATCTGAGGGAAGCCTTGGAACACTGTTGTGGAGTAGAGTGTGGAGTAGAGACTACTAATGGCCAATTTCCATTCTTCAGTGACATATCCAAGTTAAAGCTACATCTCTCTACCTCCATGTAGCCATGTGAACTTAGGGTCTCATCGTTTAGAAGTAATCAGAAATGATGAGAGCAACTTCCAGGAAGTATCCTTAAATAACAAGGGTGTCTTGAAGAAAACGACTGTGCCCTACTCTCCTCTCCCCCTTCCTCTTTCCTGCAGAATGGCTGGAATAGCACTTGATGGCTAGAGATGGAGAAGCCACTTCTGAACATAAGATGGCAGCTACAGGTTGAGAACGGCAAAGTGATAAGATAAAAGGATCCTAGGTCCCCTATGGTCACAGAACTGCCATAGCTGCCTTGGGTTGGCTACATTTGTGTAAAAGACAATAAACTCCCTTTTTTAAAAGCCATCGTTGACTTCTGGTTTCCCTTCTGACATGTAAAGACCCTGGAAGTCATAACAAGAAAAAAGCTGAGCTGAACAAACTATAAATCAACAAGTTTTCTTAGATCCATGAGAGAAGTAAGGTGACAGGGCAAACCAGCACCCCAAAAACTAGAGAGACAGGCAGACTGAGAGAATCACAGCCAAGATAATGTCACCTTAAGCAGATGCCAGAGCCATAAACCAGTAGAAGCACTTAAGCAGTAACTCTTACAAATTGCTAAAGGATGAGCATGGACTAGCTTGACAGGAAGAAACTCCTAGGGGCCCAGTCTTATGGGGGTTACCACACTTTCACGGGTTTTACTGCCAGGAAACCCACACTGGTTCTCACAGTGAAGATTCAAGAAAAATCCCCTCCTATTTTCGGGGGAGAGGAAAAGTAACTAAAAATATACCCAGTGCATTAATCACAACAAAGGATGCTCAAGAGAAAAGACTTTGCCAGAGCCTTCTCCGACCTGGGTAAAGGATGATTAGCCAACTCTAGCCCCCTCTAGCCTTCCGGTCTCACCTATAAAAGCTTCTGAAGGTCACAGCCTCAGCCACAGGCTCAGGGGACTTCAAGAATGAGATTTAATGGTAAGACTGACTTCTTCCCCTCTGCAACCCTTTATCACCACAGCAACAGGGCTCCAGGGTGATAATAGTAGATGAAAACTGAGAGAGCTGCAAGGCACCAATTCTGTTTAAGAAAGAGGGAAACTCAAAGAAAACAGGTAGCCAGCAATGAGGACCTGCCTGTTCTGATGGGAACTCCTTACAAGGAGCCTCTTAAAAAACGTATCTTGTGTGGAAGACATGTAGATTATAAGAATGTACGGGTTTTGTCCCAGTTTATTTCTGCATTTACTGGATGCATTTATGGAAGGCACATAACAAGTCTTTGTGAGAAAAAACAGAAAGAAATCACAAAAGCAATTAAGAGAGCTCAGATAATGAGGTTTATGCCAGGTACATACAAGGATCCTGCGTATCTCAAAGACCCTGAAGTTTGTAACATCAAGTATCAGGAGTAAATTATATGTTTTATCATCAATAAACATATTTTACAATAAAAAAGGGGGGGAGATAAAAAGAAAAGAAGCAAAGAACAAGTACAGCAAATAGAATGGTACATACTAATCCAACTATATACATAATCGCTTTAAATGAATGGTCTAAACACATCAATTAAAAGACAGAGACCTGGGGCACCTGAGTGGTTCAGTCAGTTAAGCATGTGCCTTCGGCTCAGGTCATGACCCCAGGGTCCTGGGATCGAACCCCATATCGGGCTCCCTGCTCTGCAGCGCATCTGCTCCTCCCTCTCCTTCTGCCCCTCCCTTCCCCTCCACTTTGCTCATGCTCTCTCTCTCTCTCTCAAATAAATAAATAAATCTTAAAAAAAAAGGGTCAAAATACATAAGGAAAACCTGAAAGAACTTCAAGGAGAAACAGACAAATCCACAATTACAGTTGGAGATTTTAGACTCATCTTTCATTAACTGACAAAACAGCAGGCAGAAAAGCAGTAAGAAAACAGTTGAAAGGAACATCACCACCAATCAAATGGATCAAATAAATCAATAGGATACTTATCCAACAGCAGAATATACATTCTTCCCAAGCTCACATGGAACATTCACCAAGATAAATTGCATTCTAGCTCACAGAATACATCTTTAACATTTTTAAAGAATAGAAATCAGGCAGAATATGTTCTCAGACCACAATAGAGTTAAACCAGATATCAAAAAGCAGAAGGATGGCTGGAAAAATTCCAAATTTCTTAGGGTCAAAGAAGAAGTCTCAAGAGAAATTTTAAAATATTTTGAACTAAATGAAATTAGAATGAAAATAACACTTATGAAAATTTGTGGGTGTGACAAAAATGGTTAGAGGGGAATGTATAGCATTGAATACATATTTTAGAAAAGAGGAAAGATATAAAGTCAACTATCTTAATTAATAAGCTTCCGCCTTCAGAAGCTAGAGGAAGAAGAGCAATTTAAGCTTAAAACAAGCAGAAGAAAAGAAATAACAAAAATTAGAGCAGAAATCAATGAAGTTGAAATCAATGGAGAAAATCAATGAAACCAAAAACTGGTGCTTTGAAATGATTACTAAAATTGATAAGCTTCTAGGTAAATTAAGGAAAAAAGAGAGAAGATATGAATTACTAATATCATAAATGGAAGAGGGATCACTACTGATACTATGAACAAAAGAATAATAAAGGAATATTATGAGCACATTATACCCACATATTTGATAACTTAAATAAAATGGACCAATTCCTTAAAAGACACAAATTACCAAGATTCACACAAGAAAAATAAGATAATTTGAATAGGCCTACATCTATTAAAGAAACTGAATCAATAATTAGTAACCTTCAAAAAAAAGAAAGCACCAGGCCCAGATGGTTTCAATGGTGAATTCTACCATTAAAGTTAATTATGATACCAATTTTTTACAATTTCATCTAGCAACTAGAAGCAGAGGGAACACATCCTAACTCATTCTATGAGCCCAGTAATACACTAATATCAAAATCAGATAAAGGCATTACAAAAAAGGAAAACTACAGACCAATATATCTCATTACACTGAATGCAAAAATCCTCGACAAAATATTAGCAAATTGAATTCAACAATGTATAAAAATAATTATACACTACAACTGAATGGGACTTATTCCAGGTATTCAAGACTGGTTCATCATTCAAAAGTCAATTAATATAATCCAAGACATCAACAGACAACAGAAGAAAAATTATGTGAGCATATCAATTACATGGAAAAACCAATGGCAAAATCCAACACCCATTCATGTCAAACACTCTCAGCAAACCAGGAATAAGGGGAACTTTCTCAACTTGAAAAAGAACATCTACAAAAAACCTACAGCAAACATCATACTTAATGGTGAGAAACTAAGGACACGAACAAAGCAAGGATATCGCCTCTAACCAAGCCTATTCAATATCGTAATGGAAGTCCTAGCTAGTAAAATAGGACAAGAAAAGGAAATAAAATATACACAGGTTAAGAAGGAAAAATGAAACTGTCTTTGTTCTCAGACACATGATTTATATAGAAAACTTCCAAAGACTTGACCAAAAAATTTTTAAACCCTAGAACTAGTAAGTGATTACAACAGGCTACAAGACACAAGGTTAATATATAAACGTCAATTGCTTTCTAATATACCAGCAATAAACAATTGGAATTTCAAGTTAAAAACCCAATACCATTTACATTAGTGCCCCCTCTCCCCCACAAAGAAAAAAATACTTAGGTTTAAATCTAACAAAATAGGCACAGAATCTATATGAAGAAAGTTACAAAACTCTGATGAATGAAATCAAAGATCTAAATAAATGAAGAGATATTCTCTGTCTCCTATCTTCTCTGATAAGAAGAATCAATATTGTTAAGATGTCGATTCTTCCCACCTTGATCTATAGATTCAATGCAATCATAAGCCCAGTAAGTACTTTGTGGATATTGATGAACTAACTCTCAAGTTTATATGGACAGGCAAAAGGCCTAGAATAGCTAACACAATAGTGAAGAACAACAAAATTGGAGGACTGACACAACCTGACCTAAAGACTTACTATAAAGCTACAATAATCAAGACAACATAGTATTGGTGAAAGAAAAGACAAACAGACCAACAGAACAGAATAGAGAGCCCAAAATTGACCCACACAAATGTATTCAACTGATCTTTGACAAAGGAGCAAAGGCAATGCAATGCAGAAAAGGTAATTTTCAACAAATATGCTGGAACAATTGGACATTCATAGCATAAAGTTTGCACACAGAATCTAGACATACAACTTACACTTTTCACAAAAACTGACTCAAAATAGATCACAGACCTAAACATAAAACTATAAAATTTCTAGAAAGATAATGTAAGAGAAAATCTAGATGGCCTTGAGTTTGGTGATGAGCTTTTATTTTTTTCTTTTTTTAAACTTTTTTTTTTTTAAATAGGTTCCACGCCCAGCATGGAGCCCAGCATGGGGCTTGAACTCATGACCCTGAGATCAAGACCTGAGCAGAAATCAAGAGTTGGACACTAAACCGACTGAGCCATCCAGGTGCCCCACATGATGAGCTTTTAGATACAATGCCAAAAGCATGATCCATGAAAGAAAAAATTGGTGAACTGGACTTTACTGAAATTTAGAACTTTTGCTCTGCAAAACACACTGTTAAGAAAATGAAAAAACAGGCCATAGACTGGGAAAAAATATTTGCAAAACTCATATCTGATAAAGAACTTGTATCTAAAATATACAGAGGACTCAAAAAAATAAGATAAAATATACAGAAGACTCTTAAAACTCAACAATAGGAAAACAAAAAACCCAACAGAAAAATGGACAAATGATCTAAACAAATCTCTTTCAAAAGAAGACACACAGATGACCAAAAAAAGCAAATGGAAAGATCCTCAACATCATATGTCATTAGGGAATTGCAAATTAAAACAACAGATGAGATATCACTACATACCTATTAGAATAGTTAAAATATAAAAAATTAACAATACCAAATGTTGACAAGGATATAGAACAACAGGAACTCTCATTCATCGCTGGTAGTAATGCAAAATGATATAGTCACTCTGGAAGAACAGGCAGCTTCTTACAAGTTAAACACAGTCTTGGGGCGCCTGGGTGGCTCAGTTGTTAAGCATCTGCCTTCAGCTCAGGTCATGATCCCAGGTCCTGGGATGGAGTCCCACTCAGTGGGAAGCCTGCTTGTCCCTCTCCCACTCCCCCTGCTTGTGTTCTTGCTCTCCTATCTCTCTCTCTGTCAAATAAATAAATAGAATCTTTAAAGAAAAAAATAAACACAGTCTTAACATATGATCCAGCAATCACACTCCTAGGTATGTACCCAATTAAGACGAAAAATAATGTCTACACAAAATCTACACCTGAATGTTTATGGCAGCTTTATTCATAATTGCCAAAAACTGGAAGCAATCAAGATGTTTCTCTGTAGGTGAATGGATAAACAAACTAGGTACATCCATACGATGGAACATTACTCAGTGATAAAAAGAAATGAGCTATCAAGCCACCAAAAAAAGAGACACAGAGGAATCTTTTTTTTTTTTTAAGGTTTATTTATTTATTTTGAGAAAGAGAGAGAGAGAGAGAGCACATGGCAGTGGAGGGTAGGGGCAGAGGGAGAGGGAGAGAGAGAATCTCAAGCAGAATCCTAGCTGAATGTGGAGCCTGACGCAGGGCTCAATCTCAGGACCCTGAGATCATGACCTGAGCCAAAATGTCAGACACTTAACCAACTGAGCTACCCAGTTACCCCAGAGACACAAAGGAACCTTAAATGTACATTACTAAGTGAAGGAAGCCAGTCTGAAAAGGCTACATATTGGATGATTTCAATTCCAATTATATCACATTCTAGAAAAGGCAAAAACTATGGAGATAGCAAAAAGATTAGTGGTGCAAAGGGTCCAGGGGGAGGGGTGAATAGGTGAAGCAACAGCAGTAAAATTATTCTGTGATACTGTAATGGTAAATGTATGATATCATACACATGTCAAACTCACAGAACTGTAAACACAAAGAGTGAAACCTTAAGGAATGCAAAATTAAAAAAAAAAAACAAACCATTTAGGAGTTCAAGGAATCCCAAGAAAGAAAGAAGGTAGACTATAACAAACAAATCTAAGTGTACTACAAACATATGAAGCAACCTCACTGCAATGGACAGAGGAAGGGTGCTGACCTAAGAAATTTTTGAAATAAATGGAGTCTGTAAGAACAAAGGCAAAATGAGGGACGCCTCAGTGGCTCAGTCCGGTAAGCGTCTGCCTTCAGCTCAGGTCATGATTCCAGGGTCCTGGGATCGAGTCCCGCATCGGGCTCCTTGTTCAGCGGGGACCCTGCCTCTCCCTCTGCCTGCCGCTCCCCCTGCTTGTGCTCTCATTCTGACAAATAAATAAAATCTTAAAAAAAAAACAAAAAAGGCAAAATGAATTGTAACTGAATATTGTACTCTAGTTGACAAAGTTGTTTCTCATGGGGTTACAGGTTAACAATTCTGATATGATTCCAGATGTATACTGGAATTAAACAATTAAGTAAATAGATGGAGGATGGCAGGAGCCAGGTTTCTCATTGTTGGGAGTGTGGGGTTCACAGATAAGCAAAGGAAGGAGGCTAGAATGATTCAGACGGTAACAGATTAAAGTTAGGGGCATCATTAAGAACTCATATTTAATTTAATAGAGACACAGATGGTTATAAATAGAAATACTTACAGACATATGTATATACACAGATTACTATACATACACATTATTTCTTTGCTCTATCAGTTCAGAGGGCCTAGAAGCAATGATACCCCAGTGGCGACAAGCATATCTAGTGCCCAGATTTTGGTTTCTAATCTCATTTTCCAATAAAAAGAACCAGGGAGAATTCCTTGAGTAATTGGCTGATTCTGGGAATGGGACAAGAAATGCACAAGATGATCCCGGAGCATCTTGTAGTGCCAGAAATAAGGAAGTGCCTAAAGCAGAACAAAACCCCACAATGATGAGGGTATGTCAAAGAGACACAAGAGTCAAATGAAAATACTCCCAATGGCTAAAGCTAAAAGAATTTGAGCAAGAAATAAAGTAGTGTTAAATTATAACCCAAAGTATAAAATAAATATCCTGAGTCTACCCTGATATAAATAAATGATTGAATAGGTTAATAAGTGGGGGAGAAGAGATAAATCTCAGGTGTGGAAGAATTCCAAATAAATTATGTAGCTACTCTACCCTAAAAGGAGGGGGAGCACGATTCCCCACAACTTAAATGTGGGCAACACAGAGTGACTTCCTTTCAAAGAGTATAGCATGACAAGGAGGTGGAGAAGAGTAACTTTCTGGTGGAGAAACCAGGCAAATACCACGTAAGCTAAATGATTAAGGTCAACACCAATAGTCATAAATCGTTCAATTAGATGGGATGGGATGAAAATCGCACTTTACCTCTGTGATCTTCCTCCCCCAAAACCATAACTCCAGCGAATTATGAGAATAACAGCAGAGAAATGCCAATAGAGTGGCATCCTATGAGGTACCTGACCACCACTCCTCAGAAGGTCAAAGTTGTCAAAAACAAGGAAAGTCTGAGAAATTGTCAGAGTCAAGAGGAGCCTAAGGACACATGACAACTAAATGCAACTAATCTGGATGGGATCTTGGAACAGAAAAAGGACATTAGATTTTTAAAAACTAAGGAAATCTGAATAAATTATGAACTTTAATACTAATTGTCAATATTGGTTCATTATTTATAACAAATATACCATACTAATGTAAGATGTTAATAATAGAAGAAGTCGTGTGCAGAGATGAGAGTAATACGAAAACTCTGTACTGTCTTTACAATTTTTCTGTAAATCCAAAACTATTCTGGGATGCCTGGGTGGCTCAGTCAGTTAAGCGTCTGCCTTTGGCTCAGGTCATGATCTGGGGTCCTGGGATCTAGTCCCGCATCAGGCTCCCTGCTCAGAGGGGAGCCTGCTTCTCCTTCTCCCTCTGCCCCTGCTTATGCTCTCTCTCTCTGACAAATAAATACATAAAATCTTAAAAAGAAAAAATAAAACTATTCTAAAAAGCTAAAACCTGTTAATTTTTTAAAAATACTTTTATTTTGGGGTGCCTGGGTGGCTCAGTTGGTTAAGCATCCGACTCGATTTTAGCTCAGGTCATGATCTCAGAGTCCTGAGTTTGAGCCCCATATTAGGCTTCATGCTAAGCAGGGAGTCTGCTTGAGATTCTCTCTCTCCCTCTGCCCCTCCTCTCCACCCCATGCACACGTGTGTTCTCTCTCTCTCAAATAAATAAATAAATAAATCTAATAAAATAAAATACTTTTATCTTAAGCTTTCTGTCAGTTGCAGAGGAAATTAATCCTAACTTAACATCCCCATCACCCAAATTAATATGTACAAAATATTAAAAGTCCTAAGTACAATTTGGGGGAGCTCATAGACACTGTCCCTTTTTTTATAGGCTGAATTGTGGCCTCTTAAAATTCACATGCTGAACTCCAAACCACTGTCCCGCAGAATGCGACTATGTTTGGAAATAGGGTCTTTATTGAGGTAATTCAGTTAAAATAGGGACATTAGGTTGGGCCCTTATCTAATAGGACTGATCTCCTTATAAGAAGAAAAGAGTAGGACACACGTGCACAGAGGGAAGAATATGTGAAGACACAGCAGGGAAGATGGCCATCTACAAGCCAAGCAAAAAGGCCTCAGAAAAAGACAACCCTACTTGGTACCTTGATCTCAGACTGCCAGACTGCAGAATTGTGAGAAAACAAATTTCTGTTATTTAAGCAACCCAGTGGTATTTTGTTATGGCAACTCTAGCAAACGAATACACCCCCCAAAGCTCACCTACATTATTATTAGACCAATCATAATAAAGAAAAGTAGAGCTCAAAGAGGTGTTCAGAGCATAGTGTTGCTGTTGTTGCAAGTCTTCACTGGGCACGCACCTCACAACAGTACCCAGCTGGGCATTTTCATACATTATTTTATGTAATCCTCAGAATATTACAAGACAGGTATGATTTATCAACCCATTTTGTACAGGGGAAAATTCAGACCCCAAAAATGTTAAATGGCTGGTCCAATCACCCAGTTTGGAAGCAGCAAAGCTAAAACAGGATTCAGATCTATGGAACCAGAGCCCAGCATCTCTCTCCTTTCCCAGCTACCTTTCAGAGACACCTCTTCAGTGAACATGCACCATCCACACACTAAGTGAATTATATCATAATTAATATAGCTATCTTTCACTGAGCACTTACAATGGGCCAAGCACTATGCTGTGTTACCTGCATTTTTCATAAGACTCTTCCCCACAATAAACCTCCTAGGTAGGTATTATTACATTTGTTCAGAGGGAGGTTCTATGTGATTAAGAACTTGCCCAAAGTTGTCCAGCTGTCCATGGAAGCCCAGGACTCAAACCCATGTCTATCTGACTCACTGGCCCATGCTCCAAGCCTCTGCTCCATTGGCCCACAGCTCCACCTCAAGCCTCAGCACCACGGCAACCCCAGGGCCCTGCCCCCAGGCACTCACCCACAACCTCCAGCTGGACTGTTCCCACTGCTTTGTGAGGGGTGATCACCACCTCACATCGGTACTCTCCTGCTTCCCGTAGCTGGACCCTTGGCAGCTGCAGTGAGGCATCCCCCCTTTTCAGCCTCCGTAGAGACACGGAAGCTCCAGGTCGGACTGTCATTTGGTGGTCTCCAAAAAACTCAAACAGTTTAACTTCTGTTGCAGACACTTGATGCTTCCAAAACCAGGTGATACCCATAATTGTGATGTCCAGGTGGTGGTAACCCTGGACTTTGCAGATAATAGTGGCATTGTCATTCAGAAGCACCGTCTGAGTCTCCCCTGCCATCTCCACTTGCAGAAAACCTGTGGCAATAAGAGAAGTCAGTTATGGGAGACCCTTGGAAAAAACAGAGGCATGGTACTCTCAAAAGCTGCCACATAATTAGAAACAAATTCCTTTTTTTGTCGGGGAGGGGGTGTCTCAGGTACAGAGAGGCTCCTTAGTTCATGTCCCCACATTAATCCACATAACATCCTTCAACCTTATTCTTCTTTTTTCAAGATTGTGTTTAGGGCACCTGGGTGGCTCAGTTGGTTAAGCGACTGCCTTCGGATCAGGTCATGATCCTGGAGTCCCTGGATGAGTCCCGCATCGGGCTCCCTGCTTGGCAGGGAGTCTGCTTCGCCCTCTGACCCTCCCCCCTCTCATGTGGTTTCTCTTTCTCTCTCTCTCAAATAAATAAATAAAATCTTAAAAAAAAAAAAAAAAGATTGTGTTTAATATTCTGTGTCCCTTGCAATTTCATAGGAATTCTAGAATCAATTTATCAATTTCTATAAAAAGTCTGCTGAGATTCTAATAGGAATCACACTGAATCTGAAAATCAATTTGGGGAGTACTGTCATCTTAACAATGTTGTCTTCTAATCCATGAATCTGTTTTGGGGATATGCTATGGACTGAATGTTTGTGTCCCTCCAAAATTCTATGTTGAGGCCTAATGCTCAGTGTGATGGTATTTGGAAGTAGGGCCTTGGGGAGGTAATTAGGTCATGAGGGTGAAGCCCTCAAGAATGGGATTAATGTCCTTGTCAGAGACATGAAAGAGATCTCTCAGCACCAGAGGATACAGTAAGAAGGTATTCCTCCACAAGCCAGGAAGAGGCCCCTCTCCAGGAACCAAATCAGTCAGCACCAGATCCTGGGACTTCCCAGCCTCCAGAACTGTGAGAAATAAATCTCTGTTGTTTAAGCCACTCAGTCTAAGGTATTTGTTAGGGTGGCCTAAAAAGACTTAAGACAGGGTGTTTTTCCATTTCACTTATTTAGATCCTCTTAAATTTTTTTCAACCTCGAATATGCT
This sequence comes from Halichoerus grypus, assembly GCF_964656455.1. NCBI lineage: Eukaryota > Metazoa > Chordata > Mammalia > Carnivora > Phocidae > Halichoerus > Halichoerus grypus. The sequence continues at coordinate 39,525,695 of NC_135722.1, forward strand.
CACTGTTCTGATTTTGTAATAATCAGAGCAAGCTAAACATTCGCTATATTAAGACCATGCATGTGTCCCCAGACAGTTCTTTTCCTTGGTCTGCTTTTATCAGTGCTGGTGATAGACCAAGTCTGATTTATATGATGCATCTTATGTGAGAAATGTCCGTGACTCTAGGTATCTGATTGTCTTTGAGAAATGACAGCAAGACTAGTGTAATAACTTTTGAAGATAACCATTGCTAATTTGATGATTACCAGTTGCTATTAAAGGAACTATAAAACTAAAAAAAAAAGCTTTATAGTTTTCAGAATAAAAATGTTACGCTTCTTTTGTTAAACTTATTCCTAAGTATTTTATTCTTTCTGATGGCTTCATAAATAGAATTGTTTTCTTAATTTTATTTCTGGATTGCTCATTGCAAGTGTATAGAAATACTATTTATTCTTTTTTATTTCCATCTCCCTCCCCCAACAGGCAACCATTCTAAGATGTTTAATGCTTCCATTTTTGTTCTTTAAAACTGCCTTGTTTTGTGGGACACCTGGGTGGCTCAGGTCATGATCCCAGGGTCCTAGGATCGAGTCCTGCCTCAGGCTCCTTGCTCAGCGGGGAGCCTGCTTCTCCCTCTGCCTGCCACTCCCCCTGCTTGTGCTCTCTCTCTCTGACAAATAAATAAGTAAAATCTTAAAAAAAAAAAAAAACGTGACTCCTTCAATAGGGTCTTTCTTTAAAAAAACAAAACAAAAACAAAAACAAAAAAAAACCCTGCCCTTTTTGTTTCTCAAACTTATGAAAATGGTATGGAGTTACACGTTACTGTTTCCGTTCTTGGCACTGTTTCAAAGCCTCTCTCATTGATATGTATGTGTACAGCTAGTCCATTGGTTGAAGTTAATGACGACTTCTTCATATGCAAATCCACATTCGGTTCATCCACAGCCCCAGTGCTGGACACCCCGAGGGTCTCCTAAATGCCCACATCCCCACCCATCCAGCCACGACCACTGGCACAGCCCGGCTTATTCTGTCCAGTCTATTAAGTGTGAAGTGTTATCTTACTGTTTTAACTTCTGTGATTAGTAGTGAGTTTAAACATGTCTTCATGTGCCTTCCTTTGGTTTCCTGTTCGATAATTAGAAACATCAGTGTCCCCCCCCCTCCCCTCGCCCCCCAAAAAAAGTAAAAGAGAAAGTCTGAATGTCACCATAAGGGTAAAACAACTCCCCTCACACTCTCTTCGGCAAAGCTTCAGTAAAGTGAAATATTCCCCTTCACTAGCACGCGGGGGGGGATGTTCCTTACTTCCACTCCTCCCCACCCACCCACCCATACCTAGCTTTTCTTCTCAGTTCCAGCATCCAAAGGGATGCAAAAGCGGCTACAGAGTATTCAGGGCACCGAATCAAAGGAGGCACCTAGTCTAGGCTGCTACAAGCGCCGACTCGGTGCACCGTAGCCGGCACTAAAAATTCAATGAGTAAACGAAGCCGCCTGTCCCAGACGAGAGCCCCGGGCGGCCGCGGACCTCAGGTGGGGCTCCGCGGCAGCGGCCCCGTGGAGGAGCAGCTGCGCAACCGGCCCTCCCGCTCTGCCTCCGCGGCCTCGCGCCCCCGCCCCCACCCGCTCCTCCGGCGCCGCGGGCCTACCTGCGCTGGGTAGCCAGCACCACAGGACCAGAAGCTGAGGCCCAGACAGCAGCAGGAGCAGCCGCAAGTGCGCCATGCCTCCGGTCCGCGGGCCTGGCCGAGCCCGGGCCAGTGTCCGAAGCCGCCGGCGGCCGCGCGCGCGCGACCCGATGCAACTAGCTGCCGCTGTGACACGGACGGAACTGCCGCGCGACGCACTGAGTCCGTGTGGAGACGCAGGGGATTTAACCTGAGCCGCAAAGCGGTCTTCCGGGCCTTTGGGTCCCCTCTGGTAGTCGGCGGAGTGAGCTGGGATGAGTCCCCTCACACTCCTCTGACCCGGGTTAGGTGCCGCGCGCCGGAGGACCCGCAGGAGGTTCCGGCCGGGGGGAGAGAGGCGGGGCTGGCAAAGGCCGAGCACCGAGCCCGCCTTCCAGAGGTGGGGCGGGGCCTTGGGCCCAGGTCACTCTGTAAACTGAGGCCGGCAGCCGGCAGCGGGTTTACCCCGGGAGCCGCTCCCAACGAAGCGGCGCGGTGGGTGGTGGCTCTGCTAGAGCTGGGCGCCGAGCGCGGCCACTGCTCTCACCGTACGGCACGTGGCTCCGTCAGCCGAACTGCCCATTCTGGACTTTTGCTTAGGTCACGATCTCAGCGTGGTGACATCAGCCCCCCAAGGCTCCCTGCTGAGCGGGGAGTCCGAGAGTCTTTACGTCTCCCTCTGCCCCTCCCCTCATCCTGAGCTGACGCCATGCTCTCTCTTAAAAACAACCAACCAGGGGCGCCTGGGTGGCTCAGTTGGTTAAGCGACTGCCTTCGGCTCAGGTCATGATCCTGGAGACCCAGGATCGAGTCCCGCATCGGGCTCCCTGCTCGGCAGCTTCTCCCTCTGACCCTCCTCCCTCTCATGCTCTCTGTCTCTCGTTCTCTCTCTCTCAAATAAATAAATAAAATCTTTTAAAAAAATAAAAATAAAAATAAAACCAACCAACCAACCAACCAAAAACTATATATAGGGCACCTGGGTGGCTCAGGCCGTTAAATGTCTGCCTTCGGCTCAGGTCATGATCCTGGGGTCCTGGGATCGAGCCCCTATGGGGCTCCCTGGTCCGCGGGGAGCCTGCTTCTCCCTACCCCTGCATGCCGCTCCCCCTGCTTGTGCTTTCTCTCTGACAAATAAAATCTTAAAAAACAAAACAAGGGGAAAAAAAGTCTATATATATAGATATATATAGCCATATATATCTATATAGATATCTTTATGTATCTTTAAAGATATATGGAGACATATATATAGATATATAGAGATATCTTTAAAGTAAGTTTACATTCTGAAACTGAAAGCGCATCTGTATCTCCAGAACGCTTTAGTCAAACATCAAAAGGCAGCCCTTAATTTCCCTTATTAATCAGAAAGTGGCTTCTGACCTCCTCCCGCAAAACCTAAAATGTTCATTCAGTGATGGTTACCTTTTACCACTTCCAGACCAGTTTTTTTTTTTTTTAAGATTTTATTTATTTGGCAGAGAGAGAGACAGTGAGAGAGGGAACACAAGCAGGGGGAGCAGGAGAGGGAGAAGCAGGCTTCCCACTGAGCAGGAAGCCCGATGCGGGGCTCGATCCCAGGACCCTGGGACCACGACCTGAGCAGAAGGCAGATGCTTAACGACTGAGCCACCCAGGAGCCCCTCCAGACCAGTTTTTAAATCAGTTTTAACTACGAAGTTCAGAACACAAGTAGCAATGCTATTATAATAAATGCACATACTTCTTGCCCCAGCATCTTGCATTCCAGTAGTCCTGCTGATCCTACTTAATTTTTTCCTCACATCATTAAAAACAATGTATGTAATCTATAGAAAACCACAGGCAGACCTGGACTCAAGACCCAAGTTCCAGCTATATCATCACTGACTGTGTGACAGTGGGCAAGTTACCTCAGTTTCCACTTCTCTAAAACTGAGATGGTAACAACCCTGCAGGGCTGTTTTAAGAATTACAGGATCAGTGCTCACTTCGGCAGCACATATACTAAGAATTACAGGATCAGGCAGCGTGTGAATGAAGACTTAGTGGTACTGTCAGTAACTAAGCAAATGTTTACATTCTCACCTATCTGCAGAACAGCATGCAGAGTGGAAAGAGCATAGAACTGGGAGGTGGGCAGGGTGCCCACACTGAGACCAACTAGCTGAGGGACCTTCACAAAGTCACAGTTTCTGAGCCACAGTTCTAACAAGTAAGAGATCTACAAGGTTAGGTCCAGCTACATTAGTCTATACCTCTTCTCAACTGCTACCTCTTCCAGGCAGTCTTACCCTGAGAAGTCCTCTTCTGGTATTACTGACATCATTAAATAACTTCCCCCAAAGGAAGTTATTTGGTGAATCCCCATACTTGCCCAGTAAACCACTCTGCAAACCACTGAAATTTCTACTTATGTGCTGTAACTGGAAGCAGGGGTTGCATCTTAAGAAATGCTGGAGGGACCCCTGGGTGGCTCAGTCGGTTAAGCGTCTGCTTTTGGCTTAGGTCATGATCACAGGAGCCCCACATCGGGCTCCATGCTCGGCAGGAAGCCTGCTTCTCCCTCTCCCTCTGCCTGCCTGCCTGCTTGTGATCTCTCTCTCTCTGTCAAATAAATAAATAAAATCTTAAAAAAAAAAAAAGAAATGCTGGAAAAGGAATTCCTTCTTTGATACATGATCTCTAAGGCCCTCAGACTCTTTGACTCTATAATTGTTTTGCAAACAACCCACTCTTTCAACATTGCCAAGTTTGTCTTTTTCCCCAGAAAATTACAAATATTACATATTTTTTCTGATTTTACATTTAATATAATTAAAACAAAGCTATACAAATGATGACTAGAATAATATTTTCTGACAAATATTGCACTGGGAGAATTTTTACAATATAAAATCAAAAAACAAATATAACAAACTTGTATAAGGTCTCTGTGTCTTCCTGATTATCAAATTAAAATCCAGTTATTTATTTGTAGTTTTTTTAAATGATCCAATTTTCTAAAGAAGCCAAAAAGAATTAAATCTAAATATACTTCAGATTAATAAAATTTCTGTCCAAACTCTAAAATTAACAGAACACTTTTGGCCACATATTTATAAAAGGTTACATTTTTAATTCAACACTTAAATTGAAAAAAATTCCACAGTCCCCCAAATTTAGCAATAACAAATAAAATAAATGGTCTTTAAGATAGGATGTATATACCATCATTATTAAAAGTCTTTTTTAAAACATAATAAATATTGATGAAATACGGATTATGCAGCACTGGTTTTCTTCATGAAAAGGAAAGGCAAAAATTTTTCACTTTTTAATTCCAGGACACAATTTTTTTCAGAAGATACTAACTAATGGTCTTCCTTCCACGCCTATTTTAGGCACAAGCTTACATAAATGTACACATATTGCTTCTGAAATATGATCTTTCAATTAGAGGCTATAAAAATTGGTACATAGACACTTTGAAACTTGCAAGGGCTTATTATAACCTTCATGTGTGCTAATAGATCCTGGACTAACAGTTTCAAAGAAAGAAACACCTTCAGTGCTCCACCTCTGCTACAGTACTTGAGCCTCCAGGGCTCTTCCATTCTTAGGCCCTGAAACTGGATGGAAAGGTGCAAATAGAGCTATCTGGAAGTTACCAGAGCCATCACAAAAGAATGAAAAGACGCTCTGGGCATTAACTGGCTTCCAATTATCCTTAAAATAAAATACTTATCCTCTATTATATCTCTCACAAATCTTTTGTAAATTAATCCTGTTTTAATAAACTCACCTCTACATCTTCCTTAGTGGTAATACAACAGACTCCCTTGGAGAAAAGATGAATAGTTTGGGATTGTGAGGGAAGGGCAGAATTCATTAGAAAGGCCTGATAGTAAACCCCAAAAGCTAGCGGCAGGGGCGACAGTGAAACTTTAAGACAGCTGACAGTGGTGCTGATAACTTTCTACATCACTCAAAGCTTTCTCCATTGACTCAGGAGGTGCATTAGAAACACAGCAGTGGGAAAGTCAATACAAAAAGTAGAAAAGGGAAGAGTTCATAGAGAGAAAAGAACTTAATTAAAGCTCAGATCAGGGCACCTGGGTGGCTCAGTCTGTTGAGCATCCAACTCTGGGTTTCCGGACCTGGTCTAGTGGGTCATGGTCTCAGGATTGTGGAATGGAGCCCACCTCTGCTCGGTGCTCAGCAGGGAATGTACTTGGGGATTCTCTCCCTATGCCCCTCTCCCCCTAAAATAAATAAATAAGTCTTAAAAAACAAAAACAAAAAACAACTCAGATCATCCAGGCAAAAATAACAAATACAAAAAACTATGCTACTTCTCTTCTAATCAGAGATTGCAAAATTCATGTCCTGGTCTTTCTATTACAAAAAATACTTTTTTTTCCTTTATTAACAACCGTAAGACAGAAAATGTCTGCTGGAATGCACAAAATATTTTTTAAACTATTATTACTTAAGGACGGTACAAAAAAGCTAAAGAATTGGACAAGGGACATTGATCAGAGTCTGAATGCTATGCATTTGCTCCATAAGCTGGTTCACTCTGTAGAAGAGGAGTCAGGAACCCTACTCATGAGTCAGAAATTTTGTTTAGGGTTAGAGTTACTCTCCACAATGCTCAGGAACCCCTCCAGGAATGACTGCGGCTTGCCTAAGTAGCTCTAGGACACCCCTCTAGAAATGACTGCCTGCTTGCTGAAATAGTTCTTTCTGCAAATGTGGTTTTTCTTTTTCCCCATATCAATCGTGAATCTCAATGAAACATGCTATAAATATCAAAGGGAGTGGAAATACATACACATCAAAGGAAACAAGAAATGTATATGGGATTAGAACTGAGAGTTAATCAGAAAAAAAATTAAGATACAAACTATAACATCCATTGCTCAATGCTATAGAACAAGAAGATGATTGTTGTGTTTGACAAAAATGCTTCAATACTATCACAAAAATGTTTAAACACTAAGAGGCATGGCAAATGTTTTTAAAAAAAGGAAAAAATCTATAAGACATCATCACACTAATAAGGAAATATTTACAAAGAAGCAATACCAAGAACAGAAAGGGAAGAATTCAAAAGTAAAGCAAACTCAAATCACTTTGAGGGTAATAGTGACAGATAGACACATTGAAGGGTAATAGTGAACAGCAAAGTAGGTAAAACAACATTGTAGAAAACAAATACAGAATATGGCACAGGCTGTACGTGGGTTTCATACTCCACACAAAAGGAACCGAAAATGAGGGCAGGGATTTAGTTAAATGACACATACTCTCCTATCACTAAAAATCTACATTTAAGGTGGACTAAAATTGAACAAAAATAACATTTTAACACAATGATTCATGGAAGAAGGCAAAGAGAACTAGATGGAATCTTATTTCTTCTCTCTCACTTTTAAAGCACTCAGACAAGTTATAGCTTTAAAATCATGTGGAAATAAATCATTACCCATTTTTAAATTCCATGGAGCAGCAAAATTAAAAGAATTGTAAAATAAAATATTTTAACATTTTAGTTACAAGATCTATATTCATAATCTTGGAAATCGTAGAAAATATACTTATTACCAAGGATAAAATAAAAAGAGATAAGGAAATTTGCACAGCAAAAGTCAAATCTATTGCTTGCAATAAATTATAAACAAAACCAAATTTGTTTAAAGGCACGCACAGCTCTGAAGTTAAATGGAAGGGTAAGCTTATAGGGAAAAATACACTGTCAAGGGCTGACTAACAACCAAGCTGGTACATGGCATTCATCAAGAGTACGACTAATGCCCAAAAGAAGAAGAAGATAGCAGGAGGGGAAGAATGAACGGGGGGAAATCAGAGGGGGAGACGAACCATGAGAGACGATGGACTCTGAAAAACAAACTGAGGGTTCTAGAGGGGAGAGGTGTGGGAGGATAGGTTAGCCTGGTGATGGGTATTAAAGAGGGCACGTATTGAATGGAGCACTGGGTGTTATATGCAAACAATGAATCATGGAACACTACATCAAAAACTAATGATGTAATGTATGGTGATTAACGTAACAATAAAAAATAAAAAGAGTACGACTAATGCCAATTAAAATGTAAACTAAAAGCTCTGCAGGAAAAACTGTAGATATCTATAAAAATCAAATGTCGGGGGCTTTTTCTATATAATTCTAGAGGTAATATTGGGGGGAAATCTAAATACCTAAAATTAAATCAAAGGTTTTATTGGTTTTGCTTTGCTTTTTCTCAATAAAGAGGTTGGCAGTGCTAGTAATCATAAATTCATTTTTCAATTTGGTGCCTTTACCACTTGCTGCTGCTGCTTGTTCTGGCTCAGTTCTTGGATTGTCTAAGAAATGGGTATTACTCCATAGCTAAGTACTCATTTAAAAAATAAATTAGGGGCGCCTGGGTGGCTCAGATGGTTAAGCGTCTGCCTTTGGCTCAGGTCACGATCCCAGGGTCCTGGGTTCGAGTCCCGCATCGGGCTCCCTGCTAGGCGGGGAGCCTGCTTCTCCCTCTGCTGCTGCCTCTCTCTCTCTCTCTCTCTCTCTGACTCTCATGAATAAACAAATAAAAAAATAAAAATAAATAAAAAATAAATTAAATGTAAGGAAAAATTAGAATCCTGATGATGATATTGTGTAAAAAAAAAAAAAAAAAGGCAAGGAAAAGACCAGATTTCCCTCTAATCTCACACCTTGAAACCAACTTGTCATTACAGTCTTTCATTCTTTCACCCACAGGGAACAAAAAAGTACACTCTTCACTTTACTCAGTACACCTTAGTCTCTCAATTAAAAAAAAAAAAAAGAACTAAAGTATTAAGTTGAGGCACCAGTGGTTAAGGGTGAAAGTGGACTTCTTTAGCAGGTTCTTCAAGTGATAAAAATCTCACATGACAACGATGAAGCTCATCATCTAACTCTGGCTCTGTTTCAACTTCTTCTTCATTGTACCGCACAGCTACAAAACAAAGATCAAATTTTAGGCACTAACCAGAACTAGGCTTGTCAAATTTTCTTCCTAAAGAAAATAGATTTCTCACCACATTCTCACAAAACTGTAAAATTTTCTTTGTATTTTTCTTTCTATGAAAAACAGATGTGCATTTAGGCTTTGGTAATACAAATCTGTTCAATTAGTATAGAAAATAATGCTGTTGTAAACACATTTTGGTTAAAAAAAAAATGTGGAGCCATATCTCAAAGAATTTTTTTACCACTACTTCTAAACTGAAGTTTCTCTTAGCAAGAGTCAAATATTCTAGAGGCTATCATCTTCCAAAATCTAATTTGAATTATATATACCTAAGTATACTCTAAAATGTATATGCTTTATGAAAATTCATATGTGAAACAAAACCCCAAATTACTAATACATACCACTAAGTCACCTAAATCAAAGACTACTGAATACCTAAAAAGTATTAAGAAGAATGGTATAGGGGTGCTGGGTGGCTCAGTTGGTTAAGCGTCGGACTCTTGATTTTGGCTCAGGTCATGATCTCAGGGTCCTGAGATGGAACCCCATGATGGGTTATGCTCAGTGGGGAGTCTGTTTGAGATTCTCTCCCTCTCCCTCTCCCTACACTCGTGTGCTCTCTCTAAAATAAATAAATAAATTTTTTAAAAATTTAAAAAAAAAGAATGGTATAAATTAAGCACACGACCAATACTTTCTAAGAGAACTGTAAAGAATACTACTACCAACTCTGTAAGAAACAGTATTTGCTCATAGATGCCCAATACTCTTAAGAACTGGAATTCCTTAAGTCCATAGATAATCTTGGGCTAACAATTCTTTTTTTTTATTTTAAAGATTTTTATTTATTCATTTGAGAGAGAGAGAGAGAGAGCGCGCACACAAGCAAGGGGAGGGGCAGAGTGAGCGAGAGCAGACTCCCCTGCTGAGCAGGGAACCTGACATGCAGGGCTTGATCCCAGGACCGGGAGATCAAGACCTTAGCCCAAGGCAGACGCTTAACCATCTGAGCCACCCAGGTGCCCCCAATTCTTTTTTTAATAATATAAATTACGATGATTTGCTGGAAACTGTGAGGTATGTCTACGGTAATATCCACCCATTATTACTCATGCCAAAAGATCATTTGAAGAAACGTCTCTAAATTCTCCTCCAATTATATTTTTAACTGAATATATTTGACATATAACATCATGTAAATGTAAGATGTACATGTTACTTTGATACATTTATGTATTCTCATGATTACCCTGTATCCATATTTATCATATTACATAATCATAGTACAATATTGTTGTCTCCAATTCCTTTCTGATTGAGCCCCAGTCCACCATCTAAAAAAAGTTTACCCTGGGTGAATCCCTGTCTTATCACAGTTTCTTGTCACAGAGTCATCAACAAAAGGATATGCCAGATAATTTTTTAATGTTTCCTACAATTTAAACAATAGAGATAAGAATCCTTCTCCATCTCTAAGGAAACACAGCATTACTCTAGTAAGTGATTTTTTTGTGGTTTCTTTGTTTGTTTGTTTTTGTGTTTTGTGTTTTTGTGTTTTTGGAACTTTCCCAGATTGCTACATTTAATTTTGGGATCCATGATTTAAGAAAAAAAAAAAATCTGAGGTATCTTTGGAGCATGCACTGATTATTTAAAAATTTTATAAAATGAGGACTAAGAGTTTTAAAAATTATTAATGTGAAGAGACACAATGTAAAATTATGAGATGTTACGACAGATTGGCTCATTCAACAGCTTTAAACATGCCTTCCTGTACTACAGAGGTAGTAAAGTTAAACACTAGGATTTCCCAGCCTCCCTTGCAGCTAGGTTTCCAGATATGATTAGTCCAGTCAATCAGATGCACTCACTTGAGACTTTTGCTCAGAACCAAGTCACACGGGGAGAGAGGCAGCACACGAGGTGTCCACTTTTGCCAACACAAAGCACGGCAGAGGTGGTACAGTTCTGGAGCTGGCAACTGTTCTCAGCTTCCTTAATCCAGCAGGAGGCATCTTGATCTGGCAGGCAGCTTCTCGATTGTTCCAAAAGCAGCAGCTTCTTTGGCAGCCCACTCTTGCGATGTAGTTCCTATGAAGCTCAGCCTAAATTCTGTTTCATCTGCCTTCCCAAAGATTCTGTGAGTTACCCTTAATCAAGCACCCCTTAATCAAGCCCCTTCTGTTCAACAGCTAAAGAAGATCCTATTATCTACAACCAGGAATCCTGACCTAGACAGAATTTGGTAGCTAGAAGTAAGGTACAGCTGGTAAAAGGATCTTAAATATGGAGTTAGCTTAGTTGAGGAGGTAGGGCTTTGGGCAGTGAGACCTCAAGCCACTAAGGTTAAGCTATTAGAGGAAGTAGTGGTAGAACTTCAGAATGTTAGCATGTGGGCTGCTTCTAGCCTCTTTCGGCAAAGTCATACAGGAGAGATGGGACTCAGGCTAAGGGTAACAAGACTGCACAGATGGAAAGGAATATAGCTTTGCCGAGGGAATGGCTCTCTACAAAATAAATCAACAAAGTCCCAAATCTAGAGCCCTGAGAAATTGGAAAAGTCAGCTACTCCAAACTGAAACAGTTATAAGTAAAGGTTCTGAGGAAGCTGCTAAAGCTTCCTCAACCTTTTTCTGCCTTTCCTTTTTCTGCCTCAACCTTTCTTAAGAATTTTCTGCCAAGTAATGGGAGCCATCCCAAGGAAAGAGATCAGACTGGGATTGTTGCCATCCCATCCAAGCCTACAATTTAAAATGGTCCCAAGTAGGTACCATTCATTTAAGACCCAAGGGGAGAGAGAGAGAGCACAGAAGCCAACAAGTAAAAGATGATGTTCTTTGTTAAAAACTGTGTCTTGACAAGATCTTTGTGGTTACTCATGGTAATAATTGAAAAAGACAGACCAGAAACATACTAAGTTTTTAGGGAACTTTTTTGCCAAAAAACAAAACAAAACAAAACAAAACCCTAAACCTGGCCTGCAACAGCCTGTTAACTATCTAACACAATCCCCAAGCCCCTAAACCCACCACAACAGGAAGTAAAGGACTAAAGCTGCCCAGCCACCAAGACCAGCACACTTTCCAATGCCCACGCAAACGTGTCCTTGAAAATTAATGGGCAATAAAAACCTCCTAGAAGGCAGCGCCAAGGGCCCCTGAGGACATTCGACGAGTGAGTTCCTCCCACAAAAGTGAATCAGGGGTTGCCTGATATGAAAACCAAGGAGTATATTTACAGACAGGGCAGAGAGACCTTGCTATTTTTGCCAAGCAGTACCTTTTAAGTGTTATGGATCCGTGGCTGCTATTTTCCCCTCTTCTGAAAGGTTGATTTTATTGCAGCTATCCTGTACCTATCCCACCATTATGCATTTGGTACTCATGAGGCAGACACCTTGTTTTTTAGTTTGTAGATGGCCAGAACATTAGGTGCCACATCCTGGCAGAGAGGACTATACAAGGGTATCATGGTCTTTGAGCTATATGCAATAATGGATTGGATGTGGGATATTTCCTTTTGGGGCAGGGCAAGTGAGTGTTTTCTATGTTTCAGAAGAGTGTACACAGATATATAGGTAGCCAATAAAGCTGTCTGGGTTAAAACTGAAAGTTGCCTACCAAACATGACCTCCTTCATCTTTAGTTAAAGATCCTCACTTTTAGCTGGTCCCAATGCCACATGGATTTCCCAGCTTCCCTAGCAGCTACATGACCAATGAGATGTAAGTTAAAATGTTGTGTGGTTCTCCAGGAACACTGAATCCAGTAAGCTGATGCAACTGGGGGGGAAGTTCCTTTTCCTCCTCTTGCCCACTGCCTCCAAAAGCAATCTTGGACAGTGAGAATGAGGTAACTTGAGGATAAAAACCATGCACTGAGGATAGCAGAACAGAGAGGTAGGAACCTGGACACCACCTACCTACAGATTTCCTTTATGGAAGAGGGAAGAATTCCTATTTAGTTTAAAACACTGTTATCTTTGGTTTTTCTGGGTTTTTGTAGCAGAACCTGATCTTAAGCAATAGAGTAGAAAGCAAAAATATGAACCAAAAAATGACCTGAAGTGGTAGCAAAAGCTACTCAGTAGAAGAATTTCTAGCAGGTAAGGTTTCTGGAAGTAGGAAGAAGTTACCAGGAAACACTGGGGGAAAGTGCAATCTTCTCAGAAGAAGAATTATTAACATCAAAGAGAGACTTTTATCGAGAGAGGGGCTGATAAGCACCTATAAAAGACTATCTTTATGAGTAAGTGACAACAATATAAATTTACTTTAAAGGCAATACAGAACTTTTTCACTTAAACAGATACTGATAGTTTCATTAAATTATGGCATAATTATGGCCACTTAATTAAATCATTAAAGGAGAACAAATTAAAAAGAAGAGAGGTATGAAAGTGAGAGCAGATACTGAGTTTGTATTCTTCCTGGTTGTGGTGGACTTCAATCCTTAAATATCTGTGTCCTGAAAAGATGTGTTCTCATTTAAAAAGTATCTTCCTTTATTCCATATATGCTTTAAAATATTTATTGAGCAGAAAAAAAGGAAGGGTGGTAAAAAGATGACACAGATGTTGATTTAACAGTTTTCTTCCAAGTTCTGGTGGACTTCGGACTTTAAATGTCTGTTTGAAAAAAAAAATGCTCTCATTTTAAAGGTATCTCCCTTTATTCTGAATCTCCTTATATATATTATATATATATAATATATATATAATATGTATGCTAAAATTAGTAGATATATATATGTAAATATAAATATAAAGCATTTTTAAAATACGCTTAGCTAATCATAGATTACAATTAAGAAACCATGTTCTCTGACAATACCAATAACTGATTAGAAAGAATTGTGAATAATTTGAAATAAATCATTTCACATAGAGCTATCAAATTATATAGCTTTTGAAATGTGCTAATGCATAGACATTTTAGAAGGCTTGTTTCTGTACGTTTTTCTGTACTACATTTTTCTGTAGTATGAGTTGCACTAGTTCCACAAATATATAGTAAATACCATAGATATTAATGATTTGAAATTACATCTGTAATAAACGTAGATTTCAATTTATTCAATTTTTTAATTTCCTTAAACAAAAAAAAATAAAGTTACATACGTGGCTGGAACTTCAATTCTCCACCAGGCCCTGATGGAGGAAATTCTTGTTGTAATTTTTTTTGTTCCATCTGCAGTACGACCTAGTGCGTGGAAAAAGAATGTCTTAAAAGTAAGTATTCTTTTATTTTCTCATGACCTTTGACAAACCACAACAAACTAATTGAAAACTGTTTTCCAAAATGAGATATTCAAACTTCAAACTTTAGATTAATATTCAACAAAGCAGTTTTTAAAATACTAAAATTTAGGGGCGGCTGGGTGGCTCAGTCGTTAAGCGTCTGCCTTCGGCTCAGGTCATGATCTCAGAGTCCTGGGATCGAGCCCCATGATCCCATCGAGCCCCACATAGGGCTCCCTGCTCCACGGGAAGCCTGCTTCTCCCTCTCCCACTCCCCCTGCTTGTATTCCCTCTCTCGCTGTCTCTCTCTCTGTCAAATAAATAAAATCTTTAAAAAAAAAAAAATACTAAAATTTAAAATACTATAGCTAATTGGACATTGAAATATTCTATTACAAAAAACACACGCTTTTACCAAAACACCTAAAATTCTTTTTAATGCTGCAATCATTTTATAAATACCACCTGATGGTATTCCAGCTTCTGAGCCTCAAGTTGGTCATGCTGACGCTGTAGCTCTTCCTTTTGTTTCTGAAGTTCATCTGCCTTTTTCTTAAGTTCACTTTCTTGTAAAGAGATAAGATTTTCATATTCTTTCAGTTCTTCCTCTGTGAAGACCTGTTGCTGATCCAGTGTCTAAAAGGAAAAAAATTGAGGAAAGAATAATCTTGGCTATACAACAAGGTTTGATTCAGCTTTTAAAATTCTATGATTAGTAAAGTACAAGAGTCTCTATAGTAATACACCTTTTTGGTAAGAAAGGGGAAATAAAAAATATATATTTATGTATTTATTTGAGCAAAAGGAAAAATCCAAGGCTAATGAAATGGGTTACCTACAGAACAATGAAGAGAACTGGGTAGAAAGGACAGAGAGAATGTGGGAAAAGAAATCACATTTCTCTAAATACACCTTTTTCGTACAGGTTTGATTTTTAGAAACTTGTCAGTGTTTCATATACTCGAGAAAAGAGAAGAAAGAAAATCCACAAGGACAGGAAAACCCAAATTGACTATAAACAAAAGAAAATAAATTATACTTTTATTTTAAGTGAATAAAACAGAAGGGGGAAAAAAGAACTAATCAAGAAACTTTGGATCAGAGTATTCAGACTATATGCTCAGGTTAAAAACAACAACAAAAATCTAAACAAATAATAAATTCTTTTTTGCAGAGTTTAGCAATCTGAAACACTCTGACCATCCTAGGATTGAGGAAATAAGTGGAATAATATTGTGGAAAACAGGAGCCAGGTTTCATATGAAATATGGAAAGAGGAAGAAATAGGATGTTGTACAGGAATTGGAGGCATTGGACTGAAATTTCAGGAGGTAGCAGTGTGAACTCATTAAGTTTGTGTTTTGTTTTTTTAAGATTTTATTATTTACTTGAGAGAGAGAGAGAGCGGGCATGAGTGGGGGAGGGGCAAAGGGAGAGGGAGAAGCAGACTCCACGCTGAGCAGGGAGCCCCCACACTGGGCTCTGTCCCAGGACCCTGGGATCATGACCTGAGTCAAAGGCAGATGCCTAACCAACTGAGCCACCCAGGCGCCCCAGTGAGCTCATTAAGTTTTAATATATATTGATACCTAAATATACCAGGATGAATATGAATGTAAGTATATCTGTGTATGTATATAATACATGCATATACAGATAGACATAATACAAATATAAATATATATATATAAATATACACATACACACTTAAATGTTTTTGTTTGTTTGTTTGTTTTTAAAGATTTTATTTATTTATTTGACAGAGAGAGACACAGTGAGAGAGGGAACACAAGCAGGGGAGTGGGAGAGGGAGAAGCAGGCTTCCCGCTGAGCAGGGAGCCCGATGCGGGGCTCGATCCCAGGACCCTGGGATCATGACCTGAGCCGAAGGCAGACGCTTTAACGACTGAGCCACCCAGGCGCCCCACTTAAATGTTTTTTAAATTACCCAACTCTATTATCTGACAAAGCCTAGAAGCAAAGATTCTCTGGTAGCAAGGAACACATCCAGGGCCCCAGATCCCAGTCTGTGATAACGATCTCCACTAAAAGGGACCAGTGCTCCTCAGAAAAATGGCTGATTCCAGAGGCGGGATGGAGAAAGAACAAGATGAGCCTTGAACATCATCTTATTATGCTAATAAGAAAGGAAGTCCTCAAAGAATGATAGGTAACATGCCAAAAGGATACAAAAGTCAGTTTGAAGAAACTCCCACTAGCCAAATCTGGAGCAATTTGGGCATCGAAATAAGTAGTGATAGTAAGGTTCAAGCTTATTGAATAAAATAAGCCATGAATCTACACTCAAACAAACAGAAAGGGGGAAGGGATAGCTTTTCCTTACTGCAGCAAGCCAACTAATAAATGTAGAAGGAATGATGATTAGAAAATCACCATTTGTCAATAGTCATTGTAATAACTGATTCTGGCTAGAATCATCAAGTATGCTAAAATTAGTAGATAATGAATCTCAAAGTATACCCTCGAAGATGCTTTAAAAAAAAAAAACAGTGGTAATGATGGTAGTGTAAATTGGTACAATTCTTTTGAAAAATACTTTTACAAAATATATCAACTGCCCTAAAAAGATTCCCTTGGTCTTGGTAGTGCTACATTGAGAATCCATCCTATAAAATAACCCTAAACACATAATAAGCTTTATATAAAAATGTGTTTATAGCAGCACTACCTTTTTAAAATAAATAGTAAAAAAATGGGTGTCTGGCCCTGAGAAAACAGTTAAGCACTTCCATAACTATTAAAGTTATGCTTACAATTAATATTTGGAAATACTTTTGATATGATGTCAAGTGATATTTTTTAAATGCTGACTTCTGATTCTGGCAGTATGGTGGATTAGACAAAATAAGAGTTTAAGTTACAAAAGAGAAAACAGTGAGGAAACGTGGTAGACAGTCTCTTAACCAAATAATCAAAATTAACATTGCCAGTTATGAAATTAATCAGCAGCATATGCTTCATGATATGATGCACTTAGCATCACTTTGGTGGTATTCCTACCAAAACCAGAAATCCGAAAGCAACAGCAGACTGATTCAAACTGAAGGATATTCTACAAAATTACTGGTCTGTACTCTTTAGAAACATGAACGCCATGAGATACAGACTTGGGAACTGTTTCAGATTAAAGGAGATTAGGAAGACATTACAACTAAATTCAGTATATGATTCTGGATTTTCTTTTGCTATAAAGGACAGTATTAGGAAAATTAACAAAAATCTCAATAAAGTCTAGAGAATGGAAAAGAGTTTTTTGTGTGTAGCCATAGATAATTTTACTGTGGTTATGCAAGATAAATCCTTGTTTGCAAAAAATACACACTCAAGTATTTAAGGTTAAAGCAGCACCATGTGCCACTTACTCTCAAAAAAATTATGTATGTTATATATAAATACACATATGCACAGATTAAAAATAGAGAAAGAGATAAAGAGAATAACTGTAGTAAAATGAGAAATCTGGAGGAAGGGTATTCAGGAATTCCTTGTCTATTCTTATAACTCTTTTGTAAAAAAATCTAAAATTATGTTAAAATGAAAAAAAGTATGTAATTATCGATTGCTCTACTTCACCAGAAGCAATAATGGGAACGCATGTTCAAGCACCTGAGGATTCTTCTTCTTCTTCAACAAAGGGCAGAAATATTATAAATATTAGGGAAAAAATAACCAAAAAAGCTGATTTCTTTAATCTCGAACTAAGATGATAAACTGTCATACTGGGACTGTTCTCGTTTCAGCACTAAAAACTCCCACATCCCAGGAAACTCCTCAGTCCAGGCTACACCAGGACAGTTGGTCACCCTATCTCAAACTATTTTCTGAACAATTAAAAACCTAATTGAAATGGTAATCTTTTAGATTTTGTATAGAAAATGACAATTTTGGGCCGCCTGGGTGGCTCAGTCGTTAAGTGTCTGCCTTCGGCTCAGGTCATGATCCCGGGGTCCTGGGATCGAGCCCCGCATCCGGCTCCCTGCTTGGCGGGAAGCCTGCTTCTCCCTCTCCCACTCCCCCTGCTTGTGTTCCCTCTCTTGCTGTGTCTCTCTCTGTCAAATAAATAAAATCTTAAAAAAAAAAAAAAATGACAATTTTTTTTTCAATCTCTTCTGGTTGCTACCTCTCAACTATTCTTTTAAAAATGTGTATGCACAGTAAACTATGGAATAAATTGGTATACCTCTCGGGAGCAATTTGACAAGACGTATTTAGAAACTAAAAATGGTCATAAACCTTGAGAATAGTTCTATTCCTAGGAATTAGTCCCAGGGAAATTATTATAGATGCTCAAATATGTATGAACAAGTAGAGTCATCATAGTGTTAATTATTACAGTAAAAAAATTGGAATTGACCCAAATGGCTAAATCTGTTCAAATGGTTATATAAATTATGCTATAATCACACAACTGCATGCTAAGGAGTCATTTCTAAACTCTGTTTTTTGAGGAATGGCATCATGAAATATTGTTAACATTAAAAAACACAGAATTTCCCAAACATACAAAGACATTTATACAGTATGAAGCCATTTTAAGACTATATAGACAGGATGGGGTGCCCGGGGGGCTCAATCCAGTAAGCCTCTGACTTCGGCTCAGGTCATGGTCTCAGGGTCCTGGGATTGAGTTGCATCAGGCTCTGAGCTCAGCAGGGAGTCTGCTTGTCCCTCTGCCTCTCCCTCTGCCCCTCCCACTACTCATGCTCTCACACTCTCTCTCAAATAAATACATAAAATCTTTTAAAATATACATAGAGAGGTAGGAGTTTATGTGTATACGTAAATTAAAAATGGGACAGGGGTGCCTGGGTGACTTAGTCGGTTGAACACCTGGCTCTTGATTTCGGCTCAGGTCATGATCTCGGGGTGGTAAGACTGAGCTCCACATCAGACTCCATGATGGGCATGGAGCCTGCTCAAGATTCTCTCCCTCTCCTTCAGCCCCTCCCCCTCATTTGCTCTCTCTCTCATAAATAAATAAATAAATAAATAAATAAAATAAAAATGGGACAGTACACTCTATATTGTGTGCTATATATGCATATACTAAAGATACAAACTATTTCCAAATTGTCATAATACAATGCATAAATTAAGTGTCTACCTCTGGATGGTAGAATTATAGGTAACTTCTCATTTATTCTTTAAATGTATCTATATTTCTAATTTTCAAGAACGAACACTAGAAAAAGTAAAATTTTAAAAAGACTTCTAATTATATGTAACATGATTACAAATAAGAGGTCAATTGACACAAGCTTTCCAAAAAATCAAGTTCATTATTTTATAGTGACATTTTATTGAAAAGCCGAGACAGTAAGGCTCTACATGCAAACATAATGGGAAATAAAAGTTAAAAGTAGAATGAACTGATGTAGAATTTCTTGAACCATACATCCCATTTCAAGTAGGTTTTATTACCTCCCAGCTATCTGGCTCCAAGAATTCCTTTTTTTCTGTAGCTTTCAAAAACTCGTCTAGAGTCACTAATCGGTCTTTGTTAGCATCAACCTGATTAAAAAAAAAAAAATGTATATGTAAAATAAAATAACTCTCATATTACTAGAAATTGTCTTCTAGACAATTGCTATATATTTGTGTGGATGGTACTACACAAATGTACAGCAATTAAGGCTAGCCTAACATCCACAGAAAGGGGGGTGGAGGGTTGGAAGGAAGAAAACCAGAACACTCAACATTATAGTAGAATCAGAAAATAGATACTGCTATCTTCTGGATTATTCAGATTTGAAAATACAGTGAGATATCTATACTCCTGATACTCAAAGATCATCACGCTTGAGTCTGCTGATCCGACTGGTTAGGCTATTATGGTCTTCCTCCCTCACCACACCGTGTGGAATCCCAAGAAAAATAACCTTTCCAGAAAGAGGACTGTGTTAGCCAAGAGTAAAGGAGTTTACATTAAAATGCTCTCAACATTTTTTCTTAAAAACAACTAATAAATCAAAATTAAAGTTGACAACCACTCCCAATCCTCTTCAGTGGCTCTTACAGCCATTCAGTTGCAAAAGTGAACTCCATAATGGCCAAAGAAATTCATTTGACACTTGGGATGCCAGCAGTCAACAGAAATCCCAATTCATCACCAATAGCTCAAATATCAGGTGAAAATCACTGACGCAAAACAGTGGGTGTTAGTTACTGGCCTCTGATGTCTATGACCAAAGTTCTCAGCTTAACAATGTCAACAAGAACTAAATACGTTGTTATAAACCATTACTGTATTAGATTTTTTGGATTTTCTTAATAAAAACACAGCCTTTTAAAATATCAAATCTTGGACTACATTATCTTTTACTTCTAAAAGACATGCAACAGCATCTTAATCTCTTAAATAAAAACCTTTTAAATTTTAAAATATTTTAAAGTAGTTACAAAATAATTTTATCTACACTAAGGGAGTCTACCGAATATTCTGGATCAAAAAATGCAAAATTCAATTAAATAACTACTTTGTGTATTTATTTTCCACTTTATGGTAAGATTTATTGCAAGAACTTGAATAATCCATTGAAATAACATATAATCTTAAAATTTTAAAACATACCTCATTCATTACATGTTCCCTCATTCTAAGCCGTTCTTCCTCCATTTCTACCATATCATCCTCCTCATTTTTGGGGTCATATACTTTCTCCAACTAAAAAGAAAAGTTTAAAATGAACATAAAAGGAAGGAAAATAATAGAAGGAAAAAAGAGAGCAAAAATGCTGAACACTTAAATGAACTCATTTACCTCTTTAGTAAATAGGGCTTCTAATTCTTGTTCATCCAGGAAGCCATCATTATTGACATCTGAAGTTTAAAAAGTCACAAATGCAAAAATTGATTTTAATGCCTTCGAAAATCAATAAATAAATTACAACTCTTCACAACTGCCTTGCAGAAGTGATACTAACATGAAGCATCCATGTGCTACATAAAGATGTTTCCTCCTTTTTTATGAAGCCTCACATCAGTCCAACTGATAACAATTTACTATTAATTTATAATTCACACTAGGTTTTTTTTTTAGAAAAATATATCTTAACCAGTTTTTTCAAAAATATAAAGTGAAACAATACGCGACAGGGAAAAAAGTAAATTTTAGTATTATAGCATAAAGTGTGCTAGATATAACCTAGCTAGTCACAGAAATACCTTCAGTTTACAGAGAACCTTACAGTAAGTCGTAATGAGTCAGCAGTTAAAGCAGGTAAAAGACACAGCTACTGACTTAAAGTATTTTATGCTGCAGGTCAGCAATAAAGACTATTCTATTACCCTAGAGAAAAATTCTAAACATTTAGTGTCAATAGGACTCAATAGCAGACCTTGACAAAAACCAGTTAAGAATAAAGCAACTATAATCTTTCAAACAGCAGACATAAATATTAATATTTGTATCAAATCTGTTACCATGTAATTTGAAAAATGTCTTGGGGTCAAAGTCATTAGGATCCAATCCATCAGTCTCTTCCCATACCTCTTTTAGTTGATCTTTGCTTCCCTGTGAATCAATTTTTAAGAAATGCTCAAAACAAAATATAATCTATGTATATAGACTGAAAATAAAACACAAATTTGAGAAACTATGCAGAATTAAGATTCTAAAGTACTAATAACTTATGATAAAATTCTATCTGATACTCAAAGAAGTATCTTCATCTAATTATGGTTTCTTAAAGTCATAATTCTTACTGGATGATTAACTTTGGGATGATTTTCATGCTTTTTCCTCATTTCTTCAAATTTAGATTCTTCTTCTTTTCTCTTTTCTTCATT
The DNA here is from genome assembly GCF_964656455.1 of Halichoerus grypus. Lineage (NCBI taxonomy): Eukaryota > Metazoa > Chordata > Mammalia > Carnivora > Phocidae > Halichoerus > Halichoerus grypus. The sequence goes on from NC_135722.1 coordinate 39,547,368, forward strand.
CAGTGTTTTTAAATATTCTCTTCTTTCATGTTCCTTCATCATTTCATATTTTTTAAATTCTTCATGTCGAGTCTTATCATAGTGTTCCAGATCACTTGTGGCCTATAATGGAATATTTAAACTAAATAACAAGGAGTATTTGAAAATATAAATAAGGGCTTTCTTGCATACAGCATATTCTAACAGAAGGTAGTATAAAAGGTCCAGAAAACACTGGACTCCTCTTTTAAATTCTGCCATTTTATTTTAGTCATTATTATTATTACCAGAATGTAGGCATTAAAAGAAACTCATAGTTCAAAGCAAGCCTCAACTTTAGAGAGTTCTTCATAAGTAAGTAATATATAAATTGATTTTAAAAAGAAGGAAGGGACTATATCAAATCTATACAGTATAGAAAACTAGAATTGTTTCTTTTTTTTTTTTTTTTTTAAAGATTTTATTTATTTATTTGAGAGAGAGAGAATGAGAGACAGAGAGCACGAGCGGGAAGAGGGTCAGAGGGAGAAGCAGACCCCCCGCTGAGCAGGGAGCCCGATGCGGGACTCGATCCCGGGACTCCAGGATCATGACCTGAGCCGAAGGCAGTCGCTTAACCAACTGAGCCACCCAGGCGCCCACTAGAATTGTTTCTAACTACTTAACTAAACTCGTAGCCAGGCTACAACATGCATTTTGGTAACTCCATACAGTACAACATGAGAGGCCTACAAACTCTTATCTAAAATCCCAGAGCCCAGATATGTTTCAGGATTTTCTAGTTTTCAGAAAAAGAATATGGCATTTATGCCATATTGTGTAATATCCTTGCAGAGTCTATAATCAAACAGATTAGTACTTCCTCAGCAAAGCCTATGAATATTCACATTATGTAGGCTAAATAAAAACTATAAATAGCCTTACTATAACTGAAGCCAGATTTCAGCTTTTATAGTGCTTTGGATTTTGGAATTGTGGGCAAGGGGTTACAGACCGTTATGGCCATATTATTATCTGTAGTAATAAATGTTAAGCTATCTCCCTTTAAAAATATTCTTGAGAGTATCTAAATGTTATATTACCACTTCATTGAATTTACTTATCAAATGACAAAACCTCAAAGGCACAACAATGACAACATTGTTTGGAATTATTCTCACCGCTTTGATGAGCATATCTAAATCTGTAGATTCAAACTTGTCAGGATTCAGGTGGTTTAGGTGATCAAATTGTTTTAGAAGAGCATGGTGGTCTATGCCCGTATCTGAAAGAAAATGAGAAAACTGTAAATGATAAAGTACTAAAAGCTAGAAACATTAATATAAATGATATATAAGCATAAGTATTCATATTTATTCCTATAGGATTTTATAAGAATATTCAAAATTTTAGATTAAGCATTCATATTTTTTTAGAATATTGTACATATTGTTATTCTAGGCAATAGTGATATCCTTGAATCCAGAAAGGAATACAACATAATATGTACACTTTAATATTATTTCTAGAGGGGTGCCTGGGTGGCTCAGTCGTTAAGCGTCTGCCTTCGGCTCAGGTCATGATCCCAGGGTCCTGGGATCGAGCCCCGCGTCAGGCTCCCCGCTCTGTGGGAAGCCTGCTTCTCCCTCTCCCACTCCCCCTATTGTGTTCCCTCTCTCGCTGTGTCTCTCTCTGTCAAATAAATAAATAAAATCTTTAAAAAAAAAATTATTTCTAGAAAGGCTAGTTGACTATCAGTATAATTAATAGTAAAAACTTTTTTATTATTGTAAAACTACCATATTTCCTACTTTTAATTAGATAAACTCTAATATACTGCCCTCATCAGAGATCTAAGTAGAGGGGCGCCTGAGTGGCTCAGTCAGTTAAGCTACCAACTCTTGGTTTAGGCTCAGGTCATGATTTCCCGGGTGGTGGTATTGAGCCCCACACTGAGCAGCATGTCGGGGCTCTGGACTCAGTGAGGAGTATGCTTGAGATTCTCTCCTTCTGCCCCTCCCCCAACTCATGCTCTCACGCTCTCTCTTTCTCTCAAATAAATAAATCTTAAAAAAAAAAAAAGGACCTAAGTGGAATTTCCCTTTTTTTAGTATTTTATTTTTAAGCAATCTCTACACCCAAAGTGGGGCTCAAACTCACAATCCTGAGATCAAGAGTCGCATGCTTTTCCAACTGAGCAACTCAGGTGCCCCCTACATAGAATTTCTAAAAAGAATTGCTCTAAAATTTATATGAAGGAATTTTTTGTATGCTGCTCCAATGAATCCTTTATGGAACAATAAAAATATAATTTAGGTAAATTCATTTGGATTAGGACTTATTTTTAAAGACATATCAATTATTTTTCTTTGTGAACATTTTTTTTAAAACAAGCTACAGTTTGGGGCACCTGGCTGGCTCACTTGGTTAAGCATCTGACTTTTTTTTTTTTTAAGATTTTATTCATTTATTTAAGAGAGAAAGAGAGAGCAGGAACAGGGGGAGGGACAGAGAGACAAGGAGAAGCAGACTCCTCACTGAACAGAGAGCCCAACAACATGAGGCTCAGTCCCGAGCCAAAGGCAGCCATTTAACCTACTGAGCTACCCCAGGCGGCCCTAGTGTCTGACTCTTGATCTCAGCTCAGGTCTTGATCTCAGGGTTGTGAGTTCAAACCCCATTTTTAGGGGCGCCTGGGTGGCTCTGTCATTAAGCATCTGCCTTCGGCTCAGGTCATGATCCCAGGGTCCTGGGATCGAGCCCCGCATCGGGCTCCCCGCTCAGCAGGAAGCCTGCTTCTCCCTCTCCCACTCCCCCTACTTGTGTTCCCCCTCTCACTGTGTCTCTCTCTGTCAAAGAAATAAAATCTTTAAAAAAAAAAAAAAATGGGGGGGCTCCACGCTGGGCATGGAGTCTACTTAAAAAACAAACAAACAAAACAAAAACAAAAAACAAGCTACAGTGTATTGTAGTTGAATAGGTAGAGTGAGTCTGGACTATTTCAGTTGGATTATAGAACTGAGCAAAATAGGTACATGTGTTGATTTGTTTAAAAGTCAGAATTCTCACTTAGGAAAGAGGAATGTACAAGTATGGAATCATGGAAGGCAAGAAAAAAATCTCTGACTTGGCATCAGGGAAATACAAATCAAAACCACAATGAGATACCACCTCACACCAGTCAGAATGACTAAAATTAACAAATCAGGAAATGACAGATGTTGGTGAGGATGCGGAGAAAGGGGAACGCTCCTACACTGTTGGTGGGAATGCAAGCTGATGCAGCCACTCTGGAAAACAGTTCCTCAAAAAGTTGAAAATAGAGCTACCCTATGACCCAGCAATTGCACTACTGGGTATTTACCCCAAAGATACAAATGTAGTGATCCAAAGGGGCACCTGCACCCTATGTTTATAGCAGCAATGTCCACAATAGCCAAACTATGGAAAGAGTCCAGGATGTCTATCGACAGATGAATGGATAAAGAAGATGTGGTTCATATACACAATGGAATACTACTCAGCCATCAAAACGAAATCTTGCGACTTGCAACGATGTGGATGGAACTAGAGGGTATTATGCTAAGCAAAATAAGTCCAATCAGAGAAAGACAATTATCATATGATCTCACTCATATGTGGAATTTAAGAAACAAAACAGAGGATCATAGGGACAAGAGGAAAAAATAAAACAAGATGAAATCAGAGAGGGAGACAAACCATAAGAGACTCTTAATCATAGGAAACAAACTGAAGATTACTGGAGGGGAGAGGGGTGGGTGGATGGGGTAACTGGGTGATGGACATTAAGAAGGGCACGTGAAGTAATGAGCACTGGGTATTATATAAGACTGATGAATCATTGACCTCTACCTCTGAAACTAATAATACACTATATGTTAATTAATTGAATTTAAATTTAAAAAAAAGAAAGAAATCTCTGGAAATAGATGAGAATTAGCACTGTGTGAACTTATTTCTAAAATATGAATATGTACATATATATGTATGTATGTTTTATAGGTACACATACGTGTGTGTGTGTATACGCACATATATTTACACATCCAAAAATGTGTGTGCATGTATATGTCGATGTATATAGACATACATAAATCTCCTACCTCTGTCCAATGAAAATGTCAATAAGAAAATATATTCCAGGGGCACCTGATTGGCTCAGTTGGTTAAGCATCTGCCTTCGGCTCAGCTCATGATCCCAGAATCCTGGGACTGAGCCCCTCGTCAGGCTCCCTGCTCAGCAGAAAGTCTGCTTCTCCCTCAGCCTCTGCCCCTCCCCCCTGCTTGTGCTTCTCTCTCTCTCTCTCTCTCAAATGAATAAATAAAATCTTAAGAAAAAAAAAGAAAAAAAATATATTCCAGAAGCAATGAGCACACCTAGTGCCAGTCTTTGGTCTGGAATATCATTTCCCACTAAAAAGAACCAGGAATCCTCAGAGAAATAGCGCATTCCAGGCCTGGGGCAGGATAGGTACAAGATGAGCCTGGAACATTTTGTTATACCAGAAAGTAAGAAACTGCTATATTTAGTTAAATTAAGATTTCGCTGAATTCTTTGTATGGCACTGTACAAATTTTACCTATGACGAAAAGATTTGTCATAAGACCCAGGCCTAAAAGATACAACCGGACAGTGAAATACATGAAAAGATGCTTAACCTCACTCAAAATAGGAGAAATGCGTATTAAAACTATGCTATTATACTATCTAACAGAATGGTAAAACTCTTAAAGTCTGAAGATACATACTATTAACAGGATGTGAGAAATTATAACATAAGAGTATGTAACATAAGAGTATGTATTGATACAACCTCTGTGGAGGTGGCCATATCTATAAAACTTACAAATACATATATATAGTTTCTCCGTGGGGAACGTGTCCTACAGATAATTTTACACAGATATACAATGATATATGTACAAGACTGTCCACTAGAAATAACCCAAATACTCATCACCAGAGGCCTAGTTAAATAAATTATGGCATATCCATATAATGGAAATCTATGCAGCTATAAAATAAACTTTTTTTTAATGAAGATGGTCTCCATGTACTAATACAGAAAGATCTCCAAATATGTTGTTAACAGAAAAAGACAAAGTACAAAATGTGTATTATATGCTAACCTTTTGCATAAAAAGAGAGGAAAAATAAGGACTTTTATTTGTATTTGCTTATATAAGAATGAAGAAACAGAAGGATCATGTTTGGGGGAACTGAGAGGGCACAAAAATATCAGAGCACTTTTGCTATATGCCTTCTGTAGTTTCTGGTTTTCAGCCATGTGAATGTATTACTTACTTTAAAAATTACACCAAAAAAAAAAAAAAAAAAAGACCCTTTAAGTCTTTCTTCAAATTATCAGAAATTTCAATTCATAAATTCTGAATCAGTAAGAAAACATTCATAAGTTTTCTAAGCATCAGACAGTTTTCTTTAGATAATGAAATTCAGCCCCTATTTGGAATAAAGAAAATATTGCCAAGATTGAAGGGATGGAGGTTGTCTAAGAGGAAAGTAATCTCTAAACACCTTAGGCCCAGGGGCACCTGGGTGGCTCAGTCGTTAAGCGTCTGCCTTTAGTTCAGGTCATGGTCCCAGAGTCCTGGGATCGAGCCCCGCATCGGGCTCCCTGCTCCGCAGGAAGCTTGCTTCTCCCTCTCCCTCTCCCCCTGCTTGTGTTCCCTCTCTCGCTGTCTGTCTCTCTGTCGAATAAATAAAAAATAAAAAATTAAAAAAATTAAAAACACCTTAGGCCCAGCTTTAAGGATGGAACCTCCTTCTATGTCTGACCACCTGAAGTAGTAGGGTATGCGCTCACCTCTCATTGATTTCCTTAAATCTCAGGATAAGGAATACTTAGTACTTGTTTTCTATGTCTATTCACCAGCAAGGAGTTTAATGCTCTACACAAACATTTCTCCAATATGATCCACTGACCAGAGGCACATGTTTAAAATGCACATTACTCACCCCCAGAATCAGAAACTCTAGAGGTAAGATCCAGTTAACTGCATTTTTAACTAGCTCCCCAGGTGATTCCTATGCAATCTGAAGTTTAAGAACTACTGTTCACCAGGAGTAAATGTTGAGATGTTGATTAAAATGCCAATGAACCACCCGGATAACTAGCCTATAGGGACATGTCACAAAGACAGGTCAGCCAGCTGGAAGGGTCTCCCACTTGTCAAATCTAGCCTCTTGATTTTGTTTCATAATTAGAAAGGCCATTCCAAGATAATAAAGAAATTCACCTATGTCATCATCTAGTGCTTTTATGGTATTATTTTCTACACCGATATCTTTGATTCATTTGTACTATTCTGATGTAAATGAGATAGAGCTCTAACTGTACCTTTTTCCAAATGGCTACCCAATTGTACCAACATTATTCTTTTTAAAAATCTATCTTGATCCTACTAATAATGAGATACCACCTTTAATTCAAACTAAATTCTAAATGTATTTACTTTTACTTCTGGTATTTCTATTTAGTTCCACTGGTCTTTCTACTTATATGCCAAAACTATACAGTTCTAATGACTGAGGCTTAGTGATATATTTTAATACCTAACATATCTATCTAGCCCGTCATTGTTCTTTTTCTGAGGTATGTAGCTTTTTTACTTCTTTTTTCATATGAACTTTAAAATTAACTTGTCTAGCAGAAAAAAAAGTACATATTTTTCTTTGGATCATGTCAAATTTATAAATTAACCTAAGGAAAACTGACATGTTTATAATGTTGAGTCTTTGTATCAAAAAGATGTTATGTCTTAAATCATATGACCTCACTGATATGAGGAATTCTTAATCTCAGGAAACAAACTGAGGGTTGCTGGAGTGGTGGGGGGTGGAAGGGATGGGGTGGCTGGGTGACAGACACTGGGGAGGGTATGTGCTATGGTGAGTGCTGTGAATTGTGTAAGACTGTTGAATCACAGACCTGTACCTCTGAAACAAATAATACGTTATATGTTAAAAAAAAAAAAAAGAAGATAGCAGGAAGGGAAAAATGAAGGGGGGGAAATCGGAGGGGGAGATGAACCATGAGAGACTATGGACTCTGAGAAACAAACTGAGGGTTCTAGAGGGGAGTGGGGGGATGGGTTAGCCCGGTGATGGGTATTAAGGAGGGCACGTATTGAATGGAGCACTGGGTGTTATACGCAAACAATGAATCATGGAACAGTACATCAAAAACTAATGATGTAATGTGTGGTGATTAACATAACATAATAATAAAAAAATAAAACTGAAAAAAAAAGATGTTATGTCTTCTCATTTTTTTCAAGTCTACTTTTGCATCCTTCAGGAGCATTTTAAAGCTTTTTGTCTGTAAGTCCAATTTCTTAATAGGTTTAATCTGAGTATTTTATCTTTGTTGGTATTTGTAAATGGAGTCTTTTCTTCCATTATATCTTGTAACTGGCTGTTGCATATGAAAAATACTGATTTCTGGATATTAAGTTTACTTTGCTGAATTTTCCTGTTCTTTGTTATTTTTTAGTCAATTATTTTGAGTTTTCCAAGTATATAATCCTATCACCTGCAAACAGAAATGGTTTTATCAACTCCTTTTCAGTTACCTTATCTCCAGTTTTTTTTTCATTTATGTAATTGTTTTGGTTAGTACCTCCAATGCTATGCTAATTAGTAGTGGTGATTGTGGACATCATTGTCTTGTTCCTGATTTTAATTAGAATACACACTTGTATTTCCCCACTAAGTATGATGTGGCTGAGTTAGACATACCTGATCATGTTACAGAAGTATCTATTGATTACTATTTTATTACTTTTTTAAAATTAAGAAGAGGTGTTAAATTTTGTCAATTGCTCCTTTTCTGTAGATATAGAGATGGTCATATGATATAGGAGATTACTTTCTTATCTGTGGATATCTTCACATTTCAAAAATTCTACTTGATAGCTATTTAATATTCTCACAGTCTAAAATTAAAAGAATATAGGAGCATGAATAGGCAGAGCACAGAGGATTTTTAGGGCAGTGAAACTATTCTGCATGATATTTAATGGTAAATACATATCATTATAGATTTGTCCAAATCCTAGACTGTAAAACACCAAAGTGAACTCTTATGTAAACTATGGACTTTGTGATTATGATGTGTCAATGTAGGTTCATCAATTGTAACAAATTTACCATTCTGGTGGGTGATGCTAATAATGAAGGAGGTTATACATGTTTGGGGGGCTGGGGGTATATGGGAAATCTCTGCACCTTCCTTTCAATTTTGCTATAAACCTTATACTGCTCTAAAAGAATCAAATCTTAATTTTATTCATTTATTTGTTTATTTTTTTATTTATTTTAGAGAGAGTGTGTGAATGGGGGAGCGGGGCTAGGGGTGGAGGGAGGGGTACAAGGAGAGGGAGAGACAATCTTAAGCAGACTCTGCACTGAGCTTGGAGCCCCATACAAGGCAGGGCTCTATCTCACAACCCCAAGATCACAATTTGAGTCAAAACCAAGAGTTGGACACATAATCAAATGTGCTACTCACACACGCCAAATCTTAATTTTAAAAGAAGTTTCAAAGATTTATTCTAATTTATCTTGTCCTTCGACTTCTTGATTTCTTTTGTCACACCAAAATTTTTTCTATTACTATTCATGTGATTTATAGTATTAGATTTCTTAATATTAAGTCAATCTTGCATTCCTAAAATAAATCCACTTGCTATTATATGGTATACTTTTGACATAAAATAATTTTGGTTTTGGCATCAATACATATTAAGAGTATGAAAGCTTTCCTTTTTTTATGCTCTGGAATAGTTTAAATAGCACTGACAATCTGTTCTTTAAAAAAAAAAAAAAAAGATGTATTTATTTTTACTTGAGAAGGAGAGAGGGCAGACTCCCCACTGAGTGTGGAGCCCAACACGGGGCTCGATCTCACGACCCGGAGATCATGACCTGAGCTGAAACCAAGAGTTGGACACTTAACCAACTGAGCCACCCAGGTGCCCTGACAATCTGTTCTTTAATAGTTTAATAGAATTCCTTTTGACACTCTCTGGGCATAATATGGTTTTTTTAGAGCAAGCTCTCTGACGATTTTCTATTTCATCTATGGAAATTGTTATAATTAGATTTTCTCTCTTTTGGTTTGCTTTGATGTTATTCTTCCTCCTTTATTTTTTTTTTAAAGATTTTATTTATTTATTTGACAGAGAGAGACAAAGCGAGAGAGGGAACACAACAAGCAGGGGGAGTGGGAGAGGGAGAAGCAGGCTTCCCACTGAGCAGGGAGCCCGATGCGGGGCTCGATCCCAGGACCCTGGGATCATGACCTGAGCTGAAGGCAGACACTTAACGACTGAGCCACCCAGGTGCCCCATTCTTCCTCCTTTAAATCAGTGGCTTAATTCATTACTTTTCATTGATATAATAATTTAAGGCTAATCATTTTGATTTTTGAATGATGTGATTACCTATTTTAAAAATTAAGAGAACGCAAATCAGTGCTAACATTAAATTTTGACTAGGAGAACATGGTATGCGCCAATATAAGCTGACCTCAACAACCAAATACTGAAACTTTCCTACTTTTTTTTAGCACTTACCTTGAAGGGAATCCAATTTAGCTTTAATTAGCATTCTTAACCTTGCCACTTCTTGCCTTTTCAGTTCATCAAGTTTTGTCCTCACGTGGTGACTTACTAAATCCAGTTCTTTGCTTAGCCTCCCACTCTGTTAAAATTAACAAGTTAGTTTTATTTATTACATTCCATTTTTAGACCAGACACAATATATTAAAATTAGGGTTATGATGAAGTGATAAATACTTTTGACTAATTTAGATAAATTTGGCATTACAAAAAGCATTTTTTTCAGAAGATACTCAGTTTCTAACTCTAAAGTCAAGATGTGTAAAAACCATATATTATGGAAAGAGTCCAAATGTCCATCAAGTGATCAATGGATGAAGAAGATACGTATACATATACAATGGCATATCAGCCAGCCATAAAAAAGAATGAACTCTTGCCATTTGCAATGACATGGATGGAGCTAGAGAGTATTATACTGAGCGAAATTAGTCAGTCAGAGAAAGACAAATACCACAAGATTTTACTCATATGTGGAATTTAAGAAACAAAACAGATAAATATGGGGCGGGGGCAGGGGGGAAGAGAGGCAAACCAAAAACAGACTTAACTATAGAAAACACACTGAGGGTTACTGGAGGGGAGGTGGGCAGGGGGGATGGGTTAAACAAGTGATGGGTATTAAGGAGGGCACTTATTGTGATGAGCACTGGGTGTTGTATGTAAGTGATGAATCACAAAATTCTACACCTGAAATTAATATTACACTGCATGTTAACTGGAATTTAAAGAAAAATTTGGAGAAAGAAAATAAAAACCATATAATTGAAAGCATAATTAAAGCACAAAGAAGAAACTCAAAAAGTAACTTGAATTGTAAATTGGCACAGCCACTTTGAAAAACAATTTGGCAGTTCCTCAAAAAGTTAAACACAGAATTACCATATGACCCAGCAATTCCATTCTTAGGTATATACCTAAAGAATTGAAACATACGTTCACATAAAAACTTGTACCTGAATTTTCATAGCAGCATTATTCATACTAGTATAAAAAGTAAAAATAACCAAATGTCCATCAACTGATGAGCTGATAACCAAAATATGGAATATCCATAAAGTGGGATATTGTTCAGTCATAAAAAGAAATGAATGTATTAATATAAGCTACAATACAATGAACCTTGAAAAACATTATGCTCAAAGAAACCAGACACAGAAGGCCACATATTGTATAATTCCATTTATGTAGAATGTCCAAAATAGGTAAATCCATAGAGATAGAAAGTAGATCAATGATTGCCAAGGGATAAGAAGAGGGGAGAGCGGGGGAGTGATGGCTTAATGGGTACAGGGTTTCTTTTGGGGGGAAATGATATTGTTTAAAAGTAGATAGTGATAAATAAAATCTTTAAAAAAAAAAGAAAAGGGGGCGCCTGAGTGGCTCAGTCGGTTAAGCGACTGCCTTCGGCTTGGGTCATGATCTCAGGGTCCTGGAATCGAGCCCCACATCGGGCTCCCCGCTGGGCGGGAAGCCTGCTTCTCCCTCTCCCACTCCCCCTGCTTGTGTTCCCTTTCTTGCTGTCTCTCTGTCACGTAAATAAATAAAATCTTTACAAAAAAAAAAAAGTAGATAGTGATGATGGTCACATATAGATATACTACTGAATTATATGCTTTAAAGGGGCAAGTTTTAAGGTATGTGAATTACATTTCAATAAAGTAATTTTAAAAAATAACTTGGCCACCTTAAGCTTTAGTAGTTACATATATAAATAACTTTTCAAAATTCATCTTTTTTAGGTTGTCTCCTTTGATTACTTTTCTCATAGATGAGTACTTAGATAAATGTTCCAAAATTTAAGAAACAAAACAGCTAGTAGCTTACTTTCTCTTGTTTATAAATGCATTTGCAATCACAAACTGCAAATCTAACTAGCAATCAGGCAGACAGACCTTTTAGGACTGAGTCAACGGGGCTCACTGAGGAAGGTAAAGAAAAGAAACCCCCTACAAGGGAGACCAAGAAAGAATGTTCAGAGGTAAGAAGGCGAACTAGGAGAATTTGCTATTATAGAAGCAAAAAGAGTGATATACTCAAGGAGAGAGTAGTCATCATTATTACATACAACAATGGTTCTCAAAGTGTGGTCCCCAAGTAGAAGCATTAGCACCAACTGGGAACTTTAGAAATGCAAGTTCTGACTTACTGAATCACAAAGTCTATAGGTGGGGCACAGGAATCTGTGTTTCAACAAGCCCTAAAATCTGAGAACCACTAAGATAATAAAAAGGAGTCCAGTAAGAACAGGAATAAATAGTATTCACTGGATTTGGCAATTAAGAAGTCACTGACATCCTTCATGAAAGTATATTCAGTAGCGTGATATGGGCAAAGCCATAATCTTTCCAGTCAGCAATATTTGGGAAGTGAAGAAATGCAGTATGATTCCCCTTTCAAAATACTTGGCTGAGGGGCACCTGGGTGGCTCAGTCTGTTAAGCAGCTGCCTTCAGACGCTTCTGCTCAGGTTATGATCCCAGGGACCTGGGATGGAACCCCACATCAGGCTCCCTGCTCAGCTGGGAGCCTGCTTCTCCCCTCCCTCTCCCTCTGCCTGCCGCTCCCCCTGCTTGTGCTCTCTCCCTCTCTCTCTGTCAAAATAAATAAATAAAATCTTTAAAAAAAAAAAAACCTGATCAAAATATTTGGCTGAAAAGGAAAGGACAAATTTTAAATTTTTTCTCCCAGTTTTATTAAGCTAAGAGTCTTTGCGGAGCTATTTATAATGATACCATTGGCTTGAGTTTTAGTGTCTATTTTTTTTTTTTTTTAAGATTTTATTCACTCATTTGACAGAGAGAGACACAGCGAGAGAGGGAACACAAGCAGGGAGAGTGGGAGAAGGAGAAGCAGGCTTCCCAAGGAGCAGGGAGCCCGATGCGGGGCTCGATCCCAGGACCCTGGGATCATGACCTGAGCCAAAGGCAGACACTTAACGACTGAGCCACCCAGGCACCCCTTTAGTGTCTATTTTAATTCTTATATCTTTTTCATTGAATAACTGTTTAACTTACTACATTTTGTCTCCCCCTGCCCCAAAAGGGAATAGGATTGACTGTGAAAGGCAGACAGTTATAAAAGTATTCCCATACCAAACCAGGATTACCTCTCTATTGTACTTCCTATTATCTACCTTTTCTGTTACCCACAAATAATGTTCTTTTTTAAAAAAAAGATGTATTTATTCCAGAGAAAGAGAGAGAACAGGGAAGGGGCAGAGAGAGAGGGAGAGAGAGAATCTCAAGCAGATTCCACACTGACCGTGGAGCCCAACGCATGGCTCAATTTCACGACCCTGAGATCTTGACCTGAGCCAAAACCAAGAGTTGGACATTTAACCCACTGAGCCACCCAGGCATCTTGCCACAAATAATGTTCTTAATCCTAACTTAAGTAGATAAGAGACACTGAAAGTTCTACATTAAATATTATTCAGCCCAGGAAATTAGATCAAATTAATTCCTCAAAGGAAACATAAGATTACTCTCAAGATAATTCAGGGAAATTATTGGCATGATGCTCTTACCTCTATCAGGAAAAATGACTTCCACCTTTCCCCACTGCTGAACTATGTGTCTCCACTAGGCATCTCCAAAATATATTATATCCCCATCATATATTCATTCTAATAAACTTTTTCTAGATATTATTTATTCAGAATAAATAAGAGCTTGGAAAGAGTCTCATCTTTGTATTCCCAGTACTTAACTCAGTGTCTGGGATGTTCTAACGTTTGTTAAATAATTATTTAATTACATTTACCTTTATTTCCTCTATGTCTGCTTTCTGGAGCTTTTCTCTGAAATGATTATCTGTTTCCAGCACATCAATCACTTGCTTAAGATACTCGTCATAATAAAGTCCAGTATCCTTCAAATTAAGAAACAAACAATAATGTTTCTGAAAGTTTTTCTTCCCTGCATCTAAAGATCTCAATCCTAAAAAAAAATTTTTTTAATTAAAAAAAAAAATAGACTAGCAAAATGGCATTGAGACGTATCTACTTTGATAGCTGGGACAAAGTTAAAAAGCTATATTTCTCAAATGAAGAATTTTATATCAGAACCAATATAATGTTTTATTGTTACATAAAGGTACATATTCTATATGGCTTAGACAATGAGGACTTAACCAATAATATTAGTTGGTTGATTTTGCTCCACTGTCACCTGTCTCTCCTCATTGCTGTATCTCCTTTGAATATAATACAATGTTTTCTTGGCTAGTGAGCTCTCCACTGGAAATGTATTACGATTAATTCTCCTGTGCATTATTTAATATATGAACTACATTAAATAAACACTGTCTAATATTAAACAACATGTTTATCCAATATTCTTTTACTGCTATTTCCGAAATAGTTCCTAAATGTACAATTTTATAAGTAATAAATATTAGCAACATTTGGTTAAAATTCTTCCTACAAGGTTATCTTTATCATTTCACTTACTGGTGGTTCTATCTTTGCGCTGTCCACGGGTTGAATATTTTTTACTTTTGTCTTGTCTATGTCTATAGGCACAGCTTCAAGAGCAGTAAGTAGACAGGAAACCAAGAGAAAACAATATTGTAGTAAGACGGTCCTCCACCTCATCTGAAATAAAGGTATAATTATGGTAAGGTCCTGAAAAGATGTCTTCAAACTATATATACATGCATTCCCAATGCTATGTTAATAATATATCCAATTTCAAGAAATTTAATACAACAAAATAGTTCTAAAAAGAGGTTTAAAATAGACTATAGCTTATCAAAATAATGCTCAAAACAGATGACTAAAGAAAATCAGGGGAGAAATGCTTTTCAACTAAAATTAAAAAGAAAAGGAAACAAATTTTAAAATTTAAACAGCTTATAGTGTAAGAAAACATTTAGTTAATTATAAAAGCTTCAAATAAAAATGATAATAAGGGTCTCAGAATCTTAAAAAATTAATAGCCCAAATTTTAGAAAAGGAGAAGGAAAAACTCTATTTTTTCAATTAAAATACTAGGAAGGCAAAATTTTTTCTAGATATATTTAATTTAGCTTCAACCTAATTTTGAAAGTAAGTTGCTCCATAAATGTAAGTTGATTAAAAGAGACAACTAGATAAAATATTCTCTTAGCCTTATAAACATCATTTTATCATAGTCAGTAGTCGTTTGCTAAAATTCTTTTTGGTCAATAATTTTTCAAATAAATAGGTCAATAAAATATCAAGCTTGAAACAAGAGAGGAGCAAGTATTGTTATTTCCACAATATTATTCAGATTTTGTTTATTCCACTCCATACGGATCTTTAGTAGCTCTGGAGGATCTACTACAAGAATTAGAATGAGCAAAAATCTCATATTTAATTGATTTTATACATACAGACTCATGTTAGGGTCCAAGTCAAGAATATTGGTCTGACCAGCAGTGTGGAATATGCATTATTTAACTCAGAATCTCCCAAACTTAGCTGACTATGGACTTTTTTCTTTTCTTAAGTCACGTTTTTATCCATAGAACACAATTTGGAAAAGAGTATACTGCCTCATTTTTGTCACAAACCCAGGTAGTAGATAGGGCAGTGACTTGTTTTACAGATGAAGAAAATTTTAATTAAAACAATTCACTCACAGAGCATGGTCTTGCATTACAAAATCACTAGAACTCACATTTTAGTGCTATTTCTAACATATCAAATTTTTTAGCATCTCTATTGAGATATAACTCACATGCCATAAAATTCACCCAGTTAAGGTACAGGGTTTGTCTATTCTGTAAAGATGCTACTCAAAGTTTAGTTCTCAAACCTGAAGGATCAAATCACCCGGGAGCTTGATTCTCAGGCTGCACCCAAGACCTCTGAAATCAGAATCTCTGGGGTGACGTCCAGAATCTGTTTTAAGAAACTTTCCAGGTAGGGGCGCCTGGGTGGCTCAGTTGGTTAAGCGACTGCCTTCGGCTCAGGTCATGATCCTGGAGTCCCGGGATCGAGTCCCACATCGGGCTCCCTGCTCAGCAGGGAGTCTGCTTCTCCCTCTGACCCTCCCCCCTCTCATGCTTTCTCTATCTCATTCTCTCTCTCAAATAAATAAATAAAATCTTTAAAAAAAAAAAAAAAAAAGAAAGAAACTTTCCAGGTAAACACACTATGGGTTGCTGGAGGGGAGGAGGTGGAGGGATGGGGTAACTGGGTGCTGGACATTAAGGAGGGCATGTGATGTAATGAGCACTGGGTGTTATATAAGACTGATGAATCACTGACCTCTACCTCTGAAACCAATAATACATGTTAGTTAATTGAATTTAAATTTTAAAAATGTAAGGAAGGAAGGAAGGAAGGAAGAGAGAAAGCTTTCCAGGTAACTCCTACATACATATGCTCAAGCCCAAGATTCATCCTCCTCTAGGATACTTTAACATGATCACTGTGAGTAAACGTTTTTCAGGATGAAATGTTTGGGAGATGATGGCTCAATGAAGCTAAATAAAGTTTTCATCATTGCAAGACTTTCAGAACTTGTGATGGGCTACTATGCATTATGAATCTTTAATAGAAGGATGATTTGTTTCTCCACAGAAATTTTTCTCCTCTTCCCACAATTATTTTTTTATGACAACCAAAGTTTCTCATTCATGCTTCATGCCCATTACAGGTGTATCTTTCATTTTTGATTTTCGTTTTTTGAAAGATAATTTACATACCATAAAACTTACTCTCTGAAATTGTACAATTCAGAGGATAATAGTATATTCACAAGACTGTGCAATTATCACCACTATCTAATTTTTTAGAACATTTTCATCACTCCAAAAAGAGCCCCGTACCCATTAACAGTCCTCCCCATTCCCTCATTCTCACAACTAATCCACTTTCAGTCTGTATAGATTTGCCTATTGTGGACATTTCATATATATGGACTCATATAACATGTAGCCTTTTGTATCTGGCTTTTTTCATTTAGCACTGTATTTTCAAGGTCCAATTATGTTGTGACATGAATCAGTACTTCATTCTTTTGTATAGCTTTTGTATACATCACAATTTGTTTATCAATTCATCAGCTGATGGACATTTGGGTTGTTTCTACTTTTTTGGCTAGTTTGAATAATGCTACTATGAACATTTGTGTTCAAGTTATTGTGTTACCATGTTTTCAATTCTTTGTTACATACCAAGGAATGGAATTGCTGGGTCAATTTGGTGACTCCATGTTTAAGTTTTTGAGGAACTGCCAAACTATTTTCCATAGCACCATTTTACATTCCCACCAGCAATATATGAGGCTTCCAATCTGTCCACATCCTCAGCAACATGTGTTATTGTCTTTTTTATTATAGCCAACCTACTAGGTGTGAAGTGGTGTCTCATTTTGATTTTGATTTGCATTCATTGGCTAATAATGTGAGGCATCTTTGCATGTATTTATTAGCTATATCTTCACCTTTCTAAAAAAATTAAGTATCATTGAGTTAGTTGTTTTTCTTAAAAAACTCTAAATTGAAACTTTTGTTACCTTTGCAAGTCCTGTGGGTCCCTGCAAACAGGCTGACCATATGACCATTAAAAAGGATAATAGTTTCAAGTGCAATCATGGCCCAAAAGCCCAAATTATGACTTAACTGCTCAAGTCAACTTTGATGTTTTCTACACAATTTCTAAAGTTTAACTGAGTCTCCATGGTTCCTAACATGGTACACATGTAGTTGGAAAATGAATAAGTGCTAACATTATTTGAATAGTCTTTATATAAATGTGCACGCAGAAAGTCAGCTGAGTGATATACCTCTATAACTTCATTTTGCAGACCTCCTCAGGAACTGTGACTAGCCCTGGATATGGTCAACCCAGAGTTTAGAAGAATCTTTCACATAGACTCCTCCCCTCCACCCACAGTACCTCCACTATCCTATTCTCTCCTTCTACCACATAACACACACACACAGGGCAATTAATAAGCAGTTCTGTCTCCACAATTGGCAGCTGTCACATATTTTGAAATATGCTCTTTTTTTTAAAATAGTGTCTATCTTTACTCCAATATACAATAGAAGCCTGAGATTAATAAAAGTAAATTATCGTTAAATTGAATCTTGGAAGTGGAATCCCTTTTGCAATCTGTTTCTTCTCACACTGTTCTGCTAGGTTTCCCATAAATGAGAAGGAAAGGCAAGAAAGGAATATGTTTGTACATATGAATGTGTGTATGTGTGTGTGCACACACACATCTCAGCATCTCAAAATGACGAAGTAACAAAAATTGTCTCTGGGTATCTACTCTAAAGCTTTAACTGAATTTATGGTTCATTAACTTTTAATTGGGACCTTTTTTAAAAAGGTAAAGATATAGCTAATAAATACATGCAAAGACTTATTATAAATAACAATAGAAACCATCAGTTGAGTGTTTACTATGTACCAAGCAGTATGCTAATTTTTTTTACATTAAGTAATTAATTCTTACAATGACTCTGTGAAATAAATATTATTATTGCCATTTTAAAGTACAGGAAACTGAGAGGTGTCAGTTAAAAAACCTGATCTGGGGGGTGCCTGAGTGGCTCAGTCATTAAGCATCTGCCTTCGGCTCAGGTCATGATCCTAGGGTCCTGGGATCGAGCCCCGCATCGGGCTCCCTGCTTGGCGGGAAGACTGCTTCTCCCTCTCCCACTCCCCCTGCTTGTGTTCCTCTCTCGCTGTGTCTCTCTCTGTCAAATAAATAAATAAAATCTTTAAAAACAAAACAAAACAAAACAAAAAACCTGATCTGGGTCACACAGGAGTAAGTCACATAGCCAAAAGTTTGGGCCTGGGAATGACTGACTCCCAAGCCTAGGACTGTTTTTAAGCAGTGCTTCTCAAAGTGTGATCCCTGGGCCAGCAGCAGCAACATCAGCTGGGAGTTAGTTAGAAATGCAAAATATCAAGGCTTCCTCCAGACTTCTAAATTGGAGACTCAGGGAGGGAGGGGCATAATCTGTTTTAACAAACCCTGTAGGTGATTCTAAAGCTTGCTAACATTTGGAAACAGACTGCCTCCCTTTGCTCTATTATTCATGAACCTCCTCTGCAAAGAGAGACAAAAAGAATGCTTATCTGAAGAGTAAATTTAGATCCTCAAGGAACAGAGAAATGGGTGTTACATCTAAGAAGAGTAAGGCAAAATTAAATTTAGGTCTATATTCTAATTCCAGCTGCATCACTCACTTGCTATGAGATCATAGGTCAGTCAATTAACTTTTCCCGCTTGTTTCCTTATTTTTAAAAATAATGGATTTTTTTTTAAGGGGGATTTAACTAGACCTCAATATTCTTTAAGCTCTTAAATTCTATTACCAGGTTTTTTTCTTTTTGTTATAAAGATCTTTTTCTGTTACATCATCGGAAATGATGGGGCACCTGGGTGGCTCAGTCGGTTAAGCATCTGCCTCCGGCTCAGGTCATGATCTCAGGGTCCTGGGATGGAGACTGGAGTCAGGCTCCCTGCTCAGCGGGGAGCCTGCTTGTCCCTCTCTCTCTGCCCCTTCCACTCCCCACCCACCCCTCCTGCTCTCTTGCGCTGTCTCATGAGCGCTCTCTCTCTCTCAAATAAAATCTTAAAAAAAAGAAATGCTAATAAAATTGCTTGCACTCACACCAATTGTATGAAATGATTAAGTTATATGGTTTATAAGTCCTTTAAACTAAATATTGCGTATTCAGCCAGTTTAAAATTATATCGGTAGAGCAAGTAGAAGATCTGGGTGCTGGGATACAAAGAATACAAAAATTAACTACCAAAGAAACTTTCTATCTACATACAATAAAAATGAGGTAAAGCCAGAAACATTTCACTTTTGGATACCAGGTGCCCTCTGATCAAACTTACACCTTACTACTGGAGGAGAAAGTTCCTCCTTGATTTCAGGTTTAGAGATTGCCAGACTTGTATTTCATTCAAGCTGGATTTATTTTTACTTTTGCAGGAAGGAGATAATGACTTGTGGACTGCCATTTCAAAACCGAAAGCAGTTTCAATTTTTGATAATTTTAGAGGACAAAAGACTGAGAGTTCGAGGAGAAACTTATTTGCTTTCAAATCAAATACAACATAACTGATTAAAAACAAATATAACCAGATGCAAAACAATGCATATTATGATTCTATTTATATCTAATGTCCAGAATAAGCAAATCCATAGAGAAAGAAAGTAGATTAATGGTTGCTTAGGACTACTGGTGGGGGGGGGGGAGGGAGGGAGAAATGACTGCTAATGGGCATGGCTTTCCTTTTTGGGGTAATAAAAATGTTCTAAAATTAGACAATAGTGATAGTTGTACAACCTTGTCAATGTACTAAAAATTGTACACTTTAAAAGTGTGAATTTTATGACACATGAATCAAATTTCAATTTTTAAAACAGTAATGAAAAACAGCAAAAAATCTGAGCTTATAAAAAATGTGAACATAAGAGGGCACCTGGGTGGCTCAGTCGTTAAGCGTCTGCCTTCGGCTCAGGTCATGATCCCAGGGTCCTGGGATCGAGTCCCACATCGGGCTCCCTGCTCGGCAGGAAGCCTGCTTCTCCCTCTCCCACTCCCCCTGCTTGTGTTCCTGCTCTCACTATCTCTCTCTCTGTCAAATAAATAAATAAAATCTTTAAAAAAAAAAAAAATGTGAACATAAGAAAAAGAACAAATACAATTTATAAACCATCATTAACCTATGGATGTATGGAAGTATAAACTAGCCATTCACTTTTCATAATTATCCAATTTTTATATTCTTTTTTTTTAAGTGGGCATGGAACCCAATGTGGGGCTTTAACTCATGACCCTGAAATCAAAACCTGAGCTGAGATCAAGAGTCAGACACTTAACCAACTGAGCCACCCAGGCGCCCCTCCAATATTTATATTCTTAATAATTTTTGTCTGCTTAAACTATCATTACTAGAAAGTAAAAATCTTGTTGTATGATTTTGGATTTATCTGTTTTCCTTATAATCCTGTCAATTTTATTGAGAATTTTGAGGCTATGTTACTAAATGTACACAAATTTAAGATTTTCTAGCTTTTGGTAGATTTACTCTTTTATACCTTTGAGTCATCTTTATGCACTTTGCCTTAAGGTCTACTCTATTTGATAGTAATATAGCTAAATAGTTTTCTTTTCTTTTCTTTTTTTGAATTTCAAATTAAGCTCTATTTTTTTCAGCTTAACATTCTTATTTTTGTTTTTTTTAACTTAAATTCAATTAACCTATAGTATATTATTAGTTTCAGAGGTAGAGTTCAGCAATTCATCAATCTTATATAATACTCAGCGCTCACTACATCACATTTTCTTTTGATTAGTGTATGGAGATACACACACTTTTTAATCTAGCCTAATGATCTCTGTCGTCTAACTGGAGTTTTTTCTCTGTTTATATTTAATCAAATAATGTATTTAAGCAATTCCAAAATGCACAATTTCCTGAGTTTAACATCTCAGAAATCAAAGAGCGCTTTTCTAATGGAATATTAAAATCATGATTCACCAAGTGGCACCAGCAACATTATCTTTACTGTCTGTGCATGAAACTTATCATAGCTATTCTTACTCCCATTTCTTAGGATTGAGTTTTTCCATTGTTGGTGCCTCATAAATTAATCGCTATTTTTAAAGGTCTTCGAAAATAATTATGATTTGGCATGGAAATAGAGTTATTGCATAAACACAGAAATGAAGCAGCTGATATTAGTGAAGCAAATATTTGATACTAAAGGAATAACAGCAACTTAAGCCTTCTCGTAAAGAACAACTAAATGCTTTACCTGAGGTTAGACAGGAAGACACCACAAGTAGACAAAACTGTTATACTTTGTTGCTGAGATGCAGTAAGGTTACCCTTGAGTAGCCAAACAATGCAAATGAAGATAGTAGAAACTAACAATGCCGCCAAGAATTTTTTTTAATTATATGGAATATGAGGCTGATTTGATGGATTCATGCATGGCTAAGACAAATGTCAATTTGTCAGAAACTTGCTATGAATACTGAACAGAAGCTGCATGACTTCCATGAAATTTGAGGAAAAAACAAAGCTGAGTCAGTCTATGGAAAATGCTGACAAACCCGATGCTCTTTTATATACCTGAAAATGGTACACCAATGCTAAAGGCGCTAACAAAACTGATATCCTAAAAACGGGTTAGAGAGTAGCATATGTAACACTACGTGTAACCTAGTGTTATAACTGTAAAACTATGCATGGACACCTATGGCCGAAAGTCGCTGCCATATTAAATTTTAAACTACAAAATAATTTCCCCAAAAATGCTATTGTATGCATAAAAGGGTGGGAGAGGGGTGATGGCTGAGCTAAAGGAAGGCTGGCTAAATCTGGTTTGAATGTCCAAGAGCCCTCCATAACCTGCTAAGCGTATTCGTCTGGCTCTTGATACATTGTGAGGCCATGCATCTAATTATTTAAAGAACAGGATGCCTGAAAAGTAACACAACCTGATGTTATTCCTGATGCCATGTCTAGACCACCGCAATCCTCAGTGATTCAGTCAACAAACCACTGAAGGACGCGTGGGGGAAAGAAGATATATCTGAAAACTTTCCTTTGTCACCTTTAAGAAGCACTGGTATCAAAGCTTGCAAAGTGTCAGAGGCTTAGAAGAAATTCCAGGCAAAGGGGCTTGAAGAATTTCCCAGAAGAAAATCACCCTCAGTCTCCATAGCAGAAAGAACAATGTGCAGAAAAACAGACGTTGACAAGTGTGAATCAAGAAAGTGTTTCAAAAGAATCAGACTATGAATATGCAAAAGCCTTAAGAATACTTTAATCAATTTCATTATGTATGCCCAAAGTGATATGAGAAAAATCTCTATGTCTATGTGAATCTAAAAAATGCACTTTCATAAACATAAAATGAAGTTGTGACAGAGCATAGTGTCATAGTTTAATTGCCAGTATTTTTTTCTATATGATATGTATTGATGTGGCTTAATATCAGTGAAGTCTTAGAGTCAATGAGATAGCCTATCTTGGGTTTTAAATCTACCATCTTCTTTCAGATTTTCTATTTATTCTGCCTCTTTAATATTTATTTCCTCTTTCTTCCCTTTTTGTTTGTTTGTTTTTTATTAGTGGAGGATTTAAAAAATACTTTTTTCCTTCTGATACTTTCTAATCTTTTAGTATTTATTCCAGAAGTAATTAAGACAACTAACTGAAGTCTCTGAAGTCTAAAGCGAATTAAAACATTTACTTCTTTTAAAAAAAAATTTTTTTTTAATCCAGTATAATTAACATACCATGTTATATTAGTTTCAGGAGTAGAATATAGTGATTCAACAATTCTATGTATTACTCAGTGCTCATCATGGTAAATGTACTTTTAATCCTTTTTACTTATTTCACTCATCTCCCCACACACCTCCCCTCTGATAACCACCAGTTTGTTCTCCATATTTAAGAGTCTGTTCTTTTGTTTGTCTTTTTTTTTCTGTTAAAACATTTACTTCTTAATAAGGGTTCAAGAATATTAACTGTTATCATAACAAAAGAAGTGGAAGATGTTCTAACACATGAGGTAGAAAAGTAATGATACAAAAATTTCTTTAAATACCAAGATAGTGTCAAATGTGTCAGATATACATTTACAGATTTTCATAAACCTGATAATATGCAAATGTCCATACAAAATAAGGAGAGACAAGTATAAGGAGAGGTAATGGGAAGATGGGGAAACTAACCTACTTTTCTTCCAATATCTGGTCAGTAAAAATGGCCTCCTTTCCTTTATCACCCTCTTCTTCCATAAGAAGAAAAGAGATCCAAAGAAGACCCTGGGTGGAACTGTGCTGAAACAGTAGACTGATCCAACCAGGATAGGCAGATAATTTATGCTCTAAAGTCAAATGATCTGAAATTTTAAATCAGGTGATCTCAAGACTGCATGGAAAGCATTGCACCCAAGGGCATCAGAGCCTCAGGCAAAAATACAAAGCACAGTTCTGAAACCTCTTCTACCATTCAGTAGATACAAAATAGTTTCCCTAAATTTCCAAGTCCTAAAAGGAAGCTTATCTCTCTTCTCCTGTCTCCAACAAACCAAAATTCCCATTCACACAGAGGTGGATTTTTTAACTATTGATTCATACCAGTAGTTAACCAAATTAAGTTTACTTGGGGGGTGGAGAGTGTGCACGTGTGTGTGTGTGTGTGTGTGTGTGTGTGTGTATCAGAAAGTTTCCTGTTTCGATTGCAGGGAGAGATACTGTTAGTGGTTAAAAAGAATGGTCATGGGTAAGAGGGATGAAGAATACAGAAAACTGAGAGTAGCTTATTTCTTCTTTTCTTGTTTCTCTATTCCTCCTTCATCTACCTTTTTCTCTGCCTTTCAACCCTCCTCTTTTACTCTTCTTCGTTTTAAATTGAAGTGTATTTCCTTAAGCTATTGTATGTATTTATTAATTTAACAACTATTTATTAGGTACCTTCTATGTACCAGATATGCTGGATACAAAGGTAAAAACAAGAAAGACATGGCCCCTATCCTTATAGGCCTCCCAATCTACTGTAGAAGGTAGCCTATAAAATACACAATTGCAATTTGATACTACCCAAAGCAATCTACACATTTAATGCAATCCCCATCAAAATATCACTAACATTTTTCACAGAGCTAGAACAAACAATCTTAAAATTTGTATGGAACCACAAAAGACCCCAAATAGCCAAAGCAGTTCTGAAAAAGAAAAACAAAATGGGAGTCATCAAGATTCCAGATTTCAAGTTATACTACAAAGCTGTAGTCATCAACAGAGTATGATAAGGGCACAAAAACAGACACATAGATCAATGGAACAGAATAGAG
Source organism: Halichoerus grypus (assembly GCF_964656455.1). Classification (NCBI taxonomy): domain Eukaryota; kingdom Metazoa; phylum Chordata; class Mammalia; order Carnivora; family Phocidae; genus Halichoerus; species Halichoerus grypus. The sequence goes on from NC_135722.1 coordinate 39,571,817, forward strand.
AACCCAGAAATAGACCCACAACTATAAGGTCAACTAATCTTCAACAAAGCAGGAAAGACTACCCAATGGAAAAAAAGATAGTCTCTTCAACAAATGGTGATGGGAAAACTGGACAGCAACATACCGAAGAATGAAACTGGACCATTTCTTACACCATACACAAAAATAAATTCAAAACGGATGGAAGACCTAAATGTGAGACAGGAAATCATCAAAATCCTAGAGGAGAACACAGGCAGAAATATCTTTGACCTCAGCCATAGCAACTTCTTACTAGACACATCACCATAGGCAAGGGAAACAAAAGCAAAAATGAACTATTGGGACTTCATCAAGATAAAAAGCAAAGGAAAAAAAGCACAGCAAAGGAAACAATCAACAAAACTAAAAGGCAGCCTATGAAATGGGAGAAGATATTTGCAAATGACACATCTGATAAAGGGTAGTATCCAAAATCTACAAAGAACTTATCAAACTCAACACCCAAAAAACAAATAACCCAGTTAAGAAATGGGCAGAAGACACGAATAGACACTTTTCCAAAAAAGACATCCAGATGGCTAACAGACACATGAAAAGATGTTCAACATCATTCGGCATCAGGGAAATACAAATCAATATCATCTCATTGTCAGAATGGCTAAAATTAACAACACAAGAAACAACAGGTGTTGGTGAGGATGCAGAGAAAGGGGAACCTTTGGGTTGAAGACCTATATGTGAGACCTGAAACCATAAAATTTCTAGAAGAAAACAAAAGCAGTAATCTCTTTAACATCAGTTATAGAAACATCTTTCTACATATGTCTCCTTTGGCAAAGGAAACAAAAGCAAAAATAAACTATTGGGACTGTACCAACATAAAATATTCTCACAGAGGGAAGGAAACCATCAACAAAATAAAAGGACAATCTACTGAATGGGAGAAGATATCTGCAAATGATGTATCCAATAAGGAGTTAATATCCAAAATATATAAAAACTTATACAACTCAACACCAAAATAATAATAATAATAATAATCCAATTTAAAAATGGGCAGAGGAGGGGTGCCTGGGTGGCTCAGTCGTTAAGCATCTGCCTTCTGCTCAGGTCATGATCCCAGGGTCCTGGGATCGAGCCCTGCATGGGGCTCCCTGCTCCACGGGAAGCCTGCTTTTCCCTCTCCCACTCCCCCTGCTTGTGTTCCCTCTCTCGCTGTGTCTCTCTCTGTCAAATAAATAAAATCTTAAAAAAAAAAAATGGGCAGAGGACTCAACAGATATTTTTCCAAAGAAGACACAGAAATGGCCAACAGACACATGAAAAGATGCTCAATATCACTGATCATCAGGGAAATGCAAATCAAAACAATGAGATATTACCTCACATCTGGCAGAATGGCTAAAATAAAAAACACAAGAAATAACAAGTGTTGGCGAAAATGTGTAGAAAAAGGAATCCTCATGCACTATTGGTGGGAATGCAAGCTGGTGCAGGCACTGTGGAAAACAGTATCGTGGTTTCTCAAAAAAATTAAAAACAGAATTACTATATGATCCTATAATTCCACTGCTGGGTATTTATCCAAAGAACATGAAAACATTAATTCAAAAAGATACATGCACCCTTATGTTTACTGCAGTATTATTTATAACAGCTAAGATATGGAAGCCACCCAACTGTTGTCGATCCATTGATGAATGGATAAAGATGTGAGATATACACACCATGGAATATACACACCATGGAATATTACTCAGCCATAGAAAGAATGAAATCTTGCCATTTGCAACAACATGGATAGACCTAGAGGGTATAAGGCTAAGTGAAATAAGTCAGTCAGAGAAAGACAAATACCATATGATTTCGCCCCTCTGTGGAATGTAAGAAATAAAGCAAACAAAAAAAGAAAAAAGAGACAAACAAAAAAAGACCCTTCACTATAGAGAATAAACTGGTGGTTGCCAGAGGGGAGGTGGGTGGGAGGATGGGTAAAATAGGTGAAGGGGATTAATAGTACACTTATATTGATGAACACTGACTAATACATAGAATTGTTGAATCATAATATTATACATCTGAAACTAATAGAACACTGTATGTTAATTATACTTGTTAAAAAAATAAAAAATTTAAAAAGGAAAAAATAGTGAGTTTTTATACATGTAAGTCCCTTGACTATTTTGTTTATTTGGGGTAAATGGTTCTAGAACAGAAAAAAAGGGAAATTGAAGCACTATTAGCAAAAGAATTACTGAACTTTGTGCCTAAGTAGTACAAGGAAAAATTCCAAACCTTGCAAAAACACAAACATACTTTGTAGAAATAAAATCTTCACTTGCTCCTTATCTTGGTTGTAATATCACTAAGAGAGTGATTGAATCTAGATTCTCCTCCCTCCCAATTTCCATTTCCTGAATTTCAGTCTCTTCCTTGAAACTTTATTTCAGTTCACTTTCTTTACAGATACAGTGGCAACTGAACCACTTAACATGACAAGTATAAAGTATATTTACATAATATTTACAAAGAAAATTCTGGAAAGGAATAAAATAGTGATTTATCTAAGTAAATTAAGGAAAGGCTAGTAGTTGGGGCACCTGGGTGGCTCAGCTGGTTAAGCGACTGCCTTCGGCTCAGGTCATGATCCTGGAGTCCCAGGATCGAGTCCCGCATCGGGATCCCTGCTCAGCAGGGAGTCTGCTTCTCCCTCTGACCCTCCCCCTCTCATGCTCTCTATCTCATTCTCTCTCTCAAATAAATAAAATCTTTAAAAAAAAAAAAAAAGGAAAGGCTAGTAGTTAAGAGGAAATTTTAAGACAGGTAACAAGAGGTTAAAAAAACCAGATACATAAGGAAGGCAAAAGTGGGCCTCATGTGACAATACTGAACTTAAATGTACCTTGAGATGGATTATACTTTCACTGTGCTCACCCATCCCCCGCCCCCCTCTAAAACCCTGTTTGATTCCTGGAGTCCATAGTCTCTCATGGTTCATATCCCCCTCTGATATCTCCCCCTCCATTTTCCCCTTCCTTTTCCTAATGTCCTCCATGCTATTCCTTGTGTTCCACAAATAAGTGAAACCATATGATAATTGTCTTTCTCTGACTTATTTCACTTAGCATAATCTCCTTCAGTTCCATCCATGTTGATGCAAATGTTGGGTATTCATCCTTTCTGATGGCTGAGTATTATTCCACTGTATATATAGACCACATCTTCTTTATCCATTTGTCTATTGAAGGGCATCTCGGCTCCTTCCACAGTTTGGCTATTGTGGACATTGCTGCTATGAACACTGGGGTGCATATGCCCCTTCTTTTCACTACATCTGTAGTGAAAAGGCACGTACTGCATGGAGCACTGGGTGTTATATGCAAACAATGAATCATGGAACACTACATCAAAAACTAATGATGTACTGGATGGTGAATAACATAATTAAAAAAAATATATAATTAGAAAAAGGAGATGTAGGCGCCTGGGTGGCTCAGTCTTTAAGCGTCTGCCTTCGGCTCAGGTCATGATCCTGGGGTCCTGGGATCGAGCCCCACATCGGGCTCCCTGCTCAGTGGGAGGCCTGCTTCTCCCTCTCCCACTCCCCCTGCTTGTGTTCCCTCTCTCGCTGTGTCTCTCTCTGTCAAATAAATAAAATCTTTAAAAAAAAAAAAAAGGAGATGTATTACACTTTCAACATAAATTTACTTCCTAATGATACCATTAGGATAACTTATCTGTCTTTTTAGTACCTTGTATAAGGCAAATGGCTCAATTAATGTTAGCTCTTTTTAACACATCCATAAATTGTACAAGAAACATCTATTGAGCATTTATGAGTAATTTTAAAAACTAACCAGACTTCTAAAGGAATTAGAAAAAGAAGAGCAAAGCCCAAAGTTAGTAGAAGGAAGGAAATAATGAAGATCAGAGCAGAAATAAATGAAATAGACATTGACAACAAAAGGGTTGAGGTGTGGGGAGAAAGATCAACAAAACCAAGAACTAGTTCTTTCGTAAGATTAACAAATTGATAAACCTTTAGCCAGACTCATCAAGAAAAAAAGAGGGAGGACTCAAATAAATAAGATCAAAGATGAAAGAAGAGAAATAACAAGCAACACAACAGAAATATAAAAGATTGTGAGACTAGATGAAAAATTATATGCCAACAAACTGGACAACCTAGAAGAAATTGATAAAGTCCTAGAAACATACAATCTTCCAAAACTGAATCAGGAAGAAATAAAAAATCAGAACAGACCAGGGTGCCTGGGTGGCTCAGTCAGTTAAGCATCCAACTCTTGATTTTGGCTCAGGTCATGATCCCAGGGTCCTGGGATCAAGTCCCACATCGGGCTCTCTGCTCAGCAGGGAGCCTGCTTCTCCCTCTGCCTGCCGCTCCCCCTGCAGGTGCTCACTCTCTGACAAATGAATAAATAAAATCTTTTTAAAAATTTTTAAAAAATAAAAAAGAGTTAATACCCATTCTTAAAAAATAGAAGAGGAAGCGGGTGCCTGGGTGGTTCAGTTGGTTAAGCATCCAACTCTTGATTTCAGGGTCACGATCTCAGAGTTGTGAGATCAAGCCCCATGTCGGGCTCCACACTCAGTGGGGAGTCTGCTTGAGATTCTCTCTATCCCTCTCCCTCTGCCTCTCCCCCTGCTCTTTCTCTCTCTCTAAAGTAAATAAATAAATCTTAAAAAAAAAAAAAGGGGGGGGGACACCTGGGTGGCTCAGATGGTTAAGTGTCTGCCTTCGGCTCAGGTCATGATCCCAGAGTCCTGGGATCAAGTCCCACATCAGGCTCCTTGCTCAGCAAGAAGCCTGCTTTTCCCTCTGCCTGCCACTCCCCCTGCTTGTGCTCTCTCTCTCTCTCACTCTCTCTGGCAAATAAATAAATAAAAGCTTAAAAAAAAAAAAAAAGAACAAGTAAAAAAAAAAATAGAAGAGGAAGGAAAACTTTGAAATTCATTCTATTAGACCAGCATTACCCTGATACCAAAGCCAGACAAAGACACCCTAAAAAAAGAAAACTACAGACCAATATCCCTAATGAACACAGATGCAAAAATCCTCAACAAAATATCAGCAAATCAAATTCAACCATACATTAAAAGGATAATTCACCACTACCAAGTGGGGTTTATTCCAGGGATGCAAAGATGGTTTAATATCTGCAAATCAACCAACATGATACACCATGTTAAAAAAATGAAAGATAAAAACCATACGATCATCTCAACAGATGCAAAAAAAAGCATTTGACAAAATTCAACATCCATTCATGATAAAAATTCTCAACCAAATGGGTTTAGGGGGAACATACCTCAATATAATAAAGAACAGATATAACAAACCCTCAGCTAACATCATACTCAATGGCGAAAAACTGAAAGCTTTTCCTCTAAGATCAGGAACAAGACAAAGTATGTTCACTCTTGCTACTTTTAGTCAACATAGGAGTGGAAGTTCTAAGCAATCAGACAGAAAATGAAAAAAAAAGGCATCCAAATTGGTAAGGAAGAAGTAAAACTGTAACTATTTGCAGGTAAGATGGCACTATATGTAGAAAACCCTAAAGACTCCACCAAAAAAATATTAGAACTAATTAATGAATTCAGTAAAGCAGCAGGATACAAAATTAATATACAGGAATCTGTTGTTCCTATACACAAAGAATAAAGTAGCAGAAAGATAAATTTAATAATAAACATTTACAGTTGCATTAAAAAGAATAAAAGACCTAGAAATAAATTTAACTAAGGAGGTAAAAGAACTGAACTCTGAAAACTGTAAGAAGACATTGATGAAAGAAATTGAAGATAACATGAACGGAAAGATATACCATGCTTATGGATTAGAAGAATTAATATAATTAAAATGTCCATACTACCCAAAGCAATCTATATTCAATGCAATCCCTATCAAAATACCAATAGTACTTTACACAAAACTGGAACATAATCCTAAAATTTGTATAAACCCACAAAAGACCTTGAATAGCCAAAGCAATCTTTTTTTTTCTTTTTTTTTTTAATTTCAGAAAGAGATAGAGAAAGAGCACAAGCAGGACGAGGGGCAGACGGAGAGGGAGAATCCCAAGCAGATCCACGCTGAGCGCAGAGCCCCATGTAGGGCTAATCCCAGGACCCTGAGATCATGACCTGAGCTGAAATCAAGAGTCAGATGCTTAACCAACTGAGCAACCCAGGCACCCGCCAAAGCCATCTTGAGAAAGAAGAACAAAGCTGCAAGTATCACAATCCCAGATTTTTATGCTATAGTACAAAGCTATAGTAATCAAAACAGTATGGTATTGGCACAAAAATAGACACATAGATCAGCAGAACAGAATACAGAGCCCAGGGGTGCCTGGGTGGCTCAGTCCATTAAGCATCTGCCTTCAGCTTAAGTAATGATCTCAGGGTCCTGGGTTCAAGCCCCTCATCAGGCTCCCTGCTCAGCAGAGAGTCTGCTTCTCCCTCTCCCTCTGCCCCTTCCCACTGCTCATGCTGCCTCTCTCTCTCAAATAAATAAATAAAATATTTAAAGAAAAGAAAAAAAAAAAAGGATACAGAGCCCAGAAATAAACCCATGCTTATACAGTCAATTAATCTACAACAGGGATGCCTGGGTGGCTCAGTCAGTTAAGTGTCTAACTCTTGATTTGGCTCAGGTCATGATCTCAGGGTTGTGAGACTGAGCCTCAGGTCAGGCTTGTGCTGAGCGTGAAGCCTGCTTAAGATTCTCTCTCTCCCTGGGGTGCCTGTGTGGCTCAGTTGGTTGAGCAGCCAACTCTCAGTTTAGGCTCAGGGCATGATCTCAGGGTTGTAAGATCAAGCCCTGCATTAAGCCCTGCATCGGGTTCCCCGCTTAGCGGGAAGTCTGCTTGAGATCTCTCTCTCTCTCTCCCTCTCCCTCTTCTCCTCCCCTGCTTGTATGCATGTGTTCTCTCTCTCTCTCTCAAATAAAAAAATAAATTAAAAAAAAAAAATAGGATCTCTCCCTCTCCCCCTAACCCCCACTTGCATACACTCTCTCTCCCTCTTAAAAAAAAAAAAAAACTAATCTGTGACAAAGGAGACAAGAATATACAATGGGGGAAAGACAGTCTCTTCAATAAATGGTTTTGGTAAAACTGGACAGCTATATGCAAATGAATGAAACTAGACCATTTTCTTACACCATACACAAAGATAAATTCAAAATGGATTAAAGATCTATATGTGAGACCTAAAACCATAAAAATTCCTAGGAATAAAAAAAACAGGCACTCTTCTCTTTGACATCAGCCTTAGAAATATTTTTCTAGATATGTCTCCTTTGGCAAGGGAAACAAAAGCAAAAATAAACTATTTGGACTACATCAAATTAAAAAGCTTTTGCACAGTAAAGTAATCCATCAACAAAATAAAAAGGCAATCTACTGAACGGGAGAAGATATTTGCAAATGATATATCCAATAAGGAGTTAATATCCAAAATATATAAAGAACTCATACAACTTGATAGCAAAAAAACAAATCGGATTCAAAAAAGAGCACAGGACCTGAACAGACATTTTTCCAAAGAAGACAGACAGATGGCCAACAGACACTTGAAAAGATGCTCAACATCATTCATCATCAGGGAAATACAAATCAAAACCACATTGAGGTATCACCTCACACCAATCAGAATAGCTAGTATCAATAAGAACAAGTGTAAACCAAAATGTAGAGAAAAGGGATCTCTTGTGCACTGTTGGTGGGAATGTAAATTGGTACAATCACTAGAAAAACAGCATGAAGGTTCCTCAAAAAATTAAAAATGAAATACCACATGATCTAGTAATTCCACTACTGGGTATTTATTCAAAGAAAATGAAAACACTAATTTGAAAAAACTATATGCATCCCTGTTTACTGCGGCATTATTTACAACAGTGAAGACATGGAAGCAACCTCAGTGTCCATTGATAGATGAACAGATAAAGAAAATGTGGTATATATCCTGGAATGTTACTCAGCCATAAAAAAGAACAAAATCTTGTCGTTTGCAACAACATGGATATACCTAGAGGGTATTATGCTAAGTGAAATAAATCAGATGAAGAAAGTCATATCCCATATGATTTCACTTATATGTGGAATCGAAAAAACAAAATGGGGGCACCTGGGTGGCTCAGTCGGTTTAGCATCTGCCTTTGGCTCAGGTCATGATCCCAGGGTCCTGGGATCAAGCCCCGCATCAGGCTCCCTGCTCAGTGGAGAGTCTGCTTCTCCCTCTCCCTCTGCCCCTCCCCCTGCTCGTGCTCTCTGTCTCTCTCTCTCTCCCTCTCTCTCACTCTCGCTCTCTATCTCAAATAAATAATAAAATGAGGGGCACCTGGGGGCTCAGTCATTAAGCGTCTGCCTTCGGCTCAGGTCATGATCCCAGGGTCCTGGGATCAAGCCCCGCATCGGGCTCCCTGCTCAGTGGGAAGCCTGCTTCTCCCTCTCCCACTCCCCCTGCTTGTTGTGTTCCCTCTCTCAGTCTCTCTCTCTCTGTCAAATAAATAAATAAAATCTTTAAAAATAATAATAATAAAAAATAATAAATAATAAAATGAAATCTTTAAAAAGAAAAAAATAAATAAATAATAAAAAACAAAATGAATGAACAAACAAAAACAGATTCATAAATCCAGAGAACAAACTGGTGGTTGCCAAGTAGAAGGGAAGTAGAAGGATGGGTAAAATAGGTGAAAGGAATTAAGAGATACAAACTTCTAGTTACAAAATAAATAATCATGGGGATGAAAAGTGCAGCACAGGGAATATAGTCAGTAATAATGTAATAACTTTGTATGGTGAGAGATGGTAAGTACACTTATTGGAGTGAGCACTGGGTAATATATAGAACTGATGAATCACTATGTTGTATACCTGCAACTAATAACATTGTCAGTTATATTTCAATAATAAAAATAATAGTAATAACCAGAACAAATACTCAATAAGACAGGAAAGCTTCTATAATGAATCACAGGCTAAAAGTAAAAAAAAAAAGAAACATAATTTATTAGATTAAAGTTATTCATTCTGAAGACAATGATCAGACAAAGCTCTTCTGTGGCAATTACAGAAGCTTCTGCAAGTGGTTATCATAGCTTATAGATCTCAGAGATGAAAGAGAAAAAAACGGTCCATAGTATGGCAGAGACTCCGATTTGCCTGCCAATATCCAAATCGTCCCTTCCTTCTCAGTAACAAAAGCCCAATTTTATTCAGGGTAGCTATGTATCCAGCTACATTTCCCTGCTTCCCTGGTAACCTGAGCTTTGGTTTGGGAAGTCTCCTTAAAGGAAGAGGATCCCTCTTTGTCTTTGCCTTGCTGCCTGGAACTGGGTTGTGATGATTAGAACTCTGGCAGCTATCCTGGACTACAAGGACCAGTGCCACACCTTAGGAATGGCAGATCAAAGAACTGGGAAAAGCTTAGGTCCCTGATAACTTTATGAAACTACTATACCTATCCTAAACAACCTACTTCAAGAATTATTTTACATGAGGGGCACCTGGGTGGCTCAGTCAGTTAAGCATCTGCCTTCAGCTCAGGTCATGATCCTGGGATCCCAGGATCGAGCCCTGCATTGGGCTCCCTGCTCAGTGGGGAGTCTGCTTCTCCCTCTGCCCCTCACCCTGCTTGTGCTCTCTCTCTCTTTCTCTCTCTCTCTCATTCTCAAATAAATAAATAGAATCTTTAAAAAAAAAATTATTTTACATGAGAAAATAAATATTGTGTGTTTAAGCCATCATTAAATCTGTTTTTATTTTTTGCTATCTTAACTGATCACTTACCTTCAGATAAGTAAAGAATTTTTATCTCCTTTTTACAGATCAGGCAACTGAGATCCAGAGAGGTAAGATGACTTGCACAATATCAAATTAGTGAAGAGGTGGGTCTTGGCTCCTAGGTCAATGCTTTTTCACTAAAAACTGACTCAACAAGTTCTAAATGTAAAAAAAAATGAAATAAAAACAGATTAAATATAAACATAAATTTAGCCTTATTACAGTGGTAATGGCATATGATAGTATATATATTTGTCACATCCTATATATAGAAAAAGTACCAAATTTTTACGATGTGGAAGGAGACTAAATTATATCAAAATCCAGTGGAGAGGGGAGAGAGAAATATTAAATAAACAGAATCAAAGACCACAATAAACAAAGATTTGGGTTTAAGATGCCAAGGCTTTACCATATCACTCCCCTTGTAAATAAGAAGAATTCAGACTAAAAGCTTATTTTCCTCAACAATGAGACTTCAAGATATAGGTTTTCTCCTTAGAGCCTTAACTGAAATTTTTCTTAAAATCCTTAACTAGAATCTTTCTTTACTCTTACCACCACTTTAAAAAATTAACCTTGGCCCCAGTCTCAGTCACAGAGATCAGTAATGAAGCAAAATAGCTCAAATTTTCTTTTTTGAAACCTCACTACCTGTCAGATAGGTAGTTGGCTCATGTGCAAACTCACTGGTGAACAAAAGGAATTATTTCTAAGCATTCTATAAAGAAAATAAGCAAATAAAATATCTTCAGATTTTAAGAAGACATATTTTTCCTTCTTTTTATGGTATATTAACATAAAATCATCTAAGCCGGAGAGTGATCATGCACGTTATATGTAAAAAAAGGCATATGACTTTTATTAACACAGCATGGTCAAAAATAAACCACAGATTGAATCCTTATCACTCCCAATTACTGGCAAGCTATTTGCCTCTCTGATTCTCAAATTTTCTGCCTATAAACTGCCTATAAACTGAACTAATACTTCTTCATAAGTTTTTGATTGGCTGAAATAAGAATGAATACATGGTAATTAGCACAAAGCATGGCAATCATAAATGCTCAGTAAATATTAATGCCTTCTGTGTCTTGAAAATGAAATAGCTATAAAAAGTAATAAAAATCTGTTCTGTAAACACACAAAGTTATAAAACCTAAAGAGCAATATACCAGTTTGACATACAACCTTTAAATGTCATTTTTGGCAAGGCTGCATTAGAACTCTCCTCTGAGCATTGCCACAGCCAAAGTCCTGATGCAGCTGTAGGCCAATGACAAGAATACATCCAACAAAAGAGGAATACAATCTCTTCCTCCCCAGGATTAAAACAAGAGTCCCAGGTTTCTTTCTCCAAGGCACTGCCCTTGGCCAGGAAACCTGGGTTGGTTCTTCTTCCTGTCAATGTCATAATTCTAACTGTGAAAAGGAGCAGGGTGGAGAAAAATAAATGGCTTCTGAGTTTCTCAATGGCAGCAGTGATGAGGAACACCAGTACCCTAGTACTCAACTCCATTTTTCCCCTTAAAAATGAGAGTCCACAGGAAAGCAAGATTCAAAGTAAAGTATCAGATGTATGACCAGCTGAGCTGGACTCCAACCCTTCCATGAATGAAGACATTAGTATAGATATTCAGGTGCCTGGCTGGCTCAGTCAGTGGAGCATGCAACTCTTTATCTCGGGGTTGTAAGTTCGAGCCCCGCTTAGGGCATAGAGATTACTTAATTAAAAAAAATTTTTTTTAAATGAGAGTCCAAAGGAAAGTGAGATTCAAAATAAAGCATCAGATGTATGACCAGCTGAGCTGTATCAAGACATTAGTATAGATATTAATGTCTTTGATGCTCTTATCTGTAGAAAAGGACACCAACCAAGGACACCATCATAATGCTTTTCTTTTTTCAATCTTAATTGGTTACAGTATCCTTGATAATAGACTTACTTAATGAAAGCAGATACTGTTTCTCATCTGTATCACTCAATAAACAAATGTATTAAAATTACAATGTCTCGGGCGCCTGGGTGGCTCAGGTGGTTAAGCGTCTGCCTTTGGCTCAGGTCATGATCACGGGGTCCTGGGATCGAGCCCTGCATCAGGTTCCCTGCTCAGCGGGGAGCCTGTTTCTCCCTCTCCTTCTCCTGCTCCCCTGCTTGTGCTCTCTTGCTCTCTCTGTCAAATAAATAAATAAAATCTTTTTAAAAAAATTTAAAATTACAATGTCTCCATTATTCATATATACTGTACTTTGGATAACTAAAATACAATATGCCAAAAAGCTCTGCCAAATTAAAAAAAAATAATTAAAAAAAATTTTTTAAAAAGCTCTGCCAAAAATAAAAGCATACAACTGCTATCTCAATTTCCACTAGGTTGCTTAAAAATTTTTAAAACAGAATTCTGGGACCAGAAATGATCTCAGAGGTGGTTTGGTTCAGACCCAACTTTTACAAAAGGTTATAAAGCATAAGGAAGCTAACTGACCTCGCCAAAACTATTTGACAGAGCCAGGATTGGAATCTGGCCATCAAATTCTAATCAGGAATAATTTTCACCATTTCATGTTTTTTTTAACTTTGGATTGAAAATCAATAAGCGATTGAGATTTTTTCCTTAAATAAATTATTTGAAATTGTTAGGAGTCTGTTTTTTAAAGTCTATAAGCTAATTGCACATATCCAACATAAAAATAACAAATGTCCCCCTTCTAGACCTTCAGATATTTAGTAAAAGGCGAAAGATTTATGCGTTTTGAAGAGAAACCGGAGTATTAGACCTTCAGATATTTAGAAAGAGTTAATCATCTATCATACCAAATACAGTCAACTCAATTACTCACGATACTTAAAAGATTATCCACTTCAGGGATTACTTTCAATGCATGTTAAAATCCTATATTTGATTCCTCCAGCTACCCAATATTTAAAAGGGTATTTTCCTCATTCATCAAAAGGACCCTTAGAAAGTAGAAAGCAACTTAAATATTATTCTAAATAACAAAATTAATTAGATATATCTATAGAGATATACAACATATCTCCAAACAAAAAGACACTGGTATTGATTATGCTGATAGTCTATATTAGCAACCATGATTAATAACTAGTGTTTTGAAAGGTACCCTCATTGTTTTCATTGTGCATTTCGTTTTAACTGGTATTTACAGGGCACAAACCAACTTGGCAAAAGTTGAACAGTAAGTACCGATGGGCAGATTAAGGTGAACAGAGCAGGGACTTAGGCCATGCAAGATGGGTATATTAAGATTGCTGGAAGAGAACAGCACTAGTAACCACAAGGAGGCGGAAATGAATTTTTCACTAACAAGTTAGACCGGATCATGGAGAGTTTAGAGAACAAGATGAGAAACAGGAGTTTCCATGTTCACCCCAATCACAAGAGTAATAGTATTTGAGATTTCTCATTCTAAATTTCCTTTTTTTTTTTTTTTTAATTTTGGGCCCTATTAACTGAGGAACATTTGTTGAGACATTTGTTCAGCATTTATTGAACTTGCTGATCAAGTTTTATGAAACAAGAACTTGCATTCAACTTCAATCAAGATGAATCCTGAGATAATATCTATGAGGGACAAGATGCAAAAATGTAGATATTGCCTAAATATTCAACAGAATTCACCAGGGAAGGCCCTAAGAAACAAAAATTTAAATAAATCATAAAAGAATCTATAGGTTATAGGATCCAAATCTATTATACCTATAGTCATTCAACTTTTAACTAATTCCTTAAAGCAAATGTTTCCTCAATTCTTTCAATTCTTACACGGCAAGTCCAGAATCTCCTTCAAACTATCAGAAATATTTGCATCAGTTCCTCTATTAACCATTCTACTTTTAATAAATTCCTTAAAGCAACTGTCTCAGCATTCTTTTTTCCGATTCTTTAGAGAAAGTCCAGAATCTCCTTCAGACAGAATTGACTATCAGAAATATTTGCATTTAACCTCCTTCCCCCTTTTTTAGCCAAGATAATAGTAAGTGGTTTGATGTTCATATTCATCCATGGATTTAATAGCATTAATAAAAGGCTTAGATGGGAGCACTTACTTATTCAATTGTGTAAATGTATATTATCCAATTTAGGAGTTTAGTGGACACTCTGAGAATCTCAAGAGGTTCTGTCTCCCAAAAATCAGAATAATGGTTCAAGGGTCATGTTCATATTTTCTCCCTCCTCCTTTCCCTCTCTCTCTGTTCCTGTCTCTGTCTCCATATTATAAAATATCTGAATATTGTGGGACGCCTGGGTGGCTCAGTCCGTTAAGCGACTGCCGACGGTTCAGGTCATGATCCCAGGGTCCTAGGATCGAGCCCCATGTCCCCATGGTCCGGCTCTCTGCTCAGCGGGAACCTGCTTCTCCCTCTCCCTCTGCCTGCCGCTCCCCCTGCTTGTGCTCTCTCTCTCTGACAAATAAATAAATAAAATCTTAAAAAAAAAAAATCTGGATATTGTAAAATAATTGCCACCCAAGACCAACTGCCAGCACCGACCACAACAATAACTACATTTGTTCGCGGAGTTACCATTTAGCAAGTGCAACAAGAAAGTGTAAGTACTATCTCCGAAACAGAAAGAGCTCATCTCACAGCAATTATTTCTCACTTAAGGGAAAACAATACCACAGCTGACACGAACTTTCTCTAAGTGTCAAGGGTTACGCGGTTAACACACCGGCAGAAGAGCAGGATTCGCCGGCCTAGTTTTGCTTGACCGCTCCGGGGGTGATGTGCATCAGCAGGGAACTGGTGGGTACACCCCCCTTCTCAGTGGGCACCTCCTTCGCCCATCGACCTGCCAAGGCGAGGCTGGACCCTGTCGGGGTCTCGGTCCTGCACTCACCCACGCCTGCTCCCGGCCAAGAGTCTACCACCTTCAGCTACCCCAAAGAAAGCTTGAGTGCCCTGCTGCGAGTGGAGTGGAAAAAGGGACCCCACGCCTCGGGTTGCAACTGCAAGCGCCCCTCCACCGGTGCCCGCCCACTGTGCGGTTTCCCCCGCCATTCTCACTGCAGGGTAGGGCAGGCGAAGCCCTGAGCCCTATCTCAGGACCCGCTCCAGCCTCCCGCCGCGCTGATCCGCACCCACCTCGGGTCCCCGGCCTTACCAAGCCGGGTCTCGGCGCTCGAGGCTCCGCCTGCTGAATGCACGCAGTACATAAACCTGTCTCTCCAGCCCCCCGCCCGCGTTTTTGCTCTGGACCGCTGTTGACCGCGCGCTCCCGCCTCTTCGCTGCCTTGGCGACAGCCCCCGCCCCTCCGACAGCCTCTGATTGGTCCGATTAGGATCGCGGAAGTTGCCGATTGGCGGGGGCGGAGACGAGGCCGCGCCCGCTGGCTGAGAGGCGGGCGGTGTGGAACTGGAACGCGAAGGAGCCTGGGGGGCCTAAGCCAAGAGGGACGTGGCGCTCTGCGACGCGGGCGGGGAAGCCGCGCCCCTTCCCTCTCTAGCTTTCATGGAGAAGCCTGCGAAGCAGGAATTTGGGCGGGTGAGGTGCTGTGCCGGGATCGGGACAAAGCCCCAGGGATCGCCTCCCCCTTGGCCGCTGGCCTGCGCCGGCAGCGCCCAGACCGGTCAGAGATAGGCTGCCAGGCCCATTTTCGCCTATAGGCCTCGCTCGGGGTGACTGACACCCCCGGCCTCCTCCCGGCGGGAATCTTTTCTGGTATCCGCATCCTCACCAACCGTGGTGGTGCATGCAGGGCCCTCGGCCACCGAGCTTGATTGCTTTTTACTACCCCTTCTCCCATCTCTCACACCCTTCTGCGCACATTATCTCTTTTCTCCACAGCCTCCGCTCCTAGAACTGAGGCGTTACTCCACTCCCCCTCGCTTTAAAGGTGGGAAAACAGGCTCAAAGATATACGTGGTTCGAGGGTTAGAGAAGCTTTTGGGACCCTCGTGGCTGATTCCAAAGCATGTCTGCCAAATAATAGTACCGCCCAAAACAAGTTTTCTAGCTTGCAAAAAATGGTATCTATCTCAGAGTTGTTAGTGAAGATTAGATGAGTAAAACATTGCAGAAAACCAGTACAGAACCTGCTGCATGTATGTTAATCATGGTTGCTTCTATTTACCAGGAAATAAAGGCAGGTAGTAACTAACTGCACCAGTTTGGAGCCAGACTGCCTACGTTGCAAAACCGGATTCAGTTTACCATACCAACTCCAAGTTACTTAAGCGCTTTGTGCCTCGGTTTCCTTGTCTGTAAAATGGGGATGATAATTGTACCCTCCTCCTTACAGCATAACAATTAGTAGAAAAGTGACTGGCACATACTAAGTGCTCAATAAATGTTAGCCATTCTTACCTTAGTGGCTGAACTAGGACTATAATTCAAGTCTTTGGACTTCAAGACCAGTAAACTTTGCTCCTACACACTTCTCATCGACATACTTAACAATGCCTCAAACCTTTTTAAGATTCAGTTAGAAACACTTGTCCATTTTCTTTAAGTCAAAATCTTAAACTATCTCCCTTATCATCATCAAAGTCTTAGAATGTTGTGATTCTGCCTCTAATGAAGATTTAATGGCAGAGGCAAATGTAAGGAAAATAATCATGTTCTGTTCCGATGGATAGATTGAAGAGCGAAAGCACTAGAGTAAGAATATTCAAGAGGTGATGTAGGAGCACTGAATTTCAATTTGAAGAACATGAGAAATATTATTGTATATTGGTTAGGTAACATTAATAATCAATATTAGTGTCAGATCAGGGGACAATACCACATCCCAACACTGGAAAACACTAAACTGTAAATACATCTTCCACATTTTTCTTTAAGATTTTATTTATTTATTTGTCAGAGAGAGAGAGAGCACAAGCAGGGGGAGTGGCAGGCAGAGGGAGAAACAGTCTCCCCACTGAGCAAGGAGCCAGATGCAGAATGCGGGATTTGATCCCAACACCTGGGGTCATGACCTGAGCCAAAGGCAGATGCTTAACCAACTGAGCCACGCAGGCATCCCCATCTTCCACATTTTTATTACCCATTATCTACCAGAGGGCCAAACACATAGTGCCTTATCCAGGCACTAAGATTTGGGATAGACCCTTTAAGGGGACACCCTGAAAGATCTGGTAATAATGTATCTAGATTATTGATAGTAATCCAATGGAGATGAATAATGGAAAATAAGAAAATTGGATTAGTCCAATAACAAGAGGAAAAAGATAATGTACACTAGTGTGGTGACTGAGATGTCAGCATTATTCTCAACAATATTCTGGCATGAACAAAAAAGAGAAGACAAGGAAGACAGGGCAAACAAAGATTAAACAGCAAGATCCAGAATTAGGAGAAATTGCTGAGGAGAATATTTCAGAATGTCATGTTCATATAAAGCAGGCAACAGCATCTCTTATACTAATAAAGATTGTTTTGTGGTAGGGAAAAATAGAGATGTTGATAATGAGCCCTGGAAACATGCTATGATCTGAGGGACTAATAAGGAAATGTTACTTAATAGGTAACCCCAAACTTGGGGAGTTTAGCACTGATGGAAAATCTGATGGGGAGGAGAACTGGAGAACATACTATTATTACATTGTACAAGGGAAAAACAAGGTTTCGGAGTCAGAACAGGATCCCATCCTGTCTGGATTAAAAACCCAGCTCTACCTTTATTAACTGAATTTCCTCTGGAAGTTACTTAACCAGTCTCCATAGCGTGGTTTCCCCATTTCTAACATGGAGGCAATAATGGTTCCCCCTCATAGAGTTCTGAGGGTTAAATGAGTTTTTATTTGTAAAGCAGAGCAGTGCCTGGCATACAGTAATTGCTATATTAACGTTTGATAAAATAATGATTTCAGTTTCTCCATCTGTATCCTGGGGTCATAATACTGGACTTACTGTAAGGATTCAAATGATGTATATAAAGTGTTAGAGAGGAGATGCTCAATAGATACTGTATCTCTTCCCCTCCAGGACCCCCAACCTCCAGCCTGTTACCTTTGAATCCCTCTCTGATTACCACTGCCACTGCCATCAAGGGGCTGTTGCTCAACGCGGTCTATGCAAGGATAGAATATCTTTTCTTGATTTCCCTTGGCTCAGAGGAGAAGCTCAAAATGAGTTTACTGGAAGCCAGGAGAAAATAAAAGGGAAACAACTCTAAAGAAACAGCTGATGTAAAGCCTGCCCCATAGTACATCTCTTGGTACTTTGGGCAGAAAAAAATGATGTCAAGGAGATTCTGGCTTCCTAATACTTCAGTTCTCCCCCTTCTCACTTCTTCTAGGATCCCATAGAGCATCAACTGGCCAAGTTCTTCATTGTCTTCAGAAGAAGAGAGAGGGAGGCAGGGGAGTATTTACTGACAAGAGACAGTAAGTAATCAGAACAAGAAAACTCAACAGTACACTCTACATGGGAGCCAAGACTTACTCATTTTACTAAGGTTTAGATCAGGGGTCAGCAAACTATGGCCCTTGGACCAAATCAACCAACTGCCTGTTTTTGCAAATAGTTTTTTGGAAACAAAGCCATACTCAACAGTCACACTCACTTGTTTATGTACTGTCCCTGGTTGCTGTTGTACTATAATGGTAGGGTTGAGTGGTTGTAACAGACTGTTTGGCCCTCAAAGCTAAAAATACTTACTACCTA
Organism: Halichoerus grypus; assembly: GCF_964656455.1. NCBI lineage: Eukaryota > Metazoa > Chordata > Mammalia > Carnivora > Phocidae > Halichoerus > Halichoerus grypus. Next base: position 39,590,250 of record NC_135722.1, read on the forward strand.
GCTCTTTACAGAAAAAAAAAATTTTTTTTGCTAACCTCTGATTTAAAAAATTCTGTCAGAAGCATCTTTTCAGCATCCCCAGTGCAAAAATTTTCACCTTTATTAAATCCTCTTCCCAGACCTTAATGTGCATACAAATCATGTGAGGATTTCGTTAAAATGCAGATTCTGATTCAGTAGATCTACAATGAGGCCTGAGATTCTGCATTTTTAAGAAGCTCTACAGGATACGAGTTATCTCTAGATCAACTTGATTTCATCAGAGTTTTTTTTTCTTTATTGAAGTATAATTGACAAATAACATTATATTAGTTTTGGTGTACAACATAATGTTTCAAAATTATATATTCAATATGTATATATTGTGAAATGATCACTACAATAAGTCTAGTTAACATCCATCATCACACATAATTACAAATTTTTTTCTTATGATGAGACTTTTTAGGATTTATTCTCTTAGTGGGGCAACTGGTTGGCTCAGTCAGTTAAGCATCCTACTCTTGATTTCCACTCAGGACCTGATCTCAGGTCATTCTGATTAGGGTGGTAGGATGGAGCTCTGCATTCAGTGGGAAGTCTGCTTGAGATTCTCTACCTGTCCCTCTACCTTTCCCCCCAGCTCTCCATTGGGCCCCTGTGCTCACTTGCTCTCTCTCTAAAATAAATAAATAAACACTTAAAAAAATATTTACTCTCTTAGCAACTTTCAAAAATGCAATACAAGATTTTTTAACTATGGTCACCAAGCTATCCTTTATGTCCCCAGGATTTATTTATTTGACAACTGGAAGTTTGTACCTTTTGACCACCTTCACCTATTTCACCCACTCCCCACCTCCTGAATCTGGCAACCACCAATCTCTTCTATGAGTTTGTTTTTTATTTTTTTTTAATATTTTATTTATTTATTTGAGAGAGAGTGACAAAGAGAGGGAGCACGAGTGGGGGGGAGCGGGTGGGGAGAGGGAGAGGCACGCTCCCCACTGAGCAGGGAGCCCGATGCAGGGCTCTATCCCAAGACTCTGGGATCATGACCTGAGCTGAACACTTAACCGACTGAGCCACCCTGGCGCCCCTGTTTTTGTTTTTTTTTAGATTCCACATATAAGTGAGATCATATGGTATTTGTCTTTCTCTGTCTGACTTATTTCATTTTGCATCTCGCCCTCAAGGTCCATCCACGCTGTTGCAAATGGCAGGATTTTCTTATTTTTATGGCTAAATAATATTCCATTGTATATAGATACCACCACTTCTTTATCCATGCATCCATCAGTGGATACTTAGGTTGTTTCCATGTCTTGGCTATTGTAAATAATCCTGCAATGAACATAGAGATGCAGGTAGCTTTACAAGTTAGTATTTTCATTTCCTTGGGATAAATACCAGTAGTGGAATTGCTAGATCAAATGGTAGTTCTATTTTTAATCTTTTAAGGAACCTCCATATTATTTCCTATGGTGGATGCACCAATTTACATGCCTACCAACAGTGTACAAGGGTTCCCTCTTCTGCACATCCTCTCCAACACTTGTTATTTGTTATTTCTTGTCTTTTTGATAATAGCTATTCTATCTAGGTGTATCGATGAGGTGATATCTCATTGTGTTTTGGGTTTTTTTTAAGATTATTTATTTATTTATTTGACAGAGAGAGACACAGCGAGAGAGGGAACACAAGCAGGGGGAGTGGGAGAGGGAGAAGCAGGCTTCTGGCAGAGCAGGGAGCCCAATGCGGGGCTCGATCCCAGGAACCTGGGACCATGAGCTGAGCTGAAGGCAGACGCTTAACGACTGAGCCACCCAGGCGCCCCTCGTTGTGGTTTTGATTTGCATTTCTCTGATGACTAGTGATATTGAGCATCTTTTCATGTGTCTCTTGACCATGGGAAAGAAAAATTAAGAAAACAATCCCATTTACAATTGCATCAAAAAATAATAAAATATCTAGAAAATAAATTTAATGGAAAATGTCTATTCAGATCTTCTGCCCATTTTAAAATTGGATTTTTTTAGGTAATCTCTGTGCCCAAAATGGGGCTTGAAGTCATGAGCCTGAGATCAAGAGCTGCATGCTCTACTGACTGAGCCAGCAGGTGCCCCTATTTTTTGCTATTGAGTTATATGCGTTCTTTATGTACTTGGCTATTAACCCCTTACCAAATATATGATTTGCAAATACTGTCTCCCATTCCATCGATTGCCTTTTCATTTTGTTGAAGAGTTTCCTTTGCTCTGCAGAAACTTTTTAGTTTGATGCAGTCTCATTTGTTTATTTTTGTGTTTCTTTTTTCTCTTTTTAAGATTATTTATTTATTTATTTAAAAGCACAGAGAGCACAAGCAGGAGGGAGCAGCAGAGGGAGAGGGAGAAGCAGGCTCCCTGCTGAGCAGGGAGCCTGATGCTGGGCTCGATCCCAGGACCCTGAGATCATGACCTGAACTGAAAGCAGATGCTTAACTGACCCAGCCACTGAAGCACCCCTATTTTAGTGTTTCTTGCCTTTGCTTTTGGTGTGAATTCCAAAAAGTCATCACCAAGACTGATGTTAAGGAGCTTACCACCCACGTGGAAGTTCTTCTAAGAGTTTTATGGTGTCAGGTTTACATTCATGTGTTTAATCTATTTTGTATTGATTTTTGTTTCTTGTGTAAGATAGTGGTCCAGTTTTTCTTCGGCATGTTGCTGTCCAATTTTCCCAACAGCATTTATTGCAGAATCTGTCCTTTCCCATTGTGCATTCTTCATAAATTAATTATTGACCATATATGCATGGGTTTATTCCTGGGTGTTCTGTTCCATTGAGCCCTTATGTCTGTTTTTATGCTAATACCATATTGTTCTGGTTACCGCAGTTTTGTAATATAGTTTGAAATCAGGAAGTGTGACGCCTCTGGCTTTGTAATTCTTTCTCAAGATTGCCTTGGCTCTTTTGGGTCTTTTATGGTTACATATAAATTTTAGGATTATTTGTTCAATTTCTGTTTTAAAAATGCCACTTGAATTTGCATTGAATCTGTAGATTGCTGTGGGTAGTATGGACATTTTAACAATATTTGTTCTTCCAATCCATGAGCATGGGATATCTTTTAATTTATTTGTGTCTTCTTAAATTTCTTTCATCCATGTCTTATAGTTTTCAGTGTATAGGTGTTTCACCTCCTTGTTTAAATTTATTTTCTAGGTATTTTATTATTTTTGATGCAATTGTAAATGGGATTGTTTTCTTAATTTTTCTTTCCCATCATTTTTTATTATCACTTCTCTCTCTTTTTTTTTTTAAAGATTTTATTTATTTGACATAGAAAGAGAGAGCACAAGAAGGCAGAGTGGCAGGCAGTAGGAGAGGGAGAAGCAGGCTCTCCGCTGAGCAGGGAGCCAGACGTGGGGCTCGATCCCAGGACCCCAGGATCATGACCTGAGCCGAAGGCAGCCGCTTAACCGACTGAGCCACCCAGGCGCCCCTATCACTTCTCTCTTGTTATTTCTTTCCTCATTATCTAGCTTAATTTCTCTTGTTCATCAGTAAAATAAGTCCCATATAAACATCAACTCCCTTATCTTTATTTCCTTGTATTGCTCTTACCTGGAAAAAAAACCCAGCCCTGGATAAACCCAAAATATTCCTTTTCCTTGTCTCTACCACTGTAGTTCTATATTGCTGAGATTGAGCCCCGCATCGGGCTCCCTGCTCAGCGGGAAGCCTGCTTCCCCCTCTCCCACTCCCCCTGCTCTCTTGCTATGTCTCTCTCTGTCAAATCAATAAATAAAATCTTAAAAAAAAAAAGTAAAGCAGGGTTTCTCAACAGTAGCACTATTGACACTTTGAGTCAAATACGTTTTGTCGTGGGGATTGTCCTGTGCATTATAGATGTTACCAGCATCCCTGGTATCTACACTCTAGATGCCAAAATTACCCACCCTCAGTTGTGTCAACCAAAAATATCTCCAGACATTGCAAGATATTCATTAAGAGGCAGGTTCTTGTTGAGAACCATTGGTTTAAAGCAACAGAAACCAATTCTAGCTAACTTTAAGAAAAGGGGGATTTATTGAGAGGATAATTGAGTAACTCGTAGACAGACTAAGAGGGAAACAATCCCAGGGGCAAGAGATCTTGGGCCTTCTTTCTAGAAGGGATAATAGATTATCTCCTTCTGCCTTTGGGTATTCCTAATTAAGTTTAAAATTTTCAGCAGAAAGAATCCAAGTTCTGTTTAGATCAGGTATTTATTCCTGTGGCCTGGGAATAGAGTCTGTAACCAGGATCAAGATAGGAAGAGGTGTTCAGGAGAAAAAAAGGGATAGGCACTGTACCTCCCTCATATTCTGTATCTATACTCAGCTAAAGTGACATAACCTGACTACAAGGGCTTCAGTGAATTGGAGTTTATTTTTCCATGATAATAATAAGCCTGCAGGAGACAGTGGTTGGCATTGGTTCAGCTGCTAAACAGTATTATCATATTGCCTACCTCTTGCCTTCTCTCAGCTCTGGCTTTTCATCTTCAAGTTTACTGAAGGTTGAAAGATGGCTGTCATACTTCCTGCATCATGAACTTGACCACATTCAAAAATAAGAAAAACACAGGAGTTGGATGAAGGCAGCAAAAGGACCTTTTATATGAGAAGTTCCCTCCCCTTTTCTCAGCAAAGGAAAAGCTTTCACTGAAGCCCCCTCAGCAAACAACCCTTAAGTTCCATTGACCAGAAATAGGTTCTATGGCCATTCTCTTAGCTGCAAGATATGATGGGAAAGTTAGTATCTGGCAAAGGGGAATGCAGTAGTCGACTGGCTGAGACCAACCACTATTAACTCCCTGGGTCTGGGCCAGTGGTGCCAAATTTTGGGTTCTATTAGCAAGAGGAGAGGGTCTAAGCTGTTAGTTAGGCAACAGTGTAGTGTCTGCCACATTTTCCTACTATCAAATCCACAAACCTACATGATTCTGTAACCATTTCCTCTTTCTTTCCTCCTGTAACAATAAAAGGCAGTCCCTTTACCTGAATCCATTCCCCTCAGTTCTCAAGGACTTCATTTTTCTCACTTGGCCATCCCCTGTCTTCCCTGTATCATTAATCTCCCCTAGCCATCACACTCTAGGCATACAAACATGCTCTAGGAGTGTTTTCCATTTTTAAAAATCCCTTCCCTATGAATAGATAAAAAGATGTGATAAAACAAATAGAGTAACGTTTTTATTATAGAATTTAGTGATATTTACTGTGAATTTCATTCAATTTTTCTGTCTGTTTAAAACTTTCATAATAAAATATTTGAAATAAAACCCTTACCTTGATTCCAAATCACCCTATAATTTGTTCCTCTGGTTATAATGTGTGCAAATTCCTTTAAAAATTCCTTCCTCAGAGCACCTGAGTGGCTCAGTCGTTAAAGGTCTACCTTCAGGGGCGCCTGGGTGGCTCAGTCGTTAAGTGTCTGCCTTCAGCTCAGGTCATGGTTCCAGGGTCTGGGATCAAGCCCCGCATTGAGCCCCACATCGGGCTCCCTGCTCCTTGGGAGCCTGTTTCTCTCTCTCTCCCACTCCCCCTGCTTGTGTTCCCTCTCTCACTGTGTGTCTCTCTCTGTCAAATAAATAAAATCTTTAAAAAAATAAAAATTCCTTTCTCTACTTGCTCCCCTCCCTTTTATTCTCAGCTTATGCCAATCTGGCTTCCATCTCCTCCTCTCCTCTGACATTTCTCTTATTAAGCTCACCTGTGACTAGACAATTTTCTGTCCTCATCTTAATTAACTATTAGCAGAATTCTTTGCTGCTAACTTCTCTCTCCTTGAAACACTTTGCACTCTTGGCATCTGACACCATTCTCTCCTAGTTTTCTTTCTACCTTTCCAGATACGCCTTTTCAGTCTCCTTTGAGACATTTTTCTCCATTACACAGCTTCTAAACGTTGGCATGTCCCAGGGGTTGGTTCTGGAACCACTTCTCTGTCTATAGCCAATTTTCCCACAAGGGCACTATTGGTGTTTTCATTGGACACTTCTTCATTGGGCAGGATTTCCCATGCATTTCAGGATGTTTTACATCCCTGGACCCTACCTCCTTGTCCCTCTTGTCAATGTGACAACCCAAATTGCCTCCAAGCAGTCCCCAGAAAAATGATACCTCTCAGGGTTAAAAATGATTTTGCCTTTTATTGGGTGATCCCAGCCAGTCCATGACCTTAAATATCATACATTTGCTCATTCTCAAGTATCTCCAACCCAAACATCTCTTTTGAAATCCAGACTGCCTGCAACTATGTGCATGGTATTTCTTTTCTTTCTTTTTTTTTTTTAGATTTTATTAATTTATTTGAGAGCGAGAGAGAGAGCATGAATGGAGAGGAGGGGCAGAGGGAGAAGCAGTCTCCCCGCTGAGCTGGGAGCCTGACTCAGGGCTCTATCCCAGGGTCCTGGGATCATGACCTGAGCTGAAGACAGATGCTTAACCACTGAGCCGCCCAGGCACCCCTGTGCATAGTTTTTATATCTGAATGGCCTATTACAGAAACCCAGTAAGTATTTGATAATCAATGATATAATTAACTAACTGCATCCCACTCTTGTTTAAAACTAAATTCTTGATCTTCTCCTACCTACTGTTCCCTGCGGGAGCCATGTGGATGTGCTTCTAATGCCCCCCTTCAAAAAAGCCTGGCTGCCCAGCTGTGAGGAGTGTGGTTAGCTGACAGCCTCTCTAGCTCTTACTGGCTTCAGGGTCCACCTCAGCTTTTAGAGCCAAAGGTACACTCTTCTTCTGGTATAAAGTGAGAGCATACTCTTCTTGGGGAGGCTCCCAGCAATGAACGAGCAAGGCGGTAGGACAAGGGCCTAGGCCAGTGTAGAACTCCACTAACTCGCCCACCATCTTTCCCCGGGAGCTCCCCATTGGGCTGGCAGAGACTATCAGATTTGCATCGTTGCTGGTGACCTCCCCTTTCACATTTCTGCTTTTGCCTCTTTTCCTTTCAGAAGTGTTATTCCCTGATAAACCTTTTGCACATCTAGCTCTGTCTTGACATCTGCTTCCCAGAGGTACGCACCCAGTTGCTCAAGCCAAAACCCTGTGAGTCATCCCTGATTCTTAGTTTCCCTTCCCACTACCTACCTAATTCATCAACACGTTCTGTTGATCCTACCTGTAAAATACATGACTACTTTCTCTCTCCTGCGACCAGCCTCAAACTAGTGTCCTACTCCCACTCTGATCCCCTCTAATCCATTCTCCACACAGCAGTTGGGGATGATCTTTAAAACATAGCACTGTCAGGGCACAGTGGGTTAAGCATCCTTGTCCGTCAAATTCTTGTTTTCTGCTCAGTCATGAGGTTGGGCCCCATGTCTGGCTCTGCACTCAGCGCAGAGTCTGCTTGGGACTCTCTCCCCCCCACCACCCCCCCGCCGATCTCTCTCTCTAAAATAAGTAAATAAATGTTTTTTAAAAAGTAAAATAAAAAATAAAACATAGCAATGCTCTACTTGAAAACAATGGCTTCTCATCCAAACTCCTTATTCTCTATCAAGGCTCTTCCTGATAGCTCCTGTCTTTCTGTTCAGCCTCGTTTCTCATTACCTTCTTCTCAGTCACTATGCTCTAGCCATGTTGGTTTCTTTGTTCTTAGAAACCATTCCCAGCTAAGACTTTTGCCCAAGCTGTGCCCACTTCAGTAGACCACTATTACCCCTATATTTTACATGACTAAATCTTTCTTATTTATTAGAACTCGAGGGCTACTGGCTCGGAAAAGTCTACTCCAACCACTCAATCTAAAATAACTTCCTTCTCTTCCTTTCCATTATCCTCCCTGATAGGATGTGTGTATATGTGTATGTATGCACATATATGCACAAATTCATTTACATATACAGATATTCACATATATCTTTCCTTAATTATTTTTCTCTGTCTCTCTCATAGACCATAAGATCCATGATAGGATAGACGATATTTGGTTTATCACTGTTTACTGAGAGCTTAACACAGTGTCTGATGCATATAGTAGGCAATCAATACATATTTGTTGAATGAATGAAATAAAATCACCTAATTATGTTAGGTCATGACGTTGTTAGGGATTTTTTTTCTCAGTGTTTTGGCAAAGGGATTTGATTTTTATTTTTGTCTTTTTTTCTTTAAAAATAGAATGGAAATTGTATCCTCTGCCCACTGATATTACAGTGACTAACATACAGGAGATAAATACTAATAACCATAAATCATAATATCTAGATCCATGTTACAATGACCATAATTTCAAGAGCCTCTTACTTTAAAAATTAGTCTATCCCTGCCCAAAATGTTTTATAATATCCTTAAAATAATAATCCTACTCCCACTTAGCCATCTTAAAAAAAAGGAAAGAATAAACTATTTCATACAAAGTAGTATGAAAAATCCTGAGGTATATATTCCATGGATTATAAAAATTTAGTGAGAATAAAATTCACCCATGCTGCAGTAAGGAACAGTATCAAATAAATATTATGGGCTACATTTATATTTTTTTTCCTTCCAGCAAAAAGCCTTAAAATGTGCAATGACTGCAGTTATAGAAATCTTATTCCTAATCTCTGGATTTTCATTCCGTGAAGTTAAAAAAAAAGATAACCTCTCACTCCACCTAAGAAATAGACACTATATCCAGAGAGCAAAGTCTCTTTAAAGATATCCTATAAAACTCCACTCTGGGGGCACCTGGGTGGCTCAGTCGGTTAAGCGTCTGCCTTCGGCTCAGGTCATGATCCCAGGGTCCTGGGATGGAGTCCCACATCGGGCTCCCTGCTCGGCGGAGAGCCTGCTTCTCCCTCCCCCTTTGCCTGCCTTTCTGCCTACTTGTGCTCTCTATCTCTCTGTCAAATAAATAAGTAAAATCTTTAAAAAAAAAAAAAAACTTCACTCTGATAAAAGTTAACCTGAAATACTTGGAAAACTAATTTTATACTTCTTATTCATTCTAAAGCGATCTAAATCACAGTTTTTAAGCATCCTTCCCTAAATTTTTGATTCTTTTTAAAATCTTCGTTAATGCAGACATTGTCTTCTGACACCATGAACTTTTCCAAACAACCTCATCCTTTTGTGATGCCATACAGATTGTATCTTCCAATCCCCATCCCAAGTTGCAGTCCTGGGATGAGGTTACTCATCATGACACAGGGGGATGATCAAAGAAATGTGCAAAGGATTGCCAAGGTATGAATAAATGATTTGTCATTCCAAGGTGGTAAGGCCATTCATGTCATAAAGGGCATGACCAGGCAAGAGTGAAGGGGAAGACTATTGGCATAGTTCATGATATCACAAGGAGAGGGGTAAAAATTGATGTTTAAAGGAGTGAGAACAGGGTGCCTGGGTGGCTCCGTGGGTTAAGCGTCTGCCTTCGGCTCAGGTCATGATCCCGGGGTCCTGGGATGGAGTCCTGCATTGGGCTCCCTGCTCTGTGGGGAGCCTGCTTCTCCCTCTCCTACCCACTTGTGCTCTCTCTCTCTCACTATCTCTGTCTCTCTCTCTCAAATAAATAAAATCTAAAAAAGAAAGAAAGAAAGAAAGAAAATATAGGAGTGAGAACAGTGGAGAAATTACTTCCCCTCACCATGCTCTCCTAGCACTAAGAAATAACTCCTCTATTAGGCTCTCATAGAGTTTTGAAGATACCATTATTAAAGAAGTTATACCTTTGTTATAGAACTGCAGTAGGCTTTTTTTTTTTTTTTAAGGTATTAATCTCCTTTGGTAGAAATAAAGACAGTGAGTTACTTAAAGGCAGGTGCCAAATAGTACTTAGAGGGTGGTCCCAAATAGTGCTCCACAAGAAGAGGACGGTGAGTCCATATTTGGGAAATCAGTAATGTCAGAAGGAGATGGAACAGTCCTTCATTGCTTCAAGTATGATATCACAGAAAACTAGGAAAGTTTCAGACAAAGTCTCACAAACTAGAGCCCAGGAGTAGAACCAGGCCCATAGACATGTTTTGTTGGCCTGCTTAGAGGGTTGTTTTTTGTTTTTTTTCCAACTAGTTGCCAAGTTGAGAGTTTCCATAATAAAAGTCAGAATTTCTGGCTTCTCTTGAAAATGTTGCAGTTCTGACAACCCTTAGCCTGCATTCCTACATGGCAGTGGCTGGCTAGGGCAAAATAGCAGCTTCCTTCTTTGGGCGAGGCAGACACTCTTAGTTTACCGGTCCCCACTCAGCCAGTTTTACTCATATTATCCACCCAGCACTTGTAGGCATTTACGTTTGTGACACTGGCTTGGGGAACTCCATATAACAAAAAGGTGAGTCGATGTTGAGGAACTATGTCGTAGGAGGGAAAGGTAATCTATGACATAGGAAAGTACGCAGACCTTGGAAAATTCATGGTGACAAGGATAGAAGCAGCAGAATATTTATATCCTGCCCTTTTAATTCCAAGAATATTCTTTCTGAGCCTGCCACTCTCACCTCAGAGCATTTTGCCCCCATGATGTATTTGAGAGCTTTGTAGTCTATTCATTAATCAAGAAATTAAACTGGATCAGTGGAATTTAATTCATAAGACTTTCCCAAAAAATTCACTAATATTGGCATAATTCTTATTATATGTTTGCTGTCAGATATCCTTGGTGTCAAACATCCTTGGGTCAGGTGTAGAATAAATCCCATTATCCTGAAGTGGTTTTAACCATTATTATCTTCAAAGAATAAGGTATTCTATAACATCACCAATTATTTGTCCTTGGAGCATCCTATTCTCCTTACAGCCTACATGCCACAGCTCAGACTGCTTCTTTTCTTGGAATGTCTTTCTCTCTCACTAAACCTGTAGTCATTCTTCAAGGAACAGTGGAGAAATCACTTCCCCTCACCATGCTCTCTTAGCACTAAGAAATAACTCCTCTATTAGGCTCTCATAGAGTTTTGAAGATACCATTATTAAAGAAGTTATACCTTTGTTATAGAACTGCAGTAGGCTTTTTTTTTTTTAAGGTATTAATCTCCTTTGGTAGAAATAAAGACAGTGAGTTACTTAAAGGCAGTATTTTTGTGTCTCCAGGACTTAGAAATCTAAAGACATTGAATAAATATTTGTTGAATGAATGGTCCTAAGCAGATATAGAAATCTACTAGGTCAAAAGGTTATGGGGTGGGGACATGATGGGACTTGCTATTACATAATAATAAATTTCCATAAAGGGATGAAGCAGTATATGATGTCATGTGAAAATTCTGTGAGAACTTATCTGATGACGCTGGTCGGGAAGTGTTAACTACGATAGAAAAAGAGCTAGACTGTGCATTTAGGTGACTAGGGCGATGCAGGCCTCTCAGGGGTCTTCCCATGCCCAGATAAGCATTAATACCTACCACAGTGCCTGGAGCCTAGTAAGCCTACAATAAACCCGTGTTGAATAAATTAACGAGGGAATGAGTGTGGAATGAGTTAGCATATACTGGGCTCTGGGCCATCCTAAACCAGGCTTTGGTTCTAACCTGGGTTAGTCAGGAGTGACTTGGTTTCTTTGTCAAGCTGAACTGGCACATGCCTATGTTCTGAGTTGGGCTGATCTCTTAGCTGAGGACAACATGGTTGTTTATCTAGGTCAGTATCAATCTGGGTAGCACGTTGTATTGAGATGGTACTGGCTGGGATTCTGACTGAACTGTAAACTGCTTTCTGAACTGATATACTTGGACTTGTCAACAGGTTTGATCTTAGATATGGGCTCCAGTTTGGGCAGGAGATTGGTTTGGGATTTTCCTTGGCTATGCAGTTAGCCCATAACTCAAATCATGAACTAGGTGAAACCAGAATGTGGTCAAAATTCAAAGATAAAAGAAATTAGTAACTCGAGTAACTTTTGAACACAGTATTTTGACATATATACGCTAAAGACCAAAAGAAGTATAAGCAAATTTTTTTTTACTTTTTTGCGCTACTTTATTGAGCTATGATTGACATATAAAAAGCTATACATATTTAACATGTACAGCTCAATGAGTTTGGAGGTAAGTGTACACGTGTGAAGCCATCACCCCCCTCAAGGCCACACGTATCCATCACTTCCCAAAGTTGCCTCCCACTCTCTTTACTGCTGTTGTCGTTGGTGTGTGTGTGCCTGTGTGTGTATGTGTGTGTGTAGTAACAGCACTTAATGTAAGATCTACTCTGTTAGCAAATTTTTTAAAAAGATTTTATTTATTGGAGAAAGAGAGTGAGAGAGAGAGAGAACAAGCTGGGAGAGCGGCAGAGGGAGAGGGAGAAGAAGACTTCCCACTGAGCAGGGAGCCCGATGCGGGGTTCAATCCCAGGACCCCCGGGATTAAGGACACTTAACCCCCCGTGAGCCGAAGGCAGATGCTTAACTGACTGAACCACCCAGGTGCCCCTGTGAGCAAATTTTAAATGTATAATATAGGATTATTAGCTACAGGCACTATGCTGTATAGTAGATCTCCAGGACTTATTTATCTGGAATTTGACCCTTTGACTATCACCTCCACAATTTCCCCTCTCCACATCCCTGGTAACCATCACGCTACTCTCTGCTTCTATGAGTTGAACTATCTGAAATTCCACATATAAGTAAGATCATTCAATATTTGTCTTTTTATGTCTGGCTTCTTTCTTTTTTTTTTTTTAAGATTTTATTTATTCATTTGAGACACAGAGATATAGAGAGAGAGAGCATGAGCAGGGAGAGAGGCAGAGGGAGAAGGAGAAGCAGACTCCCCGCTGAGCCAGGAGCCCAATGTGGGGCTCGATCCCAGGACCCTGGGATCATGACCTGAGCCGAAGGCAGATGCTTAACCATCTGAGCCACCCACGCGCCTCTGTCTGGCTTATTTCACTTAGTGTAATGTCCTCTGGGTCCATCCCATGTTGTTGCAAATGGATTTTTTTCCCTGTTTAAAGCTGAATAATATTCCATTGTTTATATGTACCACATTTTCTTTATCCATTCATCTATTGATGAAAATTTTTATTGTTTCTATGTCTTGGCAATTGTAAATAATGCTCCAATGAATATGAGAGTGTAGTTATCTCTTCAAGATCCTGATTTCAATTCCTTTGGGTAAATATCCAAAAGTGGGATTGCTGGATCATATGATAGCTCTATTTTTAATTTTTTGAGGAACTTCCATGCTATTGTTCATAATGGCTATACCATTCCATTCCCACCAGCAGTATACCAGGGTTCCCCCTTTTCCACACCCTCACCAACACTTGTTATCTTCTGTTTTTTAAATAATAGCCATTTTAGGGGCACCTGGGTGGCTCAGTCGTTAAGCGTCTGCCTTCGGCTCAGGTCATGGTCTCAGGGTCCTGGGGTCGAGCCCCACATCGGGCTCCCTGCTCGGCGGGAAGCCTGCTTCTCCCTCTTCCACTCCCCCTGCTTGTGTTCCCTCTCTCGCTGTGTCTCTCTCTATCAAATAAATAAATAAAATCTTTAAAAAAAAAATAGCCATTTTAACAGTTGTGAGAGTCCACAGATTGCCTTTTCATTTTGTTGATAGTTTCTTTTGCTGTGCAGCCCAAATGGACACAAGGCAAATAAAATTAACTTTTTAAGTTTTGTCCTTCACTACGCTCTTTAATATTCTGGAATAAATGGACACTATAATTTAGGTCATTGGTTCTCTTTCAGATCCATGAAGTCAAAGCTATTTCATAATAATACTAAGATGTTATTTATTGTATGTTAACATGCAACGGAATCATCATTGCTAACTTTACAAAATCAATAAAATTGATTTTAAAAGTCTTTAAAATTTTCTTGGTTTGATTTCCAATATGATAAGTATGAGTGAAAAGGAATCTGGAGACTAAAAAATTTGAGAATTTCTTCTTTAGAACAAAACCTATTCTTTTCTCCTAAACAACAAAAAGACATACATGGTTATATTTCTCTGTCAGTATTGCTCCTAGAATAGTCTCAACCACTTATATTGACTAACATTTAACCGAAGTAACTAAATTCTATTTGACAAAGAAAACTGGGGGGATGGATAAATGAGAATGCTAGCAGACTAGCAAAGCTCCTGAATACATGTAATACAACTTTTATGTATCTTTTCAACTTCTTAAAGTAGCAAAAGCAAACATGTTTACATGCTTATTATAGCTTCTCTATAGCATATAAAAATAAGAAGCAAAACTATGTACACCTTAATCTATGCTTAGTAATAACCAATGATGCAGTACTCGACATTACTTAGAACTTATCTAGGTATTCGATGATTGTCATTTATTAACTTAATATCAGTCTCATGCTTTAAGTTTAAAAACTTGGAAATTGGGGCACCTCGGTAGCTCAGTCAGTTAAGCATCTGCCTTCGGCTCAGGTCATGGTCCCAGGGTCCTGGGATCGAGCCCCACATCGGGCTCCCTGCTCAGCAGGGAGCCTGCTTCTCCCTCTCCCACTCCTCCTGCTTGTGCTCTCTCACGCTCTCTCTCTCTCTGTCAAATAAATAAATAAAATCTTAAAAAAAAAAAAAAAAACTTGGAAATTAATTAGTTTACTACAAATCATGCACATGGCTAAATATAATTACTAATGAAATAAAACATTTGTCAGTTTAATGATTCAATTTAGTTGAACATGATTTTGTATTTCATAATCTTAAACATTATTAATGACCACTAGCCAGAGACCACTAGGAACACTCCTGTGGTTGAACCAGTTTGGTTTATAACTCACTGTAGCAGGAAAGAGCATATATGATAGGCAACCATGGGGTGGCTCAGTAAAAGGGTATTAGAAAGTACTGATAGGACTTAACTTTGGTTGGGTGATGTTGAAGAAGGTACAGGAAGAGAGGGTTTACTCTAGGTTGGGTGTTGTCAGAAAGTAGGGACAATTCTGTGAGTATCTCAACAAATCTTATTCATAAGGAGGACAAAGTAAAGCAAGCCTAGAGCTTCCCCTTTTCTTCCTCCAAGCCTAAAGCAGCATCAAGCACTCATACTCACTGGTATAGGAAGATATTTGGTATTTTATGGCTTGGACAATGTTCCTGTTTTGTCTGTGTTCAGACATGATTATTGGAGTGGGCTTGTTTTTGTCTTAATCCATCATGGTCACAGAGTGGCCTGGCCTTATCTGATGTTGATGTTCTGTGAAATAGTTCATGTTCAGCAGAAGATCATCAAGCTGTCCCTGTGAGGGCCGAGCCAGCTCATAGCAACACTGAGGCCCAGCAGCTGATAGCATCCGGCCAGTTCTTAGATGTCAAGGGCTGCTTTTTTTTCTTTATTAGCGTGATATAGAAGTAGTGTTAGCTCATTTGGTCAGTGAACCTCCTTATGTTTAGGAAAAACAAATCCAAGTAGAACAAAATGTACATTTATATTTTACTTAACACTGATAAATCAGAGAAAAGAGAAATCTATTTTTTAAAACCAAAATTGTTAAATGAGTCTTGAAGGGATTCAGAAGATGCTACCTCAAAATATGCTGATTTGGCCTACTGATTATTTTGAGCTAAAGGCACTTGAAAAACAGTAGCTACAAGAAGGGCACTCACTCTGACTTCCCCTTTTCTTCCTGAAAGCAGGAGATAAAACTCCCACGTGAAAGATGTCCTCTCTGTATCTGGAGGAAAAGAACATTCCTATCACCAGAGATAGGAAACTGAGGTCACAAAAAATCTGTACAAACAAACCTTATTAAAATAACTCTACCTTCCTTGAGCTTCCCCAAATATTTTTAGTTACTTTTTCACAATTGCTACTCTTTGTTCAACCTAGTATAAAAGCACTTAGGTCTAACCACTTTTTGGGTCTTTATTTTCCCGTAATGCTTCTCATGTACATATAAAAATAAAATTTATATGCTTTTCTTTTTTTTTTTAAGATTTTATTTATTTATTTGACAGAGAGAGAGACAGCAAGAGAAGGAACACAAGCAGGGGGAGCGGCAGGCAGAGGGAGAAGCAGGCTCCTGCTGAGCAGGGAGCCCGATGCTGGACTCGATCCCAGGACCCTGAGATCGTGACCTGAGCCCAAGGCAGACGCTTAACTGAATGAGCCACCAAGGCACCCCTGCTTTTCTTTTCTTAATCTATGTCAACTTAATTCTCAAGCCAGCCAAATACCCTAAGAGGGTAGAGGAAAAGTTTTGCCTCATCTACAGTCATTTGTCAAAGATTTACCTTAATTATGTGAACTTGGATTCTTAAAATGTTCCTGAGTTAGTTTCTTTTAGAATTATTTTTAGTCTGGCACATTTAAAGTAATAGATGTTTGATTTCCTTATTTAAGGGAATTTTAGGAATAGTTGATTTATATGGGTGCTTATTTATCTCTATAAGCCAACCAGAACAGAGCTCTTTTAATTTAGAAGACTTTATAATCAAATTTATTAATATCATCCGGAAATAGGAAGACATTTCACACTTCTACAAAGAGAAGTAAAGGGCTTTCTAAATTACATACAAGTGGATAGACAGAGATCTAGATTTATAGCTCTAAATCTGTCATTTCAACTACTAGTCAAGAGTAAACACAGAAATGCAAAAACTCACTACTTTAGATATCAAAGAGTTGTTACCCCTCCTGGTGAGAAACTGTTCTCCTTTGTGGTATGCATGGTCTTAAAGTAGACGAACAGACAAACAAGTAAGACTAACAAACCAGACCTCTGTTTCTCTCTTACCCAACAGAAATAGATAGGTATCGTCCATCTGCATATTTCACCAAATAGTCAGACCTTGATACCACATTCCCAATCATTGCTGTCAAGTTTGGAGACTAACTTCTCAGCCATAAGCAAACAGAAACAAAAAATAAAGCACAATACTAGTAGAGGTGAAAGTAGAGAAACAGAGAGTCAGCCAAGTTAAAGTTCTATGGCCAACTAGCATTCACCTCTACAAGCCAAAAAATAAGTATCTGGGCTTACGCCACCCGTGAGCTATACTTCTCTAGCAGTGTAATTTACCTGGCCCTTTCATGTGAATCCACTGGACATCCTGGCAGATAACCTCCAAAATAGTTAAAAGTATGCATTTTTGGAAAGGTAAAATCATGACTGATACAAATATAAACATGTGTCAAAAATTTTATTTGCGGGGCGCCTGGATGGCTCAGTCGTTAAACGTCTGCCTTCGGCTCAGGTCATGGTCCCAGAGTCCTGGGATTGAGCCCCGCATTGGTCTCCCTGCTCAGCCAGGAGCCTGCTTCTCCCTCTCCCATTCCCCCTGCTTGTGTCCCTTTCTCGCTGTGTCTCTCTCTGTCAAATAAATAAAATCTTAAAAAAAAAATTTTTTTTATTTGACTCATTAATTAATTAGGGAACCAATAAGATGTTATAATGAGGTTCAAAGAAGAATAAACAATGCTGAAATAAATTTTACAATTAGATACAAAATTGGTCTATCAACTGGGCAATAATCAATTGCATTCCACCAGACATAATTCATTTCCATTTCTCTGGACAACAACATCTGCATTATCCTCTGTTTTCTACAATTTACAGAGTTATAAACTAGTTCAAAGACAATGAAGGTTGGGGTAACTGGGAAGGGTGCATTAGACAGGCACTAGTAATCTTTTTGTTAGTCCATTTAAAATTTTTTCACAATTTTTCCTGACAGATCCCTTTTTTAAAAACATGTATATATATGTATGGATAGATATAACTAAAGAGATTTTTGTAGAGGGGTACCTGGGTGGCTCAGTCAGTTAAGTGTCTGTCTTCAGCTCAGGTCACTATCTCAGGGTCCTGGGATCTAGCCCCACGTTGGGCTCTCTGCTCAGCGGGGAGTCTGCTTCTCTCTCTCTCTCTCCACCTCGCTCTCATTCCCTCTCTCAAAGAAATAAATAAAATCTTTTAAAAACTAGATTTTTGTAGGATTATATAAGTAATAAAATATTTTGAAAGACTAGTTTGTTAATATGGCTTGGGGGGTTTAATATGGGTAGAGGTAGGAAAGGTAAGATAAATAAAAGAGGAGTCAAGAAAAAGGAAGAAAAAAATGTGTTTTAAAAAAATCATTGCAGGGACCTGGGTGGCTCAGTCAGTTGTGTCTGCCTTTGGCTCAGCTCATGATCCTGGACTCCCAGGATGGAGCCCCACATTGGGCTCCCTGCTCGGCGGGGAGTCTGCTTCTCCCTCTGCCCCTCACCCTACTTGTGCTCTCTCATACGTGTGCTTGCGCTCTCTCAAATAAATAATAAATAAAATCTTGAAAGAAAGAAAGAAAAGTCATTGCTTGAGGAGCTCCTGGCTGGCTCAGTTGGTGGAGCATGCAGCTCTTAAATTCAGGATTGTGAGTTTGAGCCCCATGTTGTGTGTACTTAAAAGTAAAATCTTTTTTAAAAAAATCATTGCATATATTACCATATTTATACATTCCAGGTTTTTGTTCTAGGTGATAACACATGTTTGTTACATTTTTTTCAGAACCATTAGGTAGTTATTTTTTTTCCCCCCAAATAAAATTTAAAAAGAAAAATAAAGTCTCAGACTTCAACTCTTACGGGAACTGGGATGTGGTTTTCAGTTAGCCAGGCTAGGGTGGTCTGGTCTTTGCTTCTTGTTCTTAGTTGTCAATGATCCTCTCTTAAATGTTTCCAGTGTATGTTAAATCTGACTTTATTTGGCTTCTTTGTTCAGAAACTGAACCCCTCCCAAGCTCTTCCCTCTCCCTGTAGTCCCTTCCCTAGGGCAAGGAGCGATAACCAGTTTCTGATTTTGGAAGTCAGATAAATTTAAAGTCAAAACTCATTTACTGGGCCAGAGAACTGAGTTCATTTGGCTATGGAAAACCAGTCTACCCAGGTGAGGAACATTATGGCCAAATACCCTGAGAAACTTCTTCAAAAACCTTCCCTAGAGAAGTGCCACTGGGATCCTGAGCAGAGGCATTGCTTGGGAATGATCTGACATAGAAGAACAAACCCACAAGCTGCAGGTTCAGACACAGCTGAAATATCCCTTGCAATAGGGAAGGACTGAGATGGCCAGACTCTGGAAATACCTTCTTTGATATGTCAGGGTCCAGTCCCCCAAAACTAAGAGCTCTTGACCCACCCCCACTATCCACATCCAGCCTGTCCCATAAAAATAACAGTGAGTTCCCTTTATTTAAGTCAGCCTGCTAGTGAAACTGAAACAATTTCCTTTCCTGACAAATGCTACTAAAGCTTACCATAAAAATAAAACTGAAATCTAGATCTTACATGCTGATTATAGTCAGAAACTTATTTTTACCAAACATCACTTACTTGTTCACAGTGAACAGATTTATCTACTCACTACAGATTTACCTATTCATTATCTAATCCAGCCTCACATATCTATAGCAAGAACAAAACTACCCAGTTCTATTTAACTCTTCATATTTCAAATCACTTGGATTCTATTACTTATTAGGAGATGCTTTTTTAAAAATCATGACTCTCATACAAATATAAAATGGACACATACCAAAAACTTTATTTAATTCATTTATTAATGAGGGAACCAATAAGATGTTACAACTGTGAAACCTAAACCAGCTACCTGGCAACCCTCATACTCAGCTGGACACTGAGAAAAGGAACCATACCTTACTTTACTATAACCGTGTACTATTCCTGTCTTCATTAGCATGAGTTTGTTATTCTCCTGTCTTCACTTAGCATCACTTAATTTTTCCTGGAGTCTCCTGCCCAGACAAATGGTTTGATTGTTTATTACAGGAACTTCCTGAAAGAACCATCGACACTTTAATGGAGAACATCAGTAGTTTGCCCCTTAGGATTCTTTGAATCCTTTCCCTCAAATCCACTTCTTGGCTGTTTCTACCAATCCTGAACTATTGTATCATGATCCTGACCTGATCATAATTAAGTCTTTATTTTAAAAGTCACCCTAAATCAAACTTCCAATTCTCTGTAAAATTCTGTCTTTGCCTTCTCCCTCCAAAATACTCCAAAGCTTTGTGAAGTGGTGTTCTTCCTTATCATGGTAAGCAATAAACTCTGCTTCATCCTATAACAGATTGTGTTGGTGATATTAGACAGCTAGTTTAGAGAGAATCCAAGGAGTATAAAAGCCATCAGGATACTGAAAAGAGTTTGCTTAATAAATGCAAAACTGATTTCTTCCACAGTGAGGGAGGGAAATCAAAGGAATCTCTGCCAAACAAAATTCATTTGCATGTCTTTAGACAAGAGTCATTGTACTGGTATCAGTTATCTACAATTTACAGTGTTTTAAATAACTCAAGGACAACAAAAGGCTCGAGACCCCATAAAATCAGAAAACCTGGAAGTGTGTGCTAGACAAGACCTATTTTCCATTGAAGACGCCAATAATCTTTGTGGTCTCTTTCAGTCTCTTACAATTTTTCCTTATATGCTACACATGGCTGTTTCTTCAGAATTATACCACACTGTTTAAGTAACAGAAAACATTCTCTTCTTGGTATACCTGGTTTGATTCTCATGCCTACATGCCTCAATTTTGCTATGTTAGTAGTTCTTTCATCTCTGGACTTAGAAACCCAAAATGGTTCTATAGTGACTTCAAAATAACTATACACCAAAGCAAACTCTTTTTGAGAGCCTTGAAGATTTTCTAATAGCTGCCACCTCCCTTCTCAATCTTACCAGCTCCATTGTTTTTCTTATTGTTTCAAGCATCTTCCTCTGCTGTAAAATCTTGTCTTTATGTGCTGTTAAAAAACAAAAAACAAAAAACAAAAAACAGGTCCCAGAATGGGATTGTGCTAAGCCAAACCAAGGCTTAATACCTAACCTAATTACACTTTCAACCTTCTCCAGGAATGTAGTCTTTTTCTTTTCTTTTCTTTTCTTTTTTTTTTTTAAAGGTTTTTGTGGGTTTTTTTATTTTTTAAAGATTTTATTTATTTATTTATTTGGCAGAAAGAGAGACAGGTAGAGAGGGAACACAAGCAGGGGGAGTGGGAGAGGGAGAAGCAGGCTTCCCGCTGAGCAGGGAGCCTGATGCGGGGCTCGATCTCAGGACCCTGGGATCACGACCTGAGCCGAAGGCAGACGCTTAACAACTGAGCCACCCAGGTGCCCCTTTCTTTCCTTTTTTTTTTAAGATTTTATTTACTTATTTGAGAAAGAGTGAGCAAGAGAGAGAACATGAGCAGGGGGAGAGGGTGGGGTAAAGGGAGAGGGGGAAAGGGCAATGGGAGAGGGAGAAGCAGGTCCCCGGACTTAAGAATCATGACCTGAGCCGAAAGCTGACACTTAACCCACTGAGCCATCTAGGCACCCCTCCAGGAATGTCGTCTTAGCTAGTCAGTCTGGAATTTTCTGGTCAGCACCAGTGACATAATCTGCCACATAGACCCTTTCCATCCCACAAAGGAAGGTGAGGTAATTTGCTCTTTCCTTATTTCTTACTCCTGCCTATGAAAGCCTTCCATTTTGTACAGCTCCTTGGAGCTCCTTTCTGCTTGCTAGATGGGATGCCGCGCAATTCATGAATTGTTGAATAAAGCCAATTAGATCTTCAAGTTTACTCAGTTGAATTTTTTTTTATTTAACAATGCCAATCTTGCTTATTCTTCCTTCTCTTTCCTAAAACTTACCTTTTTGTCTAAGTTCTCTCTACTCTTCTATTAATTCATATTCTTTACATTTGTCAAGGCTGAATTAAGAGTTAGTCTTTTGCAGGAAGTCTTCCTCGAGTGACTTATCCCAAAACCCTCCTCTGTATTGCTCTTGGTAACCTCTCACTTTGTCAAATCCAGCCTTTGTGCAATTGGTGATCCTTCTTGGCCTCTTGGCAGCATTTAATGCTGCTGGGCAGCCTCCCCTTGACACTCTCTCCTCCTTGGCTTCCTTAATAGGGTATTCTTCTGTACTTCTTCCTCTTCCCTGACCTTTTCTCCTGTCTCCTAACCTGCCTCCTGTCACCTAAACATAGGGATTCTCCAATGATCTCTTTGGGCTGAGCAGACTTATTTATCTGCAGTGCCTGCCACCTGCCTTACCTTCCCTGCAGTATTGGCGCTATTTCCAATGCCACACTTATCTGCCAAGGAAAGAGGTGGACTAAGGAGAAACATGGACTTCCACATGGGCTCTGAGGCCCACAGGTGTTGAGACCTGCCCTGAAAGATGCCTTACTTAGCTCTGGTCAGGGCTGCAGTGTGGTGTACATTGGCCATTGGGGAAAACACAGCATCTCTAGGGGAGGAAAAAGTTTCCCAGGATCCCTGAGAGGGTCTGAAAGTTAAACCAACAAAGGCAGATTAATAAGAGAAAAACATATTAATTTATTTAAGTTTTTATGTAACATGGGAGCCTTCAGAAGGACATGAAGACTTGAGCGTTTTTTGTTGGATTTAATGAAGAGTAGACAGTATGGAGGAATATGGTAGGTTAAGGAGTATGAGTTAAGTATAGTAAACTGGGGGAAACTTAGCAAGGCCTATTAGGATTTTTCTTGACATCCTTTTGTCTTCAGAATGAGGGTGCTCCTTTCCTCTGGGTATAAGGAGAGCATCTCTCACATGAGGATTTTATGACTTATTTCAGGTGAGAAGGGGAAGGTTGGAGTGACCTTCCTTCTGCCATTTCTCAAAACTTCTTCAGCTTAAAATATTCAATATGGCAAGGTACGCTATTTTGAGGTAACGTGTCCAGAGCCCCATCATCTTCAGTGGACCACTTGGATGTTGCCACAACTTCCCAGAATTCCAATAACTCAGACCTCCGACAACTCTGGTAGTCACTCAGCCAGAGGATGTGGGTCTATGCAACTCCTGGCACTCAGACTGGGGAGCTATCCTCAGAGTCAGGTAAGCTGGAGGGCAGCAGGCCTGTGTCAGCCCAGATAACTTAGTTCCCTAGAAATCGTGAAAGTTCTATCATATCCAATTTTGCCTTTTCCTTCCGTTAGTAAGAGAATCCCTAGACTTCTGGTTTATATGAGATACTGTGATCAAGGAAGGCATATAGGCCTCCCAGAACACCCCCTTATCTTTGGAGGGAAGGACAAAGCTCCATCTGTGAGCCTGGGAAAGCTCCCACTGGGAGGGTAAGGGGCCTTTGGAGTTCCTGCTAAAACCCTTAATCTGAAAGGACATCAAGCAGTGGCTTTCAGTCAGAGCTTCTGTCTTGGACTTCAAAGGCATTACATGATCCCCAGATGGGTTAGATAAATAAGTGTGTGAAAGATTTTTTTTTTAAAGATTTTATTTATTTATTTATTTGAGAGAGAGAGAGCATGAGAGGGGGGAGGGTCAGAGGGAGAAGCAGACTCCCCGCTGAGCAGGGAGCCCGATGTGGGACTGGATCCCGGGACTCCAGGATCATGACCTGAGCCGAAGGCAGACGCTTAACTGACTGAGCCCCCCAGGCACCCCTCACAGATTTTAAAAAGATATGAGCACATACTGTGTGTTAGACCCTATACTAGACATCTGAGTATGTGTGAGAGAAAAGTAAGTTAAAACATTACCTATGAACTTTGTTCACCAGTGGGGCTTCATTTCCTCTTAGGAATGAGCACGCTCATATACTCTGCAGATAATAGAAAGTATAAAGCAGTCTGATATGTAATAATCTCCAATATGTATTATTCAGTGAAAAAAGAAAGAAGCAGGGGAGCCTAGGTGGCTCAGTCAGTTTATCATCTGACTCTTGGTTTTGGCTCAGGTCATGATCTCAGGGTCATGGGATCGAGCCCTGTATGGAGCCCTGCGTTGGAATCTGCACTCAGCGGGGAGTCTGCTGGAGATTCTCTCCCTCTGCCCCTCCCCCTACTCAGCGCATTCTCGCTCGCTCTCTCTCTCACAAATAAATCTTAAAAAAGAAAAAGAAAAAAGCACAAAACTATATACTATATGTTCCTATTTGTGAACACACACACACACAGATGATCTATCCAACACCTTAGTTTCTCGGTTTCTTAATTCTTTGAATTATAATTATCTTGTATGAACATGACTGGAGAAAAATATACAATTATGCTAATTGATCTGATTTTAAAATTTCTGACCACAATCCTCAAGTGGGCCCACAGTGGTACCCAGCAACCCTGCTAATTTCCCTAGACAATTCACATTCCCACTCCCCTAATGTATCATTTAATTCCTCCTCCTTCTCAGGCCTCTACTACCCTTTCCCATTCCTACAATCAGATGATGACCGGCTTTTTATTTCACTGAGAAAACTGAAGGAATCAAAGAGAATTGCCACATCCTCTCACCAATAAAGTCTACTAACTGCCCTACCTCTCCATCTCCCTGTATGTTTATCTTCCCCGTTAACTGTGAATACTTTATCCAAGCTCCCATCTAAGGCGAACTCTTCCATTTGTGTGATGATGGCTGTCACCTCCTCTTACCTAACTGGTTGGATTTCAGATTCATTAAATAGAATTTGAGATCCAGTAAACTCTGAAAACTGAGAATTGTAATAAAGCACGTACTACAAAATAAGGAAACTATGAGTTGACTTCCAAATATAAGGCAGGTGTAGAGGTCCCCAAGAATTTTCACAAGAAAATCAACTGGGCTAAGAATCAAAAGGGGTTTTGCTGGAGGGGTTTTGGAGGTTTTAGTATGGTCATGCTACTGGCTGTATGAACTTGGGCAAGTTACTTAGATTCATGGACTTGGGAAGGGTGTGGGGACCACAGACAAGGCCAGCAAAGCTGCCTTTTGACCCTTGGGTTCCTTCTATAACAGTCTCTGAATTAGGATCTCACAAGCAGCAGAAATCAACTGAGCTAAGTGGAAACAGAACTTTATTAAAAGGATGTCGGTGGTTTGCAGAATCTCTAGGAGTGCTGGGAAACCAGGATTGGAGGTTCTGCAGCCAGGACCCAAGCCCACAACACACCCTAGAGCTAATCTGGTGGACACTGCAGCTTTCACTAGGCCCAGACACTACAGCTTGTCTCATGGATTCCCCCCAACCTGATCCTGGACACCTGCCTCCGGGTCCACTGCCACTGTTACCTCTGGGAACCAGATGGAGCTGTGGTCACTGCAGCCACTTTACTAGAAGAGATTCTACACAGCCCCTGCTTCTTCACATCTCTAACTTCATACTGACTATCTTTTTCTGAGGAAGCTGCCTCATCCAGCCCTCTACTGCGGAAAGATGTAGGAGCCAAGCTATTGTAAAAACAGAAATGGCTACCGGTTGGACTAGCCACGGGACTTGATTCAAGAGATACAAATCCACAGACCAGCCTGTGACCTATGACTTTGCTCCATGGTCAAAGCCCTGACCAATGGATATGATAAAAGTTATTTAAGTCACTTTGGCTCTCTGCTTCTGAAATTCGAAATTTGAGGAAATACTGAAAGATTCACTGGCAACAGGGGGAGATATGAGAAGACCACAAAGAGAAACAGAAATTAGACAAAGAGTCTCATTAACAATCAGATTATAGTGCTCGCTTCGGCAGCATGTATACTAAAAACAATCAGATTATAAATAACAAGGGATAATCAAATAACCTGAGCCCTGGGCTAGCCTTGTATTCTGAAGGATGGCTGCTCTGAGATTTCTGTGAAATTCCCTTTCCCTTAGTGCTACATGGATCCTGCTTGAGTGGTGACTACAAAAATTATTAATGTATTGGTTCAAAACCTTCCCCTTTCTCTTGCCCTCTACGGGAAGTTTTCTTTTTCCAGTCTGGTTTCCAGGGTTTTGCATCACAAAGAGTAGAGAATCAGATGGAGGATGAGGAATGTGTTTCTAAGACTGAAATTTTCTCACTGGAGAGAATGCTGAAGACAGAGTGGAGGAAAGGCTAGGGTCTGCCACTCCACAAACTAGGTCTCGGTTGTTCTGAGTTCAAAGTCGAGGGCAAGGGGAAAGTCAGGGAGTAGCTGTCACGAGAGTGCTGCAGGTGGCAGAGATACGAAAAGGAAAATCTAACCATTTTTTTCTCTGTATGCTTTTCACTTCTAAGTACATTTTGATTGATAGATTTGTTTCTTATAAAGTGCCATGCAGAGACCAGGCTAAATCAACCAGGATGAAGTCTCATTGGCTCAGTGAGACCATGAAAGACTTCGTTAGCTGGTTTACTGAAGTCCAGACGCTCTAAACTCCTGATGGACAGTTCATTAGGTGGTTGTTGTAATGAACTGAATTGTGTATCTACTTAAACTCTCTCACTTTACAGTGGCATGTTCTTGTACAGCTTACCCACTCCGACGCCAATCTCCTCCTCTGTTATTGAGAGATTACTCTGTTCCAGTGCTATGGTTTACCCTCTGTTGTCCTGCATCATTCTTGCAACAATCTGAGAGACAGTACTATTATTATTCTCACCTTACACATGAGGAAATTGAAGCACAAAGAGGCTAGGCATCTTGCTCAGAGGTTAGATGCAGGATTCAAAGCCAGGCAGTCAGTTTCCAAAACCCACCCACCACTAACACTCTACTCTCTCTTTGGTGCCTAAACCAATTCCAGCACCGTGCCCACTGCAGCGACCGCTGTTTCCAGAGAGGGTTTTCTGTGGTTTCTTTGTTATCATTAGCTCCAGATTCAAACTAGTTTGTGTACCTGAACGCCTGAGCTAAGAGTGTGCTGCAAAATGAGTGTCTGCCATTTTCAGCTTTTAGAGTGGGAGGTGACAGCACCTCTCTCGGGTCTCACCGGGATTCCCTTAACATAAAAGGTGGTTTCAAAAGCCAAGCAGACAAAAGAAGAAATGACGCTCTCACCACTTGTTTTGTGGTCCTTTCCTAAGGAGAAAGCAAAGTGTGGGTTCAGGAGAAGACCACCTGGGCTCTGCCACTTCCTAGCTGAATGACGTTGGGCAAGTTGTTTGTCCTCTCTGTCCCTCAGTTTCCTCATTTGTAAGATGTAAACTAGTACCCTCCTCATAGAGTTGTTGTGTGGATTAAATGACTTAATATTTATTTGGAAAGTACTTTTAACAGAGCCTGGCATATTTCCAGTGTTGAATAAATTTTACATAAAGATATGTGAATAATCTCACCATCTAGTTTTCCATTTTCAAATAATATGTCCAGGTACACTAATATATAATAATGTTAAAATGTTCTCAAAGGAAGAAGAGTGGGGAGGGACAGGGTATACCTACAAAAAAAATGGATGTGATTTATTTTTCTTCACCATCACCCCCTTCCACATCCCCTAGTTGTGTGTTGATAGGGATATCTGACATCCCTTCTCATGTGCCTGTGCAGAGGGCAGACTCTTGTTTGGAGTCCATTGTAAGATCTCTTTCCTTAGTTTGCTTGGTTCTCCTGAGAGTATCATCCCTTTCGGATCCCCTCTCCCTAATGCTGCAGATCCACTTCTTTGCCCCACAGCCCTGCACTAGTGGGAGAATCTCCTAGCTGCAGAGTGCCTGCCTTGCTAACTGCACAGATGGACCAGGCATGGCCTGTGCCCTCAGGTCACTCACGGACCAAGAGGACCAGTACTGTGTAATCTTGAAACTATCCATTCTGCTATATATGAGAACTTGATCTGCTTTCAGGTGGTTATCTAGCATAATTTACATTCATAATTAGTCAGTTACAATTTGTATTAAGCCACCCAGAAAACTAACACTTTCCACAGAGGAAATTATGTTAAACCAATGTCTTCTATGGTTTATTCTGGTGCATTTTCTTTTTAATAGCAGGAACATTCAACTGTGGAAAGAATTTCAAGTGGCATAATATTGTAGAAAGGGTCCCTAGCTAGAAGTCATGCATCTTGCAGTTTAACCAAACTCTGCCCCTGTAATACTTTTTCACCTCTCTGGGTTCCCACTTACTAAAACATTCAGTGCTATGGGAAATGGCAAATATTTTTTGATGCTCTCACAGTCGAAAGTGGGCTTCTACTAAATCAATGGAACATAGGGACTGAATACCAACTAGTCTAATTCTTCATTTTACAGAGGAGAAATGAGGCTAAGAGCAATCAAGTGACTTCCCAAGGTCAGACACCTAGCTGAGATCAAAGTCAAGACTACGTGGTTAAGAATTGGGTGCTCTGTTTGCTAGACCCAAGCCATTGTGTGCCTATTGGTTTTTTCTGTGGCAGCAAACAACGTTATGCTTAGCTTAATACACAATTTTCTTCCTTTATTTAGACAGTTCCCTTTGAAGGAAATAAAGTCCTTCCATTTATTGTGATTTACTTTGAGGGATTACAAACTTTTATCTTATGTTGTTGGTCATAATAATTAAATTTTGAACAGCTTTAAACACTGTGTAATACAAAAAAGTTAAGTAAAACTTTCTGAAAGACAAAAATTTTCCAATTTTATAATTCAATAAGACATTTAACATGCAGGAAAAAAGGAATATTAAAATGCCTTCATTCAGACTTTATAACAGCATTTTCCTTGTTAGAAGAAATATTCTACAGGGACAAGGTTTCAAGACTTGAAAGTTCTTTGATAATTAAATAGTGGTAGTTAATTTTCTTCTGACATGTTGCACTTTATTTTTGTATAATACCATTCATATAAAGATTATAGATGAGTTTTAATCTTGCTTCTAATTAAGTTTCACATAATCCATTAATTTTATTTCTCTGTTTTCAGATGAGCAAATCAACATTTTTAGAAATAAGATACCCTCAAAAAGCTCCACATTGCCAGTCCCTTATTTCAGCAAACTCAAGTCTGAATATGGCTTGTAAGTGGCCTTTGGTTCAAATTTAGCCTCACCTGTCGCAGAAGTGATGATATTATCATGCTAGCCACCAGTTCACACTCTACCAGATAAGCTGTGGTCTCCTAGCTCCCAAGCAGTCACCTGCCACCATCTCTTCACTACCCTCTTTCCGTCTCTTCCCACTTAGCTAACCTGTTTTGCTTCAACTTTCCCTGCTTTGCCTTGGGCTTCCCCAGGACCTGTGATCAAGTACCCTTTTCCCTCTCTCTCAGCTTCAGTCTACCTCAGACAGGATACCTGGACTATAGAGGAAATTTGTCCCATCTCCTGTCCCATCCCCATTTGGGACACATTATTGTCCATCCTGCCCTCTGTCTAGGTACAAAGGAACAAAACAAAGGAAGTAAGTCTGAGGCTTATTCCGGTCCTTAGATGCAGAGTTTTTGGATAGCAAGCATTAGGTTCTGAGTTAGAAACCTGTGACCCCCAAAAGAAGGAGAGGATGGTAAATATTGCTGGTGAATCCCTGTTGAAAGTAGAGGTGTAACTGGAGGTGGTGGTGTGTTGTCTGTAGCTTTGTTACTCAAAGTGTGGTCTGGGGGCCAGCCGAATCAGCATCACCTGGGAGCATCTCAGGCCCTAACTTAGACCTAACAAATCCGAATCTGCATTTTAATAAGACCTCTAATTGCTTTGTGTGCATACTGTCTAAGGTCAGTCTGGCTTGATCTGTCTTTCCTGTGAAAGACCTCAGAGTGACCAGGGCCTGCAAGACAGACTTGGGCTACCCAAAATGCACAGGAGCCAAATGCTAATTCAGTTATCCACAGAGAGACATCACTACCGCTGGACTAACATACTTACCTGTTCATTTCTCCCTGTTAGCAAACTTAACCCAGGCAGCTGGAGCCTCTCTAGGCCACCAGGTGAGCCTGGGAATATTTATTCTCTCTCATAAATGATCCAGGATTTCTCTAGATACATTATTGCCAGCCTGAGAACACTTAGTTTCCTTTCTCAGCTTCAGAAAGGCAGTCTTACTTACCTCATTTTCTCAAGCTTGGGGGACATTTCCTGGTAACTCCCAAATAATTTTAATCATTGTAACTCAGTCACATGATCTCATTTAAGCCTCATAACAACACTATGCAATAGGTACTATTATCCCCATTTTACAAATGCAGAAACTGAGGCTCAGAGATGTCAAGTAATGCATTCAAGGTCCAGGAGTAGGGGATGGGTCAGAACTCTTGCTGGCGCCAAAGCCTGTGGTTTTAGGCGCTGCAATGTGTGCACCACCTCTTCAGCCTTTTCCTCAGGCAAACTCCAAAGCTGCCTTGGAAGCTGCTATTTACAGACATCTAACTGACTTGTTTACCTGCTCGTTCATGTGGTTTATATGTCATATGTCAACCACATCATTATAATTACTGTCATTTCCATCATCACCAATTAATATATGTTGAAAGCTGTCACAGTGCTGGGTGCTATAATTTTAATTCCCTACATGCTGCTTCTGGCTGCATACCCTTCCTTTTAAATAATCCCATTGCTAGGAAATACAGTATTTCCTTTTGAAAGTGTGACAAACTGCAAACAGGTGCAGGGGCCTTTGTTTTAGTGCTGGAAGCTGGAGAAGAAACATTAGCTCAGTTATTCACCATGCACAAAGTCTGAACAATTGATGCCCTACTTTCACACTTCATGTTTGATGACTTCAAAGATCAAGATAAATCCTTTCAACCGGAGAAAAAATAAATCTAAAGGAACTTAATCTGCACTCTATTCCTTCTCAATGTTGAATACCTATGCTTTTATTCTGTTCTGATTTTTCCTTCTAAATTTTAAAATGCTAAGACTATTTATTTAAATTTAGAGTTTTGATGCCTAACCTTCAGATCATAGATATTTATATCAGTCAGCAAATGGCAAGGTAAAAGAAGTCAATCTTATATTTGAATTTTGGTTAATACTAGCTGGGTCACTTTGGGAATGTTACTTAACCTCACTGAGCCTCAATTAGTCTACCTATTAAAAGAGGTTAATAAACCCTTAAAAGAGTTCTTATCTTTTAGAGATACATACTGAATGAAATTATATTATGGCTGGGATTTGCTTCAAAATAATCTAAGCGTGGGCGAAAGTGGATGGGTATTGAAACAAGACTGGCCACGTGTTAATAATTATTGAAGCTGGGTGCTGGGTACCCAGGGATTCATTATACTATTCTGTCTACTTTTGTATATGTCTGGAAATTTTCAATTGAAAGAATGAAAAAAAAAACCTTGTAGATCTTTGCAAATGTTAGAAAACATATATGAAAGTGCTTCAGTCTGGAATAATAGCAACCTTTTTCAAGCATTTGTTAGGTACCAGATGCCATTCAGAACATTTTACATACATTATCTTGCGTAATTATCTCAACAGTTGCATGAATAGGTATTATTATTATCCTCCTTTTAGAGCTAAGGAAAATGAGGCACAGAGAATCTGAGCAACATTCCCAAGGTCACGCAGCTCAGTACCAAAGCCAGGATTCAAACCTCAGTTGGCATCCAGGGCCCATGTTACATTGTCTCTCACCTGATAAGCATTTTAGCAAGAACCAATAGTAGCTACCATTTTTTGAGTTCCAAACCTATAAAGCATCATCCTAAATGCCTCTTCTACATTATCTCTAATGTGTTCGTTTTTTTCCTTTTATTCTTTCTGTCCACCATTTAAAAGTATCTGTCCTAAAAGTTGAAGAAACAAGATAATCCCCTTGAAGCCATTAGTTAACAATTTAAGAGTATTAATACAAGGCTAGATCAAGAATATGTATATTTTCAGGGTGCCTGCGTGGCTCAGTTTGTTAAATGTCTGCCTTTGGCCCAGGTCGGGGGATCAAGCCCCACGTGGGGCTCCCCACTGGGTGGGGGGGGTTGCTTTTCCCTCTGCCCCCTCCCCCTCTCTCCCACTTGTGCTTTCTCTCTCTCTCAAATAAATAAATAAAAATCATTTTTAGAAAAAGAATATGTATATTTTCCAGGGAGGGAAAGATCAGTAAAGCTTGAAGGAGTAAGAAAAACCCTTTTAGACCCAGAACTTCAGCATACCTCCTCTGAGAAGTTGATGAAATCTCTAGTTTTCTCTCACAAAGCATATATGTACATATATATATACACAAAATTTTACATTTCTCTTTCAGAGGCTTGTGAATCCCCTGAGAGCCATCTATGAAACTCTGGCCTAGGTAAGAGGAGGGAGAATATTGCAAGTAGAGGTCACAGGACTATTAGCAGCAGAAAGGTGAGGGGAACAATCTGCTGGATGGACTAGTGAAGGTAAAAGAAACAGGGAAACCAGACTGGAGAGGCAGAGTAGGAACCAGTCTCCTGAGGGCACTGGAGAGCACACTTATTCTTATACTTTGATCTCACCCCTGGGGATTTACCTTAAAGAAAAATTCATATAATCATTATTTACAACACTAAAATATTTACATAAAATAATACTAAAATGCCATCTAATATAGTAAATAAGAAAAAAATGGAAACAACCTAAACTTCAATAATAAAAAATATTAGGGGCGCCTGGGTGGCTCAGTCAGTTAAGTGTCTGCCTTCGGCTCAGGTCATGATCCCAGCATCCTGGGATGGAGCCCGCATCGTGGGCTCCCTGCTCAGCGGGGAGTCTGCTTCTCCCTCTCCCTCTGCTCCTCCTCCTGCTCATGCTCACTCGCTCTCTCAAATAAATTTAAAAAAAAAAAATTCTCTCTAAAAAATAAATAAAAATTTAAAAAAATTTTTAAATAAAAAATAGAAAAATTAGGGTGTTTCAAATTGCTAGAATAGTATACAGACATTTAACATTGTAATTATAAAGCCTTAGCATAAACAAGTGTCTAGAAAAATTTGCCAAGATTTGAAAATAGGCAAAAGAGATTACTGGTGTCCTTTCAGTGGAGTGCTAGCCATTGTCTAGTAGACCAACTGGGGATAATTTGATTCTACAGGGATGTGCCCTGGACTGTCTTTCTTCTAACTAGGTACTTTATAGTTCTTTGGGAAGTTAAATTGTAGAAAACTGATGGTAATACGAAAGATTCTTGTCCACAGAAATACACATGAATTTTGTCTGATGGAAATATAATTAATTTCCAGTTTGTAAAAAAGATGACCCAAACATTACATTTTATTGTCCCATAAGATATTAGTCAGATTTGCATCTCTTAGCAAATTTATTTCACTGTTTTTAATTGCCTCTATCTATTCTCAAAATTCTCATTTGGTCTTAATGTCTTACCAATTCCCTTATTAATTAACTAGTTGAATAAAATCCTTAGCACCTGCATCAGTAATCCATGGCTTCATAACAATCCCAAAACTTAGTGACTAAAACAGCAGATATTTATTTATTTAAGATTTTATTTATTTATTTGACAGAGAGAGACATAGCGAGAGAGGGAGCACAAGCAGGGGGAGAGGGAGAGGGAGAAGCAGGCTTCCTGCGGAGCAGGGAGCCCAATCCCAGGACCCTAGGATCATGACCCGAGCCAAAGGCACACGCTTAACAACTGAGCCACGCAGGCACCCCTTAAAACAGCAGATATTTATTATGTTACAAGTCCTGTGAGCCAGGCATCTGCAAGTATCTCAGCTAGGTGGTTCTGGGTCAGGATCTCTCATGAGGCTGCAGTCTTCTCAAAGCTTGGCTGAGGTGGGATTTACTTCCAGGCTCACTCACGTGGCTGTTGACAAGCCCCAGAAGATCTGCTTCTACACTGACTCACCTGGGCCTCTTCACAAGCCTGTCTCATTAAATGGCAGCTGGCTTCTCCTAGAAGTGAGCAAGCCAAGAGAGAGGGAGAAAAAAAGAACACACCATGTGAAAAACACAGTCTTTTTTTAACCTAATACCAGATATGACATCATCATTTCTGCCATATTCTATTCCATATGAAGGGGTCCACCATAAAAATTACTTTGAGCTGAAGGTGTTTAAACATGAACAGATAAAGAGGCTCCCCATCCCCTACCCCCAAACTCTTATTATATGCCTAAAAGCAGAGCCTCCTCAAAGAACTCAACTGTCATAAATCATCTCCCAAGGAGTTTCTTAACCAGGGAAGTTTGACCTTTAACACCAGAGACAGATGTCAGTACCAGGACAAGAGATGACCTAAACAGACATTGTCACAAAACTATTCTATGTCCCATCTATTTTCCTAAGGACTCATTTATCTTTCCTGAAAGTCATTTGTTTTCCCATAAGTGCCCTTTCTTTATCTCCCCTTTCCCTATCAAAATGGTATATAGGCCCCAAATTCTAACTGACCCTTTCAGTCACATGTTTCTCTGTGCTCCTGCATATTACATGAATTAAAAATTTGTCTTTTTCTCCTGTTAATCTCTCTTTCGTCAGTTTAATTCATAGGCTCCCAATTACTAAACCTAAGAGTGGAGGAAAGATTTCCCCCTCCTACACTTAGAAGTCAGTCAATAAGAGCAGCCCTGCTCAAGGGGAGGGGATTGCACAAGGGCATGACTAGTAGGAGGCAGGAGTCATTGGGGCCCTCTTAGAGGCTACACCATGACACATTTGCACAAATGCCATGCACGCTTTTAAGTCGTTGAAAATTACATTGAACACAAAGAAAAGATTTATGATATTAAACTACATAAAAAGAACAGACTGTAAAAGTGAATATATACCATATATTATATATATAATATATAAATAATATTTTGCATGTGGACAAATACTGGCAGAGAGGAAAAGAAAGAAAGAAATGTCCAAGAGTATAATAGCTGAATAAGGATGGACTTGAAAATCTAGGGTGGTTCCTTTTCATTCATCCGTTCTTTTTTTACTTTAAAATCATCTCAAATATTATCTTGTGTTTTTTCAACAACAAAGAAAAAGAAAAGAGGGCTTGAACTTACTGGGATACAAAATATGAAGTCTTAAATTCATCAAATGGAAGCTAATGAGGATGAAAGATTCTTTAAAGTGTGTAAAAAAAGAAATTTCTTATTTCAGGAAAGCCATCAAAGCGTAGTCACGTGAGATTTGAATGTGAAAACAGAAAAAGTTTGATGTATTATAGCAATCTTCCTTAGCAAGCTTACTTTAGTCAGAACTACAGGCAAACTGGATTAGTTGAGAGGTGGGAGATTCCCTGACTCAGAATGCTGAAGCCGTCAGCCCCAGCACCCCGGTGAGCCTCCGACACATTCTCCCACCAAAGCTGCAACCGAAATCTTGAGTGGGGGGGGGGTGGGAAGATGGGGGGAGAGTAGGAGGACCCTAGGCTCACCTTATCCCAAGAATACAACTAGATAACTATCAAATCAACCTAAATACCCCAGAAATTGACCTGAAGACTGACAGAACAAACGCCACAACTTAACGTAGGGAAGAGACCACGTCGAAGAAGGTAGAGGAGAGGCACGGTTTGGGGGAAAAGTGGATCGTGGCCGCTGCGGTGGGGAGGGAGCCTCAGGGTCTCGGAGAAGGGCAAGAGACAGACTGACACAGAGGGGAGTGCAGGGGGACGATGAGTCCCCAAAGCAAAAGAGGGGCCGAATTTCATGGATTCTCGCAAGTGCCGGGGCTGAAAGTCTGGAGTTTTAAAGATCCGCATGCCTGGCTCTGAGAGAACTTGGGAGGACATTGGGGTTGCTCTTAAAGAGAAGGCAGGCAGGGGTGCCTGGGTGGCTCAGTCGTCAAGCGTCTGCCTTCGGCTCAGGTCATGATCCCAGGATTCTGGGATCGAGCCCCACATCGGGCTCCATGCTCAGCGGGAAGCCTGCTTCTCCCTCCCCCACTCCCCCTGCTTGTGTTCCCTCTCTCGCTGTCTCTCTCTGTCAAAAAACAATCTTAAAAAAAAAAAAAGAAGGCAGGCGAACAGCCCGCAGACATACAGCGTGGAAACAGCAATCTGAAAAGTGCCTGGGGCACTCAGTGGGGCTCCTGGAGCGAGTGACAGCCTTCATAGAGAGACCCCTCCAGGAAAAAAGGAAGGGGCAGGCGCCACTTCCCTCCTCGGCGCAAGCACAGGGCCACCTGCGGGAACCAGCACAGCCCCGACAGCCGCTGCTTCACTTGCTTACACCAAGCCCCGCCCCTCGCTCTGGTGGAACCGCCCTCCTAGTCTTGCTAGCCTCAGTCCCCGGGCCTCCTTCGTTCCAGGGGCAGCAGTGGCAACAGGTCTCGTTTCACAAGCAGATCAGAGCATATCTAGTTAAAAACCACATTCAGGCCAGGGACCAAACACTGCCCACAACAGGCAGAGAGCCCCTGTGGACAGCGGCCTGAAGAATGAAGTGGCCAGGACGCAACAGCAGAGTGCCTGCGGCGCACACTGGAGAGACTCCCGGAAGCTCCAGGCCCTGGGGAGCCAGGGACACTCCACCGCAGGGCACTACAGGACCTTTTCTTCATAAAGCCATTACCCTCAAGAACAGGATGCATAGCTGACTTTTCTAACACACAGAACCGGGCACAGAGACACAAAATGAGAAAACAGAGGAATTTGTCCCAAATGAAAGAACAGGACAAGGCCATGGCCAGAGATCTAGCCAAACAGATACAAGTAACATGCCTGATGGAGAATTCAAAGCAATGATCATAAGGGTACTCACTGGACTTGAAAAAAGAGTGGAGGACAGCAGTAGGAGCACTGACAATACAACATTATATTAGTTTCAAGTATATAACATAAGGATTTAATATTTGTATATTCCAAAGTCAGTTGTTGTGTTGTTTTTTTTTTAATTGAAATATAGTCGACACACTCCAAAGTCAGTTTGTTTTTTTTTTTTTAAAGATTTTATTTATTTATTTGAGAGAGAATGAGAGACAGAGAGCATGAGAGGGAGGAGGGTCAGAGGGAGAAGCAGGCTCCCTGCCGAGCAGGGAGCCCGATGCGGGACTCGATCCTGGGACTCCAGGATCATGACCTGAGCCGAAGGCAGTGGCTTAACCAACTGAGCCACCCAGGCGCCCCAAAGTCAGTTTTGAAGAAAGATATTTGCTTCAGTTTCAGTTACATTTTCTCTAAATTTACAAACTAAGGCAAATTTGGAGC
The DNA here is from genome assembly GCF_964656455.1 of Halichoerus grypus. Lineage (NCBI taxonomy): Eukaryota > Metazoa > Chordata > Mammalia > Carnivora > Phocidae > Halichoerus > Halichoerus grypus. The sequence continues at coordinate 39,626,891 of NC_135722.1, forward strand.
CAGGGTGACTGAACACTCTGACTTTTGAAAAATTGACGTGCTCCCTAGCCCACACATCAGCAATGAAAGGAATGCTAGTTCGTGGTTAACAACTGGTTTTCTAGAGAAAAGTCTTGATTAGTAGCATTTGCAGGGATAAATGCTTCTAGCATGGCCAATTTTGCAGTGTCACTGAGTGCAGACCAGGAAAGAAGTGTGGTTACTACACATCATTATATAGGATTGCCATTGTATAGATACGGTAAATGACCTCAAGAACATAGATAATAGTAAAATGTGGCAAAATAAGGAAGTGATGAGTGATCACTTTTTATTGCCTTTGTTCTTAATGTAATTTATTTAATTATAAGTTTATGTAAGTTAATTTTTAATAATGGCATTATTTAACAACTGGCTCACAAAATTCCTGAAAGCTGAACAGTTAACACTCCTGAGCTGGTATCAGCGAGCTCCAGCATAACACTAAAGGTCAGAAGTTTGTCCTCAGTTAAGTAATAGTGAAAGGTAAGAAGTTATTGCCAGCTAACATTATTGGCTTAAAAATTAGAAATCTGTGGATGTGAGTTTTATCACTAACTTTCATTTCATTCAGAATTAGCTTCCCAAGTGCCATAAATACAAAAGGATAATGGGTGATCTGAGATGTCAGTTTGGAGGGATCTGTGAGTAGAGACATGGATGACTCTAGGAAGGGGTAATTTCTGCTCAAATCTAACAACCAAATGACTCTAACATTCAGCCCATCGAGAGATTTGAACAGACAATTCATAGAAAAGAACCACAAAAGAACTATGAAACTATAATGGCTCTAAAAAAAAAAGACTCATCTTTCAGGAGACCGAGAAGACAAACCACAGACTGGGAGAATATATTTGCAAAAGATATATCTGATGTAGGACTGGTGTCTACAATATATAAGAACTCCTAACACTCAACAATAAGAAAACAAACAACACGATTAAAAAATGAGCAAAAGATCTGATAGACACCTCACTGAAGAAGATATAAAGATGGCAAATAAACATATAAGATTCTCAACATCATATGTCATTAGGGAGTTGCAAATTCCATCAACAAAATTCTCCTACACGTTAGAACGGCCACGATCTAAAAGAGGTAACACTAAATGCTGACAAGGATGTAGATAAACACTTTTATTTATTATGGTGGGAATGCAAAACATTAAGCTACTTTTTGGAAGACAGTTTGGCAGTTTCTTAAAAAACTAAACATACTGTTACCCTACTATCTGACAATTGCACTCTTTGGTATTTAGCAAAATGAGTTGAACATTTATGTTTGTACAAAAGCCTGCACACAGGTGTTTATAGCAGCTTTATTCATAATTGCCAAAACTTGGAAAGAATCAAGATGTCCTTAGATAAGGTGAGTGGATAAATAAATGTGGTACATCCAGACAATGGAATATTATTCAGCACTAAAAAGAAATGAACTATCAAGCCATGAAAAGTCATGGAAGAACGTTAAATGAATATCACTAAGTTAAAGAAGCCAGTCTTAAAAGTCATACAGTATGACTCCAATTGTGTGACATTCTGGAAAAGGCAAAACTATGGAGAGAGTAAAAAGATCAGTGGTTGTTAGGGAATAGGGGAGTAGGAGGGATGAATTGGCAGAGCACAGAGAATTTTTAGGGCAGTGAAACTACTCTGTATGATACTATAATGGTCAATATGTGTCATTGTAAATTTGTCCAAACCCAGAGAATGTACAACACCAAAAGTGAACTTTAATGTAAACTATGAACTTTGGGTGATAATGATGTGTCAATGAAGCTTCATCAGTTGTAATAAATGTATCTCTCTGGTACAAGATTTTCCTAGTGTAGTAGGGTGTGCATGTATGGGGTCAGGGGGTATATGGGAACTCTGTATCTTCTCAATTTTGCTGTGAACATAAAACTGCTCTAAAAAATAAGCCTACTGAAAAAAAGAAAAAATCCTGGGGCACCTGAGTGGCTCAGTCAGTTAAGCGTCTGCCTTCGGCTCAGGTCATGATCCCAGGGTCCTGGGATGGAGCCCATGTCAGGCTCTCTGCTCAGTGGGGAGTCTGCTTCTCCCTCTCCCTCTGCCTGCTTGTGCTCACTCTCTCTCTCTGCCAAATAAATAAATAAAATCTTTAAAAGAAAATTCTTCCTGATTCATAATAATAGACATACAAATTAGACCCACTGAAATGTTATCTTCCACCATCTGATTAGCAAAAAATGGAGAGTTTGGAAACACTGTTGGTAAGGCTGTGGGCCAACAGGTACTTTCTCAACTCCGCTGGTAAGACTGGCAATTGCTGTAACCCCAGCGGAGGACAGTTTGGCATTATGTCTCAAATGAATGCGCCTCTTGATACAACAGCTTCATCTTGGGAAACTTATTCTAAAGAGGAGAAATGTGTGAAATGATGTGTGATGTGTGAAATGACACGTACAAAGCTATTTGTTGTGACGATTTTTGTTGTAACAAAAGATTGAAAACCGATAAAATATGCATCGTTAAGTACAGTTCCAACAAAGCTGCCCTGAGAATAAGGACGCTCTTTTTTTAAAGATTTTATTTATTTGAGGGAGAGAGAGATGGCACCAGTGGGCAGAAGGACAGAGGGAGAGGGAGAAGCAGACTTCCTGCTGAGCAGGGAGCCCGGAAGTAAGCCGAAGTCAGACACTTAACTGACTGAGACACCCACACAGAAGGATCTCCCAGATGTATTAGTGGAAAAGCAAGATGCAAATCTTCATGTTTATCTGTTCCCCTTAAGTTTAAAAACGAAACACAAGAATATTTTCACTTTCTTATGTACTCTGGAAAGATACACAAGAAACTAATAATAGTAGTTACCTATCAGGAGTGTGTGGGAATTGAACAGATGGGACAGAAAGGAGACTTTTCCCTCGGTTATTTAAAAAAAAATTTTTTTTAGGAGAGCCTGGGTGGCTCAGATGGTTAAGCCTCTGCCTTCGGCTCAGGTCATGATCCCAGGTCCTGGGATCGAGTCCCACATTGGGCTCCCTGCTCGGTGGGGAGCCTGCTTCTCCCTCTCTCTTTACTGTCCCCCCTGCTTGTGCTCTCTCACTCTGTCAAATAAAATCTTTAAAAAAAATTTTTTTTAGCCATGTGAATGGATTACATATTCTTTTCTTTTTTAAGATTTATTTATTTATTTATTTGAGAGAGCAAGAGAGCATGGAGGGGGGAGAGGCACAGGGAGAAACAGACTCCCTGCTGAGCAGGGGACCCTGGGATCATGACCTGAGCTAAAGGCAGACGCTTAACTGACTGAGCCACCCAGGCGCCCCTGGATTACATATTCAATAAATATATAAGCACATAACACAACCACCACAACAAAACAAAATACAGTTCATGCCCAAGCCATAAATATATACGCCACTCCTAGTTAAATGGAAAACATCCCAAGTATCAGTTTGCTTTTTTTTGGATTTTATTTTATTTTTAAGGTTTTATTTATTTATTTGAGACAGAGAGTGCGAGTAGAGGGGAGGAGCAGAGAGAGAGGGAGAACCAGACTCCCTTCTGAGCAGGAAGCCCACCCCACCAGTGAGGCTGGATCCCAAGACCCCAGATCATGACCTGAGCTGAACGTTTAACTGACTGAGCCACCCAGGAGCCCATTTTGTTTGAATTTTAGACTTGAAATTTTAAATGATTTTAATAGAGCTATGCATCTATGCCATGCACACATGTACACACATACATACCCACATATATATATGTAGGTATTGAGAAAGAAAAATTGCATCCTTTGACATCGAGGAATTGGCCTGGTACTACCAGTTGCTGGGCCTTGGAGTTGCTATAAGCTGGCCTGGCATGCACAGGTAGGTCTCGGTGTTCTGTTGAACATGAACTATTTCACAGAACATCAACATCAGACAAGGCCACTCTGTGACCATGATGGATTAAGACAAAAACAAGCCCACTCCAATAATCATGTCTGAACACAGACAAAACAAGAACATTGTCCAAACCATAAAATACCAAATATTCCCTGTACTGGCTGGAATGACTGATGCTGTTTTACTAATTACAGCTTTAGCCTCGCTCTAGTCTGTCCGTCCTATAAAATTTATTGAGATATTCAGTGATAGAACTGTCTCTACTTTCTACAAGCACTCAATCTAGAGTGAACTCCCTCTTCTTTGTAGCTTCCTCAAACTCACTCAACCAAAGCTCAGTTCCTAAATGAGTCCTTTCTACCACCCTCTTACTGAGATGCTCTGCAGTCCCTCATGGCATATGTTCTCTCCTGCTGCAATGATTTATAAACTAAATTTATTTAACCATAGGAGTGTTCCTGTTGGTCTTCAGCTGAAGGGCATTGACAATACATACAGAAAAAGAGCTACCTAATTTCCAGTTTAGCCTGGCATTTAAACATTAGACTCTGCTATAGGCAAACCTGGATTCAAACCTGTCAGGCTAAGACCACAGGGACAAGCATACAGGTGACAAAATCAAGTTAATTGACTGCTTACTATGAGAGAGACTGCACACTGAAGGAGCCATCAGGCATTTCACCAAAGAAAAACAGAATTATTATAGAATCTGGGGAAAGAACAGAATTTTAAGTGTAATTGAGGGAAGCAGTGTTTTGATTAGGTTCAAAGTGAAACAGGGCTATTTGTAAATGGGTGAATGTCAGATTTGGACTGCTAGTGGACCAAAGGTCCTGTTTCCTTGGATATTACAAAGGTAAGATAGATAAGGAATGTTGTGTGAAGAACTTATCCGCAACTCTCATCTAGGTTGGAAATCAAGAGAGCCTCTCTGTCTCAAAGTGACTTAGAACCTTTAGGCAAAAGTAGGGTGCTTCCCTTTTACTGATATAATTTCCAACAACAAAGCTTCTGATACCCTAGGATTTTAGAAAACAAGGTTTTTCAGTGAGTAAGAAAACAGTAGTCACTCAATGAAAGGGATCATTATGATACTGTATAGCTTTAGTGTGTCCTTGGAAGAAATAATAGTTCTTGCCTCTTTGTCACTAGCTTTATCTGTCTGTCACCACACTCCCTACCCAAAACGCCTTGATGAATGGCATGGTAGACTTTTACTTTCTTTCTTTTTTAAAAGATTTTATTTATTTATTTATTTGAGAGAGAGAGAGAGAGAGCACGAGTGGTGGGGAGAGGCAGAGGGAGAAGCAGGCTTCCCACTGAGCAGGGAGCCCGATGCGGGGCTCAATCCCAGGACCCGAAAATCAGGACCTGAGCCGAAGGCAGATGCTTAACCGACTGAGCCACCCCGGACGTCCCAGACTCTTACTTTCTTGAATTCCATCTGTGCCTCTTTCCTGTGCGTTTTCATGCAAGTAGTTCCACTTCTTATACCTCAGTTACCTCAACTGTAAACTGGGGATACTAGTAATACCTACTATTATAGGGTTATTATAAGAATTAAATGAGATAATGTTTATAAAGAGTCTAATATGGTACTTGGATATAGTGCTCAGTAGATGATCTATCTCCATAAAGAGATAGATTTCCTAGATCAGATGAGTTGTTTCTCCTGGTCTAGGATATAAAAACAAATCCTGTCTTAAAAGAGTCTGTTAGATTTCATCCTGTTGTATGATACTCCAATCATTGAGTGCCTACACTGTTGGGAAAATAAAGATGCTCCATATTGGAAAAACAAAGATGAATAAACAGTAGTTACCACCTTCAGAAAGCTCACTGTTAAAAAGATGCACTATTTGCCTTGTGGGATTTAATGGGGAGAGAAATTTTGTAACACAAGGAGGGGGCCCAGCCCTTTATTGGAGCCAGCAATGCAGCCTGAAAGGTGAAAAGTTTAAGACTCAGGGAAATGATGGAATCGGGATTCTTTTTTTTCTTCCAGTTTTACTGAGATATAATTGACATATAACATTGTATTAGTTCTAAGTGTACAACATGAACAATATTCTGTTTAATAACATTTTAGCATATCCTCCAGGTCCTATGGCTATTAGAATTTCCATGATGCGCTGTTGTAATAATGTGTTGTGGAAGGAAGGAAAGAAGGGAAGGGAAGGAAAAGAGGAGGGAGGGAGATGATAAAGACAAGCCCAGAGATATGCTGTTTTCTTTGTGATGTGCCAGAGGACAGAGCACTTCTGAACCATGAGGACTGATAAACTGTAGCATTTCTGAACCATTTTGTCTGGTCATCTTCTAAGACTTTTGATCTTTCTCTTTGTCCTGAACTGTACATAATTAAATCTAGATGGCTAACAATCTAATGCCCTAGTCCTAGCTGCATTCAAATATAGCCAGTAAAGACAATGAAATGGATCATGATCATTTAGGTTTAAGAGTTTCAGTCTCTGAATACACATCCTCAAAGAAAAATAATCAAGAAAAAAAATCTTTTAGCTTTAAAAATGTTTATATCCTTTGACCTAGTAAAAATCTATCTAAAGGAAAGAATCCCAAATATGCAAAGATTTACTGACAAAATATGTACCAAAACATTATTTATAATGGTTGAAAATTGGTAACAACCTAAAGCTGCAACAATAGATCTATTAATTATGGTATTTCAACTGGATGGGCTATTATGTAGCCATTTTTTAAAATGATATTTCTGAATAATTTATAAGCCCCTAGAAAAGCATTTATATAACACTATTATTAAAAATGCAGGACATAAAATTGGATATACAATATGGTCACAACAACAACAAAAAAATGCAGGCCGAAGAAAAAGATGAGAAAGAAATAGACACAGATGTTAACAGGGATTATCTTTTATTGTGAGAATGTGAGAGGGTTGGGATTATTGTCCCACATTGTTTTCACATTTTTGTTGTTTTTCCAACTTTTTGATAATGAGCACACTGTGTATTTTCCTCTAGATGCTTCTTCATCTGTTCTTATTACCCTTATGTAACTGTGAGAGCCCTGAGCAGTAACACCCTCAAGGAGCTGTGCTGTGAAGGAAGGAGCATCACACTGAAGAAATGGAGGCCAGAACTCACCACCCAAAGAACTCAAGTAGGATGCACCCAAAGCTAATTACTGTCAGACATTGTTTTTCACATGAAATTTTAATTTGCTTAGAATTTTTTTAAGTTACTGGAATTCCAACTCCCAGAGGGTATTGGAAGGGAAGTCCTTAAACAACTATATAGCAGGCTTAGAAAACAACACGTCTAGGTTGGAGGTATGTGAGGACACTCCAGGAGGAGCATCTCTAGGAAGATGTGGAGGCCATGAATCGTGTGATATGTTGGACTATATAAAAGCTGTAAAGAGAAGCTGTTGGGGTATATGGAGAGAATTAGCAATAGATATATAGAAAATTGAGGAAATTAAATAATGAGGCAATTATTGAACCTGGAGAAAGCAAAAAAATATAGAAGGAAACATGATCTATGTACAACACGTACTCAGTAGTAAATTACACTTAAGTCATATTGAATTAACTAAATATCTTTACATAATTATATTGGGAGAACGGGAAAAGTGGAAGAAGAGAATGGTTTAACAATGCTAAATCTGTGTCTGCCATGATTACAAAATTATAAAGACTGAAAAAATAATAAAAAATAACAATATTAGCATATTAATTAGGACTACGGTCTCAAGGACCAGAAGAACAACTAAAAAGAGTTGAAAAAATCTGCCTCTGGAGAGCAGGATTGGGGGGCAATGAGGGATAGGATTGGGATGAGGACCTTATAACCCTTTTAGAACTGCATTATTTGACTTATTAATCTCATGCAGCCATTTTTAAAAAGGTTTTTGTTTTTTTTTTTAAGATATTATTTGTGAGACAGAGAGAGCACAAGCAGGGGGAGCGGCAGACAGAGGGGAGAAGCAGGCTCCCTGCTGAGCGGGGAGCCCGACACGGGACTCGATCCTAGGACTCTGGGATCATGACCTGACCCGAAGGCAGAAGCTTAACCGACTGAGCCACCTAGGTGTCCCTATGCCCCATCTTTCAAACCACACTTACTCTTACCTTTCTAGTTGACACATTATGTTTTGATAACTTTTCTTTGCAATCCCCCCTCCCAGCTCCTCTGGAGCTCCCATGCCCCATTGTTCTCATGGTTTTTTCAATTACACTTTTCTGCTTTTAGTTTTCTGAGTCGCCTTTTCATATTCTCAGTGGAATGCAAAAGTCAGAGGTTGATGTATTCACTATAAGTCACTTAGGTTCTTTGGTTGTGATTCAGTTTTAAAACCAAGAAAGTCTGGGTGCCTGGGTGGCTCATTTGGTTAAACGTCTGCCTTCAGCTCAGGTCATGATCCCAGGGTCCTGGGATCGAGCCCCACATCAGGCTCCCTGCTCAGCGGGAAGCCTGCTTCTCCCTCTGCCTGCTGCTCCCCCTGCTTGTGCTCTCTCTCTCAAATAAATAAATAAAATAAAATAAATAATAAAACCGAGAAAGTACTCCACAAGCTCAGTATTAGCAGTGTAAGTCCCATGTCCTGGGAACCCCCTTAACGCTGAGGTTGGTCATCCTAACTCAGCTTTCTCTTCTCATTGTCTATCTTGATCTTGTGTGTATGTGTTGATATATTTTTGTATAGTCAAGGGCTCAGCTGACCCAGAAGGCTGAGCTGCCAGATGGTCAGACTACTTGATTAAGATGACAAGGCAAAAATGACTAACACTCAAGCCTTTAATCACTTACTGGGACAGTATAAGCAAGAGGCTGAAAGCAGAGAAAGTTGTGACTCCCTCCTGTTGCATTTTCTCCCATGGAACAGGTGAATCAGCACAATGTGGATAGGGTTTAAAGAAGGGCTAGGAGTGGAAAAGTACTGAGTCAGAGCGGGAAAGTATTGAGTTCTAATTCAGAGAGGAGATTCAGAGAGGAGTGAAGTGTCTTCAAGGTTTCTCCCTCCCTTCTCTCCCACCAATAAGGAGGCCTCAACAGAGACCCCTGAGGAAGACTTCCAACTGAAGGCTCCTGGTCTAGATAGGTAGTTATGCTTACGACCATAGCTGGCCAGGGAGGCCTGAGTGTAAACTCCTTCAGAGACTACAGGGCACTGCTTGTTCCTCAAGTCTAGTGGGGGCAGTGATCCCCTGCAAGGCCTGCCCAGTTAAAGCTTTGCAATTGCCTACAGTTGGGCCTGGAAAATCACACATAGGTTTTTGGCCAGGAGCTGGAATATATGTATATATAAAGCTCAACAACCCAACAGAAAAATAAACAAAGGTTGTAATCAAACAGTCCACAAAGAAAGAAATGTTAAATAATTCTTGACTCATAACGAGGGAAATGCAAATTAAACCTGCACTGAGATAACAATTTTTCACTTAACACCCTTTGTTGGTGAAGAAATGGGAAAACACAGACACTCATATTGCAAGAGGGCGTTTGTATCAGTACTGCCTCTATTGAGAGCAATTTGAAAACTTTTATCAGAATTATAGATTCAGGTATTTTTGACCATCAAATACATTCTTGGAATCTATCCTGCAGATAGACTCACAGCTGTGGGAAATGACATATACACAAGAGCCTTTATTCATTGCCATTCATTGTTTTTTTGTTTGTTTGTTTGTTTGTTTGTTTTAAAAAGACTTTGAGAGAGAGAGCGCGGGCACAGAGGGAGAGTGAGAGGGAGAAGCAGACTCCCCGCTGAGCCAGGAGCCCAATGTGGGGCTCAATCCCAGGACCCTGGGATCATGACCTGAGCCGAAGACAGACGCTTAACCGACTGAGGCACCCAGGCGCCCTGCCATTCATTGTTTGTAACAGCAAAAGACTGTTAACCACCTAACAGAAAGGGACTGGTTAAACAAAATATAGTACACCCATACACAGAAATACTGTGCAACCTTTCCAAAGATATATCATTAGGTTTTAAAGATTTATTTATTTATTTTAGAGAGAGAGAGAGAGAGAGGGATAGAGCAGGGGGAGGGGCAGAGGGTGAGGGAGAGTGAGAGAAGCAGACTCCCCACGGAGCACAGAGCCCCAGGCAGGGCCCAACAGGGGTTCAATCCTGACCCTGAGATCATAACCTGAGCTGAAATCAGGATTCGGACACTTAAACATCTGAGCCACCCAGGTGCCCCTATCATTAGGTTTTATTTTTTTTTAATTTTTTTTTAGAGATTTAATTTATTTATTTGAGAGAGAGAATAAGAGAGAGAGAGCACGAGAGGGGGGAGGGTCAGAGGAAGAAGCAGACTCCCCGCCGAGCAGGGAGCCTGATGTGGGACTCGATCCCGGGACTCCAGGATCATGACCTGAGCTGAAGGCAGTCGCTTAACCAACTGAGCCACCCAGGTGCCCTATCATTAGGTTTTAAAAACAAATGCAGAACAGTGTGTATGGTATACACAGTTTGTGTGATAGGACAGGGGAATAACATATTTTTTTTGTTCGTGTATAGAAGGGCGTAATATCAAATAGCAAATGGGCACAATGATAGCACAGTGACTTCAGAGAGCGGCTGTTGAGAATTAAAGGAGAGAACACAGATCCATTATTTAGATCAGGTGCAGACTTTGGAGCCAGGCTGCCAGGGCTCAAACACTGGCTCTACCCCTCTCAAGTTGTGTGACCTTGGACAAGTTATTCAACCTCATTTTTCGTCAGGTTGTTCATTTAGAAATGGTGACAATAATCAGATTGTGTGAGGATTAAATTAGTTAATACTTGTAAAGTGCTTACAGCTGCATTTGGAACAGTATGTGCTATATAAGTGTTTGTGGAATATTAGATATCTGTTTAACACGAATATTGGTTATTATTGTTAGCTATTATCCAACACCATTGAAATAAACCCCACTTAAATTGCTTTTCCAGAATTATCTTACCTACCCACAACCATGCTCCTTTACTATCTATAATTCTACAAATACACTGTATCTGTTATTTGCTAATATTATTCCCAGAGTCTGGAGTGCCAATTCCAACCATGATTGGCTGAGGAATGCTGTCCTTTAAGATGCAATTCAAAGATCTCTTCCTCCCTGAAGGTAGTTGCTCTCTCCTATTTGCTGCCCAATCACCAATCACTAGTCTGACTCTTTCCTGCTCTGGCTGTCTCCTCTCCTGCCCCAGACCAGCAGGCAGGGTAAGCAACACTAGATAAATGGGTAATGGAATACTGACATTTTGTGCCTTCAAAAGAACTCAAGAAAGTGAAAGTTTTCTCTTGTGACATGTTTCAACTTTATTTTTATGTCCTAAGGTCTCAGAGAAGAAAGAAAGAACAGTCCAGGGACACTAAAGAAAGGTGGAAATAGAATACTTTGGAAATTAGAAGGCATTTTTTAGGGGATTTTTTTTGAGGGGGGTTTGTTTTTAATCAACATGGATCTGACTCCCCCTGCTGGATTTAAAGTAAAATGCTGCTTCAAAAATTACTTCCTTTATGTAATCAAAACAGTATGATACTGGCACAAAAACAGATACATCCATCAGTGGAACAGAATAGAGAGTCCAGAAATAAACCCACACTTATATGGTCAATTAAGACAAAGGAGACAAGAATATTTACAATGGGCAAAAGACAGTATCTTCAACATATGGTGCTGGGAAAACTAGAGAGCTATATGCAAATGAACGAAACTGGACCACTTTCACCAGACACAAAAATAAACTCAAAATGGATTAAAGACCTAAGTATGAGACCTGAAACCATAAGACTCCTAGAAGAAAACATAGGCAGTAATTTCTTTTACATTGGCCACAGAAAAATTTTCTAGATATGTCTCCTCAGGCGAGGGAAACAAAAGAAAAATTAAACTACTGGGACTACACCAAAATAAAAAGATTTTGTACAGCAAAGGAAACCATCAACAAAACAAAAAAGTAACCTACTGAATGGGAGAAAATACTTGCAAATGTTATATCTGATAAGGGGTTAATATCCAAAATATATGAAGAACTAAGAGAATTCAACACACACACACATACACACACACACAAAACCCACAAAAAACAAATAATTTGATTTAAAAATGGGCAGGGGGGTTGCCTGGGTGGCTCTATCCATTAAGCATCTGCCTTTGGCTCAGGTCATGATCTCAGGGTCCTAGGATCACCCCTGCTCAGCAGGGAGTCTGTTTCTCCCCCCCTCTCTCTGCCCCTCCACCTGCTTGTGCGCTCACTCTCTCAAATTAATAAAACAAAATAAAATTAAATTAAAAATATATGTAAATAAAAATGGGCAGAGGACCTGAATAGACATTTTTCCAAAGAAGACAGATGGTCAACAGACACATGAAAAGATGCTTAACATCACTCATCATCAAGAACATGCAAATTAAAACCAGTGAGATATTGCTTTACACAATGGCTAAAATCAAAACATAAGAAATATAAGTGTTGGTGAGGATGTGGAGAAAAAGGAACCCTGATGCACTACTGGTGGGAATGCAAGCTGGTGTGGCCACCATGGAAAACCTCCACCATGGAGGTTTCCTCAAAAAATAAAAATAGAAATACCGTATGATCCAGTAATTCCCCTACCAGGTATTTACCCAAAGTAAATGAAAACACAAATTCAAAAAGATATATGTAGCCCTATGTTTACTGCAGCATTATTTATAATAGCCAAGATACGGAAGCAACCCAAGCATCCCTCAATAGATAAATGGCTAAAGAAGATGTGGTATACATAGAGATGCAGTATATATATCGCAAAATATTACTCAGCTATAAAAAAGAATGAAATCTCACCATTTGCAACAACATGGATAGACCTAGACGGTATAATGCTAAGTGAAATAAGTCAGTCAAAGAAAGACAAATATCATATGATTTTACTCATATGTGGAATTTAAGAAACAAAACAAATGAACAAAGAAAAAAAAGAAACAAACAAAAAAACAGGCTCTTAAATGCAGGAACAAACTGGTGGTTCCCAGAGGGGAGGTTGGTGGGGGGGATGAGTGAAATAGATAAAGGGGATTAAGAGTATACTTATCTTGATGAGCACTGAGTGATATATAGAATTGTTGAATCATTATATTGTACACCTGAAACTAATATAACACTGTATGTTAATTATACTTTAATAAAAATAATAGGAAGGAAGGAAGGAAGGAAGGAGGGAGTGAAGGAAGGAAAGAAACACCTATGGAAAAAGGCTTGAGCTTTTCATGGAAGATCTCTCAAATCCATTTTGATTGGCAAATACAAAATTCTTTTTCAAAGGAAAAGTTTCTGCTGAGAAATATGCTGGCTACCATACAGTTTGTAACTGATGTTACCATTTCTTTAATGCCCTTCAAATCAGGTATCAGTTGGTAATAGACTGACTCAAAAATCTCTGCACCAAGTAAACTATATATCCTCTGGGATGTATAAGCTCAGATTTTCATATCTTAATTCTATTAAAATAGAAATGACATAAGGTTTCTACCTTAGACAAAGAAAAGTGAGTTGACCTTAGGGAGAGTTGGGGCTTCTTCCTCTGCCTTGGAACTGGAAAGTTCTTCTTGGCAGAGACCGAAGGAGATACAGAGTAACGGTCAGGACAGTGGTGATGCTACTCAGGCATTACTCAGGGAGCCTGTTACATGGGTAGGGGCAAAAGGGTATGTATGTGGGTGATTAATGCATATGGACCGAGCTGTTGCTGCACCATCCTCCTTGGTAAGGCAAAGGAGAGGAGCAGGAAAGTAATGAGAAACAGAGCCTTTGGCTTTCCAACTAAGGAGAAACTAATCAATGTGAAACAGTGGATCTAAAAAAGGGCAAACACTAAAAATACATGCTATGTTGTAATCAGAGTCCCATGACCCTTCCTGCCTGTTTGAAGTGCAGGTAAAGTGACTTCTCTCAAGACCATTTCTTCTCTCAGGATCCACATACGCTGCTACTGTATTCATCATGTCCTTCATAAGGCTTTGTACATTATTTAAAGCAAACTTTATTAGGGGTACATATTCTATCCCAGGCAAAGTACCCTATTGTATTTATTCACTAATCATTTGACTTAAAGAAAATCAAATACAGAAGATTTGAAAATACTGACATCCTGCCATGTAAAAATAGCCACTATCAATCATAGGGTATTTTCCTTCCAGTCTACCCTTCCTATGCAATATGTGTGTGTCCACTGAGCCAGTGGTGTCCATATGAGCACAAAGCATCCAACAAGTGGGAAGTTCATGACAGAGAACAGGCATGGAGTGAGCACTGACACCCTCTAACCCAACTGTGCAGATTTGCAACAAGGGGACGGACATCATATTAACATCCAGTTTTACTTTGAATTCCTATTTGCCACTGTTCCTTGGGTGTGTGCTTACAGGAGTTGAGCATTTCTAAGGCTTATGGTAATGTTATCAAATGTAATAAAATATCTCCCTGTTTCTTAAAAAAAATCAAGTCATTTATGTAAAGGTAGAGGAAACAAAACTTGTGGCCTATTTAAAATAGTATCTAGAGTTTCCATCAAGGTTCTTATTACAAGTGCCATAGTTGTCGCTACAGCTTTGCAGCATTCCTATAATGACTGGCTACGTAGCAACTAGTGACCTCACAGATTTGGAAGGAGAGGTGTGGCTTTGAAATCTAAGCCCGGGACTACAGGCCAAGAAGTCCTAAGTATAAATCCAGCTTTGATGACAACTGTAAAAAGTGGACTCTGGCAAAAAATTTAGCTTGTTTTTTGTGTTACTTTTTTTTTTTTAAGATTTTATTTTTAAATAATCTCTACACCCAACATGGGGCTCAAACTTACAACTCCAAGATCAAGAGTCACATGCTCCACCAACTGAGCCAGCCAGGTGCCCCATTTTTTGTTGTTCTTAATTTTTATTTTACCATCTGTGTAATGAGCATAAGAATGCTACTACTGTCTCATTACCATTGAAGCACTTGAATGATATCATAATCAATTGAGTACCCAATGTCTCCTGTGTGCACAGCAACACTCAGTGCCCGAGGGAACCCAAGAGCACTACAGTGTTCTCCCCTCAAGGATCTACAGGTCTTGGGGCACCTGGGTGGCTCAGTTGGTTAAGCTGCTGCCTTCAGCTCAGGTCATGATTCCAGAGTCCTGGGATGGAGCCCCGCATCGGGCTCCTTGCTCTGCAGGGAGCCTGCTTCTCCCTCTCCCTCTGCCTGCCACACCCCCTGCTTGTGATCTCTCTCTCTCTCTCACTATCTCTCTCTCTGTGTCAAATAAACAAATAAAATCTTAAAAAAAAAAAAAAGGATCTACAGGTCTTAAGGAACGGGGAGGCTGTGTATGGTGCTTGGAATGGTGCTTGACAAACAGTAAGCCCTCAACAAATGTTCACTCCTTTCCTTTTCCCACTCCTTGACTCTGCCTCTGCCCAGGGCTAGAATCCCTGACTCCAGGCCCAACAGAACATTTTCTGAAAGAGATTCCTCCCAGCCTCCACTAGACTGTCAATACTGTGAGAACAGGGACTAGGTCTTATTTACGTTCCATCTCTGGTACCCAGGACTATGCCTAGCCTGTGAAATTGTGCTCAATACATTTTGTTGAGTGAATGGCCTTTCCAAGGAAACTCATTCTATTCTTGACTTAACCTTATTATTAAAGAAGTGAGCTGAAATCACGCCTTCCTATCACTTGCATTCACTGGTTCTTGTCTTGCCTAATCTAAGCAGTTCTCAATATATGTAAGCTCCCTTTCTACCTCCCCAGTTCTCAATATATGTAAGCTCCCTTTCTACCTCCGCTTCTTGCCTTTCTGCCACCATTGCCCTCAGGAATATCACAAGATATTATTTAAATCCCTTACTGAAATCCATTTATTACTGACTATACCTTCAGTGTTCCTCTAATCCATTAGCCAAATTATTAAAAACTCACAATGTGATTGAGGAAATCCATCCTGAAACAGGAAACAAAGAGGAATCAAAGCCTTTAAATGTGGTGAGTGATTGTGGTCAGACAGAGTAAATTCAGGAGTTCATAAAAGGGAACTATCTTTAGAGTATAGAAGAGTCAGAAGAGATTTTCTGCATTTCTTGGGCTCGACCATTTATTCATTCATTCATCTTAAGACCTAGATGAAGCAAACAACACAGTACTTTCCCTCATGAGTTCACACTTTAGTGGAAGAGACAGATAAGTAGCAAATGAATTAATAAAACGAAGACAAGGTGATGCTATGAAGAAAAACACAGGGCGCTATGAAGGAGAATAATGAGGTGAGGTAGGCAGGGGACAAACATCAGCTTTAGAGAGAATGGGGGTTAGGAAGCCTCTCTGAGGAGACATGAAGAAAGAGCTCATCACAGAAGAACATTCCAGGCTGAGAGAGCAGCAAGTTCTGCAGCCTTGGAGGAAGATTTGGCAATGAGGAGCAGAAGAGGTGGGGAAGAGCTTAAGAAAAAGCAAGGGTGGCAGGGGTTGGCAGCATGGTTTGGAGGACAAATGTTAGAGACAGTGGAGTGTAGGGAAAGAAACATAAATTCCAATGCAAAACTTGCTTTTATGAAAAATATTCAGTAATAGTATTTAGGCAAACATCTAGCTCAACATCTTTTGTGTGCTATTCCAAATACTTGAGCATTACTTTATATACAGACATATACATGCAAATACATTCTCAAACATGTAAATAGTTTATATGTTCCCAAAAGGATTCAAAGAAACTTATAGAAATATAACAGGAAATAAATGAGTTAAATAATTGGGTGGAGGTGAGAAATTAAAGGCAAACAGGAGAAGGAACTATTATGAAATTTAATGTCCCTATAATAAAAAATGAAATAGTTCTTTTAAGAAAATATGTAGCTTCCTTGTACTAAGCTCTGAGAAAAATGTTTCTTCATTATGTGTCACCTTATGACATAATGGTCAAAGTCTTCAACAATATCCCTATAATAAATACAACAGCAAGATTTCTAGGGTCATTGCCTATAACTAACTTCAGTGTATAAAGCCAAAGTGCAACTCAGTAAAAGCAGTTCTACAAGTACAAGCAGTCCAGCCACACAGCTTATTCTAGCAGCTATAAATCAGGGATAACATTGAGAATGTCTAGAGAAATGGATGGATTACTTATTCTTCAAGTAATCCTCAAAGAATATTACTCCTTTCACTTAAGCTTTTTATGAGTAATGTGCAGTAGAGTTTGAAGTTGGTTCTCTGGCAAGAAACTAGAATGGAAATGATCTTTGCTGCTAATTAATAGTTGTTTCAACAATCAATAGAGCTGAAGGTAGGACTGACATTCTTCCAGAGAACTAAGAAATCTTACAGTGTGATAGTGTGAAAGGTAAGTTATCCTACTGCCATTTGGAAGTGGGTCTAAGACTGTCCTCAAAAAATAGATCTGGACCTACTTAAACACATAGACAGATGTCTATGTCAGGCCTTAAACTTCTTTCACAAATGTGTGTTCAAGATCATTCTAGCCTCGGGGCGCCTGGGTGGCTCAGTCGTTAAGCATCTGCTTTCTGCTTGGGTCATGATCCCGGGGTCCTGGGATCGAGCCCCGCATCGGGCTCCCTGCTCTGTGGGAAGCCTGCTTCTCCCTCTCCCTCTCCCCCTACTTGTGTTCCCTCTCTTGCTGTCTCTCTCTCTCTGTCAAATAAATGAATAAAATCTTTAAAAAAAAAAAAATCATTCTAGCCTCTATTAGTTAAGAGAATACCTTAGTTAATTAAGTTAAGAAATTAACTTTCCAGATAACTGCATAGTTTATGTGCTGTACAAATTTTTTTTGGCAATAAATCAGTTAAATGTTGGAGGACAGCTACCAAAAACAACATTTGGATGTAAGATGAGTTGATCTCAAGCCTAATGATATAGAAAGATTCAGAGCCTGCTGAGTGGTAATAACACCACGTCGTCAGCATAGAGGCAGATAATTATCTTTCCCTTAAGAAAAAGCCATGCACTAAGCTCATCTAAAAGTGGTTTTAGTTCCTTAAGGAGCATATTTTGAAAACAAATGGGAAGCTCTCTGCTTGAACCAAGAGACTTATCTGATTGTTGGCATGACAGAGACTGTCTAGCTGGTTATTAAACCAGTTTCCTTTCCCTCTGGGCCCACAGTTCAACTACATTTCCCAGCCTCCCTTGCAGTTAGGTGTGGGCAAGTGAGTTCCGGCCAGTGGGATTGGATGTAATTCACCTTTAGTGTGGTGCAAGACACCTCAGAGTGACCTTGGATGTGAGGTATTGAAGATGGTGCATCTTTCCATCAGTCTAGGTCCCTCAACACTCCACTCTTATTGGGCTTATGCAGGAGAGAAATAACTGTCTATTGTGTAAAGCCACCAAGATTTCAAAGTTTATGTTAGAGCAGCTAGGATATAGTCAATATAGCATTTAAGTAGAGTCAAGAATATACTTCTACGTCTCTATATCTCCATCTCCTCAACTGTAAAATGAAGATAATAGCACTTAGCTCCTAAGTTTGCTTTAAGAATTGTGCATATGTTAGTGCATATGAAGTGCTTCAAACTGTGCCTGACACATAGTAAACATTCATGTTAGAAATTGTTATTATTACAAAGCTTCCTAGTAATAGGAAGATACAGTTTCAGTATAATTTAAATTTCTTCTGACTATTCAAATTCTAGTAGTAAATGACGTCACATTTATGTTACTATCCACATTGTGCTGATCTGTGGCCCCATCACTGTAGGGCTTCAATATACTTCTGGTCACCTTGGGTTGTCCCACACATACTCTGAAATTGTTCTTCTCTGATCTCCATATTGTTGTTTGCTTACCACTTCTGAAGTTCCTGGGGAGTAGGGAGTGGCAGAATGAGTGTGCTGATCAACGCAAGGCACTCATTTGTATCAAAGCTATAGATCCTCAAGATGGCAAAAATAGACTCCTATCCATTTGTATTCGATTTTTTCCCAAATTTGCTTTAATTTTAAAAATTCAGGTAATAATGAACTCTATTTCAGGAAATGTTAGAAACACATTTAAGAAATTATTCTTAGGGGCGCCTGGGTGGCTCAGTCAGTTAAGTGTCTGCCTTCTGCTAGGGTCGTGATCCTAGGCTCTCTGCTCAGCGGGTAACCCGTTCTCCCTCTTCCTCTGCCTGGCCCTCCCCGTCCTTGCGTGCTCTCTCCCTGTCAAATAAATAAAATCTTTTAAAAAATTATTCTCAGATATCACAGAACAAGTTTTAATTCATTTAATTTTGCATTGTCAATCAACAGGCTTATGGGAGGTAGTGATCAGTCCACACTGCTGAATCCAGAAAGTCCCACTCAGTTGCCTAGCCTCTTCTTTAGCCACTTCTTATCCATACACTGGGTTACCACGGTATACCCAGAAACCGCTCCTAACTTTGGCTGACAGTGATTCTTAAACTGAGATCCAGAGACCTCCCCTCCCCCTAAGTAACCCACAAGAAATCCATTGGTGGAACTCAGAAAGCCTATGATGGCCTAGGATGGGGAAAAAAAAATTACATCTTCGGGTTGGTGGAATGACATTACAGCCCGCAGCAGCTAGCAAAGACCCTCCTGCGCCTGGCCCATCAGGGCTCACGGGTGGCGTGGGGTGGTCCTGGCCTTGGTGGTGCCTCTGCACCCACGGGAGCCCAGCCTCGCGGAGGCTACCATTCCGGTCCCTGCCCCACGTGGCCCTTGGCAGCAGTGCCTGCCCACTCTCCGCTGGCCCTCTGTCCCCACCTTTGGCCCTGAAGAGCACAGAGTGTTCATATACTGGACGGATCCTAGGGAACCTGCCTGTGGGTTGGGAAAGGCAGGCTCATGCACACTTTGTTATCACCATACCTCCTGCCTTGTCTTTCTACCACCCCTAGTCCCCACCTGAGGCCCCAGTGAGCCCTGAAGAGTCCAAACCTTGGGACCAATCCAAGGGAACCTGCCTGTGGTTTCATACTTACCAGGAAGACTCATCTTGCACATGGATATTACCTTAATACCCCAGCAGAAGGGAAAACAGCCAAGCAGAACAGCTCAGCCAATGAGAGATGGTCACAACTCAGACAATGAAAAGCCACTATATTTAGAACTCCCACTTTACACCGGCAGACCTATTGTTTCTGACAGCCTTCCCAACTCACCCCCCTTTCCTCTATAAAAGAGCAGTCCTCTCCTCTGCTCTCCAGACATGCCTATGGTTTTGCTGTAGCTTGCTTACCTAGATTTCAAATCACTGCTGTTCCTGAAAAAAATTTTTTTTTACTTATAAAATAACAGTTTTATTTTTAAGGTTGACATTACTTGGTGATGAAAAGGGATTCAGAGAAGACCCCCAACAACTCTGAAGCTGGTGAGCAAACAGGCGCCAGTACCAGGACCCACAGAGCCAGTTAGGTTCACTGGTTTCTCACCAACCTTGGAGTTTGAGGGTAATTCTTCTCCTGGCCTTTCAGGAGCCACTCTTTTTGTGTTTGAGCTCTCCAGGTTTTATTTGGGATCTGTTCTAAGGCTTTTATTTATTTTTATTTTTATTTTTCCTAAGAGTACTCATTTGGCATTTGTTCTGACTCCTTTACCCAATCTGATTGTTGCTGTTGGAACTGTGCTGGCCTTCTTCACTTCTTGTTTGGAACCAGACCCTTCCTATTTAAACTATGCTACCGTTTGGTCTGCTTCCTTCATAGCCAGGCTGCTCCTACTGAAACTGTGCTGGCCTTTGGTCTGGTTCCTTCTGGATCCAGGCTGTTTTTGTTGAAACTGTGCTGTTTTGGAATTTTTCTCTTTGCTCTGGAGAAAAACCTCTAGGAATTGGAGTCTTAGTTATCAAAATGCTTTGAGGGTGGCATCTATTTCCCAATTGGGACTCTGGCCAGTTTTATGTTTAAAAAACTATGATCCTTGGGGCACTTGGGTGGCTCAGTCGCCTGAGCATCAGACTCTTGATTTCAGCTCAAGTCATGATGTCAGGGTCCTGGGATTGAACCCCTTATTGGGCTCTGTGCTCAGAGTAGAGTATGCTGGAGATTCTTCCTCTCCTTCTCCCTCTGCCTCCTCCCCCCACTCATGCACACTCTCTCTCTAAAATAAATAAAATCTTTTAAAAAAATTAAAAAATGAAATAAAAACTATGATCTCTTAGCATAATACTCTCTAGCTCCATCCACGTCATTGCAAATGTCAAGATTTCATTCTTTTTTATGGCTGAGTAATATTCCATATATATATATATATATATATGCCACATCTTCTTTATCGATTCATCAGTCGATGGACACTTGGCTGTTTCCATAATTTTGCTATTGTAGATAGTGCTGCTATAAACTTTGGAGCTAGAGAGTATTGTGCTAAGTAAAATAAGTCAGTCAGAGAAAGACATATACCATATAAATCACTAATATGTAGAATTCAAGAAACAAATGAGCAAAGGGAAAAAGAAGGGAGAGGTAAACCGAGAAACAGACTCTTAACTATAGAGAACAAACTGAGGGTCCCAGGGGTGTGTGGGGGGTGCAGGGGGAGGTGGGGAGGATGGATTAAATAGGTGATAGGGATTAAGGCATGCACTTGTTGTGATGAGCCCCCTGGGTTTTATGGAAGTAGGGAATCACTATATTGTACACCTGAAACTAATGTTACACTGTATGTTAACTAATTAGAATTTAAATAAAAACTTAAGAAAAAATGACATCTTTATTTTTATTAACCTCTAACAGAAATTTATCAATTCCTTCCATTACTAATGTAGGCAACAAGTCACAGTAGCATTAGCAGTATCGGTGACTTTCTCACCAATAGATATCCCAAGAAATATTTCTATGTCACAGTATAGCAGTTAAAAATATCTTGAAATATCATATATGTTCATACTACTATGAATTTATGGTAGTCACTAGACCTGGTATTAGCTCTTACTTAGTATATTAATAAGGAAGCATGTATATTATTATAGCAAATGCTGACTTAATATTTTGAGATCTATATTTCAATGTAACTGGTTTCCAATTGTACTTTAGCTTTGCCCGTGAAAACATTAGTTCAAGAAAGAGTCTACAGACTTCACCTGACTGGCAAAGGGTCCAGGGTTCAAAAACAAAAAACCTGTGGGTTATCTGGTTTGACACTTCCCTCCACACCCCCATGTGTTTTTCCTTACCCTCCTCCGTAGTCTCAAAGAGGACTAGAGTGGTGACAAACAGTCATGCATATTGAAATGCCATCCCCTAGGAGAGCATGGTAGATGATTATGAGCTTGGGCACTGGGGTCAGCTTGCCCTGCTCTACCACTCCTTGTATGACCCAGGCAAGTTCCTTAACCTCTCTGTGCCTCCTATCTGTAAAATGGGAATTATAATTATTCCTTCCTCATAGGGTTGTTGTGAAGAATAAATGAGTTAATCCACTAATCCATTAGACTCTTAGAGTCTACCACACAGTGAGCTCTCAGAAAATGTTAGCTGCTCTTTCAAGTGTCTGTCATAGCTGTTTCTTTATGATATTTATAGGGAGGGGAGAGGAGGAGAGAAAAAGAGTAGGTTGGCTATTCCTCTTGTGAGTCATTGCCTACACATATAACTTTTATGATGCACAAAACTGATATCCTTTTTGAAGCACATGAAGGAAAGAGTTGATATTTCTTCCTTGAAAAGTTTCCAACTTAATTTTATGTTTTATATAGTAACTCTCAACGGAATCTTTTGTAATGCTTCAGTGGCAGTATAAATGCTCTCCACCCTTGGTTTACAAAGCAGGACTTCCATTTAAATAATATTTTCTTTCATAATTCACATTCACTTCTAAGTCCTTTAAGACATGGGTCTTAACTGTCCTTTTAACTGGAAGGGGGGAGATATTCAATATAAATAGAAGCAAATTCACTCATTCATTCAATCAATAATTATTAAATTCCTGCTCTGTGCCAGGCACTGCTCTAAATGTATATGAATTTGTGGTGAACAAGACAAAGCCCTCACTGTCATTGAGCTTACCTTCTAGTGTAGAAGACAAACATGAACTAAAATAAATTTTTTTTAAGTATCAGGAGGTGATTGATGCTTCACAGAGCATTAAGATAAAGTCATGTTATATACATGAGGACCAGATGGCTATTTTAGATTGGGCAGTCAGGGAAGTTCTCTCTAAGCAGATGACATTTTTTTTTTAAAGATTTTATTTATTTTATTTTAGAGGGAGAGTGAGAGAGAGAGAGCGCGCACGCGCGCATGCCTGTGAGCAGGGGGCGGGGCAAAGGGAGAGGGAGAGAATCTCAAGCAGACTCCATGCTGGGTGCAGAGCCCTGTGCCGGGCTTGATCTCATGACCCTGAGATCCTGACTCTGAGATCCTGACCTAAGCCGAACTCTTAACTAACTGAGCCACCCAGGTGACATTTAAGCAGAGATCTGAATGACAAAAAGGAGCCAGCCAAACCCAAAGGACAGCATTCCAGGCAAAGGGAACAGCTAGTGTAAAGTCATTAGAGCAGGACTGAGCTTACCTGTTCTTATCTACTTAGGAATGGAAGAAGGCCACAGCTGCTGAAACACAGTAAGCAAGGTGCAGAGCCACTCAGGAGAGGTAAATGGGGATCAGATAGTGCAAGGCTTTGTAAGTAAAGGCAAGGTTTATTCTCAGTGCAATGGGAAGCTACTACAGTTTTAGTCAAGAGTAAGGTGATCTGATTTACCATTTAAAATCACTCCAGTTACTGCTTGGAGAACAAACTTAATGGAGCAAGACTAGATAAAGGAAGGCCCGTTAAGATGGTAGCTTGCACCAGATGACAGCAATGAGATGGCAAGGAGGGTCAGCTTAGGCAGTAGGGTATATTTTGGAGGTAGAGCAAGTAGAGTTTACTGATTGAAATATGAGGAAATGAGAGGAATCAAGGATAACTCCTAACCTTTTGGCCTATGTAAATGGGCCGATGGTGCCAATTATGGAGATGGATGAGGGGATGCGGAGGTGGGGAACAGATGTGGGGTAATAATTGAGGGTTGTTTCTGTTTTTTTTTTTTTTTTTTGAAAGATTTTATTTATTTATTTCCAGAGAGAGAGTGAGAGAGAAAGCGAGAGTACAAGCACGGGGAGCGGCAGGCAGAGAGAGAAGCAAGCTTCCCACCCAGCAAGGAGCCTGATGCAGGACTCCATCCCAGGACACTGGGATCATGACCTGAGCCAAAGGCAGATGCTTAACAGACTGAGCCACCCAGGCGTCCCTATGCCCCATCTTTCAAACCACACTTACTCTTACCTTTCTAATTGACACATTCTGGAGCCACCCAGGTGTCCCATAACTGAGAGTTTTTAATCTGTTTCTTAATTTTGAGTTGTCCATCCAACATCCAAATGGGGATATCGAGTACATGGTTACACAAGTCTAGGCTTCAGGGGAGAAGTCAGGGACTGGAGATATAGATTTGAGAATCATTGGCCTAGGAATGGTATTTAAAATCATGCGACTTGATGAGATCACATAGTTAGAGAGTATAAACGAAGAAAAAAGAGTTGAAGACTAAGTCTTGGAGCACTCCTACCTTTGGAAGTCTGATAAAGAGGAAGGAGCTGAAAAGAGACAGATGCAGGCAGGAAGGTTGAAGGAAAACAAAGTGGACCTGGCATCATGAAAGCCTAAAGAGCAAAGTGTTTCCAGGAGGGAGTGATCACTAATGTCAAAAACTACTGAGTGGTCCAGAAGGATGAGGACAAAGAGTTGAGCTGACTTTGGCAAGATGCAGGTCAGCAGTGACCTGATAGCAGACACTTCAGTATATGGAGGGGATGAAAGCCCAGTGGGGTGAGAAAGCCAGCAAGTACAGACAGTTCTTCTGAGTTTTGTTATAGTGGGAAACAAAGAAATCAGGTAGAAGCTGGAGAGGGTATAAGGTCAAGGGAAGTTATACATGCAGGGAGTTCAGTGGGAGAGAGACTGAGTAGGGAAACTATGAGAAGGGAAAACATTTAAACTTTGCTTTCTGGGGGCGCCTGGGTGGCTCAGTTGGTTAAGCAACTGCCTTCGGCTCAGGTCATGATCCTGGAGTCCCGGGATCAAGTCCCGCATTGGGCTCCCTGCTCAGCAGGGAGTCTGCTTCTCCCTCTGACCCTCTCATGCTCTATCTCATTCTCTCTCTCAAATAAATAAATAAAATTTAAAAAAAAAAAAAAAACACTTTGCTTTCTGCCCTCACCGAGTTTATGATCTTGTCTGGGAGAAGTTGAGGATGGTAGTGGTAAAAAGTTTAGGCTTTGGACTAACTAAAACAGTATCTGTAATGCTGAACACAGTGCCTAACAGTAAGAACTCAATAGATGGAAGGAAGCTATAATTATAAAACAATTTGAAAACACTCTAAAATAGGAGGTAATTGAGGGCTAAACTAAGTAATTAGATGTTAGGATTTCAGAAGACAAGGAGATTACGGTCAGCTCAGTGACCATAATTAAAAATCAGGACCCATCATATGGGACAATGGGTTAAAAAAAATCTGTGAAAAAGTTTACAAAGCTCTACAGATTTTATTTTATTTTATTTATTTATTTATTTTAAAGATTTTATTTATTTATTTGACAGAGACAGTGAGAGAGGGAACACAAGCAGGGGAAGTGGGAGAGGGAGAAGCAGGCTTCCCGCGGAGCAGGGAGCCCTGATGTGGCGCTCGATCCCAGGACCCTGGGACCATGACCTGAGCTGAAGGCAGACGCTTAACAACTGAGCCACCCAGGTGCCCCAAAGCTCTACAGATTTTATGAATCTTTCAGCCACTGACTAAACAGTTGCCTTTATTGGAAATATTTAAATCCCATGTAGTCCCAAATATCCTGAGCCATTTTGAGTCCTCTGTACCAGTCCTCATGCTTTTCCCTCTGTCTGAAGCATCATTTCCTACCCTTACCTAATGGCTACTCATTCTTCAGAGCTATTTCCTCTTCTCCAGTGGGGCTGGGTGCTCCTCTGTTGACACCAGTGTGCAATTTTACCATAACTTTTACCACAGTGTGTTGACATTTTCTATTTGTGTACCTTTTGTGTTTTTTTTCTTTTCTGCTTTTGGGTTTACGAGACCATAGGCTTTTCAAGGGCAGGATCATATTGTATTCATCTTTGTTTCCCTCGTACCCAGCCTGGCTTCTGGCTGATCTCAATGAACATTTATTGAACCCGACTGAATCTAATATTAGGATTATGTTAGAAAACCCTGGACTAGAAAATCCTTGAAGGACTGATAACTTAAAACACCCCACCACAATCTTAAAATAGGTTTATAACATATGAACTAATCACAACCCCCATCCTTCATCATACCCTCTGAATCTACACAACTCCACATACTTATGTCCAAATCAACTTATCTTTTTGTCATTCAGTTTCTAATAAAAATTATTAGCATCCATTTTTCATGCCAAAATTACTAAGCTCTTATATTTTTCTCTTTTTTAATTTGAAAGTAATACATGCTCATGGTAACAAAATCAGCCTGTACAAAAGGAGTCTATAGTAAAAAGGAAGGCTCCCTCCTATATGCTGTCTTCCAGCCTCTCAGTTCTTCATAGACACAGACACTACTATCAATTTCTTGGGTATCCTTCCCAAGGTATCCTATTTTGTTACAACACACTCTAGTTTTTCCACATAAATACTAGCATTTCACAAATTATTTGGCAACTTGGTTTTTTCCTTTAACAGAATATTGAAGATTATTCCACATTGGATTTTTTTTTTTTAAGATTTTATTTATTTATTTGACAGAGAGAGTGAGAGAGCACAAGCAGGGGTAACAGTAGAGGGAGAGGGAGAAGCAGGCTCCCCGCCAAGCAGGGAGCCTGATGCGGGGCTCGATCCCAGGACCCTGGGATCATGACCTGAGCGGAAGGCAGACACTTAACCATCTGAGCCACCCAGGGGCCCCTGGAATTTTTTATCTTATCAGTCCATCTTTTTAACAGCTACATAGTATTCCATTTCCCATTTTATGACATACCATAACCTATTTAACCCATTCCCTATTGTTGGAAATTTAGGTTGCTTTTACTCTTTTCCTACTATATAATTATTATGGGTTGAATTGTGTTACACCCAAAATTCAAATATTGAAGTCCTAACCCTTAATATCTCAGGATGTGACCTTATTTGGAGATAGGTTCCTTATAATCAAGTTAAAATGAGGTCATTTAGGGTGGGCCCTTATACAATCGACTGGTATCCTTTTAAGAAGAGGAAAGTTGGACAGAGACATTTAAGAGGGAAGATGATAAGAAGACACAGGGAGAAAGCAGCCACTTACAAGCCAAGGAAAGAGACCCAGAACAGATACTTCCCTTATGGCTGTCAGAATGAACCAACCCTGGGCGCCTGGGTGGCTCAGTTGGTTAAGTGACTGCCTTCGGCTCAGGTCATGGTCCCAGAGTCCCGGGATCGAGTCCCACATCGGGCTCCCGGCTCAGTGGGGAGCCTGCTTCTCCCCCTGACCCTCTCCCCTCTCATGCTATTTCTCTCTCTCCCTCTCTCAAATAAATAAATAAATAAAATCTTTAAAAAAAAAAAAAAAAAAAGAATGAACCAACCCTGCCAACATGTTGATCTCAGACTTCTAGCCTCCAGGACTGTGAGACAATAAATTTACTGTTTAAGCCGCTCAGTTTGTGGTACTTTGTTATGGCAGCCCTAGCAAACTAATATGATAATGCTTCCATGAATATCCTTGTATATCTTTTTTTCACAAAGATGCAAGTATACAGGTAGAAATCATAGAAGTAAATTTATAGAAAGATATCTCTGTATCTTTCACATACCCTTTTCTTTGCCTAGAGTGCCCTTCCTCCTGAGATGTTCCTAAAAAATTCCAATATAACCACTTCAGTATAACCACAGAAGAGGTAGCTCTTCTGTGAAACCTGCTGTGGTAGCCGGCTTCTGGTGACCCAGTGACCCCCCACCTCCTAGTATTCAAGTCTTTGTATATGCCTCACCTTTGTGTATTCCCCTCCTCTTGAACATGGACTGGACTTATTGACTCTTCTAATGAATAGAGTATGGCAGAAGTGATGGGACCTCACTTCTGAGATTAGATTACAAAGACTGCAGCTTCTATTTGGGGATGCTTTCTCTCACACACTCTTGTTCTCTCTTGCGCTTTCTTGGTCATTCATGTTGGGGGAAGCCAGCTGCCATGTTGTGAGGCAGCCCTGTGGAGAGACCCATGTTTCAAGAGATCACAACCACATGAGTGAAAATGAAAGTGGATCTCTCTTCATTCAAGCCTTTAGGTGAGACTGGCAGCAGATAGCTTGACTGTAACCTCACTAGAAACTTTAAGGCAGAATTACTCATCTAAGCCGCACCTAGATTCCTGACCAAAGAAACTGTGAGATAGTTAATTTTTGTTGCTTTAAGCTACTGAGTTTTGGGGTAATTTGATATGCAGAAATAGATAACTACCTTCCATCCTCCCCTCTTCTTTCCCAAGCTTCCAAAGTTACTTAAAAATATCTCTAGTAATGCTTACTACATCATACTTATTTCTAAATCTCTCTCCTCTACTTGACTGTCTCCAAGGACAAAAGCCCTGACTCAGCTCTATATTTACTGTGTCTTATGCAAAGTTCAAGCCACCATCATCACTTCCCTAGATTGTTGCAATAACCCCCAAACTGAGCTGCCTAAATCCTCTGTAGCCTCACTCTGATACATGCTCTATGCTCCGTTCAACCATAAGAAATCTTTTTAAAATGCAACTTGGATCATTTGAGAGCTCAAACTCCTTCTCCTCGTTCTTAGGATAAAGACCTAAATTCTTAATATAACCTCCCAGGCCCGGCATGATCTGCTTGCTCCACCACCAAATCTAAAGCCACTTCCCTCTTGTTCCTAGTACAACAGCAACACTGGCCTCTCGGTTCCTCAGTTGAACTATGCTCCTTCCTCCCTCAATGTCTTTTTTTTTTTTTTTAAGATTTTATTTATTTATTTGACAGAGAGAGACAGAGCGAGAGAGGGAACACAAGCAGGGGGAGTGGGAGAGGGAGAAGCAGGCTTCCCGCGGAGCAGGGAGCCCGATGCGGGGCTCAATCCCAGGACCCTGGGATCATGACCCGAGCTGAAGGCAGACACTTAACGACTGAGCCACCCAGGCGCCCCTCCCTCAATGTCTTTGTACACACTGTCCCTCTGCCTGGGATGCTTTCTGCTTACTTCATCCTCAGTCATTTCTACTCATCCTTTAGATCTCAGCTCAACACCACTTCCTCAGGGAAGGCCTTTCTGCCTTCCATTTTAAAGCAAAGAACCCTATAGTTTTCCTTCATACCACTTACTACAATTTAGATAAATGATTAATTAATTACGTGTTTTATGTTTGTCTCCCCTGTTGGACTTGGACTCTAAGCTCTATGAGATCAGGGACACCTCATCTTGCTCACTACTGTGTCCCCAACACAGACAATAGTGCCTGATATATTGAAAACAGGGGCTCAGTACTTTTTTTTTTTGCTGAATGAATTACAAGGCAAACATTTCATATTCCTTCTACAAACTTCACATCCTTTCATTATCTACACATTTAATGTGGTCTTTTTAAATTTAAATTCTAGTTAGTTGACAATACAGTTCAATATTGGTCTCAGGTGTAGAGTTCAGCGGTTCATCATTTACATTGAACACCCAGTGCTCATCGTAACAAGTGCCCTCCTTAATACCTATCACCCATCTAGCTCATCCCCCCCCATCAACCCTCAGTTTGTTCTCTATCATTAGGAGTCTCTCATGATTTGTTTCCCTCTCTTTTTCCCCCATAGTGTATGTTCATCCATTTTGTTTTTTAAATTCCACCTATGAGTGAAATCATACGGTATTTGTCTTTCTCTGACTTATTTCACTTAGCATTATACACTCTAGCTCCATCAATCCACATCATTGCAAATGGCAAGATTTCAGTCTTTCTGTTGGCTGAGTAGTATTCCATTGTGTGTGTGTGTGTGTGTGTGTATACCATATCTTCTTTATATATATAAATGTATATACACATCATATCTTTATATATATATATATAAACACACATATATATACCATATCTTCTTTATCCATTCATCAGTTGATGGACATTTGGACTCTTTCTATAGTTTGGCTATTTAATGTTCTTAATGTCATTTCTCTATGACAGTGTTATCTGCCTTAGGTAATGATCTCTGAGAAGTAAAAACCATAGGTTTTAAGTTGTGTGGTATAGGACCCAGCAGGGTTGGGGATTCAGCATTGGGAAAGGAAAGTGAAGAACAGGTTTACTGATAAATGGCCTTTAATAGCTATTTTATTGCTTTTAAAATCTCCATGGCCTTTTGGGGGCCAGTGTGAAGGTAAAAGAGCATGGGCCTTACAGTTAGACCTGCGTTTGGATCCCAGTTGTACCATTTAGTATCTGTGTGACTACAGGCAAATTCCTTATCCTCTCTGTTCTTCAAATTTCTCAGCTACAAAATGAGGATATAATAATGGCACCACTATTTAAGGTTGTTCGAGGAACTCAATGACTTGTAAAGCACTAAGAAGAGGGCCCGACCTTAAATGCTCAGTAAATATCAGCCACTCTCTCTCTCTCTCTTTTTTTTTAACCTGTAGTAAAACAAGGTTGCCCATTTCTCATTTGGTTCTAGAAGAAGTTTGGGAATATTTGTGGTGCTGTTAAGTACTCTGTGGGAGGTTAGGATTGGAACACTTAAAAATATAATGCCTCCTCAATTCTTTTCTCTACTTTCAAATCTTAATATTGAACCTGGTAGGAGAGGGAGAAATGGCTGCCAGCTACGTTTTCTTTGGTTCCAAATGACAGCAGCACCAGTCTGTCCTAGAAATTTATGTTTCTCCTGCTGACACAACCATCCTCATACACCCTTTGCCAGAGAGATGAGCTGCTAAGAGAGGGCTACTAGTTCAATTCTTGACACCTGGCAATTTGTGAATGCTAGTTTTTTGGAAACTGGAGAACCATCAAACTCCCTTTCTCTTTTTATTGGGACCCTTCTGGTCAATCAGAGGCTACTAAGTATTGGCCATTTGAGAAGCATAATAAAATAATGAAGTTGGAACTACAAGAAATTCACTCATCAAGGGCCCTGTGCTTCTGGGACCCAGAGAAAATATTTCTCATAAGAAAAAATATAAGAAAGATAAAAAAAAAGTCAAACAGCTAATCTTCCCTCAAGACACAGTGTTCTCTCAAGGTCTCTTCCTTCTTTTCTGAAGGCACACTCAGTTCTGGAGCGGAAGCTAGGAAAGCAGCTGAGATAAATCGTTTTCCCCTCCCCTTTTAATCTTGTGAAAGAGCTGCCAATTCTAGAAATTCCTCCTTTGATGAGAAGATAAAGTAGAACAATGGTGTGGAACTAAACAGATTCCTAAGGGACATTCTTCTAGGGTGTGTAAAGTCTGCCTGGAAGTGGGCGGAGGGGAGGAAGAGATGGAAAGCTCTAGTAGGAAGGGTGGGTGGACAAGAGTTGGTAGCCACAGCCTCAAGGAATACAGTTGCTTCTAGGCTTCTCCATAGAGTAGCAACTCTGTCCAGTCTCATTTCCTGGGAGGTGTAGGCATGTTTATTAGAGTGATTGGAGGGCTTCATCCATTTCACATCCACCTTACCAAAAAAAAAAAAGAAAAAAAAAGGGAAAGAGAAAAGATTTCTTTCCCATTATTTGTTGGAGGTAAGTTCTACTTACAGCATTTACAATTTTAAAAAAGTGTATTGTTTTTGTTGTGGTTATTTTTTACTGAGAATTGAAGCCCAAATCAGTCTACCACATTAGATTGTAAGCCTGTGGAAGGAGCATGTCCCCTTCTCTTTACTGTTTAAGGGACAATCTGTTGTAAAATGCTACAGATTGGAGTCAGAACTGAATTTGAATCCTGCTCCTAGCTTCACTATCTGTAAATGGGGATAATTTTCCTATCTGCTTGACATGGTTATGTAATTTTAAAATCAGACATTTAAAGCCTAAACTTTACAAGCATAATCGCATTCAATTCTCATGAGGCAGGTATTATTTTGGAGATTGTATGTAAAGATATTTCGTCATGTAGAGAAGAGCCGTGTAGCTGTGAGTTATCATTGAGCTATCTTCCTTACCTGGCTGCTGAGGATTAAATGAGACACCAACGTGAAAGAGCTTTACGCAATCCACGTGATGGGCTAAAAACACGCCCCACAGCACCTGATCCACCGTGAGCAGTCGGTAAATGATGTCTGGAGTGCATGATTTTCTATCTTGCCTGTTCCTTTCAGTTTTCCAGTCACAAACTAACCTCGCCTTGGCCTGGGGCCAAAACCACGAATTTGGGAACCACAGCCAGGCTGGAGGAGACTGCTGAGTCCCTGGAGAGGGCACGGGAACAATAGAGTACTTCGGTGGTTAGCGGACGCCCGGCCGGAGAAGTGGCCGGCTAGGGTCCCCGAAGGTACACCCCCACCCCCTGGTCTGGTGCTACAGGGAGAGACGTCCTGAGGCCACCCGGCACTGCCCAGGGGAAGCGGCAGCCAAGCCCCCACTACCCGAGCTCTCGCCTCACGGGACGCGCCCAAGCCCCGCCCACTACCTCAGGTAGGCCGTCTGTACCAGCCAATCCACCAGAAGCCTGGGCGCGGAAGGCGGTGCTTCCCTGGTCGGAAGTGACGTGATTTGCTTGGCTGGCCGCGGAGTCCGCCGAGACTCTTGGCGGCGGCTGAGGCGGCTGGGAGGGAAATGGCTCGGACCGCGGCTGCTGCGGCGGCTCGGTTTGCGGTGGAGACAGAGGCTCGGGCAGCGTGAGGTGAGGAGTGGTAGGTGCGGCGGAGGCCGGTACCTGGGACCCTGCTGTCCAAGGGCAGCGAGGGACCCCGGGGAGCCCGGCTGGGAGGGTCCCTTGCTGCGGCCCCCAGTCCCCGGGTGTCCGCCTTTGACCCCCTATCTGGTACTTTTGGCGTTTCCCCAGCGGGTCTCACCTCCCCGGGCCTTGCTTCCACCCAGACCGTTTCTGACAGCCCCGCCTAAGGTGCGAGGGGCCCGCGCCCCCATTAGGCCCCTCTTGGCTGGGGCTGGGAGGTGGTGCGCCTGGGAGTTAGTTTTGTCCCAAGGGGGAGGGGAGACCACCCCCTTGTCCTTTGGTACGGGGCCGGAGTCACTGTGGCCGGTCCTATTCTCTTGTTGAATTGTTAGATTCTGGCGAAGTGTGTTGCACTTCTCAGTTGTGTAACCCCCCTCCCCCCCCACCTCCTTGTCCCATCTCCAGCTTTTGGGATAATGATTTTTTTCTTCTCACTTCTCCCGGTTTGCCTTTTTGCCGCGAATCCACTTGATTCGGGAAAACAGTATTATTTAAGTGTGTGTTTAACGCATCATCTTTCCGGGAGTGCAGTCAGATTAAAAATATTTGCTTAACTCTTCCTGAGTGACAGAGGAACAATACATAATTGAAGAAAAAAGTACATACTTATTTTCCTAACTAAATGGTTTGGCTTTAAAAAGGAGATTCTCTAGCTGTGGAAATTTTTTCGGGGGGAGCAGGGATTGAGGAGGGAAATGAGGAAGAAAACTAAGTGAGGAGGAAAGTCTGGGGATAAAGAACGTGGAAGAGAGAGCCTGTGGTAGTTCCTTCCCTTCTGTTAATTAGCCTGATAGAAGCTGAGGTTGTAATTATATTTTTATTTTGAACAGTGAGTGTTGAGAGTAAGGAAGGAGGTCTTCGTCTTTGAACAAGATTACCTATTAAAGAGGTACCCTGAAATCTTTCCAGGTGCGTGTCAGAAAAGCTCTGCTGGGAAAATTGTTTAATATATTGGAGTATCAAAGCCACAGCTTAGAAGAGATGTAGGAAAAAGAAAGCTATTAGGAGAGCTGTGAAGACATAGTATAAAGGGGAAGCCTGTTTGGAGGTCCGGGAACGCTGATTCCAGAAGAGACTTTGTACCTTTGCCTCCTTGGCTTGTGATTAAGTTTCTACAGGAGACTCCTTTTAGCATTGTGCCGTACTTGGTGTTAGTGCTCTTATTCACCATGGCAAATTAGACCTAGTTGAGGTCTATACAGTTCCTAGTTTAATAGTAAGACCGTTTTTGAGTACTGAAAAGCACTATGACTGAGACTAGATAGATTTTATTATTTAGCTCAAACTTAATTCAAAAGTGATTTTATATAGCTACCAAGCATATATATATTGAGCTACTTCTACAAGTAATTTTGCCTGAATTAATAGATTCTGAAGCATTTTTTTTTCTTATGAAAACCTGTTTTGTATGCATGTTGCTTTCAGTTTTTCTTGGCAAGCAGTGTATTTTAATGTTTTCATCCATAGGTTTCACAACCTTTTCACAACATCAAAGTTGATGTGCTTGCATTTAGGAGTTAGAAACTATAATATATATATTATATATATAACTATAAAATTATAAGTAATTAGCTGTATATTAAGCATCTGATTCTTTGTTTCTCCCTTCTGCCATGAATGGTTCTAAGATTTTCACTTGAAGATTGTTGCATCAGTTCCATGTCCAGGAATCTTTCTTTAATCTAGCGCAATGTTTTTGCACTTGTAAGCACATTCAATAAGTGAACTTATACCTAACGAGGGTGTTGAATTTCCCAAGAGTTCAGAGTTCTTATCAGAGCATCAGACCAAACTTTTCAGAGCAGCTGTGCAAAGCACTTTTTTTTAATGCTTTGTAACTTGTTACTTAATTTGCTAACATAAATTATCCATTTTATTATATTTCTCATGTTTCAAGAATAAATTAAGGCAGGTAAAAGTATCACCTGTGATACTACCAAGCAGTAAGATATTAAGCAAGCTGCTTACTTTGGTATCCATTTTTTAATTTGAGATTTTATATCTAAATTAATGCTGTCCAGTAGAAATACTAAATGAGAGCCACATATGTAAGATATTTTACTTTTTTTTTGGGGGGGGTACATCTTTGAAATCTGGTGTCCATCTTACACTTAAAACGCATCTCACTTTGGACTAGCCACATTTCAAGCACTCAATAGCTGCTTGTGGTTAGTAGCTACGATATTAAACAATGCAGATATACAGTATGAAAATTCTGCTTTTCTATCTTGGATTCCTGCTTGAAAAGGAAAGGCAACTCTTATGAGAAATGTATTACCAGTAATTGATAATTTCTTATCATTTTGATGGTATTCAGACATGAATCTTTTTTGATTGGAATTATGGTCATACTTGGGAATGATTGCTATAGGATATCTTTCAGGTTGTTTACAGGCTTAAGGTTGAGACTAGAAGAAAAATTGTTTTCCCTGTTCTCTGCTGGAGTTACAGTTTTGATACCTTTATTTTGTGCATTTACGTATATGTTGTATCCCTTCTTTTTGTCTGCAATCTGTTATTTACAAGTGATGGATTAAAAACACAATGGGAGAGTGCACATTGACCTTTTAGGCAGTTAAAAAGGAGTAGGGGTGCCTGGGTGGTTCAGTCGGTTGGGCGTCTGCCTTCAGCTCAGGTCATGATCCCTTGATCCTGGGATTGAGTCCTGCATCAGGCTCTCTGCTCAGCGAGGAGTCTGCTTCTCCCTCTCCCTCTGCTGCTCCCCCTGCTTGTGCTTTCTCTCGCTCGCTCTCCTGCTCTCTGTCAAATAAATAAAATCTTTTTAAAAAATAAATAAGGAGATTTGTACAATTTTAAACTACTTTTTGGGTTTCTTAAAATTTTTAATTTAGCTATTTGGGTACAAAAGCAAGTGGGATTTTTTTTTTTTTAAAGGTTTTATTTATTTATTAGAGAGAGAGAACACAAGTAGGCAGAGCGGCAGGCAGAGAGAGAGGGAGAAGCAGGCTCCCCGCTGAGCAGGGAGCCCGATGTGGGGCTCGATCCCAGGACCCTGGGATCATGACCTGAGCCAAAGGCTGACGCCCAACCGACTGAGCCACCCAGGCGCCCCTCGGATTTTTTTTTTAAATAAAGTTATTGTCCTCACTTTACAAATGAAGAATTTTAGGCTCAGGAAGACTAAGCAGCTGCATCATGATTACAGTTAGTGAATGGCAGAGCTGGTTTTGAACCCCAATATGTTGGGGTCAAGCCCCTTGTTTTGCTTCCTTGTCCCATGCTGGCTGGCTGTGTATGGGATTTTTAAACGCTCTTGATTTTAATAGATTTGAAAGCAATTATTACTGGCTTAGCAACTTTTTTTTTTTTTTTAATCTTTACACTCAACGTGGGGTGGTCAAGAGCTACATGCTCTACCCACTGTGCGAGACAGGTGCCCCTTGAGTAGAGTTTAGATCTTAAACTGTTACTGTAGGAAGAAGGTGATGAGGTTTCAGGGACAGAGTTATTTCAATGCACAGGGAACAACTTGGGGAAAACCTTAGATAAGAGAAAGTAAAATACAGGGTTAAGGAAGGATTTGTGAGTTCTGTTTGAAAAAATAAGGACAGCACAGAGGTGAAGTAAGAGATGAGAATAAGTAGACCTCTGTAATAAAGAACTTAGAGGCCAATGGTCAGAACTTTTATATTATTTGGGTGATTCAGGAAATCTTAGCACAGACTGTGAACTTGTGGCTTGAGTAGCATGGAAGACATGGTTAAGAGAACTGAAGGAGAAGTTGTTGACTATAAACGAGCAGCAGAGTAATGTTAGTTCCTGTTGTGAAATGAGTAGGGATTTGATAAGGAATTTGAGTATGAGAAGAGAAAGGAATAGGCAGTGTTAAGAATATTGGTTAAAAAAATTTGCAGTATGGGAAATCCTAATTGAAACAGGCTATTTTTTTTTTTTTTTTAAAGTATTTTCCTATAAAAACAGAAATTGGTGGTTTATCTTCAGAAAATATCAGTGGTGGCAGGGAGACATTAAGTATTAAAGTTCTGTTATGGGGCTGGCTGGCTAAGTCCGCAGAGCTTTTGACTCTTGATCTTGGAGTTGTGAGTTCGAGCCCCATTTTGGGTGTGGAGCCTACTTAAAAGAAAAAACTATTTAATAAAGTTTTGTGGAATGAGAGGGAAAAGCAAAGACAAAAGCCTCTTTCAAGATAAAAGGGCAGGGAAAATGAGAGGGAGACAATAGAGGGAAATCAATGCAGGTACTTTGCCTTCTGGTGAGGTGGGAAAAGAATGTGGATGTTGGAGTGATAGACACGGAAAAAAACACCTGTCTAATTAGGAAACAGGAAAACATTTTTTCAGATGTTTTATGTGCAGTTTAGGGAATTATGCGAAGCATGTATTTTCCCCCCAAGATAAGCTCTAAAGGAGACCCAGGTATACTTATAAACAAAACCATAGTGCTGTGAGTATCCGTAACCAAGTTGCTTTATTAAGTCCCTTTATATGTGTTCATAACGTGATTTATAACTGTTCTGACCTCTCTTTTTAGTTTAGTGTGTACATATCTTTTAGACTACAGTGCTGAGTTGGGAAAAGGTGGTCTTTGGCTCCAGGGAATGTAGCCTGGATCTCATAATGACATCTATCAGACTGGAATTCTGCCTGTATTGAAATGTATGACATGACCCTGTAACTATTTAGAGCTTTTTTTTTTTTAAAAAATCAGGTTTATTGTGATATAATTTAGAGTAAAATTCATTTGTTTTAGGTATCAGCTCTAGGAGTTGAAGAGAGTGACAGCGTTTAACTGCCACCACCACAATTAAGATACAGAATCTATCACTCCAAAAAGTATCCTTATTCTCCTTTATAATCAGTCTCTTTCACTTACCCTCCAGACAACTGATTTTTTTTTTATTCCTATAGTTTTGCCTTCCCAGAAGTTCTGTAAATTGGCATCATACGGTGTATTCAGCCTTTTTTTTTTTTTTTTTTTTTTTTAAACAAATGGTCATCTGCAACTCTGGGGAAGTCATACTTACCCCGTTTTTTGTTTTTTTTTAAAGGTGTTTTTGTTTTTGTTTGTTTTTGTTTTTAGTTATATACACTCAACGTGGGGCTTGAACTCACAATCCCAAGATCAAGAGTCACATGCCAGCCAGGTGCCAGCCTTTGAGTCTGACTTCTTTCACTTGGCGTAATGCTTTTGAGATTCAATAAAACACCACATTTTGGGGCGCCTGGGTGGCTCAGATGGTTGGGCGTCTGCCTTCGGCTCAGGTCATGATCTCAGGGTCCTGGGATCGAGCCCCACATCGGGCTCCCTGCTTGGCGGGGAGCCTGCTTCTCCCTCTCCCTCTACTGTTCTCCCTGCTTGTGCTCTCTCGCTCTGTCAAATAAATAAATAAAATCTTTAAAAAAAAAAAAAAAACACCATATTTTGTATATCTGTTTTTTGATGGACAGTTGGGCTGCTGCTACCTTTTAGCTATTGTGAGTACTGCTGTGATCATTAGTGTACAGTTACTCTGTTTTAATTCTTTTGGGTGTATGTAGGAGTGGAATTGCTGGGTCATATGGAAATTCTATGTTTAATTCATTGAGGAAACACCAAAGTGTTTTCCAAAGTGGCTGCACCATCTTATATTGCCATCAACAAAGTATGAGGGTTTCAGTTTTTCCACATCCTTATCAACACTTATTCTCCATTTTTAAAATTTTAGCCATTCTAGTAGATATGAAGTGGTATCTCATTGTGGTTTTGGTTTGCATTTCCTTAATGAGTAATGATATTGAACATCTTTCCATGTGATTATTGGTGATAAGCTTCCTTTTTTTTTAAAGATTTATTTATTTTATTTGGTTTTTTTTAAATATTTATTTGAGAGAGAGAGTGTGAAAGAGAGCACGAGCAGTGGGGAGGGGTAGAGGGAGAGGGAGAAGCAGACTCCCCCCTGAGCAGGGAGCATGATGCGGGGCTCAATCCCAGGACCCCGGGATCATGACCCAAGCCAAAGGCAGATGCTTAACTGACTGAGCCACCCAGGCGCCCCAAGATTTATTTATTTTAGAGAGCGAGTATAAGTGGGAGGGGCAGAGGGAGAGGGAGAGAGAATTTCAAGTAGACTCCACAGTGGGCACGCAGCCCAGTGCGGGGTGGGGTGAGGTAGGGGTTGCTCAGTCTCATGACCCTGAGATCACAACTTGAGCTGAAACCAGTCAGACACTCAACTGACTGCACCACTCAGGCGCACCAATAAGCTGCCTTTTTTTAGTGGTATGAATATATTGATGGTTCCAGTAATTGGAAAGATGTAATACATATATATATTTTTAGATGTCTGTATAAACTAGTCATTATATATATTATTTAAGCCTGACAACACAGATATGATCTTTTACAGATGAAAAAATTAAGACAAAGGGAGATTAAGTAGCTTGCTTAAGATTACACAGTTACTAAGAGGTCTGATATTTGAGCCTCAAGTCTTGCTACTACATCATTTTCTCTTCTTTGTTATCACTGTTCTATAAAACTACCAATTTAATGCAGTTGGTGTCATTTGAAAACAAGATTTTGTTAGCCATAGAAATTACGGAGTTTTGGGGGAAAATTCCAGAAATAATTCATGTCAGCTTTTCATTATTCATTATTCATTATTTCATTTTGGGGGGTTCTCAGTTGTAACTCAGTTTTATGTTTTCCTATCTTAAGCTATGTTGGAAATGGAGGCATATACCATAACATTTAGCACAAAAGCTTACTGTTATTTGTCATGTTGGAATTAGGGTAATGTCAGAGTATATTTAATGATTCATGTTAAATGAATGGACAATAAAGTGGTTCAAAGTTCAGTAATTATCTCCACAAAGCAGTGCTACTGTTAGGATTTTGAGTTAGATTGAAAACTGCTTTGTCTGTAAAATGTCTTTTCAACAGCAATCTCTTGCTGTAACTGTATTCCCCCCTCCATGTCCCCCTCCTAAACAGTGATACATATATACAGATATAGAATGCATTCTTGATGAATGCCCTGTTGTGAATCTTTTATGTATAGAATGTTGCTCCTAAGAGCTGAAAGTAGTATAATGACTGTCAGGGAGAATCAAGCCCTTTATTAATTGCTTATAGTACTTGGGCAAAGCATAATTATAAAGTGTGGTATGGAGGTTAAAGAATGTGGGAGCTGGCTAGGCTTATCCCATCTTTAAACTTGTGAAGCTTAGGAAGCTTAGGAAGTCGTGGCTTTTCCCATGACTCACCCCTTATGTCCAGGTTATCACTACAATTTCATCTTTTCCCTGACTATACCATTAAAAATAGTATCCCCCTCCCCACAACTAAATCATTCTTTATCACATCACTGTTTTTCCCCTAATTTCATTTACTGTCTAAACTTAATGTTTTTGTTTGCTTGTTTAAGAAAAACCATCCTTGGGGTGCCTGGGTGGCTCAATTGGTTAAGCGGCTGTCTTCGGCTCAGGTCATGATCCCAGGAGGGATCGAGCCCCACATCAGGTTCCCTGCTTCTCCCTCTCCCTCTGCCTGCGGCTCCCCCTGCTTGTGCTCTCTCTGTCTCTGTGTCAAATAAGTAAATAAAATCTTTAAAAAAAAAAACAAAACCATTCTTAATATTTCCATTGCTGCCAACCTAGTTCAAGTAATTACTAGTTCTCTTTTTTTTTTTTTTTTAAGATTTTTTATTTATTTATTTGAGAGAGAGAGAATGAGAGAGCACATGAGAGGGGGGAGGGTCAGAGGGAGAAGCAGACTCCCTGCCAAGCAGGCAGCCCGATGCGGGACTCGATCCAGGACTCCAGGATCATGACCTGAGCCGAAGGCAGTTGCTTAACCAACTGAGCCACCCAGGCGCCCCTACTAGTTCTTTTCTAGATTATTTCAGTTATTAATTGGTCTCCCGGTTTCCATTTTGGTTTTCCTTATATATTTTTTCTGCAAAGCAGATAGATATCTTTGAACGTTGTGAAGCTCACGTGACTGTCTCTGACACCTTTTTTTTCCTATCACACCTAATAATTGAATATACTAGTGTTTTTCCTCCTTGGAAATATTTAATTATAGAAAGTTCATATTGGTGTAGGTTTTAGATTTTTTTTTTGAGAATATTTTTGATTTTTGATAATTGAGTTTGGAGATTTAGCTTATTAATTTTTTAAAGATTTTTTACTGATTTATTTGAGAGAGAGAGAGTGAGCATGAGAGGGCGGGCCAGAGAGGGTGAAGGAGAAGCAGTCCCTGCTGAGCAGGGAGCCCGATGTGGGGCTCGATCCCAGGACCCCAAGATCATGACCTGAGCTGAAGGCAAATGTTTAACTGACTGAGCCACCCAGGCGCCCCGCTTATTTTTATTTTTATTTTATTTATTTTTAAGATTTTATTTATTTGACACAGAGAGAGACAGTGAGAGAGGGAGCACAAGCAGGGGGAGTGGGAGAGGGAGAAGCAGGCCTCCTCCTGAGCAGGGAGCCCGATGCGGGGCTCGATCCCAGGACCCTGGGATCATGACCTGAGCTGAAGGCAGATGCTTAATGACTGAGCCACCCAGGTGCCCCACCCCGCTTATTTTTAATTTTTATCAGAAAACATTCCAACCCAAAGAAAAAAGTTTCACTGAAAATCCAGAGTAAAATTAGGTTTAATTTTTTTTAATTAATTTTTTTTATTATGTTCAGTTAGCCAACATATAGTACATTAGTTTTTGATGTAGTGTTCAACGATTCCTTAGTTGCGTATAACACCCAGTGCTCATCACAACACGTACCCTCCTTAATACCCTAAAATTAGGTTTAAATAAGAAAGTTTCTTAAATAAGAAACTAGAAATATAGCTGTATATCTAACATATCTAAATTTGGAGAAAAGGTTAAAATTTACAAGTCATTATAGAAACCTCCCTGGTTTCTTTAGGACTAGGCTCTGTATATTAGATTCATTTGACTTCACGAATATTAGTAAGAACTGAAGCCACTTCTTTCCAAGTAGTTGTTTACATTACTCTGTGATCCCATTAGGTTCATTCTCTAGTATATTTTTATCCTGCTCGGGCTTCTAAACTTCTTAGATTTGTTTGGTTGATGTCTTTCTTTACTTGCAGAAAGTTCTTGGTCATTTTCTTTTCAAATATTTTTTCTCTTTTATTCTCTTCTATCCTCTCCTGGGACTCCAGTTATAAATGTTAGACCATTTGAAATTGTCCCACAGGCATGCCGATTTATCTTTCTCCTTTTTTTTCTGTCATAGTTTGGATGTGTCCTATTGATTTGTCTTCGAGTTTATTAGTCTTTTCTAATGCTTTCAGTTGATCTAATTCTTCATTTCTGATTTATTTTTCTAGTATTTCTGTTTGATTCTTTTTTGTAATTTGTATCATTCTGCTGAAACTGCCACCCCCTCCCTCCATGCATCTCCTTCATTTTTTCTGCTAGATCATTTAGTATTTTCATCCTAATTAGTAATTTCATCCTCAGTTCTTGTTTGATAATTCCAACATGTGGGCCATCACTGTATCTGCTTGTTTTGACTGTTTCTTTGACCATGGGTCACATTTTCTTTTCTTTTAAGATTTTCTTTATTTATTTATTTGATTTATTTGACAGAGAGAGCACAAGCAGGGGGAGCGGCAGGCAGAGGGAGAGGGAGAAGGAGGCTCCCTGCTGAGCAGGGAGCCCAAAGTGGGGCTCCATCCTAGGACGCTGGGATCATGACCTGAGCTGAAGGCAGATGCTTAACCGACTGAGCCACCCAGGTGCTCCGGGTCACATTTTCTTTGTCTTATAATCTTGGATTATATATTAGCACAACTTAAACGTACCTTATTCTGTCAGGCCACTGAACTGAGAAAGTCTGATTTATAAGTAAGATGGGTCTGTGCTTTGTTGCAACTTTAATTTGACTCAGTTTACCACTGGGTTGAAGTACTTTGGGTGGCAGTGATGACTTTCTCTTCAGAAGGATTTGGGATCTGAACACTGACTTGATTCTATTTTTTTTTTTTTTTTAAAGATTTTATTTATTTATTTGACACAGAGACAGCAAGAGAGGGAACACAAGCAGGGGGAGTGGGAAAGGGAGAAGTCGGCTTCCCGTCGAGCAGGGAGCCCGATGCGGGGCTTGATCCCAGGACCCTGAGATCATGACCTGAGCCGAAGGCAGTCGCTTAACCAACTGAGCCACTCAGGCACCCCCACTGACTTGATTCTAGAGGTTTGTTTTGTAGCCTAGCTGCTAGCTTTTTTTTTTTTTTTTTTAAGGTTGCTGGGAAGTCCCTTTGTTCTCTGCTTTCTCTGTTCTTGGCTTCTGTGTCTCGGGAGATCGTTGCCTTGCTGCCCTTAGCCCAGCCTCTGGAGGGCGCCTATCTTTCATAAAGGCCTAGAATGCTTTGGAGGGCTTTTTTC
The DNA here is from genome assembly GCF_964656455.1 of Halichoerus grypus. Lineage (NCBI taxonomy): Eukaryota > Metazoa > Chordata > Mammalia > Carnivora > Phocidae > Halichoerus > Halichoerus grypus. The sequence goes on from NC_135722.1 coordinate 39,669,957, forward strand.
TCAGCTCTCCTGCCCCATCCCCAGCCATTGGTAGCTAAAAGCTTGGAGTGCCTCAAGTGGATTTCTTATACTTCAGGGGGGCCCACATACTTCAAGGGGGGATCTCTTTCAGCTCTTCTGCTCTGTCCCCAGCTTTCAGTGTGCTACCTATGCATTTAGTGAAGACCTGAGGGAAAGAGTTGGTGGAAGGGTACAGACTTGTTCCATGCCTGGGGCTCCTTATAATTCTTAATCCAGGGCTTTAGGCCACTCAGATTTACCTCCATCACACCTCAGAATTCTAATCTGTAATGGTAGCCTACACGTGGCTGTTAAAAGTGTTTATCAAAAGTCTAAGGTGTTTTTCCTTATCCCTGTCTGCAGTGCATTTTTCCTGCTCTTCTGTACCAGGGATGAGAATAACAATGGACCCGCCTCTCCTATGAGAAGTTTATCACTTTTGGGAATTTAAGTCATTAAGGTTTTGTTTTTTTTTTAAGAAGATTTTATTTATCTATTTGACAGAGAGAGCACAAGTAGAGGAGAGGGGCAGAGGGAGAGGGAGAAGCAGGCTCCCCACTGAGCAGGGGGCCCGACATAGGGCTCAAACCCAGGACCAGGGATCAAACCCAGGATCAGGGATCACAACCTGAGCCAAAGGCAGATGCTTAAGCAACTGAGCTACCCAGGCGCCCCTTCATTAGGGTTTTTAATGTGTGTCCTTTGCTCTCTGATGTCCCTTAAAAATATTTTTTTAAAGCTTATTTAGCTTGCTTTTCACTATTGAAGTGAGACAGTATCTTGCCACTCTGTATATCCTAGTAACAGGAAAATCCCTTTCCCTACCTTTGTTTTAAAATAGTAAAGCTTAGCTTACAAATGATGAAGTATTTAAAACTCTACCAAACTTTGGGTAGTGAAAATCTGCTTTCCACCATTGGCTCCCCCAGTCCTCCATTTTTAGTTATTGACCTAGTAGTTCCTTACCTTTATCGCCTCTGCTTTGTAAAATGTCTTCTCCTTTTCAAGACAGACCCTTCATCTATGCTTCTGATTCATATCCAGCTGTACCCAGTATCTAAGCTAGTGTGAATCTCCAGTCTTAGGTGTCTTTCTGTCTTTGTACCCTGAATTCTTGTCTTCAATCTACTATATGTTGAAGGCCTTTTTAAACCATTTTAAACAGCCATTCCTGACACCTCCTGTCTCTCTTAGTTCCCTGTACTGTCAATGACTTGAAAGAATAGTATGCCTTGGGGTGCCTGGGTGGTTCAGTCATTAAGCGTCTGCCTTCGGCTCAGGTCATGATCCCAGGGTCCTGGGATCGAGCCCCGCGTCGGGCTCCCTGCTCAGCCAGGAGCCTGCTTCTCCCTCTCCCATTCCCCCTGCTTGTGTTCCCTCTCTCGCTGTCTCTCTCTCTGTCGAATAAATAAATAAAATCTTAAATAATAATAATAATATGCCTTTGCCATTTGCAATTCCTTTTCCAGTTTTCTGCACTTCTCCAAATTGTTTTCTTTGAAAAATCACTACTGAGGGTCTGTGGGATGGGGAAAGGAGGAGGGACTGCTAATGGGTAAAGGGTTTCTTTTGGGGGTGATGAATATGTTCTGCAATTTGTTAGGGGTGATGGTTGCACAATTCTGAATATATGAAAACAGCTGAATTGTATGCTTTAAAAGAGTGAATTTTATAAGTTAATTATATCTCGAAACTATTATTAAAATAATCAAAAACGAGCTCTTAGATTTTGAGGGTTTTTTTTCTTTTTCAACCTTTATCCTGTGTCGCCTCTCTGTAGTTTCCAACACTACTAACCACATCCTTCTTAAAGGGATGTTGAATTTCCTTATTTCTCTGATACCAGTCTTCACACCTATTATTTTTCTCTGACCTTTTGTTTCCTGCTTAGATATTAGTGGCCCTTCTGATTTCCTCCTTGTCTCTCTTTTTTCTCTTCACGTTACACATTCTCCCAGGGCAATTGCAACTACTTTCATGACTTCAGGTCTTTAGTTTTATATAGGTAAAGCCTCAAGATTCATCTCTAGCGAAATTGCTCTCTTGACCCCAAGGCCTATATTTCTAATCAACAAGCAGACACGAACTACATTTTTCACAAGTACTTCAAAATAGTGATGTCTTTTGGTCTGACTAGAAAGGACCATGTGGCTCTGAAGAACAATTCTGAGAGTAACACACACAATTTTATTCCCTCAGAGAAAGAAATTAATGGTTTATAATTTGGCACATTTAAGATGACTTCCAAATACTTTAAATGAAAATGAATGCAACAAGAGTGGACTAAAAAAATCTATGGTATCTCTTAGTTTAAAATACTCATTTTGAGTAAGATATTTTTATGTAATTTTAAGTATCTTACTGAGTACCAGAGGCACTCTACAATGAAGAATTGCTTCCTAATCTGGTCCATATTAGATTAAATTTCATTTATTTGTTAACAAACATTTGAATGAAAGCTTGCTTGTTCTAGGATTGTTCTAGGTGCTGGGGATATAGGAGTGAGTCTAACAGATAAATCCCAGCTTCATTAAATTTATAGTCTAGAGGGGGAAAGCTAGACAATAAAATAAGTAAAATCTATAGTATACTGGATGGTACTAATTACTAAGGAAAAGGTAAGTAAAGTGCATAGACAGTGGAGTTAGAGAAAGTTGCAGTTTTAACTTGATTATCAGGGAGGACTTTACTCAAATGTCACCTCCTCAATGAATACTTGAAGGTGAGAGAGTGTGCCATTCAGCTATCCAGGGGAAGAGCAGTCTAGAGGGAACTGAAGAGCAAAGGCTCTCAGAAGGATAATGTATTTGAGAACAATAAGGAGGCTAGTTGGACAGTAGCAGAGAGGAGAGTTACAGGAGAGAAGTAATAGGGAGACCAGATATTAGAGTGCCTGGTGGACTTTTATAAGGATTTTACTTTTTTTCTGAGTGAAATAGGAACTGTTGAAAGTTCTGAGTGGAGGGGTAAGAAGATCGAAGTTTTTCAGTATCACTCTGTCTGCTGTGTTGAGAGTAGTCTGAAGATAGAGGGTGGAGGGTTTGCAGAAACAGATTGGGTAGCTATTCCAATAATCCAGGCAACAGATGATGGTTGGTATAGGATGGTAGTAGGAATATAAAGAAAAAATGCTCAGATTCAAGAAATATTTGAAGGTGGAGCCTATCAGATTTTATGTACATATCAATAACTATCTGATGGAGTTACCATCAAACATTGTTGCGTTCTTGACAAGCTATAATTCGGATTTTCTTTTTTTTTTAATTAGGATTTTCTAATTCAATTTAAATAAAATAAATTTGTTGGAGGGGCGCCTGGGTGGCTCAGTTAAGCATCTGCCTTTGGCTCAGGTCATGATCCTGGGGTCCTGGGATCGAGCCCCGCGTTGGGCTCCCTGCTCACTGGGGAGCCTGCTTTTCCCTCTCCTCCCCACTCGTGTGCGCTCGTGCTGTCTCTCTCTCTCGCTATCTCTGTTTCTCAAATAAATAAAAATCTTAAAAGAAAAAAATAAATTTGTTGGATATAACATAAATGGTGAGAGCGTGCAATCATCTCTCGCTGGTAGGAGTATCTATTTTAAATGTTGTATTTTAAAATGCAATGAATTTTTTTGACATAAATCATATTATGTGCAATGCCCATTAAGTGATTCACAGATGGTGAAAATTTGGGAAACCATAATTTGTTGTTTTCTTTTGCAGTCTTAATTACCCTTTCTCCATATCCCTTAATGAATGAGTAGTGTCCTTAATTTAGCCTAAAGATTGGCAAACGAAAAGGGACAATATTGCTCTTATTTGTATTTTTTATGACATTATTAAAAAGTTGAGCTTCTTGTGTTCATATAATTTGCCACACGTGAATTTTAAAAAAACCCCACATACTGTTAATTGCAGGTGGTGTTAATTTTCACATACCATGTATAATATGATATGAAAATATTTAAACTATTTGAATTTAAAATATGTGGGTAGTGGATTCTTTTTTTATTATGAAATAACTCACAGAAAAGTGCATAAAGCATATATGATTATTTAACAAGTAATTGTAAAATAAACACTTGTGTAACCACTCAATAGGTAATGAACTAGAACATTGCTTGTATTCCAGAAGTCCCCAATGTACTTATCCTTGGTCATGAATCTCTGCATCCCTCCATGAGTAACCACTATCCTAACTTTTGAGAATCCTTTCCTTTTCTTCACAGTTTTACCGTTATGTAAGCATTCTTAAACAATATAGTTTTTCATGTTTTTGAACTTTGTTTTTTTTCCTAAGATTTTATTTATTTATTCATGAGAGACAGAGAGAGAGAGAGAGAGAAAAGCAGAGGGAGAAGCGGGCTCCCAAGGAGCAGGGAGCCTGATGAGGAACTTGATCCCAGGACCCTGGGATCATGACCTGAGCTGATGGCAGACGCTTAACCATCTGAGCCACCCAGGCGCCCATGTTTTTGAATTTTATGTAAATGGAATCATTGTATGTATTTTTGTGTCCATGTGCTTGTCATGTTTCTACGTTTTACTCATTTTTTTCTTATAGCTGTAGTTCATTGGCATTACTGTATAGAATTCCACTGAATGAACTCTGATGTAATAAAAAATAAATATTTGGTCTTTGTGCCCGGTTCCTGTCATGCAACTCCTAAAGCCCTTGGAATTTCTAGAGTTTCTTTTGTATGCTAATGAGATTAATAGTGTCCGAGATCCCTAGATAGTTTCAGAATGGGGCTGGTCGCCAGAAAGACTTGAGGCATGTTTAGAGGATTGGAACTTTCAGTTTCACACCCCCCACCCCCCGCCCCACCCCCTGACCTCTGGAGATGAGAGCGGAACTAGAGATTGAGCTAATGACTACTTCCAGGTTAGTTCCTACTAGGGACTGTGGTGGGTAATGTTATTTGAAGGTTCTTACGATTATCTTTCTTTTTAGTTTGTAGAAGTTATTTATCTAGGATTTGAGTCCTTTGGTTATATGTTAAAGATCTCTTCCTTTTTGTGGCTTGTTTTTATCATCCTCTTTGGTGTCTTTTGATAAACAAAAGTTGTGGATTATAGTCAAATTTATTTTTTCTCTTATGGTTAGTGCTTTCTGTCTTGTTTAAGAAATTTTTCCCTTCTCTGATTCTAGTTTTTCCTTTCACAGTTAGATGTTTGGTTTGCCTTGAGTTGATTTTTGCTTAAGGAGAGAAGTAGGAATCCATCTCATATTCCCTTTATTTGTTGTAGCTTCATTTATTGAAAAGACAGTTCTTTCCCTGTGCTCTGATACACCACTTGTCTTCAATCAGGTGTCTGTGCAAGTGTGTTTCTGTTTTTGACCTCTTAGCCTGTTCTTTATTAGGTTTATCTCTTTTTGCATAAATAGCATATTATCTTAAATAAAATTAGTTTCAGAATAAGTCTTTAATGGGTAGAGCAAATCTTCCCACCTTGTTCTTTTTCAAGAGGGTTTTGGCTATTTTGGCCATTTTGGTTAGTGAATAAATTTTAGAATCACCTTGTCAAATTTTATTTTAAAAGTTGTTGAATTTTGATTGGGATTTCATCAAGCCTATAGATCTATTTCAGGAGAGGTGGCATCTTCATAAAATTAAGTTTTCAAGTTTGTAAACATGGAAAAATATCCCTTACATTCAGATACTCCTAGTATTTGTCAGTAAAGTTTTATAATTTCCCCCACAACTTCTTGTTACATGTATTGCGTTAGTGGGTTTTGTGTGTTACTGTAAATATTATCGTGTTGAAAATGGCCTTTTTAAACCATTTGTTGTGGATATATAGAAATACAATTGATTTTTATATATTAGAATCATTTCCAATAATCTTGCTAAAATCTAGCATTGCTATTATCTACATATTCTTTGGAATTTTTACTTTATCTGCATAATGTTTTGTTTCTTCCTTTTGACCCTAAATTTTCTTTTTCTTTTCTGTGCTGTCTAGGAGTCTATAAGGTGTTGAATAGAAGTGACTGTGGGCATCCTGGTTTTTGTTCATGGTCAAAGGGGGAAGCTTTTTTTTTTTTTTTTTTTTTTTTTAATTTTTTTATTGTAAAGGGGGAAGCTTTTAAGGTTTTATCATTAGGTATGATTTTTGTTGCTACTCACGGTCAAATAAGGAACTTCCCTTCTGTTCGTAGTTGGTAAATGAGATGAACATATGCTTTTTCTATTTTAATTCTTTATTGATGTAGTAAATTGAATTTTGTATTTACAGCTAAGTTTGGTTTGCTATTTTGTTTAGGACTTTTTGTATATTGTATTTTGTATATTGTATGAGTAAGATTGGTTTGTAATTTTCTCATCCTTGCCTGGTTTTGTTATCAGTTATAGTAGTCTCATAAAAAGTTTGGGGAGCATACCTTCTTGTTTGTTCTCTGGAAGAGTTTGTGAAAGGTTATTGTTTCTTCCTTATATAAAGCCAGTGAAGCCGTCTGGCCCTGCAGTGTTCTTGAAAACATTTTTGACTGCTAATTCAATTTCTTCCCCCCCCCCAAAGATTTTATTTATTTGACACACAGAGAGAGACAGCTGGAGAGGGAACACAAGCATCATGAGATGGATGCTTATTTCATTCACTTTTCAACCTTTCCACTTTTCTAGTATCATTTAAAACTAAATTTTTCGGGGCTCCTGGGTAGCTCAGTTGGTTAAGCGTCTGCCTTTGGTTCAGGTCATGATCCTGGGGTCCTGGGATGGAGCCCCACATTGGGCTCCCTGCTCAGCGGGGAGCCTGCTTCTCCCTCTCCCACTGCCCGCCGCTCCCCCTGCTTGTGCTCTCTCCCTCTCTCCCTCTCACTGTCAAATAAATAAATAAATAGATCTTAAAAAAAAAAAACTAAATTTTCCTTTATCTACTTACTGTATCTTACAGGTTTTGGTGTGATGAGTATTTTTTCTCTTTCTCTGTATATTATCAATTTAGTATATTTGGTATAACTTTATTTTATTTTATTTTTTAAAGATTTTATTTATTCATTTGAGAGAGAGAGCATGAGTGAGGGTGGGCAGAGGCAGAGGGAGAAGCATATTCCCTGCTGTGCAGGCAGCCCTGTGTGGGCTCCATCTCAGGAACCCGGAATCATGAACTGAGTGAGCTGAAGGCAGACGCTTAACAGGCTGAGCCATCCAGGCACCCCAAGTTTATTGTTTTTTCATTGATATTTTTAATGGTTAATTTTTTTTTTTTTTTAAGTTTATTTAAGTAATCTCTACACCCAATCTGTTGCTCCAGCTCAGGACCGTGAGATCAAGAGCTATCTGCACTTCTGACTTAGTCAGCCAGGGACCCCTAATGGTTAAGTTATTTTTATTTTGTTTTTCAGCATCTAGTATACACCCAATAATAAATATTTATTGAAGAAATGAATAAATTATGTGGTGCTTGTTTACCAAAAAAAATTTTTTTTTAAATAAATACATATTTGAATATTCTCTTCCTAGCTTTTGAATCCTATTAGGATGGGCTTCTTTATGCTGAGGTTAACTAGGAATTCCATGGGTTATTTTGGCTTTATGATTTTTTTTTTCCCCTATACTTAAATAGTTAATCTTTTTGTAATTTTGTAATCCTGTGTGGTCGATTGTAAACACATTTATCTATGAAATGTTAACAGTTTGCTAATTGTAGAACAATTAGAAATTGTATACTTTAAAAATGAAAAATTTATCAAGAATGGTAAGACAGACCTTAGTTAAAAGGCTATATGTCGTCTACAGAACTTAAACAAAATTTTTCTTCCCCAGAAAATTAACTAATAGACATTAGAGATATTTTATTGACTTGAGGGAAGGGATGATTTCCCTTTGGGAAGATAAATTTTTCCTTACCATCCAGAAATTAATGAGTTTGTTCACGATGCGTTTTGTTCCTTTCCTTATAAATTCTAACCGTTAAGTTGTCCATTAGCCACCTTTGTCTTTTGAGCACTTGAAATACGGCGAGTCTAAGTTTGAAATGTGTAAGTGTAAAATATATAACATGTTTTGAAGACAATATAAAAAAAGAAGATAAAATGTCCCATTCGTATTTTTATATTGGTTACCTATTGAAATGACAGTATTTTGAATATATTGGATTACATAAAGTGTATCATTAATTTCATCTGTTTCTTTCCGTTAATGTAGTTGTAAAAATTTTTAAATTCAGTATGTGGCTTGCATTCCATTCCTATTGAATAGTGCTAACCTAATCTCACCCAACAAACACCTGGACATTCTTCCATATTATCTTTTTTTTTTTTTTTTAAAGATTTTATTTATTTATTTATTTATTTTTTAGATTTTATTTATTTATTTGAGAGAGAGAATGAGATAGAGCATGAGAGGGGGGAGGGTCAGAGGGAGAAACAGACTCCCCACTGAGCAGGGAGCCCGATGCGGGACTCGATCCTGGGACTCGATCCTGGCACTCCAGGATCATGACCTGAGCCGAAGGCAGTTGCTTAACCAACTGAGCCACCCAGGCGCCCAAGATTTTATTTATTTATTAGAGAGAGAGAGAGATAGCAAGGGCAGGAACACAAGCAGGGGGAGTGGGAGAGGGAGAAGCAGACTTCCCGCCAAGCAGGGAGCCCGATGTAGGGCTTGATCCCAGGACCCCAGGATCATGACCTGAGCCGAAGGCAGACGCTTAACGACTGAGCCACCCAGGCGCCCCTTCCATATTATCTTTTTTTACGAAGTTGTATAGTGCCTAATACCAAAGTACTTGGTTACTTTGGTCAGATGAATTTTTTCCCTCCATGAATCATAGAGATAGGAGAATATTATCTTGTCTACTGGAGTTTTTCCTTTTAGAACAGATGAAGCTCCTCTCCTATTTTTATTTATTTGAGAGTTTTCCTTTAATCTCTACACCCAACATGGGGCTCAAACTCAAAACCTGAGATCAAGAGTCACACACTCCACTGACTGAGTCAGCCAGGTACCTCCTCCTCTCCTAATTTTAGTTTTCTGTTGCCATCTCCCCCGTAGTTTCCAAGATAATTTTTTCTGCCCCACTTGTTTATTCTAAACTCAACCACATGATTTTTCAGTTTTAGTTTTCGTTTTTGCTTTTTTTTAAGATTTTATTTATTTATTTGTCAGAACACGAGCAGGGGGAGCGGCAGCCAGGGGGCGAAGCAGGCTCCCCGTTGAGCAAGGAGCCTGATGTGGGACTCAATCCCAGGACCCTGGGATCATGACCTGAGCTGAAGGCAGACGCATAACCGACTGAGCCACCCAGGTGTCCCAGTTTTAGTTGACTTATTAATAAGCTCTTTTAGTCTGTTTTTTTGTTTGTTTGTTGCAGAATTTGAGCTTCTCTTTGATAAAAAGAACAGTGTCTTAAGTTCCCTAGTTGTTGAGACATTCATTTAACAACTACAGTAGAGTAGAAAAAGGGGATGAATAAAATAAGAATTCATATCCTCATTGAAATAATAAATTTGCTAGTCATGTGATAATAAATTAACTAATAAATTGGCACATGTTATAACTAAATAGCATTAATTGCTTCATGATAGAATTAAAACAATAAAATTTATTAATGCAGATGAGGTAACTAGCCTTGAGGAAGACAGTTGGTATTTATACAGGATAAGGTATGTTTAGACACTTATTCCAAGTAACTGTTAACATAAAAATATAGTAAATTAGCAGTGCCTGGATTTGAGTTCTCTCACCACTTGCTAGCTACTATGAACTTGGGCAAATTATATAATTTGTATCAAGTTTTTTCATTTGTATACTAGAGATAATAGCTACTTAATATAATTTATGAGGATTAAATTAATACGTTGCTTTAAGCAGTGTTTGGCATTTAGTGTCTACATATCTCTATGCATACAACATATATAGGTGTAGGTGTATGTATAGATAGAGATATGTAGATACTTGCTACAGTTTTAACAAATATTTTCCACGGTTATGCAGTGTTAATAATTTTATTTTTAATGGTGGCATAGTATTCAGTTCCATGGGGTGCCATTATTTAATTTTCTTTTAGATTCATTTTCATTTTAGATGAGAAATATTTGCATTGTTGAACTCAAATTATTTCTCTTTTTTTTACTTATCTTGAATTTTAAGATCAGAAAATATTTAGATGGGAAACAGGACTGGCTTGTTTTATTTTTTCTGAGATTTAAATTTAAATTGTAAATGAATGTCTACCACAGAAGAAGCCAAGAGCTTTTAAATTAATTCTTTTGGGTCTGCAAATGGTATCCCAAAGTTTAACTGAATAATTTAATTGCCCTCTTTTGAAGAATTTAAAGTAGCTACAGCCATGTGATCATCACTGGGTTACTCTATGTTGGGACATTTTGGCAGATGGCATACAATCATCATTCAAAAACTAGTTATATTGTCTTTTCAGCTTGAATTAGGAGAACATTAGTATTGAAGTTTGCATTTTGAATTAGCATGTGTGAAATTGTTTCCTGCTAAATGTTTGTCATCAAATGATGTTTTATTTCAAAAAATTAATGGAGCATGTCAGTGTAGCAGCCTCAGAAAAATAGCTGAAGCACTAGGTTACTTTTGGACAACCTTTTAAGTCCTTTATTACCATTTGAGTATACATGCATGATAATCTTTTGGGAAGCTAAAATATGGTAATTCAACTGTTAACAGAGTGCTTACCCTTACTACTTAGAGTTGAATTTACTCTAGCATATACTGCTTTGGGTTGATACTGGGGATAGAGCAAGCAAATGAATTGATGATGTGAAAAAATGCCACATTCAGTGTTAAAATATTTTTCGAACTATTTTATACCTTTGTCAGTAAATAAGAGGTAACATTAATTTGAAATATTCAGAATAAGTGTATTTGCTATTGAACAAACTGTATCTCAAACTCACTTAAAAAAATCCAGATTCCCTCTTTCAGAACGATGTCATATCATTACCAAATATGGTAGCCAGGAAAATGGTTAAATAAATTGGCAATATGCTTGTGGAAGATTAATTGCAGTTCAGTATCTTTTTCCCTTTGCAAAATTTGTTTTGTTCTAATCCATCTGATTTTGTGAAAAATAGACCATGTTGTGGTGTTCAATAATAGGCAGTTAAACTTAATTTCTCCCATCATATGTTCCGGTCATGTGCCATCTGAAATCTCTTCTTCAAAGTTGTCTGATAGCTCTTATTTCCTTCTTTAAAACACATGTTCATTAAATTAAGCTCCATATTAATTAAGCTGGGTGCTTTTAAATGTTGTAGGGAAGAAAGAAAGTAGGTCTCTGCACTTAAGAAGCTTATTCGTCTGTTGGGTAGACATAGAGTCTGTGTTAAAAGGTTTCTGGTTATTATGGGAGAAAGTAATTTTAAACCAGCTTAAGCAAAGAGAAGAATTTATTGGCTTACATAAATGAAAAGACTGGCCTTGGACATGGGTTGGATCCAGACACTTAATGTAATATCCAGAAATTATTTCAATTTATTTATCATAGCTCTGCTCTCTTCTGGCTTGAATCCGTTCTCGGGCAGCATCTTCAGTGAGTGGAGGCAAAGATGGCCACAGCAATGCCAGGCTTATATCCCAAAAGTTTAGCAGCTTCAATGATAGGCTTCCTTTCCACATAGTTTCAGAAGTCTTGGGATTAACTCTAATTGGCCAGACTTGGATCCCCTGGTGTGGTTGGGGGTAGGAGAGTGGGGAATAGGATGTTCCAGGCCTGTTTGAACTAGATGGAACAAAAGGGAAATGACGAGGTTCCAAAAAGGAAGTTACAGATTCTACTACCAGAAGAAACGATACTGACGAGGCAAAAACAGCATAAAGTCTATGAAAATTAAGATAAAAGTTTTATTTGAGCTAAAAACATAGTTTCTAATAGGAGCTGCTTAAGAAAAGCTTCAGACAGGTGGCTGTATTTGAATTGGGCCCTGAAGGACAATTACAATTTTTCCAAGGCAGAATGAGTAAAGAAAGGACTTTCTGGGTCACTCATTTGAGAAGTTTGGCAGTGAAAGGAGAATATTAAAATGGAAGCTACTGGAGTCTAAAGAGGAATGTTAAGATTTTTTTCCACCTCAGTATGTAGAAAATTTGAGCATTTTTATGGCAGTGGAGCAGAAGCAAGTAAGAGAAAATAATGCAGAGGAGGCAATCACTGATAAAGAAGTAGGGGAATTCAGTAGGATTAAGGATCATGTAGAAGGGGACAGATTTAGGGAGGAAAAGGGAACTGTTCATTCTCTGAGGACACTTGAAGGAAGGTGGTGGTGGCTGTGGAAGTTAAATTTGCTGTTAAATTGGTAAGTGGCTTCAATTTTGCTTTCTAAAAATGAGAAGAAAAGGTTGACCAGTTATCTATTGCTATGTAACAAACCATTCCAAAATGATTTTGTGGGTTAGCAATTTGGCTTGAACTCAGGCTAGGTGGTTTCTTCTGCTGGTCTTGCCTTGGGTCACTAATGTGGATGTGGTCATTTAGACTGTGGATGAATGGTCTAAGGTGGTGGCTTCACTCATATTTGGTGGTTGGTGATGACTGTTAGCTGGACCTTTTTCTCCTAGTGCTCTCTCATCCTCTGTGGGCATTCACATGGCAGTGGCTGCTCTCAGGAAGAGCTGAAGCAGTCAGGCTCTCATGAACTTGGAACTCCCACAGTGTCACCTCTTTCATATTGTATTGGTCAAAGCAAGTCACAGAGCCAGCTCAGATCAAGTAGAGAAATAGGCCCCACCCCTTTATGGGAGGAGAAGCAAAGTAACTTTATAAAGGGTAAGTGTGTACTGGAATGGGAGGAATTTGTACCTCTTCTTCCTCATCCAGCATTATATGAAAATTTTCAGTCATGCAGCCAAGTTGAAAGGATTTCAAAGTGAATACCCATATGCCTACCAACGAGATTGTTCTATTAATATTTTCCTGTACTTGCTTTATCACGTTCATCCACCTATCCCTCTCACAGCTAATTAACTTATTTTTTTTAAAGTTTTATTTATTTATTTGACAGAGAGAGACACAGCGAGAGAGGGAACACAAGCAGGGGGAGTGGGAGAGGGAGAAGCAGGCTTTCCACTGAGCAGGGAGCCCGATGTGGGGCCTGATCCCAGAGCCGAAGGCAGACGCTTAACGACTGAGCCACCCAGGTGCCCCAACTTATATTATTTTTTAATGAATTTCAGAGTAAATAGTAGACATCAGTACTTTCCTCTAAGTAGTTTGTGTATATTTAGTAAAAGTATCTGTTTACAGTTTTTCCTTGAGATGAAATATTTACATACAATGAAGTATACAAATTTTAAGTGTACATTGTGCCTAGTTTTGCAGTCTACCACAGAAGGGAAAAATTTGGAAAAGCTTTTCAGTGAAATGCCTCAGAAGTTCAACTGTAGTCGTATAAAAGAATTGCAAAGGCTGTCTTCCTTGAATATTTCTTTATGTCCTCATCACTAATAATTTTTCATTAGTATTACCTCAACACTTAGGATTTTCATTTGTGTTACATTAATTTGAATTCACTTTGAGTGTTTCCCTACCTCCTGTCATTAAACTTTTATTTCATATATACTTTAGAGAAGCACTGTGCTAGAAAAAGGATGTAAGTAGGAGCTCCCTTGATTTTTAGGTGTTCAAACTAGGTGAATCTCAAATCAGTTAGATTAATAATGTGATTTATTTAATGCTTATGCTCAAAGCCAGTGATAAGCACTTTTTAGTTGCGTTGTTTCATTTAATCCTTATAATATTGGGGATAGATACTTTTTCATTTTAAAAGTTAGGAAACTAAGGCTTGTGGAAATGTTTTCACTTGCCCAAGCTCTTACAGCCTCCTAAATCAAGCTGATGTGACTCCAGAACCCAAAATTAACCCCTGAATCATATTGATTAGAAGCAAGAAATGTGCCTTGTTACACAGTAGCTAACTAACCCTTTAATTGGTTATCTTGATTCAAAGGGTTAATTTTGATCTAAAATGTATTTATCTTAAATAGAAGACTACAAATTTTTATGAACTGATCGATGAGAAAGTTTAATGAACTATTCTGGTTTATGAATAAATATTTTAGCAATTTAAAAAGGAGAAATTTTAGTATTATAACTATTTTCTTAAACTCTGTGCCCAACGTGGGGCTCGAATTCATAACCCTGAGATCAAGAGCTACATGCTCCACCAACTGAGCCAGCCAGGTACCCCAGTAGTTTAATGATTTAACTACATATAATCCAATAGAAGTGTGGTCAAAACTGTGACAAATTCAGCCGTAATTTAACCTTTGAGTGGAGTATTGCAGCTTCTTGTAGCTTTAACACTCTTATTTTTCTAATTTATGTTACATTATACATTAATAGTTGTAGAATATTATAAACCCTTAATCAGTTTTTCATATGATGTTTTGTTTTTTTTTATTTTTTTATTTTTTTATTTTTTTTTTATTTATTTGACAGAGAGAGAGATAGTGAGAGCAGGAACACAAGCAGGGGGAGTGGGAGAGGGAGAAGCAGACTTCCTGCCGAGCAGGGAGCCCGATGCGGGACTCGATCCCAGGACCCTGGGATCATGACCTGAGCCGAAGGCAGACGCTTAACGACTGAGCCACCCAGGCGCCCTCATATGATGTTTTGATAATAGTTCCTTGATTTCGTTGACTAGATATTGAGTACTTTTATTGCTAATTGGCTTATGAGTTATTTAACAAATAGCAAAAGATTGAAACCATTTTGACTTGCTGTTTGCATAACAGTAAACCCTGTTCAGACTCTTGAAAATATGTGACTAGCACTTAGCCATTTTGTGCCAAGAGTCCTGCCAAAAGTGCTGTTGGTTAACAGCAGCCATTGTGACACCTGAAATTGAAGGTTCTTTAAATATTTTTATTTATTTATTTGACAGAGAGAGATACAGCGAGAGAGGGAACACAAGCAGGGGGAGTGGGAGGAGAAGCAGGCTCCCTGCTGAGCAGGGAGCTGGATGCGGGGCTTGATCCCAGGACCCTGAGATCATGACCTGAGCTGAAGGCAGAGGCTTAACTACTGAGCCACCCAGGCGCCCCGAAAGGTTCTTGAGTTCATTTACAGTGCTAGCTTTCCTGTTAGGTCAGGGAATGAGGTAAAATCATGTATGTCTAAACATATCCCTTAACCCAGCAGTGTGTAAGATATTTTAAAAATGTTTCTTCACCCAGATTTCCCACAACTGTTCATTTTATCTTGATTTGGTTGTTTATTTGTAAGTGGCTTTAAATCCTAAATCATAGGAGGTAAGTTACAAACAAAATAAATTTGTGTTTAAAAAAATCTAATTGAGTGTTATGTTTATTTTTATGTATAGGTCTTGCTATTTTGGAAGCTTCAAGAAAAAATAGATAAGGGAAGGTTTGGTCTTTTAAATGGACATGGCTCAGATATCCAACAATAATGGATTTAAGCAATGTTCATCACATCTGGAACCAACAAGAACAAAAGAAGTGGACAAAGAAGAAGCATTACAGATGGAAGCAGAGGCTTTAGCAAAACTGCAAAAGGATAGACGAGTGACTGATAATCAGAGAGGCTTTGAGTTGTCAAGCAACACCAGACAGAAAGCACAAGTTTATAACAAACAGGATTATGATCTCATGGTGTTTCCTGAATCGGATACCCAAAAAAGAGCAGTAGATATTGATGTAGAAAAGCTCACCCAAGCTGAACTTGAGAAACTACTGCTGGATGACAGTTTCGAGACCAGGAAAACACCTGTCTTGCCAGTTACTCCTGTTCTGAGCCCTTCATTTTCAACACAGGTCTATCTTAGACCTACTCTTCAGAGAGGACAGTGGCCACCTGGATTATCTGGGCCTTCCACTTATACTTTACCTTCTATTTATCAGTCAACTTATAGCAGTAAACAGACTGCATTCCAAAATGGCTTCAATCCAAGAATGCCTACTTTTCCGTCCACAGAACCTATATATTTAACTTTTCCAGGACAGTCTCCATATTTTTCATACCCTTTGACACCTGCCACGCCCTTTCATCCACAAGGAAGCTTACCTATCTATCATCCAGTAGTCAGTCCTGACATGGCAAAGCTGTTTGACAAAATAGCTAGTACATCAGAATTTTTAAAAAATGGGAAAGCGAGGACTGATTTGGAGATCACAAATTCAAAAGCAACAGTCAGCAATCTACAGGTATCTCCAAAGTCTGAAGATATAAGTAAATTCGACTGGTTAGACTTGGATCCCCTAAGTAAACCTAAGGTGGACAATGTGGAGGTATTAGACCATGAAGAAGAGAAAAATATTCCAGGTTTACTAGCAGAGGATCCTTGGGATGCTGTTCTTCTTGAAGAGCAATCACCAGCAAGTTGTCACCTTGAAAGAAAGGTGAATGGAAAATCTTCTGGGGCAACAGTAACAAGAAGCCAGTCTTTAAATATTCGAACAACTCAGTTTACAAAAGTCCAGGGCCAGATATCTCAGGTATAGTCTTTTCTTACTAACTTCTCAAACTTAGTAGTATAACACAGAATTCATGTTTAAGTATATAATTTATTAGGTAAAAGAACTATTTTTCATTTTGAATCTTGTTTTCTTTATTCTTAAATGTGCTGTGAATCTTAGATTGTGTGGGAAAGGATTAAATGTGTTTAGGTCAATTGAACAATTAGTTGCTATTAATATTTTTAATAGGATTATAAATTTTTAAAAAACCTAATCAAGGATCTGGCTGTCACTGATAGGCATTTAAGATAATTTTTATCTGTCTCTCCATGTTCTCTCATTATATATGGTCCTACTTTCTCTTCATTATCTCTTTAATTTTTCAGGGTAAACAAGGAATTTTGGGTTTTAACCCAATTATGGAAATTTTCCCATATAATGTTTTGTTGATTTTAACCATGAATGAATGGATGGATGGAATAAAGGGAGGGAGGGAAATAAAAGCCATTAAAGGACTCTCTTTAAACACCTATATTGATGAAAGTCAAGAATGTAACTATAGCCTATGTGGTGTAGTTGCTGAGTTCGTATTGTCTTACTATCTGTAAAAATTAGTTAAGGGTAGCTGGGAAAGGATATCTTCTTCCCTCAGAAGAAAGGCAACAGGGTTTAGACTTTTCCTTTGCAAATACAGTATATCATTGCAGATTTCTATTTTGCTCTTAAAATATCTGTGGATCTTGGGAATGTTTAAGCCTCATTCTCCCCTTAATGTGAATTACAGCATTCAGCTAATTAGATCAGCACTTAACTACTCCCTAGGCACTAGGAATCAACTAGCCTTTAGGGAGGGAGAAGCGAATTTTTTTTTTTTTAATTTCAATTCAATTAGCCAACACATAGTACACCATTAGTTTCAGATGTAGTGTTCAACAATTCATCAGTTGCATATAACACCCAGTGCTCATCACATCACATGCCTTCCTTAATGCCCATTACCCAGTTATCCTATCCCCCCACCCACAAATAATCGAATTTTGCATGATTTTTGATGGGTATATCTTGAATTGTGACTTTGAAAAGCCATTTTGGAGAAAGAAGCAGGTAGTAAGGAGACTTAGAAAAATAGATGAGGATATTTTTGGATGATGTTATCAGAAAAGAGGAAAATCTTAACTAATACAATGTTTTATAAGTGTATTTTGACTACAGCTCACACTAAGAATATGTTCTTTTAAGCTTTTCAATATTTACAAATTTAGTCACATAATCTCTTAATACTTTCAGAAATCACAAGTTAATTATACATTTTAAATTGGAATCCTAAATATAATGTCAAATTATTTTCTCTTAATATCTCTGTCATCTTGTGGTTTTTGTTTTTACAAAATAACAGTCATTTTCTAAAGTATTTAAAAGGAGAAGGGGGAACTTTAAGCCATGAGTCATCCAAAAAAAAAAAAAAAAAAAGGGCAGGAGCGGAGGGGGAGTATACCTAGAAAGAATTACCAGCAATTCCTCATGTTTAGCTTTTTGAGGCATTACCAAACTGCTTCCCATAGTGGTTGCACCATTTTACATCCCACCAGCAATGTATGAGAGTTGCAGTTTCTCCACATCCTTGCCAGCACTTGTTATTTTCCATTTTTTTGGATTATAGCCATCCTGATGGATATGAAACGGTATCATTTTGGTTTTGATTTACACTTCTTGATGATTAATGATGTTGAGTATCTTTTCATGTGCTTAATTGGCCATTTGTATATTTTTTTAGAGAAATGTCTACTTAAGTCATTTGGCTCATTCTAAAAATTGGATTGTTCATAGCAACTTTATTCATAATAGCCCCAAAGTGGAAACAACCCAAGTTCCCATCAACTGATGAATGGAATGAGTGGAATATTACCTACAAAAAAAGAGTGAAGTCCTGGTTTATAACATGGATGAACCTTAAAAACATTATAAATGAAAGAAGCCACATACAAAAGACCATGTATTGTATGATTCATTTTATATCATATGTCCAGAAAAGGCAAATCCATAGAGAAAGAAAGCAGATCAGTATTTTCTAGGGGTGGGGGAAGGCGGGAATGAGGATGATTGCTTTTGGGGGGGTGATGAAAATGTTCTAGAATTAGACCATTTCAGTGTTCTTACCATAGTGGTGATGACCACACAACATTGTGAATGTACTGAAAACCGTGAATTGTACATTTTTAAATAGTTAAAACAGCTAATTTTGTGTTCTGTGAATTTTACTTCAATTAAGAAAAAAAAGGCACTAGTCACCTGATCCTCCCATCTTGCTCAGGTCAGGTCACTGCTTCATTCACATTTGGGTCAGTGTTCCAGTGGAGAGATCCCTCCCTAAGTATGGGTCTCCTTTTTACCGGTGAAGCATCACAGCATGAGGGCATGGTGCCTGACACCATGTAGTCTGAATTAGGGATTTCAGCTGTTTTCAGGAGTTGTTTGGGAAGGGCAACTGCCTAGAACTTGGAGATCTATGGAGATCTTGGAGCTATGGAAAGTTGCAGTCTCTGCTATCAGAGAAAAGGAAGCTCGTAGTCCTGTAGGGAGCTAAGTGTAGGCTCAGTCCTCCCACTGGTAGAAGACAGAGAGCCCCTGATTGTCCATTCAGTTCAGAATGAGCATCCAGGTCACTTTCAAATAATCCTCCTTGCATCACACCTTTGTATGTATGTATTCACATCTCTACAATATATGCATTGTGACCACAATACATAGATTACCTTGAATTTAATAAAATATTTATAAATGACTGGTTTATTTTATTATCTGTCTCAAATTCTAACTTTCTCAGGATTGGAAAGTCATTTATCCACTAAGGGAAACATTATTCCAGGTGAGCTGAGATTACCATTCTAGATGAATTGTGGTTATCATCTTAAATTAAGGTTTCTGGACCACTGGAATTATTTACTGTCCAGTGATCCAAGATCAGAACTCAGAACCTAAGAGCTACATTCTTTTTATCTGTGTGTAGATGTTCAAACTGCACTTTTTTTTTTTAAATAATCACAGAGACAGTAGAGAGTTCCTAAGAATCCTATGAGGACAGAAAAACCCATACCTATTTTACAATTGAGGAAATGTAAAGAAGTTAAGGAATTGGGGCGCCTGGGTGGCTCAGTCGTTAAGCGTCTGCCTTTGGCTCAGGTCATGATCCCAGGATCCTGGGATCAAGCCCCACATCGGGTTCCCTGCTCAGCCAGGAGCCTGCTTCTCCTTCTCCCACTCCCCCTGCTTGTGTTGCCTCTCTAGCTATCTCTCTTCTGTGTCAAATAAATAACATCTTTCAAAAAAAAAAAAAGAAAGAAAGTTAAGGAATTACTAATTTTTTCATGTAATAATGGTATTGCAGTTAAATGAGCTCTTATGTTTTAGAGATGTATACTGAAGAATTTGCAAGTGAAATGTAATAAATTACTTTATAGTTTTAATAGAATGAGGAGCTGGGAATAGGGTGCTTATAGATGCAACAAGATTGGCTATATGTTGATAATTGAAGCTGATGATGGATACATGGTTGTTTATTATATTCCTCTACTTTTGTATGTCTGAAAATTTCCGTAATAATACATTAGAAGTTAAGAAGAAGGCCATAGAACTATTCGTAAGAAGAAAAGCTGGCTGGCATTCAGACCCGTATGACTCTAAAATCTAAAATCGTTCTTACCCCCCTCCCCCTTAATGAATAGAACATGCTATTTTGGAAGTAATAAGTTTCCTGTTACAGGAGATAGTCAGACATGGGTGAAATAATCAGCTTCCCGAACTTGTATGTCACAGTGCCCTGCAGAGGAGTTTGGGCTTATTCAATCCTGATTTTGTATGTTTGGGGGTGGGAAGAGGAGGTGAGATTTTGGAATTTGAGGGGAAAGATAACTTTTTTCAAAAATTTCCTTCCCTAAGTGATTCTGATACAGCTAACCTGTTCTCTTGGACTGGCATTTGGAACCTCTTGATTAGGTAACTTCAAATTTCGTTTCTTCATAACTCAGGAGCCTGTGAAATTGGGAAGATGACAAGACAAATAGCAAAACATAAAAATAAAGTACCCTGGAAATAGTTTCTTTGCAACTTAGGTTGTTAATACTTTTGCTACAAAAACCCTGCTTCCTTTCCCTTTTCCCTTCTTTAGTTTAGACTGGTCTCTTATAGTTCAACTCCTGTTTTCTCCACCCTTTCTTTTGGTGGGGTCAGGACTGTGATACCCATGTACCTTTCATTGTCTCTGTGCATACATCTTCTCCTTATTTTTAATACTTGTCATATTACCATCTTGATATTTTCCATATTTGCGGTGCTTTCAGAGAATATCTTGCAGGACTAATGAGGATAGGTAGTTTCCTAAAGATAGAAGTTTCCCTAGCAAGCTGGGAAATCAGATCACATGCAAGTTGCAGAGAACTGCTAGTTGCTCAGACTCTAAGAATTAACTAGGCTTCGAAGCATCAGTTTTAACAGAAACCTGTTAGATTTTGCTTTAAGTATGGGGCGGGGCACCTGGGTGGCTCAGCCAGTTGAGTGTCTTACCCTTCATCTCAGCTCAGGTCTTGATCTCAGAGTCATGAGTTTGAGCCCCACATTGGGCTCCATGCTGGGTGTGGAGCCTACTTAAAAAAAAAAAAAAAGTTTAAGTATGGGGGGGTAAGGATAAAGGAGTAAGCAAACTGTTTTTGAGAAACATGAGTATGCAAAACCAGGTAAGCAAAAATAACATGACTTGATCAGCTGAGTAGTCAGATTGGAGCTTGATTACTAGAATGTATATGTCAACAGCTTTGCTAAATGGCACAATTTCTGAACTGAGGTGGCTTAGGCTACCTGCCCAGGCTTAAAGGTGTCTAACTGCAGCCTGGCTGAGGAATGCAGTTGTTAATCATTCCGTTATACTCTGATCTATTAAAATCCCATCTAATAATTTTGTGTGAGCACCACATTCTAAGAGGGGCCACTGGCAAACTAGAGTGTGTCTTGAAAAGAGACAACTACAGTTTTCAGGATCTAGAAGCTATGTCCTTTAAGGAACTGTTGAAAAGATTGGAAATGTTTGGCCTGAGAAGAGAATTTTTTTTTTTTTTTTTGAAGAGAATTTTAATTGGAGATTAGTCACTCCCTGGATCTGAGTTTCTTCATCTATGAAATAAAGATGGTTATGTTGTGGGATCGTTGAGAGTGACAATCAAGAAAGAATTCTTAAGATGTTTCACGGTGCAACTTAGTTTGTTTAATTAGAACAGGGACAGGACCCATGGGCAAAAGGAGCTTGTATGAAGCTGGTGGTTATATGCTTAGTGCTCAAGGGGGAGGGGATATGCAGGGAGTATTAAATCATAGATGTCTTTGAATTTCTACTTGTAAAAATAATATTTCTCTGGTGCTTATCATTCAGTTTGATATTAATTATCGGTGAGATTTACAGGCAGTCATGAGACCCTTTAAGAACGTAGCAACCTTATCAAAACTATGCAGGTAGCGGTCAGCCTTCTGGGCTGAAGGTGAACATTTTTCTGCTTCTGTCCCTCATCAATTAGACTGGATGAGTTCTGGGATTCCTTTCAGGGATAATATTTAAAGATTGGGAAGTTCCCATGTAAGAGGAAGTGGTCTTTTTTCTTTTAAAGATTTGCATTTTGGGAGTGCCTGGGAGGCTCAGTCTGTTAAGCATCTGCCTTCATCTCAGGTCATGATCCCAGGGTCCTGGGATTGAGTCCTGCATCGGGCTCCCTGCTCAGCGGGGAGTCTGCTTTTCCCTCTACCCTTCCCTCCTGCTCATGATCTCTCTCTCTCTCACTCTCACTCTCTCACACTCTCTCGCTCTCTCTCAAATAAATAAAATCTTAAAAAAAATAAAGTTTTGTATTTTGGACATAGTTTCTCAAACCAATTCAGGAAGTAGAATAACTGAAAACGATAGTATTCTTGTAAAAAAGATGAAATAGTGATGTACTAAATTTCACAATATATTAAGTATGTTACCCTTGTGCTACAGTAAGTAGCATTTTGTGCTAATTATAACAGACAAGTGGTAGCAGGTGCTGAAAGTTTTATAGAAAGGTTAAAATTAATCAAATCCTGTTTATATTTTTCGATGTGAATTGAGAAGTTCAAGTTAGTAACTTAATTTTAAAGTCCATTGTTCCAGGGCACCTGGGTGGCTCAGTCGTTAAGCATCTGCCTTTGGCTCAGGTCATGATCCCAGGGTCCTGGGATCAAGCCCCGCATCAGGCTCCCTGCTCCGCGGGAAGCCTGCCTCCCCTCTCCCCCTCCCCTTGCTTGTGTTCCCTCTCTTGCTGTCTCTCTCTCTGTCAAATAAATAAATAAAATCTTAAAAAAAAAACATAAAGTCCATTGTTCCAGAAAATAGAACAAGGACCAATGAGGAAGAAAATTCAAGGAGGCAGGTATTATAGTTAAATATTGACAGTGGAACTTAACAAATAGCCATTTAATAATGATGGTTCCTGTCAAGTTATTTAAAAACTTTTCCCTGAGATTCATAGTTTTTTTGGAAAATAAGATTGCAGTGCCTATTCTTTATAATTACTTTACATGCTTAAGTATTCATTTCCTATAAGAATTTTATGCTTTGTGTTAAAAGAGTGTTTTTCTTCTCATTCAGCAAGCTTACTTCCTGTTTCCTTCTAGTGTCTTTTGTTAATAATAATCTAAATGCTTTGGTTCAAATTTTTGTGACCAGTACCAGGAAAAGGCAGCATAGAATTTAAAACTCTCATATGGCAACTTAAGTTTAAATCAGACTTTTAGTTAATAGCTATAAATTTAATTACTTTGAGCAGATTGCAAAGATTTTAGTAATAAATTATTTCATAGAACTGGCTTTGCAAAGTTCTGTGGGTATTGGTTCTTTCTAAAAGTCAACTGTATTAACATTATAAACATTTATATCCCCCATTGGCAGAAGGTCTATCATTAATTTTAAACAAGAGGTAATCTTTTTTTTTTTTTTTTAAGATTTTATTTATTTCGTTGGGGTGAGGCAGAGGGAGAGGAAAACCCCAAGCACACTCCACGCTGGGTTTGGAGCACATCTTGGGGCTTGATCCATGACCCTGAGATCATCACCTGAGCGGAAATCAAGAGTCAGATGCTCAACTGAACCACCTGGGTGCCCCTAAACAAGAGGCAATACTGAACAAAATAATTTTCATTGTCTAGCTGAATGTAGTAAACTATTTGAATAGCTTAGTGAAGTCTCTTTGTAAAACTGCTTAAAAATTCAAATAAGTAATTAACTTTGTTCCAAATAGTAACCGATATATACATATAACATAGACTTATATATACACACACACATATACATATAACGCTTAAAGTACATTTATTGAAAATTTGGTATTGTGTTCAGTCTAATTTCTGGGAAAGTATGGCATGAACCTTGCATCTATAGGTGTAAAGCTTTCCCATATTCTTAAAACTGCTTGGGGTACCTGGGTGGCTCAGTCGTTAAGCATCTACCTTTGGCTCAGGTCATGATCTCAGGGTCCTGGGATCAAGCCCCGCATCAGGGTCCCTGCTCAGCAGGGGGCCTGTTTCTCCCTCTCCCTCTCCTGCTCCCACTGCTTGTGCTCTCCTGCTCTCTCTCTGCCAAATAAATAAAATAAATCTTAAAAAAAAAATGCTTTACAAAGTATATACTGGTAGAGTTTTGTGAATTATCTCAAACCTTCATCACTATCCTTAATCCACCCTTTCCACCACCTCTGGTGGATGACCTTACTACTCTTTTTTTAACTACTGAGGTTAAGGCCATTTTTTGTATGCACTTTCCCACCTCAGATTTGCCTCTTCTTTCTGGTTTGGATGGAAGAGCTATTCCTTCACTTTTTCGAAACTTAACTCTTTCACCTCTTTTCTTGTTCTTGTCTCCCCAGAGTATTGTCTACCATTGCTCTTTAAAGAGGAATTTGTAGTTACTGCCTTTCCAGTCTCTCACCATCCTCTTCTGTTTTCATCATATTGCAGAAACTTGTTTCTGGTAATATGAATACTAATTGCCAATCTAGTGACCGTATTCACTGTCCAGCTCTTTTGCTTCATTTGCAACAGTTGACTGCATCCTTTCCTTGAAACTTCTCTTCTGTGGCCCTACTTAAATCTGCTTCCTAGTTTCCCTTCTGTAATCTTTGACTCCTTTTCCTTTGTCTAGCTTCTAAACATAGGCATTTCTCCAAGGTTTTGCTCTAGTTGCCTTTAATATTTCTTACCTGTACTCTCTTGGTTGGTGCTTAATTTTGAGGCTCCAAGATAGTTTGAAAGCTACTGGTCTACGCTCCTGCAATGATTTGACTCCTTGGTTCTCTGTGGTTGAGATGCTCTGATGGTTAATTTTATGTGTCCATTTGATTGTGCCTTGGGGTGCTCAGACATTTGGTCAAACATTAATGTAGGTTTGTGTGTAAGGGTGTTTCTGGATGAGATTAATATTTGAATCCATAGAATGAGTAAAGGCAGATTGCCCTCCCTAAGGTGGGTGGACCTCATCCAACCAGTTCAGTGCCTGAATAGAACAAAGCAGCTGACCCTACTTCTAATGAGGGGAAATTCCTCCAGCCTAGCTGCCTTTGAGCTGGAACATGGTTTTTTTTTTTTTTTTTCCTGCCTTTGGACTCCAACTGAAACATCAGCTCTTCCTGGGTCTTGAGCCTGTTGGACTAAGATGGGAACTATACCATTGTCTCCGGGGTCTCCAGCTTGCCAGCTGACAGATCTTGAGGCCTGTCAGCCTCTAATCACAGAAGCCAACGTCTTATAGTAAATCTCTTTACATATGTGTATATATGGGATACTGCTCTCTCATTGATCTTAATGGATGCCTACAGCCATTAGCAGAGAGAAATTTCCTAGTAGAAAATTGCAGAAATTAAATGATCTTCAAATCTATGCATTTAGCTCTGGAATAGAATACTTCTGGATGGTAACCAAACAACTACATGAATTTACAAACGTAAAATATTTACTAGAAAACTCACTATCTTCCCCCCACAGACTTCTTTCTTTGTTACATATATTAGATAATAGCATTAGCAATTTTTTATTTGTCTCTTTCATTGGTTGAAAAATATTTGAGGATACAATGTATGGGTTACAGATTAATCATTCACAGACCTAATCCTTAAAGAACTTGGGTTAGAAGGGAGAGACACCATGTGTGTGCATATAACTGCAGTACAAAATAGAAAGCCTTGAATGCTACATAAAGGTTTGTGCAAAATCAGTGGAGAAAAGAGATGATTTGATGCTTAGGTTGTTTGAGTGGAATTTAAGGGCAGGATTGGGGCCAAGAGTTGAGGGAATAGGTATAAAGTGTAAAAAAAAAAATTTTTTTTTTTTTTTAAGATTTTACTTATTTATTTGACAGAGACAAGCGAGAGAGGGAACACAAGCAGGGGGAGTGGGAGAGGGAGAAACAGGCTTCCCGCGGAGCAAGGAGCCCGATGTGGGACTCGATCCCAGGATGCCGGGATCATGACCTGAGCCGAAGGCAGACGCTTAACAACTGAGCCACCCAGCCACCCCTAAAGTGTAAAATGTAAAAAAAAAAAAAATTTGTTACAGAAAGAATGAAGAAAAACAAAAAACCTAATGTTCCTGTATAAGATGACACATTTGCAACTCAACTGTTTTTTACTTTGTAAAAACAAAATAAAAACAGAACTTTTCAGGTGTTTTTATCTTGATGTATGAGTAGAGAATTAGTTATAGTCTATTTCTGTCACTGTCAGTTGAAACTTATATAGAAAATTGCAGAAATTAAATGATCTGTGTGATCTATGATCTATAACCTTCTTGAAAGGAAAGACCTAGGGGCACCTGATATAAAATTCTACAAGAATGTAACATTCAATAAAATTAGATTATCTTCAAAGGGCTTTCACATTACGACAAATATAAAACAATGTGATGATATGGTGTTTGGTTCAGACTAAGTACTTAGAAGTGGTAGGAGGGGAGAATTGTTTCATGCTGAGTATTAAAGGACACTGTAGATGAAGTAGCATTTTGCTGGGCCTTAAAAAATAACAGATTTTGACTTGGGTTGTGAGGGCAGGTTAGGAGGAAGGCATTGAAGACTAAAAGATTCAGAGGCAGGATAGTTCAGTTTGTGTTTTATAGGAACAGGATATGATTTAAGCTAATTGGAACGTAGAAATCGTTTGGTAAGTTCTGGGAAATGCTGTTGGATTAGATTATGGCAAACTTGATATGTCAGACCAGAGAATTTATAGAAATATCAAATCCCATTTTCAGGGTTGTATGGTTTATTTGCTACAGTGCTCGTTTCTGTAACACAAATTAACTTACATAATTGGTAAATATTGGCTTGATGTCAGTAAAATGGAGAAGTGGCATTAGTTCAAACATAATTTTTCCAGCATGTAACATTTTAAAACAATCAAGAACAAACTTTCTCACAATTAAAGAGAAGGCCTTAGTAATATGAGAAAATATTAAAGAAAACATTGGAAATCCTGCAGAAGTGTTGTCTTCTAGTGAAGATGGTGGTTGAATGAGTGGCTTCAAGAACGACTTCATATTCCACAGTGTTAAGCTCTCTGGTGAAGCAGTAAGTGCAGACAAAGAAGGTGTGAAGACCTTTCTCTTTGCTTTAAGAACTTTCGTGAAGTTCCTAGATTATATTTTTAACTTCACTGAAATTGGTCTTGACTAGAAGCAGATGCCCTCAAGAATCCATATCACAAACGAGGAAGCAGGAGTTCCAGGGTTTAAGGCTTCAGAGGATCTAAGACCATAATGCTAGGTGCACATTCAAGTGGAGATTTAACTGTGCACGTATTTTTATAAGGACTTGTTATTTTAGTCGAGGCCTTGATTACAAAGTTACACTGATTTTGAATAGTTTGCCTTAACTCTGTTTTTTCCCATGAGCTGTGTTATTTTTAGTTGTGATTTTCTAGAACTCAAGGCTTGTTTTGTGTTTTTTTTGTTCTCCCCTTAAATGTGCATATCACATTCTAGGAGAAAGGGCTCTGACACATTGTAAAAGAAGGAAATTCATAAAGGAATTGTTGCCCTAAATTTTCAGTAATTTTTCTGACAAGGTCTTTTTGTGTGCCATGATCATTGAACTCCATTAGAATTCTTGAAATGTATGTACTGTATTCTCATTCACTTAATTTTGAATTGAGAATATTCCAATTTTAATTTAATTAATTTCAATTTAATTTCAAAGGAAATTTACATTTGAAATTTGTGTCAGAGTAAGTATTTTTATGTAATAAGTCAAAACACCTCTAAACGGGGCTGCCTTGGTGGCCCAGTCCGTTAAGCATCTCTTGGTTTCAGCTCAGGTTGTGATCTCAGGGTCGTGAGATCCAGCCCTGTGTTGGGCTCTGCGTTCAGCATGGAGTCCGTTTAACATTCTTTCCCCCTTCCTCTGCCTTCTCCTCTGCTCCCGCTGCGGCCCCCACCTCCACTCCCGGCGCCTCCCCACTCAGGCACTTGCACGCGCACTTTCTTTCAAATAAATAAAATCTTTTTTAAAAAGACACTTCCAAATGGACTCTGCTGTTCGGCTCTGTTGGGTAGTGAATTTATCTCGTTAAAGCATTGCACACAGAGTTTGATCAGACATAAACTTTTAAAGGACTGTCAGGATGTTTGCATAAGTTTATTAACATGGAAAATGCCTGCTCACTCCTAAAACTCATTGTCTTACATAAAGAACCAGCTGCTTTCTTGGAATTTGAGGCCAAAGTTGAAAAAATAGAATTCCTGGTTACTAGAGGAGTCCCAAATGGGCCTGATCTTTCCACTTTCTTAAAACAGCGTAGTCCTTTAATTTTATTCAGCTGTTAACTCTCTGAAGCATTTATTTCGGGAAGATTTTGAATGGAAATACCTTTAGCATTCCAGTCATGTTGACCAGTACAGAATATAGCCCACTTCTACTTTTGAGCAAGTAAAACCAATGAACTTCAAGGCTTATTAGCTGGTATTACTTTTACAAAGATAGAAATCTATTATATAAAACTTTGTTATTGATATGATTTATTTTCTCTCCATATCTTTGTACATACTTTTGTAAAAATGGGTTTGTGCTGTGCTTCTATTTAGCATTTGGGGATCTTTTACTTTTAAATTAAAAACATTTTTTTGGTTACAGAAAGACCCAAATGGGACCAGTAGTTTGTCAACTGGAAGTTCTCTTCTACAAGAAATTGAAGTACAGAATGAGGAAGTGGCAGCTTTTTGTCAGTCCATTACAAAGTAAGGAATTTTTCTTTATAAATTAAAAATTTTTTTTATTAAATACTCGCTTTGAAAAAGTTAACTTGAAAACAAGCTTAGTACTAATCTAAAATTTTTAAAATTTTAATTATGTTTTCCCTGTGGCTAAAATTTCAAGACCATTAATTAACACATTAACACCAACTGCAGTTGAACCTGTATCTTTACCTTTTTAGTTTGGGAGTATTTAGAAGAAAAAATTGAGGTCAGACAGTTAATTTCACTATTAACCATTGAAAACATGACTTAAACATATATAAGTTTTGGTACACTTAGAAAATGCCTGTTTTTGTTTTAGGGAGACTTAATTTTCTGTAAACATTCTGACATTCAAAATACTGTCCTCCTTTAAGAGATGCTTTAAAAGATTACAGGAGCAAATACATTTTCTGAAGATTAGGAAAATGTATTTCTAAAATATTCTTTTTATCTTAAATATGTCTAATACTTCTTATAGATGAGGAAACTGAGACTCAGAGAAGTTACCTACTAAAATATACTGAGCTAGCCAGCAGCATAGAGAGCCAGGTCTCCTTTGCTTCTGATTCAGTGTGTTTTCTTTCCATTGTATCACTGTATTAGTCTGGACTTCTGTTGTGAGTGCTAGAAACCCATCTTAAACAAGCTTAAATCAAGAACAGTCATATATTGATTCATAAACCGCTATAGCAGAAAGAGGAAGGATGGAGCAGAACTCAGTGACAGCAAGATCTTGGAATTCACACACTTGAATTGATCCCTCCTCCCTGTGGATTCCCCTTTCCCATTTTCATCCTTTCCTTCTTCCTGCTCTTCTTCCTGCATGTTGGCTTCGTTTTCTACTACTGCAGATGGGGTTTTGAAGGCAGGGAATATAGCCACTGATAGCTTAGACTTCATATTCTAATGGTCTTGCTATCAGAGACGAAAGGGAGTCCTCTTAGCCCACACCAGATACAAAAATCCCACGGAAGGAAAGAGTGGAATAACAAACATTGTGGCCAAGGGGTTGAAATCTATTATCAAAAGAAAGTATATCACCACTGAGGGATTTATTCTGAATTCACTATTTTCCTCAGTGTGGTCTGCTTTAAGCAAAACAGAGTTTGGGGTTCCCAAATCATTTTTGAGTATATACATCATTTTAATGTTTAAGGAGCTTATTAACTAGATTTTCTAGACTTTTGGTAGTATTTCATTAAAATTCTGTCTTTGTTACCTCTTAACCAGCATTTCTTTTCTTCAGAATACCTTAGGGGAGAAAAAGAAGAAAAATATCAGTAGAGCCACTTTTTCTTTCCTGCAAAATTTACTCTTAACTGGATTTTTAAAATCCTGTTTTTCAGCAGGCATTTAAGATGGAAGAGACATTTAGGTGACTTAGTATTCAAATTACGTGTATTATAAGTTACCTATGCCTTCATGTGATTATACCATGTGTGTGTGTGGTTAATAATTTGGAAATACTCTTTTGCCTTAATTGTTTGGAAGTAATCTGTTATGTGTTTATGTAGTTCCTTCAGTTTTCTCCCTAAATAAGCCCTATATGCTTTCTGTTAGACTGTGTTGAGTGACTATGGCATTTAAGCTTTGCAGGTGGAGAAATTAGGCTGATATCTACCTTTTCTCCCCATTTGAATCTTAAGAGTTATTTACAGACTCTGCCACTAAGCTAAAATGATTATTTTTATTTATGCACACACACAGTGGCTTACGTAATCTGAAACCCCAGATGAACTAAGGAGAGAATGTCTTCTTTTTGTAATTTTATTTCCATTAGTAGAGAGTGATTGCAACAAATATTTCAGAGAAGTAAGAAACAGAGGTGTTTTTGAAGCCATGTTCTAGGCTCCTCTTTTCCCGTGTGACTTTGGAGATTGGGGTCAGGAGGTGTCCCTTGAAGATATTAATGGCTCTATTTTTTCCAGTATGGTCATTTCTGCACTGGAATTTACACTCTTACTCCTTAAACTCCGTACGTTTTGAAATCTCCTAAAATGATTCATTTAGTCATTTTAACTCAGCTATGAAAGATTTGTCAGGATATTTGTTTACAATTAAGATTACTTGTGTAACAGACTGATACATTTTTTTTTCTTGTGTGAAATTAGGGAGTTGGATTAGTGATCTCAAGAGTCTCTTTTAGTTTAAAGGACTAAAATGGGGCTGCCTGGGTGGCTCAGTCGTTAAAGCGTCTGCCTTCGGCTCAGGTCATGATCCCAGGGTCCTGGGATTGAGCCCCAAATCGGGCTCCCTGCTCAGTGGGAAGCCTGCTTCTCCCTCTCCCACTTCCCCTGCTTGTGTTTCCTCTTGCTGTGTCTCTCTCTGTCAAATAAATAAAATCTTTAAAAAAAATAATAAATTCCAGTTAGTTAACATATAGGTACAATATTAGTTTCAGGTGTACAATATAGTGATGCAACACTTCCATGTATCACCTGTGCTCGTCACAATAAGTGCACTCCTTAATTCCCATCACCTATTTAACCCATTCCCTCACCCACCTCCTCTTAGTAACCATCACTTTGTTCTGTATAGTTAAGAGTCTATTTCTTGGGGACACATGGGTGGCTCAGTCAGTTAAGGGTCTGACATGATCTCAGCTCAGGTCTGGATCTCAGGGTCATGAGTTCAAACTCCATGCTGGGCTTCATGCTGGGCATGGAACCTACATAAAGAAAAAAGAGTCTGTTTCTTGGTTTGCCTTTCTCTCTTCCCCTCCCCCTTGGCTCATTTATTTGTTTCTTAAATTCCACATATGAGTGAAATCATGGTATTTGTCTTTTTCTGACTTATTTCTCTAAGCATAGTACTCTCCAGCTCCATCCATGTCATTGCAAATGGCAAGCTTTCATTCTTTGTTATGGCTGAGTAATATTCCATTATATATTCCAGTATTCCATTATATATATATATGTGTGTGTGTATATATATGTGTATATGTATGTGTGTGTGTGTATATATATACATATATATATATACACATATATATATGTGTATACACTATGTGTGTGTGTGTATATATATACATATATATATACACATATATATATATAAGTATCAATGGACACTTGAGCTATTTCTATAATTTGGCTCTTATAGATAATGCTGCTATAAACATTGGGGTACATGTATTCAAAAAAGGACTCACTTTAAGGAAAGGAAATGAAGGGTTCCCCCCTACCAAATCAAGTTCATTGAATATAACTTTTATCACTGGAAATTTTGTCTAATTAAATTCTTGAGCTATTTTTCTGAGCTATTATCAGGAATTTGAATGTCCTTTCATCATCTTTAAGGATTTCTAAAACTTGAAATCTTGCTTGGATATAGGCAAAAGTCTCTAATATTTCCTGGATTAGTTAATTATGTGATTTGCTATGAGCATCTATTTTATACTGTAGAAAACAAGAGAATACCTAGTAAATAAGAAACAAGAATCTTAGGCGAGGTCCAATAAAGATCTTGGTATTATGTTATGGAGGGGTAAGTTTGAAAACAATCAAATATCTGAAGATACTGTGTCCATGTATAAAGGTGCATTTCCAATATCAATGTAAACTTATTACTTATATTAGTTTTTTTCTTAAGATTTTACTTATTTGGGAGAGCAAAAGAGAGAGAAACAAGCTGTGGGCCAGAGGGAGAGGGGGAAGCAGGCTCCCCCTGAGCAGGAAGCCCAATACGGGGCTTGATCCCAGGACCCTGAGATCATGACCCGAGCCGAAGGCAAACACTTAACTGACTGAGCCACCCAGGCGTCCCAAAATCTTATTTACTTTAGAAAGAGTGCAAGCACACTCCATGCTCAGCATGGAGCCGGTCGAGGGGCATAATCTCAGGACCCTGAGATCATGACCTGAGCTGAAACCAAAAGTCAGACGCTTAACCAACTGAGCCACCCAGGGGCCCCAGCAGTTTTTTGTTTTTTGTTTTTTAAGATTTTATTTATTTATTTATTTGAGAAAGAGTTAGCGAGAGCTAGAACACGAGCAGGGGAGAGAGGGAGCCCGATGAGGGGCTCAATCCCAGGACCCTGGGATCATGACCTGAGCTGAAGGCAGACACTTAACTGACTGAGCCACCCAGGCGTCCCAGGATTTTATTTATTTTAGAGAGAGAGAGAGCTCAAGCAGGGGCAAGAATAGAGGGGGAGGGATAGGATGGGGGAAAGAATCTCAAGCACACTCCATGCTCAGCATGGAGCCGGTCGAGGGGCTTAATCTCAGGACCCTGAGATCATGACCTGAGCTGAAACCAAAAGTCACACACTTAACCAACTGAGCCCCCCAGGTGTCCCTCTCCTGATCCTTTTCTTTTTGTCAACTCAAACTATTTTATTCTATTCCTATGACTTGATTATTTTAATCTCTACAGAAGCAAATATACAATACTTCAAGCATTCATTCCATTTATATTCCTATGAAAAGCAGATAGGAGGATTTGATCTTGTCTTCTAACCTCCAGAAAAAAGTCAGTTAAAGGAAGGCTACAAGTTTAAATAAGGCATCAAATTTTCCTTTGTTTTCTGATAACAGAAGTGCTGTCTGGAGAAGAGCCATATATACCGTACTCCTGTATTTCAATTTACCAACTGTGTTGTTCCTGTGAATACCTTCACAGGCAATTCTTGCCATTCCCTAAGTTTTAGAATCACTTTGAGACAATAAAGGCCTATAGCACTGTAAAAACTGGTAATGATTTTTTATTGTTGTCTAACAACCCTCTGCCCCCAAAATGTAGGGAAAAGACTCTAAGGAAAAGATTTTTAAAAGACAACAGACTTTTTATCCCTCTCACAATTGCAGTTGAAGGTTACTTTGCCTATATTCTCAGTGGATTCATTAAAAGTATACATTTTGTGTAATTATGCTGTATAGCCAAAAAATCTGAAGCAGAAAACCTCATTTAATGCCTTGTATCCAGTGTATGCCTGGTTAATGTTGATAATGTTACCACAGATATCCTGGCAGTACTTAATCTCTTTTCTTGGATTCCTTTTATCTAAAAGGCAAATGCTGGGGGTGCCTGGGTGGCTCAGTCGTTAAGCGTCTGCTTTCGGCTCAGGTCGTGATCCTGGAGTCCTGGGATCTAGCCCCGCATCGGGCTCCCTGCTCAGTGGGAAGCCTGCTTCTCCCTCTCCCACTCCCTCTGCTTGTGTTCCCTCTCTCCCTGTGTCTCTCTCTATCAAATAAATAAAAATCTTAAAAATAAATAAATAAATAAAAGGCAAGTGCTGGTATTTGGAATTTGACTGGGGTCCATTCATTACAGTTCTCAAGAGCTGCTCTAGAATTGAACAAAGACACAGAATTGAATGGCTGTAAGCATGCAAAGTTTTGTTTAGGGCTCTCAAATGCAGCTTTAAAAAAATTTTTTATTCCTTCTTTCTTGTGAACAGATTGAAGACCAACTTTCCATATACTAATCACTGCACAAATCCAGGCTATTTGTTAAGTCCAGTTACAGTACAAAGAAACGTATGTGGAGAAAATGCTAGCGTGAAGGTCTCCATTGAAATTGAAGGATTTCAACTGCCAGTTACTTTTACATGTGATGGTAGGTTTATAGTTTCCCAACGATCTTATTTTGCTCTGATTAGGGAGAAATGTTTAAAATGTTAATTTTAATCATTCTTGACCCTGTTACCATTAGGTATCCTTTTTAGAAATTTTGTGTTGTGTGTGTGGTAAAATACTTAACATTCATTAGTTACCCTTTTCAAAAAATTGGCATTCATTTGGATAAATTTCTGGTTAGGACTAGTGGGAAAATAGTTTACCTTTATTACTGCATATTTCTCTGAAAAATGCTGAGTAATTTTGATTAATTGATGGCCCTTGGCCAAGGTCCCAAAGCATGAGATTGAAAGGCTAATTATAGTCCAATTCTTTTTTTTTTTTTTTTTCATTTTATGGCAAAAAGAATGCTTGTTTATAAAGAGTTGTCAGTGAAATCGAAATTCCAGGTATTTTGCTAAGCTCCTCAAAGAAGATAATTCTCCTTTGGTTCTAACTCTCTCTTCCAAATTTGGTGTGGATATCCTTTCTAGAAATGTATCCTTAAGTCTGTAGGAAATTTTTTGTCATAGTTTATTGAGTCTCATGACGTATATCGTTTTAATGGGATTCCAACAGTAGAGTAAGAGCCTCTATTTCTACAGTACTTTGGCCTAAAAATGATGCCATTTTTTTCTGTAATGGTTATGACTAGGAATATGTCCAATATTGGATACTTTCTTGTAGCTTTGCACTTTTCGAGGCTCTTTGAAAAAAATATGAATCTGAAACAAAAATGTTAGCCAACTATAACAATCATTCTTTTAGTTTCTAAAGGAAGAACTATTCTTATAAAGCATACTTTAAATTTTGATTTGGGGAATTATTTAAAACCCATATGTTGTAAGAATTACTACTAAAATTGAAGTAAAGAAAGGTCAGTAGGCCCCTTGATAGAAATAGTAAGCATTGATGACAAATGTTTTAATTTGTATCAAATTTTGACTTGATGTATCAAGATACTACTTTTCGAGAAAATATCTCAAAATGCCTATTGTTTGGTTCTTCATAATGTGTATATTTACAATGCACATCTCTGTTAAGAAACGTAACCATATTATGGCAGAAGTGTGTCCAAATGATAAATGTTACCATACAATTGACTGTTCAGAAGTGTACCCATTGCATTGGATATTTTACGGCCTTTTCTGCCAATCTGTTGATTTTCATGAAGTCTGAACTTAGTAATTGTCTTCTAAATTGAACATAGGAGCTCTAAGTATGAAATAGATTACTTTAAGAGGTTACTTTAAGTTTTCTAAATGTGTTGTAATCTTAGTATCCAGCTATTGTCAAGAATGATAATTGAACAATACTTCCTACTTGCTGTAGTTTTAGTCTTCATTGGAAAATTTATCAGGAACATGTCAAACATTTAAAATGGTGATTTTTTTTTTCTTTATGATTTGGTTTAAATCATCGTTTGCTAGATACTGCTAAATGTCAACCTTTTTGGAGGAGTCTGTAATAGGGAGGTGGCTTTCTTAGCTTAGATCTGCCCTATCTAAAACAGTAATCACTAGCCCAATGTGGCTATTGAGTACTCGAAATGTGGCTAATAGAGAGTGAGATGTGTTGTACGTGTAAAATACACAGTGGATTTCAAGGACCCAATTTGAAAAGAAATAAGATGTGTCATTGGTAATTTTAAAATGCTGGTTATATGTTGCAGTGACATTTTGGATTTATTAGGTTAAATAAAACATGTTGAAATTAGCTTCACTTGTTTCTTTTTACTATTTTTAATCTGGCTAGTAGAAAATCTTAAATTCTATATGTGACCTACATTATATTTCTGTTGTATAGTACACTCTTAAATGATAAGAATTACATTCTCAATAAGTGTATAGAGTGAAATGAGCAAAATGAAAATGATGCCTCTTTTACAGTGAGTTCTACTGTAGAAATCATTATAATGCAAGCCCTTTGCTGGGTACATGATGACTTGAATCAAGTAGATGTTGGCAGCTATGTTCTGAAAGTTTGTGGTCAAGAGGAAGTGCTGCAGAAGTAAGTATTCGTTTAACTACTAAGCAACATCTTCGGAAATTTAATTTTAAGGAGTTAAATGAGAAAAATTTCAAGTTAAATTTGTAATCTAAGACTACATTGGGTCCTACTAAATTGATTCATTGGATCAGTAAGCTTATATTGAGATATACTTTGTTTTAAGGTGTGTTTAAGACAGTGGAGGGTTATCAGACATAAATAAGAAGTCGTATTGCCCTTAAGCTTATAGTCTTAAATGGGAAGAATGATGGGTAATTGGTTGGTAAGTGAATTTAATGGCTTTTTTCTTTCTGCTAAGAGTCGATAGTCACATCATTATAGACTCCATTTTCCTTTTGTAGCATGTACTATTACTTTTCACACAGTGATCAGCTGTGACTTCCTTTTAATTGCCTGAAATAATCATTATAATTTTTTTCTGAACCAGATAATTTATTGTATCTAGCTTTTAGTCTAGTTATTTTACGGATTTCATTATTTTAGGTTACTTAAAATGCCCTGCCCTTATTTTTCTTATTTTCTGTTTCATCTTCATCTTCTTTCTTCTGTGCTGTGACTCTTCTCATGTAGAATTATTCTTTTATTTAAGTGCCCACACTTGGTTAAAAAACTATCTCTACATTTTACCATTCTCTTCAATTACTGATGCAGATACAAGTTATATTTTACTCTTACCTCTGTAATTTCTAGTTTGAGAATAACATTGATGAATAATTAATATATTTTAATAGTAACCATTGCCTTGGAAGTCATGAATATATTCAAAACTGCCGAAAATGGGACACAGAGATTAAACTACAACTTTTGACCTTCAGCGCAATGTGCCAAAATCTGGCCCGAACAGTAAGTATGTACCTTATAACTGAATTGCATTTGGTTGAATCTGAGTAATTCTGCTAATTAGCCAATTTGTAGTTTGTACATTCTGTAAGATATCTGGGTTGGACTGGTGAATGGATTGGAATGATGAACTAATTCTATCCACAACAAGGGTTTTAAAGCAGATGGGAGGAGCTTTTCAATCATGGAGTCTTAGGTAACATACTACTCTGAGCTGGGGGCATATTTGAAAATCAAAGTGGAGGAAATAAAAGTTTAATTTGTAATGGTTTTACACAAGAATGAAAACATTGGGGTCAGTCAAAGAGAAATGAGGAAGGAGGAAAGATTTTGAATACTAAATATGGTTTGGGGGAAGAAAAGATCCACATTGACTTTTGCATCAAACTGAGAAAAATACATTATTCTGCACCAAATGAAAACTACTTCTCTTTTTATTTTATTTTTTTTAAGATTTTATTTATTTATTAGAAAGAGAGCATGAGAGGGGGGAGGGTCAGAGGGAGAAGCAGACTCCCTGCCGAGCAGGGAGCCCAATGCGGGGACTCGATCCCGGGACCCAGGATCATGACCTGAGCCGAAGGCAGTTGCTTAACCAACTGAGCCACCCA
Source organism: Halichoerus grypus (assembly GCF_964656455.1). Classification (NCBI taxonomy): domain Eukaryota; kingdom Metazoa; phylum Chordata; class Mammalia; order Carnivora; family Phocidae; genus Halichoerus; species Halichoerus grypus. Next base: position 39,707,621 of record NC_135722.1, read on the forward strand.
GGCGCCCCTTCTCTTTTTAAAATACAGTACTTTCAGGCACCTGGGTGGCTCAGTTGCTTAAGCGACTGCCTTCGGCTCGGGTTATGATCCCGGAGTCCCGGGATCGAGTCCCGTATCGGGCTCCCTGCTCGGCAGGGAGTCTGCTTCTCCCTTTCACCCTACCCCCTCTCGTGCTCTCTATCTCTCTGTCTCAAATAAATAAAATAAAATCTTAAAAAAAAAATTAAAATAAAATAAAATACGGTACTTTCTTTTGAAGTTAAAGCAAATTAGAATGCAGGAAATTAGGCTGTTTTATTACTGTATGAACACTTGATAAATTTTAATCTTTATTCTTCATTTGGTAGAACTTGGATGGAAAAATAGCAGTCATTTCTACTTTATTTTCTTAGGTTTTGCTCCTATGTTTCATAGAATTTATTTCACTTGGGTGAAAACTATTTCATGAAATTCAGTACATTTTAGCAATCTTTAGTGACTTCTCTTCAGTTTCTTAAGGAATGATGTTTTTGAATATATTTACATACTAAGTATGGTAGAAGAGATGTTTTTGAATATATTTACATACTAAGTATGGTAGTAGATATATGGTAGAATATATTTACATACTAAGTATGGTAGAAGAGAAGTACCTTGTTTATTGGGGGTAAGGTTGGGGGACATTTGATTATCATTAGAAAAATAATGCAGACATTCAGATGATCTCTTCCCCATCTGCTCCAACCTCACCAACGTTCTCATTTAGCTGCCAGCCATCTTTAAAAGTGTTTTGTTTTGGAACGCCTGGGTGGCTCAGTCGTTTAAGCGGCTGCGTTCAGCTCAGGTCATGATCCCAGGGTCCTGGGATCGAGCCCCACGTCGGGCTACCTGCTCAACGAGGAGTCTGCTTCTCCCTCTCCCTCTCCCCCAGCTGTGCTCTCTCTCTCTCTCTCTCTCAAATAAGTAAAATTTTTTAAAAAAATAAAAATAAATAAAAATTGTTTTGTTTTTTAAAGCTCTCTGTTCTTTCCTTATAGAACAGAAGTAGTTATTACTTTGGGAGCTACTTATATATCAGAAACTAGACTTAAAAGCATTTATGTTTTTTTATTTATAAAATTTTTCAGAATATTGATTTACTTTTTTCCTCAGTTATAAATAGTATTTAATTCTGATAATATTTTAGCCTCTGTTCTGAAAAATCATTTTAGTTTCAAGAATTTATCATACGCTTAACCATATTTAATTTGGCAATAGAAACACCAAAGAATGGATTTTATTTTTTTGCTAAAAATGTGTGTATACATATGTTTTTTTAGGCAGAAGATGATAAAACACCTGTGGATTTAAACAAACACTTGCATCAAATGGAAAAACCTTATAAAGAAGTCTTGACAAGGTGTGGCATCTAAAGCATTAATTCCAGGTTTTCAAACTTTGCTTTTGGATGTGAATACCTTCATTTTGGTGAATAAAACAATCATTTGTGTATAGTATCCTTCAGTCATAATAACTGTTCTTTATTTCAGATACCCTGTTGACGAACTTTTAGATTCTTATCACAACCAAGTGGAACTGGCTCTTCAAATTGAAGTAAGTCTTAATTCACATTTTGGCATGATGACTTAAGGATTCTTGTCTTTGTTCTATCTTAAATATTAGTGTGGTGTTTGAGGAAATATTTTAGAAGGATGATTTAAACTATATGTTTGATGACTTTTTTTCTGACCCATCTTGTTAACCAAAGTTCTCAATATTGCCTGAGTCAGCACTTCAGTTCACTTCAGCTTTATTACTAAGGAGCCTTTAGTTCAATTCAAAAAGCATTAACTGAATGTTTACTATATGCTAGATGCTGGAGTTATGAAAATGAAAGACCTAGTCCCCACTTGCCAAGAACTTAAAACTAGTGATGGATTTAAACCAAATTTCAATATAGTATAGTAAATGTAGTATAGAGGTATACATTGGGTTCTTTGGGACATCAAAGAAGGGCACCTCTTCCAACTTGAGAGTTCATGGAAAGCCTCTAAGAAGGGAGTTTACCTGAGCCAAGTCAACAGTATGGGTTAGCTAGAAGATAGTTGGCAAGGGCATGTGAACAAAAGCACACAGGCGTGATACATATGTGGAAATATATGCACTTCTGTAATAGAGCACAGTGTGTGACAGGAAGGTTGGGAGAGGATGCTGGAGATACCAGATATAAGTTACCACCTTATAATCCATGTAAACTTTTACTCTGTCCTCTAGATTAGAGGGCCGATTTTTGGAACACAGACACAGCCATTAGTTTACATATTTTCTGTGACTGCATTTGTGCTCCAATACTAGAGTTGAGTAGTTGGGACAGATACTGTATATTCTGCAAAACCTAAACAATTTACTATTTGCTATTTTATAGAGAAGGTTTGCTGACCCCTGCTCTAGGCATTTAAGATATTTTTAGCTGAGGTTAGGGGGTGGGATGGGGTGGGTGACTTGTTTAGTCTTAAGCTTTGAAATCACTCTGGCCATACTGTGGAAGTTAGATTTAGTTCTGGCAGGATTGGTTTCAGGGAGACTACTTAGGAAGGTTTTTTATAGTAGTCCAAGTGAAAGATAATGAGTGTGGCCAAGGCAAGAAGGAGGGATCTGATTACCAATATTTAGGAGATAAAATTGGTAAGATTTCGTAAGTAATGAGATATAAGAGAAGAAATAGTGTAGGATGACTCTCAAATTTCTAGCTACTAATGCATTCTTGTCAGCATATAGACATATTTATTCAATAAATATTTGCTGAATATCTCTTCATTGTGAGGCCTGTTGTAGGTGCTGAGGATATGTCAGTGAGCAAATGAAACTATAATCCCAGCTCTTAGTTAACACTCCAGTTGGATGAGACAGACAATAAAACTAGCAAAACATATGCTACATCAGATAGTAAGCACTACAGAGAAAAATAAAGGAGGGTAATGTTGCAGTTTCAACATTTTATTCAGAGAAGACCTCATTGAGAAGATGAATTTGAGCAAAGAACTGGAGGAGAGAAAGAAGCTATCTGGTTATCTAGGGGAGGAGGAGGGTGCCTGGTATATATAAGGTCTGTCTTTCTAGCTAGACTAGAGTGAAGAAGCGGGGAGAGAATGGAAACAAATCAATTAGGAAGATGTTTTGCTAGCTGCAGAGGGTGGGTGGGGGAGAGAGGGGTGGGAGAGGGAGAAACCAAGAGAGGAGCAGATTTGGGTGGAAGATACGGAACTTAATTTTGGACTTTATATTTGTGATGACTTTTATTCACCTTAATAGCAATGTTAAGTAGGCAGAGCCAGATGCAGGGCTTGATCTCACAACCCTAAGATCATGACCTGCGCCGAAGTCAACAGTCAGATGAAGTCAGGAGTCGGACTTAACCGGACTTAACCGACTGAGCCACCCAGGCGCCTCTTTGTCCCCTTTACTTTTAATGCTCTTCCCCCAGATATTTGCATTGCTTACCCTTCAGTTTATTAAGGTCTACACTCAAATGTCTTATCACAGATGTCTTCATGACCATCTTATCTGAAATAGTGACTAAAAAATAAATTCTTTAAAATAGTGACTATTGGGGCGCCTGGGTGGCTCAGTCGTTAAGCGACTGCCTTCAGCTCAGGTCATGATCCCAAGGTCCTGGGATCAAGCCCCACATTGTCCTCAAGGGTGGAAAAGGAATGTTAAGTGGCATGCAGGTTCCTGCTGAAATTAGGGAATGTTGAATCTGTACAGCTCTGAGATTTTCTTTGAAAGTATTCAACTACCTGGTAGAAGAGGCAGAGAATAGAATCTGAGCTCAAAGACTTAGTTTAGTCAGAATGAATGTGTGAGAACAAAGGAGACTGTGATCAGAGTATGATATTGTAGTTAAGATTCTCATAGGGTATAGTTTTGGGGTTGAAGATGCTATGAATTTTCCACATGGACATTTATATAACTGAAGCTTATTATAGGATATAGGGTAGAAAGGTGAGTATAGAACAAGGAAATTTAAAGAGTCATTAATTAGTAAAAGGTAGTTAATTACTATAAAGGGTAAGAAAGGATTCTAAGGCAGGGTTTGGCATATTATGGCTTGCATGCTAAATCTGGCCTATTGCCTATTTTTGTAAATAAAGTTTTATTGGAACACAGCCATGCTCATTGGTTCACATTTTATCTGTATCTGTTTCACACCATAATAGCAGAGTTGAATTGTGACAGAGACTGTATGGCCCAAAAAGCTTAAAATGTTTACTCTCTGTCCTTTAAAAAGTTTGCCAATCATGTTCTGAGGGGTCCAGAAGTCATAGGTGTGGTAAAGCAGCTGTCAACTCTAGGTGGAGGAACAATGGATAGTGAAGGAATTCTAAGGAGTTATGATAGAACCTCCCCTCCAACCTCAGGCTGAAACCCAGCCTCTTCTAAGAAGGTTTGGCTATCACAGGAACACATAGGTTGCTTATAGCAAAGAAACTTGATAGAGTTGTCGGATTGGGAGACCATGGCCTGGGGGGGCAGCTGAAGCTGGTCTTTGAGGATCACTGGGATCTGAAGCTGAAGTAAAAAATGGAGGACTAGAACCTTGATGAGAAGTGTCTTCATGCTACTGTTGCGTGAGTGTCCCTTCGGTGCCCTCTATTGACAAAACCTAACATTGTGTCAGCTGGCAAAGGAGAAATGTTTATAGGTCTAGCTTCAGTATCACAAAGTGGAGCAAAGAAGGGTGGATTTGGAATTGATAGACAATAAATTGATAACTGGCATGTAAAAAATGATGGGGACCTGAGCCTCAAAATTGGAAAGGTTTTTGCATGAAGGTATAGGAATAAAAGTAAGCAGAAATATAAGTTATGTAAGCAAAAATGGGGAGCTAGAAAATAGACTGTTAGGCCCTGAGGACTGGAGGGTAGTTGCGTGTTTGAGAAAATGAGGTAGTTTCATTTAAGCATGAAGGTACAGGGAGCATTTAGATTATGGTTGCCAAGCCTCAAGGGTGGAAAAGTTTAAATTTTTAAGGGATGGTACAGTACTAAGTTTCAGCCCATTCTAACAGTACTTGGCATATAAATTTGGCTTAAATGTTTGATGAATTAATTCATTATGTAAGAACGTTTCTTAATGAGACATATACTTTAAAATGATGATGGAGGAATGGGGAGGGAGTTTTAAATATTCTTATCAGGTAAATGATTTTATAATATATTTGTACATGTATATTTTTGAAACATGGTGAAATCAACTGTGGTTGAATACTATGGAGGAATTGTCCTCAAGGAAGTTTTTTCATCAGACAAGACTTAAAAAGTGATGGTTATACAGATGTAAACGATGCTTAAAAGTTGATTACGTCTCATAACTGTTGCCCATTGTTATTAATATGTGGCCAACCTCTGAAGAACTTGGTTTTTGATACCAAATTTTTGGCAGGCAGGATTGGTGTTTTTAATGTGGAACTTAATCTCAAATGAGAGTAAAAAATAACTCCAGTTTTTTTAATGACTTAGTAATTTGTTAATAATTTATTATTCTAATATGAAATTAATGGCATTTGTGTATGAATAATTGTCTCAGGCAAAGTGAAAAATCAGACCCGATTTTTCCTATTCAGAATAAAATAGATAATTGAAAAGGTTATTTCTTCTTCATCACAAAAGAGGAAAGGATATCTGTTCTTAAGCACATCTAAAATGTCTAATTTCTGACTTCTACTTTTTATTTTTAAAGAACCAGCACCGAGCGGTAGATCAAGTAATTAAAGCTGTAAGAAAAATCTGTAGCGCTTTAGATGGTGTAGAGACTCTTGCCATTACAGAATCAGTAAAGAAGCTAAAGAGAGCAGTTAATCTTCCGAGGAGTAAAAGTGCTGATGTGAGTATTCTTTTAGTAATTAGCATTTTGTTAAATGAAAATATGTATTTCAGTGAGTATCTGTCACTTAAACTGGGAGATTTTTGCTTCTTCCAGACAAAGTGTTATTATTTTAACCTTGGCTTTCACTTTTGAGTTGATTTGGTCACTTGGTAAAGTTGGGAACTCCTAAGAAGAAATGGGCTGCTTTGGAAGAGCTTGTGAGGGTTGATACTGAATACATGGATGTCAAACTGTGAACCTTTTATGTGTGGAGGAGGAATTGTGGCATAAGAAAGTTGGTTGGAGGGTTCAAGGTGGATACTGAGCTTCAGAACCTGGGTCGTAATAGTTACCACTTGTCCTTCTGGATGGAAACGTCCATGACTGCCCATGGGAGAAGTTCTGCCTTGGCGATTCCTCTTCCTCTTGAAAATACCCAGAAGTCTCACTAATAGTGACTTATTACCTCAGAAACAACCAGATTGGGAGTCCTTTCTTGATATCATACTGTTGCTTTTAGTAAAAAGCTCTCCCTGTGGTATTTCCATGGGGATTTAAGTACCTCTGTTCATAGGGTTGTTCATAGCTCTGATGAAAGGATGAGAGAAGGTATATTACAAGACAATAAATTTAAGGAAGGAAAAGTTATATTGGTGGTTTGCCTTTCAACAGATATCTAAGAGATAGCTTTATCCATTCATTCTCACAGAGAGCCTATCCATATGGTATATAGAAATTTGGGTCTCTTCTCTTTTTTCTTTTTTTTTCTAAGAGAGGGAGAGAGAGGCAGGGGTTAAGCTAGACGCTTAACCGACTGAGCCACCCAGGCGCCCCAAAGATATTCTTATTATACTAATAGTAAAGCAACTATTACTAAGAATATAAACTATCATATTAGTGTATTTATCACTTTTGGGTTTCAAATCTTAATTACTAGACTGATTTAATGAGGCAGATTTTGTTGAGTTTCTATATTGTGCACTAATTTTCAGTTATTCTGGTTTTCTTGATAACTAAAAATCATCTTTATTTGGTTTGGGGTTTTCACTTTCTTCTTGCATTTTTGTTTTGTTTTATTCTACAGAAATTTTTGGGAGGTTTCCTTATATAGCATTTAATTTTTACCTTTAATTTCAGTACATCATGGGCAATTTTCTGACTAATTTGTATGTGTGTATGCAGGTGACTTCACTGTCTGGAGAAGGAGATATTAGTAAGAGTTCATCTAGGGGTATGTCTTTAAGTTCTTTAAATTTTAACAATAACTGTTGGTTTTTCAGGGAATTATATTAACAATTTCTTTAAATCTAGGATCTCTAAATCCTGAAAATCCTGTTCAAGTAAGCATGGACCAGTTAACTGCAGCAATTTATGATCTTCTCAGACTCCATGCAAATTGTGGTAGGAGTCCTGCAAACTGTGCCCAAAGTAATAGGAACATCAAGGAAGCATGGACAACAACAGAACAGCTTCAGTTTACAATTTTTGCTGCACATGGAATTTCAAGTAATTGGGTATCAAAGTAAGTAACTGTTTAAACCAGAATATGTACAACTTTACCCAGAAGCTGTTCTAATTCTATAAAATGTCAGCCATTCACTGTTCTCTTAATATTTAAATGGATGATACAAGAATCACCAGATACCTTTGTGGTTTTCATAAAAATTACAGAGATGTTTGAAGCTGTTGCAATAAAAAATATCACTCACACTACATGCAAAAAACAGGCAGGAAAATATATGTTTAAACTTACAAAGGCAAATGCTAATTAATAAATTAGTCAATTTATGACTGTTTTTCAGCCTTTCCTTTAGAATGAGGGTAATTTGAAACAGTGTGATGGCACTAGGCTCTAGCACATTTTTTTTTCCTCTTTAATAGTTTACAATTTACTGATTGCTAGGCTTTGAAGTCTACAAGAGTATATTTTTTCTATTGAATTTTTAATATGGGTTTTTCCTTTTTGATTTTTTTGTCAATGCCACAAAGTTTGCCAACTTCAGTTTATGAAATGACATATAAACTGAAAAGTCTGAATGTTTTTAATGAAATAGTTCCATAGTAACTTAATGCTATAAAGTAAAATAAAGACTAGTGAAGAGATACCGAACATAAATTCTGCTTAAATTGAGCTTTAGATTAATATAATAAAATACATAATTACTTGAAAGTGATATATTAACTCATTTAATAAATACTGAATATCATCTTTGGGCAATGTTCCTCATACTAGGGATTCAGCAGTAAATAAGGCAACAAAAAAATCTCTGCCCTCTTGGAACTTGGCTTTAAATGGGTACTACTACTATGTGAAGATATTTGATTCGTTTAAATGTTACAGGGGTAATACCTTCCACATCCTCCATACAGTTTCATATACACACACAAATTTGGGGACACTAATGGAAAACAAATACTTAGTAGAAGACAATACAGAAAACTGCAGTGATAATTAAGATGGAAAGAAAGTAAAATGCTGAAGAAAAGAGGGACAAATAGAATGAGGTTGAAAAGTAGTCAAATAGTTAACTAGAGCTGTTTTGTGAACCAGTGAGATGAGATTTAAAATATATTTCGAATGATTAATAGATTGTATATAGGAACGAAATGGTTAATGTGTAAGCCTAGCAGTAAGTTCGAATCCAGGAGAACACAGTTTTATTGAACCTAAGGCTCCTAGCCTGCAAGATTGCCTGACGGTATCTAACCAGCTCTGTACTTGTGACAATTAGGGGTTAACTCATTGCTGTCTAATGAGAATACAACAGCATGTATTCCATGGATAGAAGCCTCCTAATAGATTAGAAAGACGAGCTCAGTGCAAGTCAGGCCCATGCACCATTAATATGCTTAACTGACTCTTGCAGTTACTTAGCAAAGGAAAATAGCACCTACAGAAGATAATGTTTGTACTTTTTCTTCTAAGAATTTACCTAGAAATAAATAATTATTTAGTGCCATTCAGCTAAAATCTAAAGCTAGTAACTGAGCACAAAATTGTGATAAGGTTTCTAGCATGGCCCCCTTAGACTGGCACCTGGGGATATATGTTTCCTTCTGTACTCCCTCTGCTATACTTTTTTTTATTTTTGTAGAATTTGCAATAGTTCAATTTCAGATGCTTTCCAAAAATTCAAATGAATGGTGACCAAATAATTTCAGATAATAGTCACTTTTAGAGAAGAATGGCTAATGAAATGCATTTGTATTAGTTAACGAATTTGTATTATCCAATTAAAAAAATCTTTCTTTTCTCAGTTATGAAAAATACTACTTGATATGTTCCCTGTCTCACAATGGAAAGGATCTTTTTAAACCTATTCAATCAAAGAAGGTTGGCACTTATAAGAATTTCTTCTATCTTATTAAATGGGATGAACTGTAAGTGAAAGTTTTGGCTTTTTATTTTTTCAGTATGCCTGCTTTACTTTTTTCCATGTATGCATCCTAGTTTTCGTTTTTATCACAGTTTCCATTAAAATCCACTAAATTCTTACATCTTAAGGTCTCTTCTAGATACTCTATAGAAGAGACAAATTCTCATTTAAAAATCTGAAATACTGTTCTGAAAAATTACATGTTGTTAAAATTACAGAACATGCCATTAATTATTCTTAGACTTTTGTCAAGTTAAAACTGTAAATTTACATATAATTGTACATATAAACCATAGAAATACGGTTTTCATAACATTGCTTAGTTTAGTATTTATTCTGTAGTACTGTATATATGAAGTGTAGTTCTTGGTTAACATTAGAAAATTAAATCCATGTACAATATTTTTTGCACTGTTAATATTTTTAAAATACTGTCTTTAAACTAAGGGAATGCTTTCACTATTTAGGCAGGTATGTAATTGCAGAACTTTTTATTCTGCATTTATTAAGTGTTTCCCTATTTTTCTTTTATCTTTTTAAATTACAAAAATAATGCATCTTTGAAAACAATAATACAAAAATATGTATGGGTAAAAAGGGTATCATTTTATTTCCAACACTTACCATCTTACGACTCCTCAGAGTGACACTTTTGACCCAATGTATCCTTTCAGACTTAAAAATAAAATTTAAAAAGATAAACATATGTGTCTGCTTGTGTGTGTGTGTGTGTGTGTATACACACACACACACACACACATATATATACACACATGTATACATATATATAAACACACATATATGTACATATATATCTGAATCAGAAATACTCATTCATCTAGTTTTTCCTAAAGGAAATAAAAATGACTATTATTTTGCCTAGAAATTGACATTATCAAGTCTTGAGTAAAGGCACTAAGAAATTTCTTAAGAAATATTACATATTTGAAATTTTAATGAAATTTATTTAAGATTTTTTTTTATAGTACGTATTGGCCAAGTTTGCTACTTAAGTAAAAGTCGGGATTAAAGATTTTTTTAATAAGTCAAATGAAATACCTAAAATTGTCAGTCTCATTAAATGGTTAAATTTCATATTTGATCTAATTTGTTTTTTTCTATTAATACATTTTTCCCCCCTTAGAATCATTTTTCCCATCCAGATATCACAATTGCCATTAGAATCACTTCTTCACCTTACTCTTTTTGGAATTTTAAATCAGAGCAGTGGAAGTTCCCCTGATTCTAATAAGCAGAGAAAGGGGCCAGAAGCTTTGGGCAAAGTTTCTTTACCTCTTTTTGACTTTAAACGGTAAGTACTGAGTTGTGATGGTGAGTTACTGTGGACACATCTGCAACATCAGAATTGACTAGAGAATGGGGTGGGGAACAATGACATATATGAGATAATTTGCTTCTCAGTTTTTCCAGTGTGATAAAAGGAGGTTATTTCAGAGACACAGATCGGAAGAAATCACAAAGTTATTTTGCTATAGTTTGAACATATCTATCTGGGTATTTAGAGGATTGTTTGCCACTCACTATTCCAGGAGAAAAGCAGCAGCCAGTTCACTCTCTGTCATTTATGCAAAGTACTATGTTATTGACATAATAGTCATGGTCTTATAAGTTTCCTTGATACCAATAAAACAATTACCATTTTTCCTCTTCTCATACTTTTCCCCATTCTTCTCCAGTTTCAGAGTCTACAACTGCACCTTATTTCCTTCTCTTTACCTGACTGATATACCCTTACTGCTGTGGGCCCCTGGCCTTTAATCTCCAAAAGTCTCTCATGTACAAAACCTTATTGATCTTTAGGGGTAAGGAATTCCTTTTGAGCCTTGTGTCTAATAGCCACTGGGGTAGTGTAATCTAACTGGCCTTTCAACTGACTATTTTAATTATGTTTTAAGTAGTAGTATGTTCCATGAGACTGTCAAGCGTCTATCTAAATGGAAAAAAAAAAAATCAATTGAATAAGCTCCAGATATGTTTCATACAGTACATAGTAACATTTTGCCCAGTGATAGCACATTAGCATATTAAAGTATCTCTAAAGTTCTGCAGTCAAGAAGCCTATTGTGTTTAATAACAGTATTACTATAATGACAAACGCATAGCATTTATGCTATGCTATGTGAAGGAGGGAAATTGTGTTCTCAATTGTGATAAATTAGTGTCCGGGAACAATTATGTGAGAAAATTAAATGTAATTGCATCATTATCATTAATTTTTATAAATAAGTCTGTTCTGGGGCACATGGGTGGCTCAGTCAGTTAAGCATCTGCCCTCGGCTCAGGTCATGATCCCGGAGTCCCAGGATTGAGTCCCACCTCAGGCTCCCTGCTCAGCGGGGAGTCTGCTGTTCCCTCTCCCTCTACCCCTCCCCCCTGCTCCTTCTCTCTCTCTCTCTCACTCTTCAAATAAATTTTTAAAAGTAAGTTCTGAAAACCTTACTGAAAACCAGGGATCTTTGCTTCATTAAAGAAGTACCATCACTTTTTGCCACTTTTATTGTCTAGTAATAAATGGGTTGTTTTTTGTTTATTTTTTGGGTTTTTTTGATGAATGATATAACACTCTTTAAAAATTCAAGAGAGTAAGATGAAGGGCAATTGACTTTTGTTAGACAAATAGTTTGCATCCAGCACTCTGCTGTTAAAACAGTGAGCAGATGGCATTAAGCTTGAGACTTTGCCAAGTAGTGCAGTTGATCTAGGTAGGTCATGTTAGGTCTTAGCATTCAAAAAATATTCAAAGGGAAGATGGTTAAACATTAATATAAAGTGTTAATGATTTAATTGTTAGCTTACTGTAGTATAGTGATCAGAAATCCTGGTCTTGAAATTCTTTTTTTAAATGTATTTATTTGTTTGTTTGTTTGTTTGTTTGACAGAGAGAGACACAGCAAGAGAGGGAACACAAGCAGGGGGAGTGGGAGAGGGAGAAGCAGGCTTCCTGCCGAGCAGGGAGCCTGGTGCGGGGCTCGATCTTGAAATTCTTTTTAAAAATAACTTATGTTGGGGTACCTGGGTGGCTCAGTCAGTTAAGTGTCTGTCTGGCTCAGGTCATGATCCCACGGTACTGGGATGGAGCCTCAAGTTGGGCTTCCCTGAATAGCAGGGGATCCTGCTTCTCCCTCTCCCTCTGCTTGTATGCTCTCTCTCTCTCTTGCGCTCATGCTGTATCTCAAACAAACAAAATCTTAAAATAAAAATAATTTATGTTTAAGGTGCAACCTGCATACAACCTGATGAAGTCACTCTCGGGGAAGCCAAAAGACTTAGAGGCATTTCAGTCAGCCTCAATAACAAATGAGTTCTTAACTCATTTTTAAATAAACAGAATCAAGCATTTAACCTGCCTTTCCTTTACAGTTGTATCTCAGGGTTACCAAATAATTGATGTGAGAAAGTTAATAGAAAAATTCCAGCTAATAGATGCTCAAGAAATGATAGAATATCACAATTTTGTAACCCCTACTGAAATAATAGATTTGGGCAGGGTTCCTCAGTCTTGGCACTATTGATATTTTGGGCCAGATCATTCTTTGCTGTGGGAGACTGTCCTGTGCATTGTAGGATGTTTGGCAGCATCCCTGTCTTCTGCCCACTATTTGCCAATAGTACCCCCTAGTTAGCAACCAAAAGTGCCTCCAGACCTTGCTGGGGGCAAAATCACTCTTGGTTGAAAACCATTGATTTAAGCAGTGATTATCAATGCTTGCTTAACACCATTAAGTGATTAACTTTTCTGGAACTTTATAATAGGTAGTTTAGACTGACTGGGCCCAAACAGACTGATTATCTTAACTTCACAGAAAGAGAGAGAAACCAGTGTGCCTTTTTATTTGATTGATATAATAGGAAGTAGTATGCAATTCTACCTTTATTAAGTATTCTTGCCAGATAACTAAACCTGAATCAGATCAAGCCTCTAGATCTAACTACTATTTTATGAAAATGTAGGAGATAAAGGGACATCCTAAATGACACTAGAGGAATGCAATCAGTAAAATCCAGGATATAGAAAATTCTTAGAACAAAAGACCTGATTTCCTCAACAAATGGCGGGGATAAAAAAGAGAGGAAGAATGTATAGGTAAAAATAAGAGTCAGCAAACTTTTTCTGTAAAGAGGACCAGATAGTAGTTTAGGCTTTGCAGGTCATAATACAGTTGATGCTTGAACAGCATGGGGGTTAGCAGTGCCTTTCCTCTCCACCCAACCCCCCATGTGGTCAAAAACATGCAAATAACTTTGACTCCCCAAAAACTCAACTACTAGCCTGCTGTTGACCGGAAGCCTTATTGATAACACATAGTTAATTAACACGTATTTTGTATATTAATATGTATTACAGTGTATTCTTATAATAATGTGAGGTAGAGAAAAGATGTTATTAAAGTCATAAGAGAAAATACATTTATAGTACTGTATCAAAAAAACCCTTGTACAAGTGGACCTGTGCAGTTCAAGGGTGTTATTCAAGGGTTAACTGTAATCTCTCTCACAAATGCAAAAGCAAAGGCAAAAAGCAACAGTAATCAATATGTAAATGAGTATGGCTTCCTTCTGATAAAAGTTTATTTACAAAACCAGGTGACAGGCCTCCAGTTAGGCCCTTAAATTAAAATACACTTTGAAAGACATCAACCAAATGCAATGTTGGAAGTTGCTTGGATCTTTATTTGAACAACCAACTGTAAATAAATTTGTGAGACAATCGGGAAATTTGAATACTGACTAGATAACTGATGATTTTAAGTAATTATTGTTAATTATTTTAGGAGTGATAATGGTGGTATACTTATTTTAAAATAAAACTGTTTATTGTTTAGAGAGATATAAAAGTATTTACAGATGAAATAATATCAGAATTTGCCTTAAAATCTAGTTGGGGGTGAGGGTGGATCTGAAAAGAATATAATGTGTCGAATATTTAAAGGCTGTTAACCTTCAAGAGAATACATTAAGACTAGAGTCTAGTTTTGGAGAGGCTATTTGCTATTTGAATAAAATGAATAAAGTTTATAGTTTCCTGCTTTTATGTATCTCATGTTATTTTTCAGAAATTTATTCTGTGTAAAGATATATCAATGTCTTACTGATAAATATTTTTAATTTAAGTAGACCATAAATTGGTAGTCTAGGGTAAAGGTCAGCATACTCCAGCGCACTGCCTGTTTTTTGTAAGTAACAGTTTTGTTAGAACACAGTACACCTTTATTTATGTATTGTTCATGGCTAATTTTGCAGTATAACAGCAGGGTTGAGTCTGCAACAGAGATTGACGCAAAAAGCCCAAAATATTTGCCATCTGACCCTTTACAGAAAAGACTTGCTGACCCCTGGTTTAGAGCACAGATACAACTTCTCATCTGAAATGATTAGTGTTTTGCTATAAAGTGGGTATTGGTTTCCTTGGCATGTGGTTTGTTCTTAAGGTGAAAGTCAGTGAGGAGTTCTGTAATCCAAACTATTACCTTGAGATGTATTCCATTGTAGATGATCTTCAAAGACTGTTCTTCACCTTCCTATTTATAAAAGTTGCTTGCGGGTGGGGGCGCCTGCCAACTCAGTTGGAAGAGCGTTCAACTCTTGATCTCTTTTAAAAGTTGCTTTGGGGACAAGTGACTCTGAGTCTTTACCCTTTTGTGTTCTATCCTCAACCCCATTCCTCCCAAGATACATTATTTCATTCTCCCCTCCCTTTGTCCCAACCCCCACTCTTCAATACATTTACCTGAAGTATTAATACACTATGGAGAGGGACTCTTTTTGTCTAATGGATGCTTAATAAATGTTTGGAAAAACATTTCAAATTCATTACCATGTGATGTGAGTTTTTTGTTTTGTGTGTGTGTGTGTGATGTGAGTTTTGAAGCAATTTTTAAAATGAAAACTACAAAAATAAATAAAATGAAAGCTACAGTATTCTTTTGTCTACATTCATGAAGGTTTTTAACATGTGGAACTAAGCTTCTGTATCTTTGGACTTCGTCACATACAAATCCTGTTTCCGGAACAGTACCCAGAAAAGGGTATGTGATGGAAAGAATAGTGTTACAGGTAATGGTACTTCTTGATACATGGGGAGGTTGAAATTTCTTTTTAAGATGTATATGTATTCCATGATTTGGATTGTTAACTAAAGAAGCCTAATCGATCTTGTTTGATCTTAAGACCTGTCTTCAATTTAAATGTTAATAAACCATTTCCTATTTCTGAGAAATAGCAAAAAAATGAACTTGTATCCATCCCATGTAATATATGTGTATTACCAATGATGGTAATCACTTTCAGCAAAAGGACATTAATTCAATATTCAATCTAATAGTCACCCTGATGGCTAAGAATCAGTTTTCTCAAAGACAATGTGGTAGATATGTGGACTATTTAGCTGCAATCTGATCAACCTCTGTTAAATTTTTAAGGTTGATTTTCCTTCTCCTACATTTGATGTCATTTATACTACTCCTCAAGTTGACAGAAGCATTATACAGCAACACAACTTAGAAACATTGGGGAATGATACAAAAGGGAAACTTCTTGATATTCTTCATAGAGACTCATCACTTGGGTATGCTCCTTTGATTTTTGTTTTGCCTGGATATTTCTTACATTGTAAATCTCAAGTTAATAGTTTATTATATGCCCTGATTTAGTTCGTGATTTAGTAATCTTGGTATGGAAGGTTTTCTATTTGTTTTTAATTCTATAAAAAAGCCATATGACTACATAAAACTTTCAAAATTTGTACAAGTCAAACTTTTACATGATGAAAAGGCAAACAAAGGGGCGCCTGGGTGGCTCAGTCGTTAAGCGTCTGCCTTCGGCTCAGGTCATGATCCCAAGGTCCTGGGATCGAGCCCCGCATCTGGCTCCCTGCTCAGCGGGAAGCCTGCTTCTCCCTCTCCCACTCCCCCCTGCTTGTGTTCCCTCTCTCGCTGTGTCTCTCTCTGTCAAATAAATAAATAAAATCTTAAAAAAAAAAAAGGCAAACAACATTGAGAACTAAATTTACAGTAAATATGAATGTATTTTTTAAAAGTATATAAACTTTGTTATAGCAATCGAAAAACCAACAACTTAGTAATAGACAAAGAATATGACTAGATAATATTTTGGAGAAGAAATACAGTGCCTTTTAAATATCTGAAAAGAAGTTTGACTCCTCAGTAATCAAGAAAATGAAAATTACTACAAGATAACATTTAACACACATGACTTGGTTGAAAATTAAAATGTCTCATCATATAAAGTGTTGATGAGGATACAGAAAAATAGGAATTAAACTGTTGGCTAAGGAGCTTTGGGAGAGCAATTTGGCAAAATCGATAAAGGTCACAATGTACATAGTAACCTAGTAGTTATATTTCCATTTAATTATATATCTTAGAGAAAACCTTTCATATTTGCTTATGGAGTAAAGAATATTCATTGCAGTATTTGGATTATTGTAAAAGTGACAGGGAATGTCCATCAGGAAAGGTTAAATTATGGTACATTTATCCAGTGGAGTATTATGTAACTATTAAGAATGAACTTATAGCTATATGTACTAATATGTAAGATGTTAAATGAAGAAAGCAAGGAGCAGAATAGTTTATGTGATGTGTTACTATTTACATAAAGAAAAAAGAATCTACACATACGTATGTATATGCTTCTATACAAATAGACTATCTCTGGAAGGATATGCAATCTTATTAGGCAGTTGTCACTGGGAGGGAAACTGGAAGGAGAGACTTAACTGTGCACCTTTTTGCAATATTTGATTTTTTTTCAGGGCTCCACATGGCATGTATGCTTCAGTGCATGTATTATACACAAAAGCAGTTGGATGGGTAGTAAAACAGTGACTGTTTCATTCACATAAACATTTGTCATTAAGACTAAATTAGAGTCTCCCAAACAAATACTTCTTATTTTGAATGTTCCTCATTTGAGCTGTACAATCATCTTCTAAAATCATCTTCTAAAATGTAATAGCATTTTTTTTTTTTTTTTGCATGACATTTGTTTTACTTGTATAAAATGGATGAAATCCTTAGGGTGGTTTCTGCTTATTCAACTCTGATTTCTAGTGCTTGGCATCTGGTTAGAGCTCAATAAATTTTTACTATACAGAATTATCCTTCATTTTTATAACTAAGACTTTTATCAAGGCAGAATGATTTCTTTCTATCCCCCAAATTAGAGTAAATTAGTAGTGTTTGCTGTACATTGCATTTTTCTATTCCAAATTAGTATTAATGATTCTACCAAGAAGTGGCTGTCCTAAAATGAATAAATTTTTTCTTTGTATTTTTAATCATTGAGATTATAACTCATTATGATATCATTGAGAAATAATTTGTTATATATGCAGACTTTCTAAAGAAGATAAAGCCTTTTTGTGGGAGAAACGCTATTATTGCCTCAAACACCCAAATTGTCTTCCTAAAGTACTAGCAAGTGCCCCAAACTGGAAATGGGTTAATCTTGCCAAAACTTACTCACTGCTTCAGCAGTGGCCTCCATTGCACCCACTGACCGCGTTGGAACTACTTGACTCAAAGTAAGTTATCCATGACTGAATGTACTTGCTCTATTTGCCAGTTTTTCCAGTAAGGTGTATTATGTTGCAGGAATACTTCCCTTTGTTTTAACATGAAAGCAATTCAGTGCAATATAATGCAATATACGTAGCAATTCAATGCAACATACTTTTTGTGCTGGGGTTATTAAAAAGAGATGTCAGGGGCACCTAGCTGGCTCAGTTGGTAGAACATGGGACTCTTGATCTCGGGGGGGTCATGAGTTCGAACCCCACGTTGGGTGTAGAGTTTACTTTTAAAAACAAATTAGAAAAAGAATAGAGATGACATGTCATTTAAAGACTAACCTAAAGGGGCACCTGGGTGGCTCAGTTGGTTAAGCATCTGACGTCAGCTCAGGTCATGATACTGGAGTCCCTGGATGCAGCCCCACATCAGGCTCCCTGCTCAATGGGGAGTCTGCTTCTCCCTCTGCCCTTCACCCTGCTCGTGCTCTCTCACCCTGCTCGTGCTCTCTGGCTCGCACTCTCTGGCTCTTGCTTTCTCAAATAAATAAATAAAATCTTAAAACAACTAACCTAAAGAGGGATTTAACTTCTAAATTTTGAATAATTTGTTATATTTTTATGATGTAGCTCAAAATTTTCATAAGCTTAAGGTTTCTGAACAGTCCTGAAGTTGAATTTGTATAGTACAGTAAGATTTTTCTTCCTAAAAAAAAAAAAAAAGAAACACATTGCATTTGAATATAGAGCTATTTGAATATTCTTTGTCAGGTATAGATGAAGATTGTGTTTCTGGGAAATATAGCTTCACTAGAAAGAAATCACCGTCAAATCTTGATTTTTATGGTACTTCTCTAGATTTGCTGATCAGGAAGTAAGGTCCATAGCTGTGACCTGGATTGAGGCTATAAGTGATGATGAACTAACTGATCTTCTTCCACAGTTTGTACAGGTGAGTTTTTTACTAGGTTACCTGTCCACGGTACTCCACCCATTTTTTATGAGTAGGGAACTTGCTAAAGGATCCCCATTCTGTTTTGATTAAAAGTACTTTTGTGGGAATGTTGAGGTACCTTACGTTTCGATGTAGTATGAATTTTTTTCCACTATTGTTAGCTGCCCCACTTGAGTATTATATATATGTACCTGGATTTTTAATTCTCACATTTTTAGATTCTCAGAACAAATCAGACTTGAACTTTTCTTTGATTTTTCTTTACTAGCCATTTAAACATAACTAATGAATCTTATTCCCAAATCTACACTTTTCTGCTTGATTTCATAACATATATAAGTTAATTCATCTGTTTCATTTTTATCAGTGTTTTCTCTTTCCTCATAATGGAGTATGGGTTTGACCA
The DNA here is from genome assembly GCF_964656455.1 of Halichoerus grypus. Lineage (NCBI taxonomy): Eukaryota > Metazoa > Chordata > Mammalia > Carnivora > Phocidae > Halichoerus > Halichoerus grypus. The sequence continues at coordinate 39,726,736 of NC_135722.1, forward strand.
CTAGTAATTCTTATTTTCCTTTATGTGTAGGCTTTGAAATACGAAATTTACTTGAACAGTTCATTGGTGCGCTTCCTTCTGTCCAGGGCATTGGGAAATATACACATAGCACACAATTTATATTGGTAAGATTTAAACTTTTTTTTAAGTAATTTATTTCCATTCCTAGTATTTATAGAGATGATATACTCTGAAAGTCTAAATGGTATGCTCAGACTGCTTATTATCAATACCAGATGTTTGATTAAGGGCATTATTAAAGAAGCCAGATTTTTATGTCCTTAGAAATAAAACCAAAAATAACAAAACTCTTTATTGCAAAGATATTTGGCATATTAGAGCTCCATAATAATGAGTTCTTACTTACATAGCTTAAAATAAATTCCTAGATACCAAAAAATGAACCTAAGTTGATATTCAAGAGACATTCATCCAGTTTTCAGAAGTGGCTGACATAAATATTTTGCTGTATTAGGCTCCTCAAGGATGCCCTGCATGATGCACAGTTTGGTGCCCGATACGAACATGTTTTGGGTGCTCTCCTCTCAGTAGGAGGAAAAGGACTCAGAGAAGAACTTTTGAAGCAGACAAAACTTGTACAACTTTTAGGAGGAGTAGCAGAAAAAGTAAGGCAGGCTAGTGGATCAGCCAGACAGGTATGTACCCAAAAGAGGGAACATAAATATTTTGATGTTAAAGGATCTCTACAGTATTAATGAGTTATTATTCTTTACCAGTAGGCATCCAATAGACTCTAACTATACCTATGCTATTTTGAACAGATGAATTCAAAGGTTGTTTAAAACCATAGGAAAAGATTTTACAACCTAACTCAGAAAATTAGTGTTTTTTAATTCCCATGCTTATGAATTCCTTCCTGGTCACAGTTGTTCTCTTGAGTTTCTTTTTCATTATTTTGTTTTTTTACTTTTTTGTAACTGTAAAAGTAATGCAACTATGAGTTGTTGCTAATGTTTAAAAAATCCAAATAAGAAATTTATAGAATAAAAATTTTTTAATTAAAATTTTAAATTAATTTAAAAATTAAAAATTTTCCAGGTCATTTTCTCCCCATTCGGTATCTATTATTCAGTTTGCTTTATGTCCTTTCTGGTCTTTTATATGACTTTACACATATATATACACTTTTATATATATATATATATATATATATATAAACACAAATGTTTGGATTTTTAAAAAATTTTTATAGAAATATACACATACATACACACACACACACATATTGTTGAGATAAAATTCACCTATTCATTGTCTTTTAGTACATTCACAATGTTATGCAGCCACTACCACTAATTCCAGAACATTTTCATCACACCAAAAAGAAAGCCTGTACCCACTAACTTTTCACTCCTCATTCCCTCCTCCTCCCAGGCCTTGGTAAGCATTAATATGCTTTCTATTCTATGGATGTACCTATTCTGGACATTTCATTTAAATGGAATTATAAAATATGTGGCCTTTGTGTCTGGTTTCTTTCACTTTGCCTAATATTTTCAAGGTTCATCCATATTCTAGCATGTATGAGTACTTCACTTTTTTTATGGCTGAATAATGTTCTGTTGTGTGGATATACCACATTTTGTTTATCCATTGATGGACATTTGACTTGTTTCCATATTTGGCTACTATGAATAATGCTGCTATGAACATTTGTGTGTAAGTTTTTGTTTGGATACCTCTTTTCACTTTACCTAGGAGTGGAATTACTGGGTCATAAAGCAATTTTATGTTTAGCTTTTTGAGGAACCACCAAATCTTTATCCAAAGTAGCTTCATCATTTTATATTCCTACTAGCAATGTAAAGGATTCCAACTTCTCCACATCTTCACCAACATTTGTTATTTTCTGCCTTTTTAAAAAAAATTACAGTCATCTTAGTGGGTATGAAGTAGTATCTCCTTGTGGTCTTGATTTGCATTTCCCTAATGATCAATGATCTTGAGCACATTTTTATGTGTTTGTTGGCCATTTGTAATCTTCTTTGAAGAAATTTCTAAGTTTTTGGGTTTTTTTGTCTTTTTGTTGAATTGTTCTTTATGTATTTGGGATATTAGACCCTTATCAGAGACACTGTTTGTAAATATTTTCTCCCATTCTCTGAATTATCTTTTATTTCCTCAATAGTGTCCTTTAATGCACAAAAGTTACTAATTTTATGAAGCTTATTTTTCCTTTTGTTGCTTGTGCATTTGATATCTAAGAATTTGTGGTCAAATCCAAGGTCACAAAGATATACACCTGTGTTGTAGGAGTTTTATGGTTTTGCTCTTATGTAAGTCTTTGATCCATTTTCAGTATTTTTTTATATGCTTTGAGGTAGGGATTCAACTTTATTCTTTTACCTGTAATTATCCAGTTGTCCTAGCACCATTTGTTTTTTGTTTTTCCAGCTTTTTGTACAATTTTATTTTCTCCCTTCATGATGATATGATAGCCAAATTTTGTCTTAACTGGAGGGTCTGTAAACACTGGCTTATCCAGCCCACTTAAAGGCAAGGCAAATCCTGCTTTCTGAAGTGGTCCCACCATGGAACCCCTGGTCATCCAACCCACATCACTTTATCTTCACTATAATGTGCAGCCACTTTATTTAATCTCATTCCAGACTTTAACTTTTCCACAGGTTCCATGATTTTCCCATGTTTTTCCACACAGAATGTGTCTGCCACCACCTTTGGCGCGCTGAGACTTCTGTCAGAGCTGTCACTCCCAGAGGCTGCTCCCCACCTCCCCTCTCTTTTCCAGAACTGCTTTTTCCCTTGGGCAGCATCTTCAAAACCTCTCAGCACCATTTGTTGAAGAGCCTGTTCTTTCCCATGATGATCGCGGCACCTTTGATGAAAATCAGTTGACCATTGACATATAGGTTTATTTCTGGACTCTGAATTCTATTCCGTTGATCTATAAGATTATCCTTACGCCATACTGTTTTCATTATTGTAGCTTTGTGGTAAGTTTTGAAATCAGGAAGTATGAGTCCTCTAACTTTGTCCTTTTTCAAGGTTTTTTGTTTTTTTGGTCTATTCAGAAGTCCCTTGCAATTTTGTCTGAATTTTAGGATTATCTTGTACGTTTCTGCAAAAAGGAAGTTGGAATTTTGATAAGAATTGTGTTGAGCCTGTGGAGCGCCTGGGTGGTTCAGTCAGTTAAGCATCTGCCTTCATCTCCGGTCCTGATTCCAGGGTCCTGGGATCGAGCCCTGCATTGGGCTCTCTGCTCAGCAGGGAGCCTGCTTCTCCCTCTCCCTCTGCTGCGCCCTGTGCTTATGCTCTCCCTCCCTCCCTCTCTCTCTCTCTCTCGAATAAATAAAATCTTTAAAAAAAAAAAAAAAGAATTGTTTTGAGTCTGTAGGTTAATTTGGAAAATACTGCAATCTTAAATAATACTAAGTCTTCCAGTTCATGAGCATAGGATGTCTTTTCATTCATCTAGATCTTTAATTTCTTTCAGCACTTACGTGTTTTTTTGTGAGTTTTTGTTTTGTTTTTGCAAATTGCTTTTTTTTTTACTTCATCTTAGAGAAGTTGTGTGAAGATTTATGTTACACTTCACTTCATGTTTCATGTTACACTTCATGTTTCTTAATGGGTACATAATATTACAAGGTATTGTAGCGTAAATTGTGAACCATTACCTCTGTAGGTTGTTTACACATTTTTCTTTTTCCAGTCCTACAATGAACTATAGTGAATAAGTTTTTGCCCCTTTGCTACTATTTCCTTATATGATACTACTGTGGGTGAAATAGCTGAGTCAAGATCTGTGTATATTTTTAGTTCTATCTTTTTCTCCACCAATATATTACCAAAATATCTTTTCCTGCCCTGTTGCTGGGACTGGGTGTTACCTTAAATTTTTAATCTGTTAGATGAAAAATTGCATCTCATTTCTGTTTAATTTCTATTTATTTGACTGTTAGAGTTTTAATTAATATGTTAAATAGACCATATGTACTCCCCCCCATGTTTATAAGCTTTTCCCCATTCTATTTTTATAGTAAAAATTAACTCTTTAGCAACAACTTGTTTTTGACTATTTGACAGTTGGGCATTTTAAAATTTGGGTTGGTCCACATCATAATTTTTTTGTCTTAAATATAGGTCTTCATTTCCATTATGTACTTACAGTATTATTCTCTTTTCCTAGGTTGTCCTTCAAAGGAGTATGGAACGAGTACAGTCCTTTTTTCTAAGAAATAAATGCCGTCTTCCTCTCAATCCAAGTCTTGTTGCAAAAGAATTAAATATTAAGGTGACATATACTAATAAGTTCATATTACACTTCAAAATAATTTGTAGGAAAAAAATGTAGGAAGAAAGCAGATGGGCTGATATACTTAAGGCAAATGAGGATAACATCTGCATAGGTTGGTTATAAGTATTTTGGATGTCTGTGTAAGATCCATATTTACCTCAGTATATATATGTATTTTTAAAGGTTTTATTTATTTATTTGACAGAGACATAGCGAGAGAGGGAACACAAGCGGGGAGCAGGAGAGGGAGAAGCAGGCTTCCCGCCGAGCAGGGAGCCCAATGTGGGGCTCAATCCCAGGACCCTGGGACCATGACCTGAGCCGAAGGCAGACGCTTAACGACTGAGCCACCCAGGCGCCCCTACCTCAGTATATTTTTAGTTAATCACCTTTCCTGAAAGAAAAAGCAATATAAAATTATTTGCTGTCTCAAAATAAATTATTTTTTACTATGGTATATTAGCTACCTTGTAGGCATATGTTGTAATTCCAGTCACTGATAGCATTTTCTTTTCCTCCCATGTGAATGGTCAGAAAGACTCTTCCCAGGTTTATAACGCTGTTTAGAGCCATCAAAAAGTAGTTGAATCATCAGCACTGAGTAATTATATTTCAAACTGGGCCAGTAGTTATACAAATAGTGGATTTTCTCTTAATGAATTCAGCAAAAGCAACCAATTAATTCATCCATTAGTGTTTGTGGTTTTGAAAGGCTAGGGTACAAGTATCCATAAAGGAGTCTTTGATTTCTTTTTAAGTTGATATATGGCTTCTCTTTACTGAAATTTAACAGTGGGTGCCTGAGTTGTATGTCATTGGCGGGGGCCAGGGGGTCACATTTTCTCCTTGGGTTTTGTTTGTTGTTTCCCTTAATTGGTCTATCTTAAATTAGTTTTTTTAACCAGTTTCATATTAAAATAAGATTTGATCTTTGCTAATGAAATTTTTAAATTTAGTGTCACTATTTGATTGCATGGCTAATTATAAATTATAAGAGTACCAATATAGAAGAAGTAGAGATCTCATCCCAGATCATACTGCTTTAGAGGAAAGATAAGAATATACAGAATTTTGTGCTCTGTTGAGGAATTAAGATGCTTTTAAAGCTCAAACTTTTAATAACTTTTGTCTCAAGTTTTTAAGGTTTTGCTTCTCGTCTAGAGAGTAGTAGATATTTACTTATGCTATGTTTAAGTTTCAAAAAGTATTTTTAAATACCTCTTGTTTGCTGGATGACCTAAAAAGCAGTTCACATGTATTATTTCATTTGCCACAGTTCAGAAGAACAAGTGAAAGGAGAAATGCTTAGGACAAAAAATCTTAAACCCATTTTTATTCCAGTGTTATTTTTCTAATGCATAGCGTGTTGTATTTGTAGTCATGTTCCTTCTTCAGTTCTAATGCTGTGCCCCTAAAAGTGACAATGGTAAATGCTGATCCAATGGGGGAAGAAATTAACGTCATGTTTAAGGTGAGCAAAATAAGGTTACTTTGTTTTTATTTTTTGTTTTATTTTTTTTAAGATTTTATTTATTTGAGAGAGAGAGAGAGAGCACAAGTGGAAGGGAGAGGCAGACTCCCTGCTGAGCAGGGAGCCCAGTGCGGGTCCATTCTAGGACCCCAGGATCATGACCTGAGCTAAAGGCAGACACTTAACTGACTGAGCCACCCAAGCACCCCAAGGTTACTTTGTTTTTAAATGGTATTTTAAAAATTATTTTCTCAAATTCCTTTTCCAAATTGCAAATGTAGTTTTATTTAATATTTAATTAAATTGAATAATTATGTGAAAATTATTGCTCATATAAACTGTTCCTAGGAACAAATGCAACTCTGGGCTAGAGCTGCTACATATGGCCATGCTGGTTGAGCTACATATGGCCATCGTAACTTCAGCAGGCAGTGCCTTTCACACAGATTATGATGTGAATGGTACCCCCTAGAGTTGTGCAGCGTGAAACTGCAAAACTATGAGCAATGGCTCTGGTTTTTGGAAACATATAACTTACCTATGGGAAGCAGTAGGAGTGGAATAGTACAGAGTAATCTGTTACCAAAGTTCTGTGTGTTGTGATCATAATTTGTATATTTTTAAGAAAGAATGGAGAGTTTCAGTTAATTCAATGAGTTCAGTTAGTGCAGGCTCATATATGTGTGTGTGTGTGTATATATATATGTATGTACATATAAATGATAGCTCAAGAGAAGCTATCTTTATGAATACATATAAATGTGTATATATGTAGGTATATTCTATATATGTGTGTGTATATATATAGCAAGTTCTCATAACTCAAATCTGGTTCTGGACTATATTTTACTGATGTATTTGCCTTTTCCTAAAACCGTACCATCTGTTTGAATACAGAAATTTTATATGTTAAGTTTTAATATTTGTTAGGGCTAATCTCCCCTAATTTTTTTTTTTTTGTAATTTTCTTGACTGGTCTCAAAAAATATATTCATCATTATGTGTTCTAAAGTTATTTTATCCAATTTAAAAAAGAAAATGAAAAATTGATGTGATTCCAGTTAGAATTAATTCATTTTGGGAGGGTTAACTTTTTAAAAAAAATTTTTTTAAGTAAACTTTTAGAGATAATTGTAGATTCAGTCTGTTGTAAGAATTTATACAGAGATCCTAGGTATCCTTTTTTTTTTTTTTTTTTAAGATTTTATTTATTTGACAGAGAGAGAGACAGTGAGAGAGGGAACACCAGCAGGGGGAGTGGGAGAGGGAGAAGCAGGCTTCCCGCAGAGCAGGGAGCCCAATGCGGGGCTCAATCCCAGGACCCTGGGATCATGACCTGAGCCGAAGGCAGATGCTTAACAACTGAGCCACCCAGGCGCCCGATCCTAGGTATCCTTTACCCAGTTTCCCTCAATGTAACATCTTGCAAAACTGTCATACAATATCACATTGAGGATACTGGCATTGATACAGTCAAGGTAAGGAATATTTTGATCATGACAAAGATCCTCCATTTGCCCTTTTAAAAAATTGAATATGATTCACATACCATAAAATCCAACCTTTTAAAAAGTGTATAGTTCAAGAAACCGAGACATGAAGAGGTGAAGTAATTTCCCCTGGAATGCTGTAGAAAAATTTCATCTCATTCTTCACTCTTTCTCTCATTTCCCCTTCCTCCTGCCTTTTACAGTATGTAATGTATTAAGTCTTTTGGAGGGCGCCTGGGTGGCTCAGTTGGTTAAGCGACTGCCTTCGGCTCAGGTCATGGTCCTGGAGTCCCAGGATCGAGTCCCACATCGGGCTCCCTGCTCAGCAGGGAGTCTGCTTCTCCTCTGACCCTCCTCCCTCTCATGCTCTCGTCTCTCGTTCTCTCTCTCTCAAATAAATAAATAAAATCTTTAAAAAAAAAAAAAAAAAAAAAGTCTTTTGGAAAGGTACAGGTTTCATTTTGTTTCCTTGATTTCAAGGTTGGTGAAGATCTTCGGCAAGATATGTTAGCTTTACAGATGATAAAAATTATGGACAAGATCTGGCTTAAAGAAGGACTAGATCTGAGGATGGTAATTTTCAAATGCCTGTCAACTGGTAGAGATCGAGGTAAGTCTCTCAGCTCTGTCTTGGTGTCTTATTATTTCTTTTCTATGAACTTAGCTCAGAGTATACCTGTCCTGAGGGAGTCCTGCTGCTGGTACACTATGATCTCAGTTGTTTCTTACTTTAATTTAGTGTTACTTTACTGATTTATTTGTTCACAATTAGATAACTCATTGAGTAGCCCTAATAAATGCTTTGCAGTAACCAGAGGTTCCCATTGATTGACTGAACGAGGATTTTATGGTCTTTACCTTTTAATTTAAAATTAAGATGTCTAAGTTAAACCAATTTTGATTTCATTTCTGCAAAATAAAATAATGGTTTCAAAAATTTTTTCTACTTTAGCAGAGGCTTCATCTTATTATTTTATTGAATAAGTTTTCTCCCTTACCACATATGTTTAGTGTGAATAGTAAAAGCCCTACACACAGAAATATTGTGATAATTAAAAGATAATGAATGTAAAACACCCCAGTATGTGATATGTATTAGATGCTCAATAAATTGTAACCATTATCATTACTCTTATTCAACAAATGTTTGTTGTTGATCTACAATCTACAAAATGCTAATAACATGTAGTGTTTATATTTAGAGGGAAGCAATTAAAGACATATAAAGTAATTTGACGATGCTTAATAAGCTAAAAGCTCTAAGAGAATTTTTAAAAGATATTTATTTATTTATCAGCGAGAGAGAGTGAGAGAGAAAGAGAGCACAAGCAGAGGGAGAAGCAGCCTCCTCACCGAGCAAGGAGCCCGATGTAGGACTCGATCCCAGGACCCTGGGATCATCATGACTTTAGCCGAAGGCAGACACTTAACCAACTGAGCCACCCAGGAGTCTCTAAGAGCTCTAAGAGAATTAACAAAGGCAGTGCCGTGGGGTTTTAAAGGAGGGGAAGATCATTTATAGTTGGGGGAAATGAGAAATGCTTCTCAGATTCTAATCATAGACACTAGAAAGTCACCTGAAAAATTATCTAGTCATCCTTATAATATTTGCCATTCATTTTATGCTTAACTGCCTATACTGAAGGAAATTTACTGCATTTCAATGTAATCTTTTCTATCCTGGATAGCTCTGATGGCTGTAGAGTTTTTTCTTGATGAACGGGAACTGACTCCTAGTGTCTTCTACCCATCAGTTCCAGTTCTGTTAATAGACTTTCATATAATTCAGTCAAATCCTTCTTTGTGATGGTGAATATTGTGGCCTCAGATCCTGAGTTCCAAATTCTTCAGCCATTTCTCATATATGACTTTAGATTACCTTATTATCTGATTATTCCCATTGTAAAGGGCTCAAGTGATCCAGTCTCTGAGAATGGCACCTGAATTTTGTAGAATGCAAAGTAGGCAAAGTGTTGCACACACAGAACTTACTCACAAATAAAACCATCATACTAGCTCCTGCTAAATCATGTCTTGGCCATTCTGTACTTGTACATTTTGTATCTTAGACCCAAGTATAGGACCTTACCTATTAACTTTCTTGTTACATTTGATCCATTATTTTTCAGCCTCTTGGATTCTTTTTAAAATCTGAGTTTGTTATCTGTCATTGAACCTCTTAGTTTGTGTCGTGAACTGATTTGAAGAACATATATTCTGTAGCTTCTGCTAAGTCATTGAAAAAATATGTTTACTAAGAGAGGACCAAGGACTGGGGCGCCTGGGTGGCTCAGTTGGTTAAGCGGCTGCCTTCGGCTCAGGTCATGATCCCAGAGTCCTGGGATCGAGTCCCACATTGGGCTCCCTGTTCAGCAGGGAGTCTGCTTCTCCCTCTGACCCTACCCCCTCTCGTGCTCTCTCTCTCTCTAAAATAAATAAATAAAATCTTTAAAAAAAAAGAGAGAGAGGACCAAGGACCAACCCTTGTGTCATGTCACTAGAGACGTGAGATTTCCTTTCAGGTGATTGCTAAATCTTTAGGTACATGGGTACTCATCTACTTCATTGTGTTATCAACTACTCCACATTTCTCCATTTTATCCATCAGGACAGTATGAGAGCCTTATCACTTTCCTGTCCCAGTTTAGCATGTACAAGCTTTATCTTGTCAAAAAGGAAATCAGGTCAATTTAAGAATTCTTGCTGGGAAAAAAGGATTCTTGTTGGTTGGGGGTGCCTGGGTAGCTCAGTCGGTTGGGCCTCTGACTCTTGGTTTCTGCTCAGGTCATGATCTCAAGGGTTGTGGGATGGAGCCCCACATCAGGCTTTGCACTCAGCAGGGACTCTGCTTGAACATTCTCTCTCTCTGCCCCTCTCCCCACTCAACATGCATGCACTCTCTTGCTCTCTCTTTCTAAAATAAATAAACCTTAAGAATTCTTGCTGGTTAAAAAAATTCTTGCTGGTTGTTTTTCATATAAATCTTGTAAATGGAAGTTGTTTTATTAAGTAACATTCCTCAGTGAGAGCCTGCCATTTCATTAGGTTGCCTTTTCTGTCACCACACTTACTTCATATAGTTGTACATCCTCTTTCTTCTTACGGCATTCCATGTAACTTTGGAGGCAATCAGATTCCTCTTGTTTTTTATGTTGTTTCTAACTAATGGTTGAGTGCTTACTTTGTGTCTTGCCCTGGCCTAAGCTTTTCATTTGTGTTATCTCACAAGTATCCTTATTTTTCAAATGAAATCACATCCATGTCTTCTGTGAAGTTTTTACTAGTATTTCAGTGTTTCTAGTAATCCCTCACTTTTTCAGGCTCAGTGATTGTCTTTAAATATTCACCAGACATTTACTGGTGTATCTCCCCACCCCCTGCCCCGGATTGATTTTAAATTCCCTCAGGGTAGGGACCATATCTTACGTAGTGAGTAGTATATTGTATATTTTATGAACTTTGGTCCACTGTTTTAGCACATAGTAATTTATATGTATGCATATTTGATTATGAAATTAAAACTTGTATGTATATTAAAAATTTGGTTAAACGTAGTCATAGAATCAAGGTATAGGTACTCATTGAAAAAGGATGTCACTGTGAACTCTAAACTAGACGATGCAACCAAAACAACGTAAAAGATCCAAATGAATTCATTGTTCATTGTGTGACCAGACGACTAGGATTATAACCTGGCCCTGCATACTTTCTTTTGGGGTGGTCTGAAGGCCTTGGCCAACTTGGTTTCTTCCAGTCCTTTGGCTGAAGCAGGTCTCTGTGTCCTTATCTTTTATTTTGACACCAGTGCATCTCCTTGATTTTGAAAATATATAAAACTAATTTTTTGATTATAGAAATAATACATGCACATAGTAAATGTAGCATGTAGTAGAATTTATTTATCTGAAAGCACGAGCGGGGGGCAGCAGCAGGGGCAATCTTAATCTGTTCTTCCCTTTGAAAGGGCTTAGTGTACTCTGAAACACTCCATCATTGCCCAAATACATGATCAGAGTAAGTTTATTAACTATGTAATTTTATTAACTAAGTATCATCTAGTTTGTAATTAAAATTGTTATTCTTGGGGGGGGGTCGCACATGGTTGTACAGATTATGGAACCTCAAAGTCAAATTCAAATTTTGGGTACTTCTAAAAATAAAATATTTTGATTGCTCAAATTTTCTAGCATGGGCTACCAGACTTGATTTTTTTTTTTTTTAAATCCTAACTGATATCTTATGTCAAAGATTGAAAGCTATAAGTTTTTTAAAGTCTTAGTTTTGGGGAGATATTTTTGCATAGCTTAATGTTTTGTTGTTAAAGGTATGGTGGAGCTAGTTCCTGCTTCAGATACCCTCAGGAAAATCCAAGTGGAATATGGTGTGACCGGATCCTTTAAAGATAAACCACTTGCAGAGTGGTTGAGGAAATACAATCCTTCTGAAGAGGAATATGAAAAGGTGATTGGCAAGTCTCCTTATTCCAGACAACTTTGTCAAAAATGTATTACATAGGCCATAAGTGCTTTCATTTTCCAGCTCTGGTGACTAGCCATGTAGTCTAAGTTGTGAAAACAGTGTCTTTCTCTAAGTTAAAAAAAAAAAAAAAAAAATTATATATATATATGTTTATATATAAACAGTGCACTTAATGGTAAGAATCTGAGTGAAACCAATGCTAAATTACCCCCAAAACATTCCAAGCATGCATTTAGAGGCCAGCAAAATAGAGGTATTTTTATGACCCAGAATATTATATTTCACAAAGATCTTGGGAAAAGTTATGGAAATGAGTAAGAGTGGCTGCATTGTGTGGAGATGAGAGGAAAATTATGGCCAGACTCTCTGATCTTGGACTTAGCACCAGGTATTGAGCCTTAGGCAAATTATTAACCTCTCTTGTGCCTCAGTGACCTGGGATATAAAATAGTATACATTATAGTATTATAGTATTTTTTTTTTTTGGTATTATAGTACATATTATGGCTGTAAAAAATAATAGCACTACAAGGCTATTGTAAGAATTAGATGAGTTTATATAGAAAGCCCTATACAGAGTAAATTCTGTAGTTGATAGCTGTTATTAGAAGTGTCAGTTTTTTGTTTTAGCATACTTTTGAATTCTGTAATAGGAAAGGGAATCTCAGGGTGCCTGGGTGGCTCAGTCGTAGTGTGTGCCTTTTTTTTTTTTAAAGAGAGAGTGCATGTGAGTGCCCCAGTTGGGGGTGGGGGGGAAGGTAGAGGGAGAAGGAGAGAGAAGGAGAAGGGAGAAGGAGAAGGAGAGAGAATCTTTAAGCAGACTCCCCACTGTGCAGAGCCGAATACAGGGCTCAGTCCCACCACCCATGAGATCATGACCTAAGCTAAAACCGAGAGTTGGACAATTAACCGACTGAGCCAGCCAGGTGCCCATGACCTTAGGGTTGTGAGTTTGAGCCCCATGTCAGTGGGGTTGGGGTGGGGAGCAGAGTTTACTTAAGAAAAAAAAAATGGGGGAAAAGGGAAAGGGAAATCTCTTAGGACATAAGGCCTCTAATGATCCTAAAGTGGTCTAAGAAAGACTCAAGAACACTTTTTTTTTTCCCCCAAGAACACTTTCAGTGGCAATGTAAGGAAATCTCGGTTTTAATGTCATTTGCCTGCCTACTATATGTCAAGTCATTAATATATTTACAGATACGTACCAATTCTGTCTGTTGACCTAAGAAGGTAGAGGAATTTTGCCCTTTGTTAGTCTTTTAAACTGTTTAAGGTCACTCCCTTTTCTTACTTGTGGTGTGGGGAAAGCAGTGCAGCAGAAGCCAATACTTGTTTATAGTAATGTTGGCTCTTTTGTGGTTCTGGGAAAGTGGTTTGACACAAAATAATTGTCTAGTAACACACATTGAGTGCCTTTTATGCATTTGACTCTTAATGCCCTTTACTAAGAGAGAATATAACATAAAAGAGTCACATTGCTTGGGGTGAATCTTGGGTCTGCCACTTAACAATTATGTGATCTTGGGCAAAGAACTTCTATGTTTCAGTTTCCCTCGTATGTAAAATGACAATCATAATCAGACCTATGTCGTATAGTGTGCATATGCGTGCATGTGTGTGTGTATAGGTGTGTAGAAAGAGTAGTGTAGTGCCTGGTTTGTGATAAGTGCTGTGTAAACATTTGCTCTTAGCATTAGCAGTAATGATTTCTGGGGAGTTATGAAATAACCACATGGACACATAGAGCCATATGACTGCTCCATTCAGAAATGTAGTTTCTTGAGAATAAACTAAATGCACATGCTTTAGCTAAAACTCATTATATACATCAATATATACTCATTATATACAGCAAGATGTATATAATGATACTTCTATATGATACTATGTTAGTAATTTAATCCCCAGGGCAGGAAAGACTGAAGTGAAAGAAGATCTCCAGCTTTGAAAAACTTGGAGATGAAATAAGGAGTCAACAAAACACATTAATTATATTATTGTATGTTTAAAGATACAAGCTGACTTTCTTCATACATGCCCTCCCTATATAAGCCAAAAAAGGGAAAAATATTCTTTTATTCAGATTAATCTTTGTCACAGTGTTACCACCACTTGTACTAAATAGCAGAGCCTGTGAGGAGCAGAGTTCCACAAAGATGATTCTTAAAAGATGTTCAAAGGCAGCACATACCCTAAGTAGGGACTGGCAGTATCTGCCTGTTAAAAGACAATACCTAGAGATACGGGGCAGTAACCACCGTTAGAAGGGTGTTTTGTTTTTGAAATACGACAAGGCTGGCTTTTGTTACCATAACCCAGTTTATAAGTTGTTGAAAAAGTGAATTACAATACTTTTTTCAAAGGGTGATGAATTACTTTAATCTTTATAACCTGCCTCCTTTAAAAATAATTTTTTTTCTAAAATAATTTTATATCTTTATTATAGGCTTCTGAAAATTTTATATATTCTTGTGCTGGATGCTGTGTAGCCACCTATGTTCTGGGCATCTGTGATCGACACAATGATAACATAATGCTCCGAAGCACAGGACACATGTTTCACATTGACTTTGGAAAGTTTTTGGGCCATGCACAGATGTTTGGTAGCTTCAAAAGGTACTAATACTGTTATCGTTGTTGCTAAAGAAAAGGGGGCACATTTTTTTTTTTAAACAAGTACCCCAGGGGGTGCCTGGCTGGCTCAATCAATAGGGCATGCAACTCTTGATCTTAGGGTTGTGAGTTCAAGCTCCACTTGGGTGTGAAGCCTACCTTCAAAAAAGAAAAACAAGTACTCCAGGTAATTCTGAAGCAGATTTCCACTTTGTGGATCACTTTTCAAAAGGTATTAATAAAATTATCTGTATCCATCCATCATGTGTATATATATCTGGAAGAGTTTCCATAATTTTACTTGAAGGAAACAGAAATAGACTTCTCTTACCACACAATGGTTAAGTTTTTGATGATTTTAATGTCAGTCTCTTTACAATCTAAGTATTCCTTCTCTGTCCACTTTTTTCTTCCCAAGAAAGCTGAAGTTGTTGGTTTGCTTTCTCAGATTAATTCAAGAGGTCATTCATTGATTTCAAGTTCAGTCATTTCAAGTAATGCTAAAGATGTTTTCATTTCGATAGGATCAGAATATTATTGAAGATTGATATCTATGTGTATTTTGAGGAACCTTTCTTTTGATACATTTAGCCATAACATTGATTTTAATTAGTGGACACAACTATTTTATTTAAAGATTTTATTTACTTGACAGCACAAGCGGGGGTAGGCGGGGAGCGTCAGGGAGAGAGAGAAGCTGATTCTCTGCCGAGCAGGGAGCCCAATGCGGGGCTCAATCCCAGGACCCCAGGATCATGACCCAGGCCAACAGCAGATGCTTAACTGAGCCACCCAGGTGCCCCTGGACACAACTTATTTTTTTTTAAAGGCAGTTTTTCACAAATTAATGTTCCCAAACTTGCCTCTTTTCTTGTTGTTCTTTGCCTTGTAGTTCCCATTGAGTATGACTAGGGATTAAAAAAGACCCTAAGAGATGACTTGACCATGTAGTAGATAAGAGAGTGTGTGTGTGTGTGTGTGTGTGTGTGTGTGTGTGTGTGTGTGTATGTAGTAACCTTTGTTGAAATGAATTAAGGTGTATTTAACTAGTTAGTGGTACATATTAGAAATGTTCCCATTTGTATAATGGCAGTGAGTGCCAAATTTTTCTCTCTGTATGTTTGTAACTACTGTTTGATCTCTATTTGAATGTGTGGGTTTATAGATATCATCTTGGAAAAAATTCATGTATGTGTTCTATCTAAATAATGAGATTGATTATATGATGGCTTTCCTGAAAATGCAAAATTTATAAGTTTTATGCAGATTCAAACCTGCCTGATTCTAAATTTCCCAGTTGGAAATTGTTATGGCTCAGATAGCTTAGTTGAATAACCATGTGGTAACAAAAGCACTATTTGAATATCTTCTGTAAATAATACTTCGTGTTGTGTACTTTCTTTTTAAATAGGGATCGGGCTCCTTTTGTGCTGACCTCTGATATGGCATATGTCATTAATGGGGGTGAAAAGCCTACCATTCGTTTCCAGTTGTTTGTGGACCTCTGCTGTCAGGCCTACAACTTAATAAGAAAGCAGACAAACCTCTTTCTTAACCTCCTTTCACTGGTAACTATGTTCTTTTACAAGCCTTTAATTAATTTACATTAATGCTCTGTGTTTCAATATCTAAAGAAGGATATTTTGGAATAAAATTTACTATAGTCTCAAATATCAGAAATATTATTACCAAAATATTCAAAAATTGCTGCTATGTAAAATATGCCAGACACCATTTATATAAAATACAAAACATAACTCAAATCTACTGTGGGGGTGAGGAGTAAAAGTAACTGAAAGGGACCCTGAGAGAGTCATCTGGGATGCTGGAACATATTTTGTGTCTTAATTTGGGTGTGTTCAGATTTCTATACTTTTCTGGATATGTATTAAGTTAAAAGTTAAACTTCTGCTAGGATTATTGTGGCTGAACTTGATTAAAAAAAAAAAAAAAAGGACTAGACAAAAGGTCTGGATTTCACAGGTTTTATTCCATAAACTGGCTTCATGACTTCCAACAATTGACTGACTTGACCTCGGTTTTTCTCATTTATAACGGAATCACTTAGGTCCTTATAAGACTAATATAAATTCCTCAAAACTTTGATTGTTTTATTTGCTTTAGTTCTAATTACTTGGCCGGCTTTTAAGGGATGGGTGGGGAACAGACTTTTAAAAAAGTTTAACTCACAAACTCCTTTTTCCTTTCTATAGATGATTCCTTCAGGGTTACCAGAACTTACAAGTATTCAAGACTTGAAATATGTTAGAGATGCACTTCAACCGCAAACTACAGATGCAGAAGCTACAATTTTCTTTACTAGGTAAGGCATATTTAAATACATTAGAGAAGGCACAGAGCTTTGATTTGTTTTCCTTAGTTTAAACAAATGCTATATATCAAAAATCTGATTTTAATGGGGCGCCTGGGTGGCTCAGTCATTAAGCATCTGCCTTCGGCTCAGATCATGATCCTGGGGTCCTGGGATTGAGCCCCGCATCGGGCTCCTTGCTCGGCGGGAAGCCTGCTTCTCCCTTTCCCACTCCCCCTGCTTGTGTTCCCTCTCTCACTGAGTCTCTCTCTGTCAAATAAATAAGTAAAATCTTGAAAAAAAAAAAAATCTG
Source organism: Halichoerus grypus (assembly GCF_964656455.1). Taxonomy (NCBI): domain Eukaryota; kingdom Metazoa; phylum Chordata; class Mammalia; order Carnivora; family Phocidae; genus Halichoerus; species Halichoerus grypus. The sequence goes on from NC_135722.1 coordinate 39,743,692, forward strand.
ATTTTTAGGAAATAATTGTGATTCACAGTGTTAGCATATAGTGGGTTTATCAAAAGTATATTTTATGTCAGAGGGTTATTTACTGAATAAATGTAAAGGATTTGCAGTAACACTTTTAAAAATTTATTTCTCTCGGGGTGCCTGGGTGGCTCAGTCGTTAAGTGTCTGCCTTCGGCTCAGGTCATGATCCCAGGGTCCTGGGATCGAGCCCCGCATGGGGCTCCCTGCTCCGCAGGAAGCCTGCTTCTCCCTCTCCCACTCCCCCTGCTTGTGTTCCCTCTGTCGCTGTGTCTCTCTCTGTCAAATAAATAAATAAAATCTTTTAAAAAAATAATAAAATAAAAAAAAAATTTATTTCTCTCAAAATGACTCGTTTTATTTAGTATATGACTTGAATTATAAACATCTTATTTATGAACTATTTCTGCAAAGCATATTTTCGATAGTGCTAAGTACAAGTTTTTGGTTTTTTTTCTAAAATAATATCTGTACTAATCTTTTTCAGGATTTTGCCATAACAATTTTCATGGATACCATAAATATTTAAAACTGCAAACTCTGGGACACTGCTATAGTAAATTGTTACTATATGACGTAGTACTTAAAACACATATACTAATTATTGGCATTTGAACTTGTCATTTTTGCTTTAAAAGCAGATCTTCCTGGCAAATACGTTCTAAAAGTCTGGTGACCAGGTTGGTCACTGTCTAGTGGTACCACCTCATTATTATGCCACAGCAGGGAGGACCCATGAGCTCATGTTCTTTTTTCTTTTTTTCTTGCCTTCTTCCTCTCAGTGGAAAAGAGATAGAAAACTGGACTGGACTTCTCTAGTCTCAAGAGTCTGGGCTGAATTGAATTGAAGGAAGCTGACTTTTGTATAGCCTTCCAAACTAATCCTGATAATTTGGGTATTGATGGGTTTTGTTTTTTCAAAAGAGATTCATTGGTTCCTCTGGGGAAAACTATATAGCAGGCATGTATTAGTCTGCTGGAGCTGCCATAACAAAATACGATAGATGACATGGCTTAAACAACAGACGCTTATTTTCTCTTAGTTGTAGAGGCTGGGAAGTCCAAGAACAACGTGCCAACTCATTCACTTCCTGGTGAGGGCTCTAGCTTACAGACAACTGCCTTCTCATTGTTTCCTCACAGGAAGGAAGGAGATAAAGAGCAAGAAAGCATAAGTTTTCTTGTCTCTTCTCATTAGAACACTAATCCTATTGGATCAGGGCTTTATCCTTAAAACCTCATCTAATCTTCATTACTGACTCCATAAAGGCCCTATGGGGTTGGGGCTCAAACATAGGAGTTTTGGAGGATACAGATACTCAGTCCATAGCAAAGCAAGAACCTTTGTGTGAAGTTCTAGACTTTTCTTTTTGAATCTCTTTCCTCTTTCTGGATTTCTTTATCCTGCTTCTGAGACTTCTTGTTTTTTTTGCATGCCTAAAATGTTTTATCCAAGCCTGCTTTCCAGATTTATCACCACCAAACTCCCTATTCTGTCAAAACTTCTTTTTCCAACTGAGGGAAATGATGATTATCTGAAGAAGGAATCTGATACCAGATTCTACTAGTATTTGTTGGAGAAGATTTTATTAAATTTGGGTTACTTTTGATGCTTCCTTCTATACTTGTTTAGTTGTCAACTTCCCTGTTTATTAAAAGGGAATTAAATAATGATCATCTTTTTTGGCATTATGCCAATCATCTTCTATCCCTAATAGTTTTATATTAGTATTAGATCCGACAGAGTTCAAGAAATACAGCATCATTTCTTGGGAGACAGTGGGATGGGATGGAATAGAGACTTTCTTGTGCTAAACTGTTTTGTTTGGGTGGAATATTTTTTCACGGGTTTTTGGCCTGAAGAACAAAGGAAATCCTTGGCAAAGTGAGAATCTGCTTAATATTTTAAAAGGAATGAAAATGGGGGTGCCTGACCGGCTCAGTCAGTAGAGCATGTGACCCTTAGGATCGTGAGTTAAAGCTCCATGTTGGGCCTAGAGCTTACTTTTTTTGTGGGGAGGGGCGGAGGGAGATGGGGATAGAGAGAGAATTTTAAGGAGGCTCCATGCCCAGCTTGGAGCCGGACACAGTGCTTGATCTCACAACCCTGAGATCATGACCTGAGCAGAAATCAAGAGTCAGATGCTTAACCAGCTGAGCTGCCCAGGCACCCCAAGGGCCTAGAGCTTACTTTAAAAGAAAATTTATATATCTTGATTGATAGATAGATAGATTTAAAAAAAAAAAAAAAAAGAATTTAAGGGGCTCCTGGCTGGCTCATAAAATCTTAAAAAAATTTTTTTAAAAAGGAATGAAATGTTTTTATCCTTTATTATGTTCAAAGAACTGAACATGTTTTCTCATGAATATTTACTATTAACATATTTTCTGATTATTTTGTAGGCTTATCGAATCAAGTTTGGGAAGCATTGCCACAAAGTTTAACTTCTTCATTCACAATCTTGCTCAGTTGCGTTTTTCTGGTCTTCCTTCCAATGATGAGCCCATCCTTTCATTTTCACCCAAAACATACTCGTTTAGACAAGATGGTCGAATCAAGGAAGTCTCTGTTTTCACCTATCATAAGAAATACAACCCAGATAAACATTATGTAAGTTTGGTTTTGGTATTTGTAGAGACTCATGCATGCATTATTGTTGTTTTTTTCATACTTCTTTCCTCCATGGATGGTCCAAAAATAAATAAATATTTGAGGAATCCCTAATTGTTTTTTGGTATTTATTTCTTGGCAAATTTGCTCCCAAACCATGGGGGACAAATGATATTCTTCCTTCCAGAGACAAGGCTTAAAAGGTGGTGCTATTTTGCTTTTTCTCTTTTCTTCAATTTGTTCTTAATCTTAAGGTAAAGCTTGCTCATTGTAACAAATTCAACCTATGTAAAAGCACATAAAGTCTTCAGTTCTCATTCCACTTTCTAGGGATGAAGTATTATTAAATAGACACACACACACATAAAATTCATCTTTGAACAAAACAAGATCTTTACTATGCTTCCCACCACCCCATGGATAGCACTATTATCTGTTTTATTATTGTTTTTCACCCTTGTGCTAATATTTTTATTTGGAAATACTTTGCAGCACAGTCTTTAAATTTTATACAGACTGATATTTTAGAAAGCAACTTTATTATTTTGATTTTCACCTATTGTTAGTAAATTTTTGTAAGTTTATGTAGTATTTTATCCTAACACCATTTTATTGAATATTCCATTCTTTCCCCCAATGATTTATAACAGTATATTACATTATGTTGTAGATATTATAATGTTAGCATATTTAAAATGTACTAAATTTATATATATCCGTGAATTTATTTCTGGTCTTCTGTAGATAAATATGACTTTTTTCTACATCAGTATTTTACTCTGTAAAGTACTATGACTTTATAATACTTTAAATATCCAGTAAGACAAGTTTTCCCTCATCCTCCTGCCACCATAAATTTTGCCTTTTTCATTTACTCTTAAATGAACTTATTAATGTGTTCATTGGAAATGTACTAAATTTATAAATTTCAGGAAGTACATTTATTGTATTTAATCCTGGAAATAAATGACTTTCACTTTCTGGTTCTTGTTTATATATCTTACAGTGGTTAATATCACTCTTAGATACAGTTAGATGTCTATAAATACAATGACTTTATATATGCTGTTTCCTCTCGGTGACATATACATTACTAAGTTAAAAGCACTTGGACTGCATAGAATGGTCAAGCTGTAAATTTTCTGTCGGGAAAGGTTTTTTTTTGTTTGTTTTAATCTAATATGTTTGGGGTGTGGTTTCTTTTCAGATTTATGTAGTCCGAATTTTGAGGGAAGGACAGTTAGAGCCATCATTTGTGTTCCGGACTTTTGATGAATTTCAGGAACTTCACAATAAGCTCAGTATTATTTTCCCACTTTGGAAGTTACCAGGGTATGTTCCCATTTTTGTGCATTAATCCTTTTTTTATAGGAAACAATTTCTTACCAAGTGTCGGTTAAAAGCTTTGTGTAAACATTTAGTAGGATACAGTGGACCATGTGTGACTTATTTTCCTTTGTATCACAAGGGCTTGATAAAAGTACTGTACATAGAAAAGGAACTATAAGGTTTTATTGAATGAATAAACAGTGAATAAATGATCAAGATCCTAAACTTAAAATTGGGGATTTTCTAGTTTTCTAATTTCAGTTGAAGCTTTTTTTTTTTTTTTTTTAAATCATACTGGGTTAGGTAAATCGTTACTTAAACTACCTTTACAGTGAGATCAAGTGAGATCAAGGAACTTAGTTGAATCTTATAATTTGTTGTCTCTACCATAGTCTGCAACATAAGATAATAATTTGGAATCTTGGTTTTAGAAAAGTCGGATTTTAAGTCACTGCAGAAATAATTATGGCCATACCAAGCTCCTCTAAAAAATAAGCTGAGGCATTGAGACTGTTGGTTAAAATCTTAGTACTTAGCTTTGTATCTGTTACCCTTTCAAAACCCTCATTTTTAACATAGCTAATGACCAATAGATTTCCTGTTTCGGGTTGCTCATATTCTTCTCAGACTAGATTTCAGAAGTAGAGTCAACAAAGTGTGGTTATCAGAGTTTATTTCCACATGCAGTATCATTTTTCATTGGCAGCAAAATAAGCAGAGTTAAGATTATTCTTGATTTGGGCCCTACGTCACTTGTGGACACAGTATTGACCGGGTATGGGACTGATATCAACAGTAACTGTGGCTGATTGAGTAATGATTATTTTGGAGGATAAGATATGCATAAAATATTTGTGAATGGATTAATCTTTAGAAAAAAATAGTAGAAAATAAGTAATAAATAGCAAAATAGTGTCTCTTTTGTACCAAGGTTTATAAAAGGCTAACACGTACTTGAACTATTTCTTCTCCAGTACTCTGAAAAGAAATTACAAAAATTTACTTTCTAGAAGATTAAGATTCCACTTTGTATTTAAGTATATATTTTTAAAATATATATATTTCTAAATAAATATTGTGCTTAATTCTATAAATACTTCCAAGTGAAATAATTTAAATCCCACTTGTGTTTTCTTTTGTAGCTTTCCTAATAGGATGGTTCTAGGAAGAACACACATAAAAGATGTAGCAGCCAAAAGGAAAATTGAGTTAAACAGTTATTTACAGAGTTTGATGAGTGCTTCAACAGATGTAGCAGAGGTGACTGTCCTAATTGAAAAAGAACATACTATTTTTTGTGCTACATGATATTTAAATTAATAATTTTTTTTCTCTTCTATCTTAGTGTGATCTTGTTTGTACTTTTTTCCACCCTTTACTTCGTGATGAAAAAGCTGAAGGAATAGCTAGGTCTGCAGGTAAGATTATTTTTTTTCTTTATTGATAATTCATGGCTTCCCTATGATTTGCAAGTTACCATTTCTCAATGAATGTGGTAGAGTGACAGTGAGGTTACTGACTATACTCCAGTGGGAATGAGAGGAGGGTATTCCTTCTAAGCCCATCAGTTTCTGGATAAACATAATTTTCCTAATAGAATGTGATTATTAAAGACCTATAAATCAGTGGCCTACTAGGTTATTTACCTTTTCCTTTCCCCATATATGATGATCCTGGAATTAAAGCAAAAATTGTTTTGTCATAGTTTGTACCACTGGGAGCAAGATAAAATAAAGATGAACGTATTTATACTTTCAGATGCAGGTCCATTCAGTCCTACTCCAGGCCAAATTGGAGGAGCAGTGAAATTATCTGTCTCTTACCGAAATGGTACTCTTTTCATCATGGTGATGCACATCAAAGACCTTGTGAGTGATTATAAATAATGATTGTAGAGAAAACCTATACCTTGGTAGGAAGCATTACTATTAAGGGAAAACTTTTCTTTATAGGTTACTGAGGATGGAGCTGACCCAAATCCATATGTCAAAACGTACCTACTTCCAGATACCCACAAAACATCCAAACGTAAAACCAAAATTTCACGAAAAACTCGGAATCCAACATTCAATGAGATGGTAAGTTAAAATCATTTCTAAAGATGTCCTAGATTTGTTCTTTTGAGATTTTAAATTTTAAACACTTTAAATTTAGAATTTTTAGGTACCAGTTGCAGAACTATTTATTGTACTAGTAAAGCCAATCAATAGCAATCCAGTGATGATTTATCAAAATGTTGTGCAATTAAACCTGCCGTCATTGACCCTTAGGTTTTAAAAAGATCCTAGGGGTTATCTTCAACCACCTTTCCAGTGTTTGAACCCCCTCTACAACATTTTCAAAAAGTGGATGTCCAGTCTGTGCTGAAATACTTCCAGTCCACCCACTTTGTTTTGGGCAGTTCCAGCTCTTACATTTTTTTTTATACTGGGCTTAAATCTTCACGGCCTGTAGTTTGCACCTGTGGGTCTCAGTTGTACTGCTTGGAACCACACAGAATTTACTCTTTTTCTCCTGTGTAGCAGCCCTTCAGATAGCTGAAGTTCTCAAAAGCCCTTCCTTGTTACCCTTTTAAAACATCTTCACTACCTTTACCTTTGTTTGATAGGATGTAGTTTCAAAATCATCCTCCTTCTAAGTCATTTTAATCTGTCAGCAATCCACTTCAGATAGGGTGCTCTAAGCTAAAAGCAGTAAGCAAAGCATTAGCTGAACAGGATGGAGCAGAACTGTGACTTTCCTGAGCTACTCATGGTCAACTTATAAACTTACTCATCTATTAAAACCTGCTAACCCTTAGTCAACTACTTTTTTAGGATAAACACCACATTATTTGTGTACATTAACATTACATCCACACAAAAATGTCTGGATAGAGATTTGGAAGAAAATAAATGTGGATTTTCATCAGGGTTATAAGTTTGTTAAAATCGCAGAAATAGCCTTTTAGCTTCTGAAAAGCATATACAATGTTTGGTGAAGAAAACTTGGTGTTATTCTCAAAAAGGAGTATTGGCTTTTTTCCTAGTTAGTAGCGTTGTACTTCCAAGAAATAAAATGTAGTCAGTTTTTAGTTTTTATTAGTAAAACAGTGAGAAGGACTAAATTAAAGAGATGTTTCTCAGAAGTTATGATGAGGCCTTGTTGGGAAAAAAATTCTACGTGTTGAATGTGGTGTGTCAGAGAGCTTTTTAGCATTCCAGATTGGCTGTAAACCGTATCGGTAGTTGGTGAATTTGCTTTAAAGTACGGATAATCAGAAATTATTTCATGGTATATAAAATCTTAACAGAAAAAAAGACAACAAAAAGAAATTCTAATCCCTCATATTTTGTAAAATAGTTATGTTTATCCCCACTTGCTTCTTTCCATTCTCTTTCCCAGGTTATCAGATCATCTCAAGGCATGCCGCCTTATAATTGCTTTTCCCTTCCCCATACTTCCATCTCAGAAAATCCTTGTTTTCAGTTGTTAGCTAATAATAATTTTCTCCTCTGTGCATTTCTATGTCAGACACTCAGAAGGATGATAATAAAATCCAAGGCTCCTGAAATACAAAATGTGCATCTAAAGTATGAGGCAGATTCTACCAGATGTGGCATAATTAATGTCATTATCTCTTTAACTACTGATCTCACTTCTGTTTTTACTTAAAATAATCCAAGAAACCAAACAAACAAAAAATTTGTAACTTACTGTTTTCTTTTTACCTTTGCTGTAGCTTGTGTACAGTGGATATAGCAAGGAAACTCTAAGACAGAGAGAACTTCAACTCAGTGTCCTCAGTGCAGAGTCTCTGCGGGAGAATTTTTTCCTGGGTGGAGTGACCCTGCCTTTAAAAGATTTCAACTTGAGCAAAGAGACAGTTAAGTGGTATCAGCTGACTGCAGCAACCTATTTGTAAGCTGGTGAATTTCTGAGCTTTGAAAGCAAGGACAGTTATAAACATGTATACACACATACACACTTGGGAACTTTGTATAATATTTTTATACTTGGACAGAAATTATAAAGTAAATGTACTTAATGCATTTCAATACATCTGTTGGACCAACAGTCACATAATTAACTTTTATGAACTTGTTGAAGCCATTGCTGTTTTAAAGTCATATAGAATGCTATAAACCCTAAACTTAATATATAATAAGTCCTGAAAAAGACTTTGAGTTGGTGAAGGATTTAATCCTTTCTTGAGTAATTCAGAATAATAGCTTTAGTTTGGTCTGATAGTACAATGTCAATTCAGCCATCTATTTTGCATTGTTTCTTACACAGACACAGCATGTTTTCCTGTTTTGCACCTTTTATAGCCTTTACCACAGTGTGTGTTCACAAACACCAAAGGAAAGGAAAGGTGCAGGATGTTACCAGAAAATACAGCTGCTATTCACAGGGCCGAGAGCAAAGCACAAATAATAGTTATGTTCAGAACTACTACGTAGTTTATAGAAGTAGGGGAAAATAATACTGCTTTTTGTCACCCATGTCTTTAAAACCTTTTCAGAGTAAGTGCCAATCACTGAAGTTGTAAATACTGGTGCCTTAACTTCATATGCTTCCCTGGCACTTCATTCTGATTTTTTCCTGACTTGATAAATAATTAGTAAGTAGTTTTCACTCACTTTCAACTTACTAAAGAATTATGTACATTTACTAATGTTTTTCCCACAGAAATATGATTTTTTTTCTACTTCTCATGTGACTTAGACATTTGATTTATGTTTTTGTTGCCCCGTAACTGAATGAGATTCATCGATGTAACTGTATACTCAATGCCATCATTCCATTATAATCCTTCATTTACTCCCAGGAGTGTGAATTAAACTTTGGTAATCCACCTCCATGTATCTATACTCCACTTACTCATTAAGCAAGTGAAAATTGTTCACTCATGTACCCATTCCTGTTTGGTAGAACTCCATGAATAGGGCAGACTCTTCACAGGAGGCCCAGGACAAGACTTCTAGGGTCCAGACTGAATATTAATGTAGACTTTTATAGCAAAGTTGGTCTTGTAAGGTGTCTTATATTTGTAAACATTATACATTCACATGAATTACTTTCCTAATACAGCGGGATTCAGAATCATAAGGGACATGATTGAAATTATTCTGCAGTAACCATTAAGGATAAAATTCATTTTTATTATTCATTCAATTGCACACATAATTTTGTGTTTAGTTGAATAAATATGTTGATATATTAATTCTCATGGCTAGAATGGAATTTCAGACACTTTTTAAATGGTAATAGAGATTGTAGTAATCTAGTTGCTGTGAGAGAACTGACAAAATATGCAATGAAGAATACCAATAAAGGACAATCTCCAATTCAGTCGCCCGTAACATAATCTTTATGAACTGTGCAGATGTTCAATGTAAATGGGAAACCTGTAGAGCAGAAATAGAACAGTTGAGGATGTATCAGTGAGATAGGTTTAAAAAAAAAAAAACACTTGAAATTTTTGGTGCCTAACACTAATGGTCCATTTGTAGGAAAGCCCGTTAGTATGATATATGAATGTCTTTTTTTTTTTAATGTTCAAATGTATTGTATATTTAATAATTTAATTAAAATGCAAATCAAAGCACCACCGTTTATTTACTTTTTCCACATCCAGTTAACATTTCCTTAAAGTGTGTAAGTACTTTTGCAGATATAAAGAAGTGTTAGATATTTTCACTTAAGCTTTTGAGACCTAATTCCATTCCATGAATTGTCACTTAGCCACTGTTAAAAAAAACAAAAACAAAAACAAAAAAACCCCAAACCTGTCTTGGTAAAAGGTCATTGTTAATGGGACGCAGTATGTACTGCCTATTTGCAGTCTGTTACAGCAGTGTCTTTTAGCACAAATAACAGAGCTAGAAAATGTGATGTCACTTTTCAATTATAAGAAATCTGGATTTCTTATCTAAAAATGTATATTATGATTAATACTGTACAGTTAACCAGAGTTCAGGACAAGTGGTAATGTTTTTCTTAATTTAACTCATTTTGTGCCTTCTTTGGTCATTAAAAATATACACATATTTTACATATATTTTAATATAAGTTATTTCTTTGTAAAACGCTAATCTTCAGCCCTTACCAAAAAAAAAAAAAAAAAAAAGGACAGAGGCGCCTCTTTGCACTACTACTTTAAGTAGATTTTAAGTCAGTTTTTTTTAAACATTTTTTTAAAAGCTTGCATTAAAGTACATCTGAAGCAAAGGTTTAAACAAACTGGCCAAGACACTAATTTTTATGTATAATCACAATGTTTTATACCTATCTTTACCGAATAAAAATAATTATGCTACATATAAGTCCTGCACCAGAATTCTTTCTTCTTGCAGTGTTTTGGGATTCGAAAATAATAGTCTACTCCAAGAACCTATTATTTTCTCTACTGAGGAACCCAATGTAGAACTTGCACTGACATTTTTATTACTGCCTTTATAAAAAACTATAGGTAGCTAACTGTTAAGGCATGTATGATCTTTGATAAAGTATTCTTTTATCTTTTCAAATCAAAGTTGTATAAAAGTTTCAATATCTTGCCTTAAATTGGTTGACTGTTCTTTCTAGGATTCAAGTATTGTGGCATTTAAAAAAAATATATTCAATTTTGATACTTTAAGAGACTTCAGATCAGAAAGGACTAAAAGCCCCACTACCATAATCCATGGATTTATTTACATGCTGTTTGATTAGCAGTGCAAATATGAATGAATATGGCAAATAGTCTCATCTGTAAGAACCAAATACTTTAATTATATTAAGATAGTGAGTAAAGATGTATAATATTTTTATTAATACCTTGAATATATTCAGTGGATTGAATGTGACTCATAACTGTACTATGATTGTATTAAACTATTTCTGGAATAAAGGAACTCTGCTATCATTTCTTTCCTCATTAACATATTAACATTTTTGGTTCTAAACTTTGATAGGAGCTTGGGGAGCCTGGTTGGCTCAGTTGGTAGAGCATGCAGCTCTTGATCTTGGGGTTGTAAGTTCAAGCCCCTCATAGGGCATAGAGTTTACTTAAATTTAAAAAATTAAAAAAATAAACTTTAATATGAGCTCACTGTTGTGTTCTTTGTATCTCACCCAGGAGTTTATTAGATTCAAAAATCCTGAATTTCAAAGCCGGCCTGTCAGTTGCCCCTAAAAATGACAAATCTGACTTCTACCTATGGTTCTTTGAAACCAAACCATGGTTCTAGGTTGCCACTTTGCCCCATCACCATTTCATATAATGGAATGATGAAATAATGCAACATTTACAGACTTCTGTAAGTATGGTCCCTGGCCTTTGGTGGTTTACTTAAATATTATAATAGTATAGCAAGAACATGTTCTATACCTATCTACAGAACAGAGAAATGTAGATTCTTTTTTTGTTTTTTAAAGGTTTTATTTATGTATTTGTCAGAGTGGGAGAGACAGAGCACAAGCAGGGGGAGTGGCAGACAGAGGGAAAAGCAGGCTCCCCGCTGAGCACGGAGCCCTGTGCAGGATTCTATCCCAGGACCCTGGGATCATGAGCTGAGCCAAAAGCAGATGCTTAACCAGCTGAGCCCCCAGGCATCCTGAAATGCAGATTCTTCTAATATTTTACCTCCATCATTCCAGAATGATACCAGTGTGAGGCTATGGTTCTCTGGCCCTAGAAAGAACATGCAAAAGGGCCCAAAGACTGTGGAAGAGTAATAACTTAAACAATTAGAGCTATTTCTTGGGGGGGTTTATCACCTCCATCAAAACCTGGGTTTCTGTCAGAAAAACAAAAAACCTTTTATTTCACCCTTTTTTGAAATACTTTATCATGCAAATTTTAGACATATACAAAATTAGACAACAGTGTAATGAATTCCATGAATGAATCCATCACATACCTTCAATAGTTATTACCTTAGGGCTAATCTTGTTTTATCCATATTAGCTAGGATGGGCCTAGGTATAAAAATCTTTATTTTTTTAGGATTCGCTATTAAATTTTTCTTCAGTTCTGAATAATTTATTATGACTTCCTTTCCAATTAACGACTTCTTTCTTCAGCTGTTTAACTCATCCATTGAGTTTTTAATTTTGGTTGTTGTATTTTTATTTTCTAAAACAACTATTTGGTTATTTTTGTTTGCATCATGAACCAGGAAAGACACAAGACTGTCACTCATCGATGGGGAAAGAGGTTTTTCAACAAATGGTGCTGGGACAATTAGCTAACCACATGCAAAAGAATAAAGTGTAGGACTATAAACAGCATATACAAAGATTCAAAACACATCAAAGACCTAAACATAGTTAAAATTATTAAACTCATAGAAGAAAACATAGGACATCTTTGTAACCTTGGATTAAACGAGTTTCATGAGGATGACACAAGAAGCCCAACCAACAAAAGAAAAAATAGATAAATTGGCTCATCAAAATTAAAAACTTTTGTACATCAAAGGTTTTTGTTGTTGTTGTTGTTTTGGGGTTTTTTGTTTTTTTACTGTTTTTACTACTTTTTACTATTAAGGTAAAAAGTTCACCAAATGAGAGAGAATACTTGCAAATCATATATCTGATAAGGCTCTGGTATCCAGAGTATTTAAAGAACTCTAAAACTCAACAGAAAGCTAACCTAATTTAAAAAATGGGCAAAGAACTTTAAATAGACATTTCTCCAAAATGGCCAACAATGATATGAAAAGATGCTCAACTTTATTAGTCATTAGGGAAATACAAATCAAAACTACTATGAGGGACACATGGGTGGCTCAGTCGGTTAAGCGTCTGCCTTTGGCTCAGGTCATGATCCCAGGGTCCTGGGACCGGGTCCCACATCAGGCTCTTTGCTCAGCTTGGAACCTGCTTCCCCCTCTGCCCCCACCCCCATGCTTGCTCACTCGCTCGCTCGCTCTCTGATAAATTCTTAAAAAAAAACCACTATGAGATACCAATTCATACCCACTAGGATAGCTAGAATTAAAAAATGTGGAGAAACTGGAGCCCTCATACATTTCTGATGGGAATGAAAAGTGGCGCAGCTGATCTACAAAACATTTGGCAGTTGTCAGAAAAGTTAAACAGTTACCTATGACCTGGCAATTCATAATATAATTATATATAATTTCCAAGAGAATTGAAAACATGTACTCAAATACTTGTACACGACTGTTCATAGCCATTATTCATGATGGCCAAATAGTAGAAATAGGCCAAATGTCCATCAACTGATGAATGGGTGAGTAAAATGTGGTATATCCATGCAGTAGAATACTATTTGGCCATAAAAAGTAATGAAGCATGAGACCCCTGGTTGGCTCAGTCACTGGAGCATGTGACTCTTGATCTCAGAGTCCTGAGTTCAAGCCCCACATTGGACATGGAGCCTACTTAAAAAAAAATAATAAAAAGTAATGGAAAACTGATAGATGCTACAACATGGATGAACCTTGAAAACATGATAATGAAGAAACCACATACAAAAGGTCACATACTGTATGATTCTGTTTATATGAAATGTCCAGAACAGGAAAATCCATAGAGACAAAGCAGATTAGTGGTTGCCTGGAGAGTTAATTGCTTAAAGAGTACAAGGCTTCTTTCAGGGTGATGAAAATTTCTGGAATTAGTGGTGATTAATTATACTGTGAAAATACTAAAAGGCACTGTATTGTACACTTTAAAAGGGTTAAAATATATTCTATAGTATGTGAATTTTACCTCAAAAAAAAAATCTAAAAGTTCAATACTGGGGGGCCTGGATGGCTCACTTGGTTGAACATCTGGCTCTTGATTCAACTCAGGGTCGTGGGATTGAGCCGTGTTGGGCCCCGGCGCTCAGCAGCAAGGCATCTGCCTGAGATTCTCTCTCCCTCTCCCTCTGCCCCTCCCCCCCTTGCTCGAGCACTCGTGCTCTCTCTCTCTCTCAAATAATAAAATCTTTTTTAAATAAAAGTTCAATCCCTAGGGGTGCCTAGATGGCTCAGTCAGTTGTGTCTGACATAAGCTCAGGTCATGATCCCAGGGTCCTGGGGATCAAGCCCACCTTGGGCTCCTTGCTCAGCAGGGATTCTGTTTCTCCCTTTCCCTCTGCCACTCCCCCCACTTTCGCACGCTGTCTCTCTCAAATAAAATCTTAAAAGTTCAATCCTTAAAAGCCATTTGATCACTGAACCCCTTTTTTAATAATTGTGTTAACAATCTTTTTAGATAGAATTCTTGTCTTTAAAAAAATCAGGTTTTGGGGCGCCTGGGTGGCTCAGTCGTTAAGCGTCTGCCTTCGGCTCAGGTCGTGATCTCAGGGTCCTGGGATCGAGCCCCGCATGGGGCTCCCTGCCCAGCGGGAAGCCTGCTTCTCCCTCTCCCACTCCCCCTGCTTGTGTTCCTGCTGTCGCTATCTCTCTCTGTCAAATAAATAAAATCTTTAAAAAAAAAATCAGGTTTTGATTTACAAAAGATTTCAAAGTATGCCACATATAAAGGCAATAGGAGGGGCGCCTGGGTGGCTCAGTCGTTGGGCGTCTGCCTTCGGCTCAGGTCATGATCCCAGGGTCCTGGGATCGAGCCCTGCATCAGGCTCCCTGCTCTGCGGGAAGCCTGCTTCTCCCTCTCCCACTCCCCCTGCTTGTGTTCCCTCTTGCTGTCTCTCTGTCAAATAAATAAAATCTTTAAAAAAAAAAAAGGCAATAGGACATGCTATAATAGAAGGTAAACACCATTTGATTAACATTCAGCACACACATTACATTTTACCTTTGATACTACTGAATCTACAAACAGCCAGATAAGGTTAATTAAAAACTGGTGGAACGGGACATCTGGGTGGCTCAGCCGGTTAATCGGCTGCCTTTGGCTCAGGTCATGATCCTAAGGTCCTGGGATCAAGTCCCCAGGGAGCCTGCTCCCTCTGCCTGCAGCCTGCTTCTCCCTCTGAAATAATAGTTATAATTCCTATTTCATGAATATTTGAGTCAACATTCCTTATTAGAAGAGTTATATGGTCTTTTTAGCAACTGATTCTAATGATTCTTGTTTCTAACCAGAATGACATTCTCAAAAAACAATCTATCTAGCATTACTGTTGGTTATATCAATCCCTCAGTCAATTCCACTGTAAGACATAACTGTGATGGCAAGTCAGGGGCCTCAAGGCAAATCATTCCAGCAATGCTTGAGGGCTTAAACTCCCATGTGACTAAGTAACTGACCTGATCCAAATCACATACAGATGTATTGTGATCTGGTCTAGTTTGCCAAATCTTAATTCTTCTCACTATTTTCTGCCTCCTGAAATAAAGTTAGTAGTCTAGACATCTTCAAATGGGGAAAAAAATTATTTAGGTTCATTCAAATAATTACTGAGTGCCTAACTTCCTGCCTGCCAGGCACTGTTCTGGTTGCTGGAGGCAATGAAAAAGGATTGAACAGTCTATTCTCAGCGGTTTTTTTTTTTTTTTTTTTTTTTGGAGGCTGACAACCAAACAACTAGAAGGAAAATGTCAGAGATTTGTGCACTATGAAGATAATAGGATGTTATGTTGGAAGGGAGGACTACTTTAGATGGTCTTCCTCAGGAAAGGCTTCTTTTGAGATGACCTAGAGGTCAGGATCTGAAAGGCAGACCTGAGAAAACCTTGGGAAAGAGCAGTTCAGTAGTGGCAACCGCAACAGCAAAGGAACACTCCTGTTACCTCGGAGCGTCAGAAAGGCGTAAGTGTGGCTGCAGTGTTTAGAACCAGTGGGTGTGGCAAGATCAAGGGTTTGGATTTTATTCTAAATGCACTGAGAACATAGGAGTGATTTACTCAGAAGAGTAATAGATTATCTGATTTATGTTTTTATTATTTTATTAATTTATTTGACACAGAGTGCCCAAGCCCAAGCAGGGGGAGGGGCAGAGGGAGAAGCAGGCTCCCTGCTGAGCAAGGACCCCCCCATGTGGGACTTGATCCCAGGACTCTAGGATTGAGACCTGAGTGAAGGCAGAAGCTTAACCGACTGAGCCACGCAGGCCGACCTCAATTTATAAAGATCACTCTGCTAAGGGCGCCTGGGTGGCTCAGTTGGTTAAGCGTCCTCTGCCTTTGGCTCAGGTCATGAGCTTGCGGTCCTGGGATGGAGCCCGGTCCTGGGATGGAGTACGGCCCCGGGCTCCCCGCTCAGTAGGAAGCCTGCTTCTCCCTCTGCAACACCCCCCTCACCCCTGCTCGGGCTAGGTCTCTCTCTCAAATACATAAATTCTTTTTTTTTTTTAAGATTTTATTTATTTTTTAACAGAGACAGACAGACAGTGAGAGAGGGAACACAAGCAGGGGGAGTGGGAGAGGGAGAAGCAGGCTTCCCGCTGAGCAGGGAGCCCGATGTGGGACTCGACCCCAGGACCCCGGGATCATGACCTGAGCCGAAGGCAGACGCTTAACGACTGAGCCACCCAGGCGCCCCTCAAATACATAAATTCTTAAAAAAAAAAAAAAAAAAATATATATATATATATATTTTTTTTTTATCACTGCTAGGTGGAAAATGGGTTGCATTTGTTTGAGGTGGAGACATGAGTGAAAGCAAAAATAGCTGGGATAGCACTGAGTTGCCCAAATGAAGGATGATAGTGGCTTGGATTGAAGTAGCAGCAGGAATGGAGAAGTGCGAATGTATTCATGATATATTTTTGTGGTAAAGCTGAGATGACTCTTAATGGGAACAAGACAAAAAGGAAAAAACGAGATTCCAAGTTTTGTGGTTTAAGCTAATGGGTAGTGTTTAACTGAAATCAAGGGGTTTGGAGCAGGTGGCTAGGGATGGGGCTTAGGAATTGGAGCCTTGTTCATTTTGAGATATCTGTTCCATATTTGCACTAAAGATGTAAATTTGGCTAATGGTAAGAATGCATCTTTGCTAGGAGAAAATAGATTACCTAATTTGAATGGAATTCCTAATGCTTTAGAAGAAAATTACTCATCAGTGATAGGTTGAAAGAGCGGAGGTGGATGTTTTAGTACTTTCTAAGTCTCACCAGTTACTTTAAACATCGACAGACGTTTCCTGATTTGACTTCCCTCCTTCCCAGAGCCATGCTGCTTTTTGAACAAGCCCCTTCATTTGCCCACTCTTTCAACTCATTCTCCGTACCAGCACTGAGTCAATCTTTAAAGTTTCAGGGGCAGTTCCCTTTTGCCAGGAAGTTCAATACCTGTTTTGCTTTCTCGTCCTCCACACTTCTTTCATCTCTACACCCAGCTCCTGCCTTTGCAATCTTGTTTTCCAAACTCTTTCCTGTTTGCCAGTCTCTCTCACCGGGGAACGGAGCTCTATGAGGATCCGCCCAACACGCCCCCCTGCCCAGCCAAGCGCCGCACAGCCCGTTGTAGGGGAAAGGTGGAAGTTTACCAGGTGGAGGGGCAGGTAGTGGGTAGGAGGTCCGCCCCGGCCTAGTTCCAATCCCTGGGTTCTTCTCTGTGGTCAGTAATCTCTCCCCAAGAGATTAAATTAGGATTAGAAATAAGAAATGGGGGGTGCCTGGGTGGCTCAGTCGGTTAAGCGTCTGCTCAGGTCATGATCCCAGGATCCTGGGATGGAGCCGCTGACCGGGCTCCCTGCTCCGCGGGGTGTCTGCTCGTCCCTTCCCCCGGCTCCCGCACGCGTGCTCTCTCTTTCTCTCTCTCAAATAAATAAAATCTTAAAAAAAAAAAAGAAATCGTAGCGGTGGCTGGGCGGTAACTACCACGACTTCCAGTATAGCACTTATCAGCATGGTATTTTACCAGTGCATTTACTACGGGCAGGGACAGACTTTGAGGTAGCTAGTCCCAAGACAAGACCTGGCGCTGGTGGATGAATGAACAATTGTGTGTGGTTGAACTTCAGGCACCCAAATTCGCTGAGCGGCGGTGTCGCACATTAACGGCCTTTCTAGGGCAGGGACCAAATCCACCAACCCCTGCTGCCGTAGCTGCTCCACGCTCTCTCCCAGGCCGGGATTGGAACCTGCACGATTTTAGCGCAGGCAGCTCCTCCAGAAAGTCCGCCGGCCGCCGTCTTAAGTTCCCGCTCCGGCCACGAGCCTCCTCAAAGACTGACGCATGCTGGGATGTGTAGTCCTGTCGATTGAGGAATCTTGCAGTACAAACCTGAAGTGCACTTCGGGATATGCAGCCAGCCGGCGCCGGGGGCCACGCAGCGTAGCTCCGCCTCCTGCACGCGAGAAGCGCGGACGTGTGTGAGGTCACTTCCTGTGTGCTGGGTGATTTCCTGTGGCGTTCCTACCCTCGCTCTCTTTTTCGCTGCCTGACCGCCGCCATCATGGGTCGCATGCACGCTCCCGGGTGAGTTCGGGTTTCTGAGCGGGTTGCAGGGCTGGGCAGCGGGGTCGGGAGGAATGGAGAGCGTGTGGGTAGCGGGTCGAGAGGATGATTTTCTAGGCTGTTGTGGCACTGACCACCTCATCCGGAGACTCTTTCTCTCCCCAGGAAGGGCCTGTCCCAGTCGGCTCTGCCTTACCGCCGCAGCGTCCCCACCGTAAGTAGCGTGCGGGGACGCGGGAGAAGTCGGGGGGGGGGCGCTGCCGTCCATCCCTCGGGAGACTCGGTGCCGGGTGGGGCCATGTGTGCCTGAGGAGCGCCGCTGAGGATGGCGAGGACGGCTGAACTTCGGTACCATCCCTGGTTTCTCGTCCTAAGGCCAGTTTCTTTTCCATAAACAGTGGCTGAAATTGACGTCTGACGACGTGAAGGAGCAGATCTACAAACTGGCCAAGAAGGGCCTGACTCCCTCACAGATCGGTGGGTGTTTCTGTGTAACGTAGTTCCTTCCGCCTGCCCTCGTGCAACTCGCTGGAAAAGTCGCTGGGGGTAAATGTGCCGCATATGTGCTTTGAACACCTTTTGCTCGTTTCCCTGCCTTTATTACCGATGACCGGGGCCTAGTGCAAGTTCTTATGTGGAAGAGGAGAGAATTAGTAAAATGCTCTCCAAAATAATAACGAGTATTTACTGTGGGCTTTGGCGCTCTCCTGCCTGAATGGTTCTAAACATTTTACATATACTGACCTCCTTTCGTTCTGACCGCTGTACTTTGAAATGCGAAGTTTTTGCCATCTTACAGTTGAGGAAACTGAGGCATGGGGCAGCTATACAGCTAGCCCCAGATCACTCACCTATTAAGTGGAGGAGTTGGCATTGACAACTCAGAGTACTTGTCACACTCTTACGTTGTGGTGTGAATCTCAGTTATGTGTAACTTTGTGCAAGTGGTTTCATTCAGCAAATGTTTGCCTGCTGCGTGGTTCTGGACCCTGAGAATACAGTAGTCCGGAAAAGGGCAAAATATGTGCCTTCTTGGAGCTTATATAGCCTAGCAGAGGTATTACAGGCTATAAGAAATAGGTAAGGGGCGCCTGGGTGGCTCAGTCGTTAAGTGTCTGCCTTCAGCTCAGGTCATGATTCCAGGGTCCTGGGATCGAGCCCCACATCGGGCTCCATGCTCCGCAGGAAGCCTGCTTCTCTCTCTCTCACTCCCACTGCTTGTGTTCCCTCTCTCGCTGTGTCTGTCAAATAAATAAATCTTTAAAAAAATAAATAAATAGGTAATAGGCTGTCAAGTATTCAGATGGTGCTATTCTGAGATTTAAAAAATAATGAAGTTTTTACAAGAATGTCTAATACAATTTCTTAATAAATGCTGGTGGGTTTTAGTTATTGAGTAAATATACATAGCAGGAATCTCATTGATTTCTTTGGTGGCCTATAATCCAGCAAGTTTGCTGTGATGATGGTCTTCCAGCATTCACAGTTTCTTCCAGAAGGGTTTTTCTTAGTGTTGGGTAAACCAACCTTGGATGACTGAGCTTTGCGTGCATTCTCATGTTGGTTTCTGTGATACATAAGTAACCCCATTTTACAGAGGAAAACTTGGAAAATGACTTGATCTCAGAGCTTTAACATCACATGCTTCAGCTGTGTGTTTGGTGGGGGAATTTATATTACTCCTTTTTCAGGTGTGATCTTGAGAGACTCCCATGGTGTTGCACAAGTACGTTTTGTGACAGGCAATAAAATCTTGAGAATTCTTAAGTCCAAAGGACTTGCTCCTGATCTTCCTGAGGATCTTTACCATTTGATTAAGAAGGCTGTTGCTGTTCGAAAGCATCTTGAGAGGAACAGAAAGGTAAGGGAATAGAATTGCTTATATGAACTTAGTAAAGTATAATGCATCTTATGTGAAAATTACCTAAAGAGGCTTAAAGCACAAACTTGTCACACTCCAGTTGCTTTGAAATAAATTCTACCAGAAGAAATTGGGGTGGGGGAGCGGCTTTTGCTCCACTAGATGCAGTATATTCATTTGGTTGGAAATGTTGAAGTGTTTATTTGCAGAGTTTTGTTGCTGTATTTTATTTTTTTTATTTGCAGAGTTTTGCAAATCATTCATGTTAAGATTTCTGGAAGCCTTAAATTCCCTTAAGGACTTAATTCTAGCCACATGAACCCTAGTCTCTGATTCTATTACAGGGCATTGGGTAACTTCATTAGAGTGCATGGTAGCTATACATTCTTTTGTTAAAATAAAATTTGATAATGTTGTTTTGAGTGGTTTTCTTGAATTCTGTCTATTTTTATTTTTAGGACAAGGATGCTAAATTCCGACTGATTCTGATCGAGAGCCGTATTCACCGGTTGGCTCGATATTATAAGACTAAGCGAGTCCTCCCCCCCAATTGGAAATAGTAAGTATTAACCTTTTTTGTTAATAAGAACAGACGTTAGCCATATAGTAAATAGAGTAGTAACTGTAGTAAAAGGCCTGTTAGTAAATGTTTTAGGTTGTGGCTATGTGGTCAGCTACCCTTTCAACTCTACCATTATTAGGAGGAATACAGCCGTAGACTGTCCATAAACAAACGGGCGTGGCTGTGGTCCACCGAAACTTTATTTCCAAAGACAAGCAAAGGGCCATGGTTTGCAGATCCCTGATTTTTAAAACACGAATAAGCCCTTTGACTCACTTCTAGATAGTGGGTAGAGTTTCAGTTCATACCTCTGCTCCCTGTGTTTATGTTGTCCTCAGTTTTGCGTAGATGGCTCACTATAATAATTTCCAAACATTCAGTTTTCCACCAGAAGGGCTTTTCCTTATGTTAGCCAGTTCTCCCTTAGATGAGTGGCATCTTCATTCCTATGCTTGAGCACAATGAACTAATACAGGAACTTTGCATTTTCGTGCATTTTATATATCTGTGGTTTATTTTAACTGTTTGGAAGTAGCTCCATTAGGTGTGAGTCTGTGAATGAATATGGAGGACCTATTTTAATGAGCTCTTCTTCTCCCTTTCTTCCTTTTCAGCGAGTCATCCACAGCCTCTGCCCTGGTCGCATAAATTTGACCATGTACTCAAGCAATAAAATCATTGTCTAACTAGAAGCATATTTTGTATTTCTTTCCCTAAAAATAACGTATCATTGATTAATATATGTTGATCTTTTTTGATGTGGAAGTGTGTTAGCACAATGAGAAGCATGTGATTCCACAGGGAACAATGAGATAGCACCCTTCTTTTTCCATCCCTTCACTGCTCAACTAGTTAAGCAGTTTATAACTTCATGGGTGGTTGTTAAATGGGGAGGGGGGTGGCAGGACTGGAAGAGAAGGAAGTCGTGACTTAATTGTTTTGATGTCATGACAAAAATGTTTCTAAGTATTTCTTTTTAAGATTTTAATTTAGTTACTGAGAGAGCCCAGGCAGAGGGAGAGGGTCAAGCGGACTGAGCGCAGAGCCTGACTCAGGGCTCCATTCCAGGATCCTGAGATCATGACCTGAGCCAAAGTCAGACAACTGAGCCACCCAGGTACCCCGTTTCTAAGTGTTCTTGATACGTTTGATGTTAATACTGAGCTGGACCTGGACGCCTGGGTGGCTCAGTTGGTTAAATGACTGCCTTCGGCTCAGGTCATGATCCCCAGATGGAGTCCTGCATCTCTGACCCTCCCCCCCATGCTCTCTATCTCATTCTCTCTCAATAAATAAATAAAATCTTTAAAAAAAAAAATTGAGCTGGACCTGTGATAAATGTCATCCAGGTAGTGTATATAGTAGTATAGTCTAGTATAAGTTCCTCTGCAAGAGGAACATCTTTAGTATGGAGGGACCTCAGGAAGAACTGGTATTTGATCCCAGTCTTGCTGGTGAGGCTTAAAGATGAGGAAGAAGGAATTCAGGTAGTAATAAGCACAGTTCTTTTTTCTTTTTTTTTTTTTAAAGATTTTATTTATCTGACAGAGTGAGAGCAGGAACACAAGCAGGGGGAGTGGGAGAAGGAGAAGCAGGCTTCCCACTGAGCAGGGAGCCCTATATGGGGCTCGATCCCAGGACCCTGGGATCATGACCTGGGCTGAAGGCAGACACCTAACGACTGAGCCACCCAGGCGCCCCAACAAGCACAGTTCTATCTGGAGCAGAGGGAACCAGAAGAACTGTTTATGAGATAAACTCAGGTGACTGAACCTTGTGACTTCTGGATGCGTTAGAATGTACTCATCTGGGTGTTTTCAGAATATTTATTCTTTAAAACAACCTAATGAGGTACGTGGGTATCCCTGTTTAAAAGAGGCAAGTCTTGGGGTGCCTGGGTGGCTCAGTTAAGCGTCTGCCTTTGGCTCAGGTCATGATCCCAGGGTTCTGGGATCGAGCCCCACAGCCAGGAGCCGGCTTCTCTCTTTGCACCCCTGCCCCGCTCATGCTTGCTCGCTTGCTCTGAGATAATAAAATTCTTTTTTTTCTTTTTTTTTTAAAGAGGCAAGTCTTGAACGAGTAGGATTTTAAGAGTAAACTAAAAAGCTTCTTAAGTTTTACCCTAAGCAATAATCAGACGAGTTTGAAATCACACTGTTAGGCAAAGTCCCTTGTTTTCAAGAGACCAGTATTAGCCAGCATGGATAGCCTTGTGAGTGCTGTGCTCTGGGGGTGCAGACCCTAAGTGACTTACCTTATTTCTTAGGGCACTTCCTATATTCACCTACCCTGCACTGTGTGCTCTGTGCTGGGTATGCAAGCTGACTCAGTCCCCCTTCCTCATGGGCTCACAAATAATGGGAAACCGTCTAAGTATTTTAATTCTTACCTGGTGTTAGATTTTTAAATCCCCTGTGTTTGTGTTCATGTCTTAGAAGTGGCTAGCCATCATAAACCAGGAATTAAATTGACTAATAAGGCAAACATCTCCCAAGAGTGATGAACAAGTAAAACAAGGTAACTCCCAGCATGGTCCTTTGCAATCCCTAGGTAGCTATGCAAATGTTGCATTGATGCAAATGGTATTAGTGGTTCTGGACCAAAAAGTAATCAATAGGTGGTGAGCATTTGATGTTTCAAAGCATAACTAGGTTTCTTTTTAATTAAAAGAAGTATTTGTGGGGCTCCTGGGTGGTCAGTCGGTTGAGGGTCCCGACTCTTGATTTCAGCTCAGGTCTTGATCTCAGGGTCATGAGTTCAAGCCCTGCTTTGGGCTCTGCATTGGGTTCCACACTAGGCACAGAGCCTACGTAAAAAAGCATTTGTGTATTTGTGATTCTTGCCATCAAGCCAATAGAATTACTGCAAATATTAGATACGACCACATGGGGGAGGTTTTTAATGCCTTAAAAAATTAGTATACTTGATAGTAAATGTAAAAACATATGCAGTCCTTTTAAGTAGTGGGCAGAGGGGGCTAAACTTAGGTTTTCAGCAATAGCCCTGCCACTTAAAGGCTGTGCGGGTAAAATATCTAGAATCTAAATTACTGTGAGGATTACATGAGGTACTTATTTATTTATTTTTTTTTAAAGATTTTATTTATTTATTTGAGAGAGAGAGAGCATGAGAGGGGGAGGGCCAGAGGGAGAAGCAGACTCCCCGCCGAGCAGGGAACCCGATGCGGGACTCGATCCCGGGACTCCAGGATCATGACCTGAGCCGAAGGCAGTCGCTTAACCAACTGAGCCACCCAGGCGCCCCTACATGAGGTACTTAATCCGTGGTAATAGTTAAATCATTCAGAGAGAAAATTTGGTGAACATTCCTTCAGATAACTACCTGTTTAGATATTCACAAAGACATTCTTGGTACATGGACATCATACTACATGTATCATTCCATTATCATTTTTTACTGATTTTGTCCTGGTTTTGCAATTCCATAGGTGTCACCTACTGTAATTTGCCTTGTAGTTGTCTGAAAAACTCAACAGGAATGGGAACTTTGGCATGTATCTTTTATATTTTGTATATTTTGCAAAACTATATATCAAAAGTCTGATAAAGTTCTCAAAAAGTGCATGAGAATGTCATTTCTTCGCATTCTTTCAAAATTGGTTTTGAAAGAATGATACTGTTTTTATTTTGTTACACTCTGTTTTACTTATTTGATTAATGAATATCTTACATTTCCTTTTTGGGAGCTGCCTATTCATGCCTTATTCTAGTTTGTCTCTTTTGGAACATTGTAATTGTTAACCCTTTATCATGTGCTACAAATATTTTTCCCAGTTTTCTCTGTCTTTTCATCTTGTTTAGAAGTTTAAGAATTTTATTGGTACTGTCCCTAATGATTTTTCTTACCTGTTTTTAAAAAATGGATCAGTCTAATTAAATTGATTTTTTTTTCCTGCTTCCACTTCTGTTTAATATGGTCTTCATCTGTCTTTCAGACTTAGACATTTATTCATCCTTTTTATTTTTTTTATTTTTTATTTTTTTTAAAAGATTTTATTTATTTATTTGACAGAGAGAGACACAGCGAGAGAGGGAACACAAGCAGAGGGAGTGGGAGAGGGAGAAGCAGGCTTCCTGCAGAGCAGGGAGCCCAATGTGGGGCTCGATCCCAGGACCCTGGGATCATGACCTGAGCCAAAGGCAGACACTTAACAACTGAGCCACGCAGGCGCCCCTATTCATCCTTTTTAAACAAGTTTCCAAATGTCTTTTCTTTGTAATATCTTTTCTGACACAGTTGGAAACAGCATATGCATACTATTTGTCCATATCTACCCATATGTGAGCAGCTAGGGTTTGAAGGTTTCCTTCAACAACTGTTCTCTTCATTTAAAAATCATCTTTTCTTTGGGATGCTTGGCTGGCTCAGTCGGTAGAGCATGCAACTCTTGACCTCAGGGTCCTCGTGAGTTTAAGCCCCATGATGGGCATAGAGTTTACTTTTTTAAAAAAAAGCAACTTAAAAATCATCTTTCCTTCAAGTGACAGCTGTTCATCTTTTTTTAAGTAAATTCTATGCCCCACGTGGGGCTTAAACTCATACGGGACCCCCAAGATTAAGAGTTGCATGCTCTACTGACTGAGCCAGCTAGGCGCCCCCCTCCTTACTATTTTTTAATCAAAGTTATGCATATGTGTGGTTTTAGAAGTATTTTACAAGACATCTAAAAACAATCTCTTCTTTCGCAGTCTGAACTCTAGCCTTAGATATGCATCTGCCTATTCAACATCCCTACTTAGATCTCTAATAAACACCTAGACTTTTTTTATCCCAAACAGAACTCTTGAGTTTTGCAGCCCAAACCTGCTCTCTCCCCAGACATCTCCATCTCAGTAAATGGCAACTTATCCTCAGACCAAAAACCTAAGTCCTTGACTTTTTTCTCTCTTAACACCACATATACTTGATCACCAAATCCTCTTAGCTCTACCTTTACAACATATGCCGACATTTAACACTTAGGACCTTTACTACAACCACCCCAAGTCACTTTCTACGCTTACTGCACTAAAAGCTGCCTAAGTGTTCTCTTTCCACCTGTGAGCCCCACTGAGGCATTCTGTACATCCAGCATCTAGAGTGATCTTTTAAAATGTAAGTTATTGGGGCGCCTGGGTGGCTCGGTTAAGTGTCCAGCTCTTTTTTTTGTTTTTAAGCGTCCAACTCTTGATTTTGGCTCAGGGTCATGAGATCTGAGCCCACATCAGGCTCCGTGCTGAGCATGGAGTCCCACTTAAGATTCTTTCTCTCCCTCTCCCCCACCCTTGGCGCCCCCTACTCACGCACATTTTATTTTATTAAAAAATAAAATGTAAGTCACATGATGTCTCATAGGTTCAAAAACCTCCAGTGGTTTCCCATCTCATTCAGAATAAAATTGAAAATCCTCATCTTGCCCTATAAGGGAGTGTTAGGATCCTGGTGGAAAACAGATGGATGTCATACTCACATTGAGGAATTTGGAGAGAATCTACTAAAGGAACGTTTTACAAAGATGTGAGTGGGGTTTAGGGAAGCCACAGGGCATACTGCCTATGATTCCCTCGAGCTAGCAACCTTGGGGAAACCTTAGGCATTTCCACCCCTAGTCTGAAGACTGCAAGGGAACTCAGAGCTGGGGAGGGTCACCTGACAGAAGCTGTGAGCCTCACTAAGGACTGCTACCTTCTGATTGAATGCAGGAGCTTTCCATTGGTCAAATCTCACAGGAAGCCAGAGGTCAAGGGGGCCTATTGATATGGTACATGAACATCAGATTCCCAGGCAGCAGAGAACGGTGGAGAGTGGGTCTGGAGGGATAAGAGGAGAGTATCCAGCACAAAGGGCCCCTGTTACCTGGCCTCCTCCAGCCACCTCTATTCATCTACCACCCTTTCATGTCCTGGTGGCATGATTTCAGACACTTCCCAGAGCCATTGCACTTGTTAATTCCTCAGCCTGGAAGGCTCTTACCCCAGCTATCCACGTGGCTTGTTCCTTCCTTTAAGTGTGTTCAACTGTAACGTCATAGGCCCTATCTAAACCCTCCCACCCAGCACTCCTTCCCCTTAGTCCTGCAGTTCAGAGTACCGATTACTATGTGACACATTATGTTGATATTTTCAGATTATAAGACCCATTAGATCAAGGACCTTGTTTGTTCACTGCTATATCCCTAGTGTTTAGTATTATAATGTCTGGTACGTCCTAGGTTCTCAATATTAATGCACATAAATGTTAACTGAATGCACACGAGAGTAGAAAAAAATTTTTGGAGATCTTGGAAAAGGGCTTTTTTTCAACCCTCAATGATGATTGATAGAGAACCTGACTTGGAATAGAATCTAGGTGGGAAATTTTTCCTAAAAATTTTTAGCGATTATTGTATGTAGATTAAAAAACTGCTGTTGAGAAGTCAGGTGTCATTCTGTCTCCCACTCCTTTGTTTGTAACCTGTCTTTTTTCTTTTTTTTTGGACTCGCTTTTAGGATCACCTCTTTATTGCTTGCTTTTCTCAGTTTTGCAATAATACCTTGGTTTTATTTTTATTTTTTTTTAAGATTTTATTTGACAGCACAAGTAGGCAGAGCGGCAGGCAGAGGCAGAGGGAGAAGCAGGCTCCCCACTGAGCAAGGATCCTGATGTGGGGCTTGACCCCAGGACCCTGGGATCATGACCTGAGCCAAAGGCAGATGCTTAACTGACAGCCACCCAGGCGCCCCCTCAGTGAGCTATTTCAGTCTCAAAATTGCCTTGCAGTTCTGGGAGATTTTCTTGAATTATTCCTTTAATGTTTCTTTCACACTATTTTCTGTGTTCTCTTTCTGGAAATCATTATTTGCTCAGACATTCTGGACTGATCCTCTTATTTTTTCATCTTTTACCAACTATTGTTCATCTCTTTTCCTACATATTTTAAATTTCCATGCCAGTGGTATATTGTTAAGTATTAAATGTATGTCGTTGTGTGTATACATATGTGTGCATACATGTATGTTGTGGGTATACACGTGTGTTGTACACATGCATGGATGTTGTATGTTGGCGAATGTTTAACTCTTGTGAGGGAGGTGACAACCTGATTTGTAGTGTTTACTACTTCTGTGGTGTAAAAACTCCCACTATAGCCTATTTCAGGCTACCAGCGGGCTGTCATGATGTGGAGTTGGGAAGAGATGCTCAGTAGTAGACCATTATATAGGATTTTCCCTATACAGAAGCAATAAACGTAAGTGATTTCAAGACCATGGATAATAGTAAAACTATAAAACAATCAGGAAATAATAGCTTTTGAGTATTCATTATATTTGTTTTGAATATAATTTATTTACTTTTGAGTTTATATATTTTATTTTTAAATAATGCCTGTGTTTAACTGGCTTGCAGAATTCTTGAAAATTTAACAGTTGGCTCTTGTGAGCCCTTATGAGCCAGATCCAGTTCACCACTGCTCAGAGCTCATTTTTGTTCCTTTAATTTTTTTTTTTTAAAGATTTTATTTATTTATTTGAGAGAGAGAGAATGAGAGACAGAGAGCACGAGAGGGAAGAGGGCAGAGGGAGAAGCAGACCCCCTGCTGAGCAGGGAGCCCGATGTGGGACTCGATCCCGGGACTCCAGGATCATGACCTGAGCCGAAGGCAGTTGCTTAACCAACTGAGCCACCCAGGCGCCCCCTTTAATTTTTTTTTTAAGATTTTATTTAGGGGCACCTGGGTGGCTCAGTTGGTTGAGCATCTGCCTTTGGCTCGGATTCTGGGGGTCCTGGGATTGAGTCCCACACATGGGGCTCCCTTTTCCGTGGAGCAGGGAGCCTGCTTCTCTCTCTCCCTCTGCCTGCTGCTCCCCCTGCTTGTGTGCGCTCGCTCGCTCGCTCAGTCAAATAAATAAATAAATAAAATCTTAAAAAAAAAAAAAAGATTTTCTTTATTTGAGGAGTGCCTGAGTGGCTCAGTTGGTTAAGCGTCTGCCTTCAGCTCAGGTCATGATCCCAGGGTCCTGGGATCGAGCTCTGCATTGGGCTCCCTGCTCAGTGGGGAGCCTGCTTCTCCCTCTCCTTCCTATCTCTGTCTCTTTCAGATAAATAAATAAAATCTTTAAAGAAAAATCTTAAATAAAATAAAGTGCTTATAGTTGCACATTTAAAAAATATTTTATTTGAGAGAGCGCACAAGCAGGCAGAGCAGCAGGCAGAAGGAAAGGGAGAAGCAGGCTTCCTGCTGAGCAGGGAGCTTGACTCTTTCCCAGGACCCCAGATCATGACCTGAGCCACCCAGGCACCCCTAATTTTTTTTTTAATAGAAACCTGTTGTTTCATAGGTATTTCTCATTCTCAACTCTTTCTGCCTCTACATGTTAGGTTTTGCTGTTGCTTGTTTGTCATTTATGTTAGAGAGCTTCCTCAAATACCCAGTCGTCCTTGCAAGAAATTGAACTGTGATGCCTATAGCGTATAGTGTTTGAATTGTACCCTGATGCAGTTACTCTTTCTTGCCACCGGGTGGCACATACTGTTGTTGCTGGTGCTAACACTTACCCTATAATCTGTAGCTTCGTATAATTTAAATGTGCTTTCACATTTATTATTTCTTTGATATTCACAATTTCCCAAAAGTTAACTTCAGATATTCTTGGAAGGAGGCTTGGCATAGATTCAAAAATACATATATTCCATTTTAAAGGTAGGGAGGGGCATCTAGGTGGCTCAGTCTGTTGGGCATCTGACTCTTGATCTCAGCTCAGGTCTTGATCTCAGGGTTGTTAGTTCACACCCCACATTGGGCTCTGCACTGGGTGTGGAGCCTACTTAAAAAAAAAAAAAGATGGGGAAATTGAGGTTCAAAAAAGGTAACTCAAACCAAGACCATTAGGAGGTCTAGTGTTCCTATCACTATACCTCGATGCCTCTTGCAATCCTTTTTTTTCAAGTGTTTTTGTTTTGTTTTGTTTTTGTTTGTTTTTATGAGGAGTGCAAATAATAAAGACCCATGTTCAGGGCACCTGGCTGGCTCAGTCAGTAGAGCATGCAACTCATGATATAGGGGTCGTGAGTTCAAGCCCCGTGTTGTGCATAGAGATTAGTTAAAATAATAAACACATACATACAAAGGTTTAAAAAAAAAGATCCATGTTCTTCTAGACAAATCAACTTAAAAATTATTAATAGTAACATTTTAGCTAATTCCTAATGTATGGAAATATATCCACTAGAGAAATCAAATTTATTTTATTTTTCTCTGTAGGTTCCACACCTAGTGTGGAGCCCAGTGCCAGGCTTGAACTCACAACCCTGAGATCAAGACCTGAGCTGAAATCAAGAGTCAGATGTTTAACCGACTGAGCCACCCAGGTGCCCGAAAAATCAACTTTTAAAATCTCCAGACATCTAAGTGAATTTAGGCGCTGCTCTCTTTTATATTGTTTCTCTCTAATTTTGTTACCTATAAGTAAAAATTCACATTCTCCTGAGCTAAGGATAAGAGTTGCCTTTCTGCTCCAAGCAAGTGTGTTGCCAGCATTCCAACCTCACCTGCACTCACTGCTGCTGGCGTGTTGCTGTAGCTCCAAATACAGTGACATACGTAGTGGTAGCTTGGGAGTGATAGCCCCACGTCGGGAGAGTGGTGCCTCTAGCGGGGAGGAGCTGAGCAGGATTGGGCAGGGCTGTGCAGACAGGTGCACCTGTGTCCGTAATGCTTTTATTTTTTTTAATTTATTGTTATTTTTTAGATTTTATTTATTAGAGAGCATAAGCGGGGAGAGAGGCAGGCAGAGGGAGAGGGGGAAGCAGGCTCCCTGCTGAGGAGGGAGCCCAACGATGCAGGGCTCCATCCCAGGACCCTGGGATCAGGACCTGAGCCGAAGGCAGATGCTTAGCCGACTGAGGCACCCAGGCGCCCCTGTAATGCTTTCTTTTCTAACCTCGGTTTAGGTACAAGGGGTTTTTGTTACAGTCTCTTTGTCTTTTTGTATGTCCAACATAAAAAGTCTCTGTGAGGTCTACAATTATAAAAACAGTTTGTTCACTCAGTAGATATTTATTGAGCACTTCTGGGACAAATATTCTTCTATACAGCAGTGAACGGCAGTCTAGCTAGGGTCTGGATTCATCGCTGATTCATTCACAACGCACATTGAACGCACCAGATGCTGGTAAGATGACCCATGCCTGGTCCTGCTCTTTAAAGGACTTGCAGACTAGTATGGGGTGGGGCACATTATCCATGAAGTATGCAAACCTCACAAGACAGAATGAGCTTCAGAAGAGAGATGCCGATAAGTGTTAAGGAAAAATCACAGAATTTGGAGGGCTTCACAGAGGAGATGAGGAGATGGCAGTTAAGCTGGGTCAGGAAGGACATGTTGGGCAAGCAGGGAGGGGGTGCACTGCAGGCAAAGAGCCTCCTAAGCAGAGGGAACAGCATGAGCAAAGAATGGAGGTGGAGAGTGTGCAGTGTGAGGGTCCAGTGAGTATTTTACTTTGATTGGTGAACTTAGTAGTAAAGTCTGGAAAAGGAGTTACGTCAACTCCCAGAGGGCCCAGGTCCAGGCCAAGTTGCTAGACTATTCTGTAGGAGACCTAGAGCTATTTGCTGTTAGTAAGGGCCGATAGGGCAGGGGAATGGCTCCTGGGTGGGCACAGACGGGACCTGCTGAGACAGGTGCAGGTGGGAGATGGGTCACAGGAGTAGAATCCACAGGACCTGGCAGCTGCTTCAGTTTGGGTTGGGAGTGCTCTTCCCAGGTGGTTATTCAGTGTCTGCTTGAACTCGTTCAGGGATGGGAAGGTCACCACGCACGATTTGGGTTTTTACTGCTGGATAGTAGTCCCTCATTTGTGTACTAGGTCTCACATGGAACTCTACTGCACAGGAGTGCAGTGAGGGGGAAGGAGGTAGAAGAGGAGGAACTTGGAAAAATAGAAAGGATGCTATCTATCTCTGCAAGGGACTGTCCTCTCTGGTTCTGGTAGTCAATGTGCCTGAGGGTGAGCCCAGCTGGGACTTCTGAAGGGGGAGAGGCTGCTTTGGGGCTGTGTTCCTTTAGTCATTGACCAACAGGCTGGAGGTTGTGGCTCGTGGATTGCTTTGTGGTGCCCATAAGGGGATGCCATGGTGCTGGGATTGGTATGCCCTACCTATGGGGTTGGGGGGGGGACTTGGGGCAGAGAGACCGTCTAGTACAGGAGGTGGGCAGTCTTGTGTCATCCTGGGGGTCCTGCTCTGCTGGCATTTCCTCTTTTAGTCTCAACTGATCTGGGATCCTCTCACCATGAGCCGTCACATTGGCCCTCACACTCCACCAATATGAGTTTAGGCTCAAAGATTGGTCTCCTAAGGAAGACTGATAGGTAGGTACCCTTTGAGGGTCATTAGAACCTTCCCCGTTGCCCTAGATCTCTCCAGCTAACTTGTTGCAGTGCCTGAAATCCCTCACCAGAGAGGCACACACATTTCCTAGAGGGTCTGGCACATTATTTGAGAGCCTACTTTAGTACACTTCTTTATTAACAAGTTCACAGATTTCAAAGGGTGTGGTTTTTGTAAATTGTAAAGCCCTACTCTTAAGTAAAGTGTCATCATCGATGCAAATCATCCCTGAGCACTAACCACTCCTAACTCAGGATCAGGGAGTTCTGGATTATAAAACCTTTTGCCTCCATAATCTCACTGCAGCTTTATAGCAACCTTGTGCTGCAAATTATTAAACTTCTTTTTGCCTCAGTTTCCTCCTGTAAACTGGATATAAAGTCCCTGGCCCAAGGTCATATGACCAATATGAGGCCACAAAGACTGGACATTAGATTTTAGAAACAGAGGGCTTATTTCTTCTTATTTTCTCAAAGCAGCCTGGAGTGTGACACTCTCAACTCTGTTGAAGGACAGGTCTCCGACTTGTGAAAGCCCGGTGAAGAATGGGTGGGGGCTGGAAAGGGAAGCCATAGTCATCATGGGTGGGTGTGTGAAGGCATCCGGACATCATCGCAGGAGGTCACTGAGGAAGTTGAACTGGGACTTTGGAGTGTGGTCAGTTAGCCATTCAGGTGGTGAGATGTAGGTCCCACTACCCCAGGGGGAAGAGCCTGGGCTGGAGAGTCTGTGACTAGCACAGTCAGGATGGCCCCTGGTCTGTCAGGGCCTAAGCCCAGTTTTCTCCATCCCTGCACTGCCTCCCAGTGGTGGCCAAGTCTCACTGCTGGGCTGATCCTTATCTGGAAAAGGAGGTTGGACCAGGTAGGCATGCTAAGTTCTGGAAGCAGGTAAAACTATTCAAGTCTCCAACACCTCCAGAAGACAGGCGCTGGGGCAGGAAGAATGAGTGTTTCCAGTCCTAACGGAATCACTTTTTCCTCCAGCCTAACGGATGCCCTTCTGGCCTTGCATCTGCCTAAAGGTTGGAAAATCAGGTGTATTGTGAGTCATCTGGGCTCTGCCCAACCTGCCCATTTCTTCACTCAGCTACGTTCTCTAAAGGCTTCCAATGGCCCTGGCCCCTCTCCTCCCCTCTCCTCCCCTCTCTCATTCATCCATCCATCCATCCATCTATCCAATCAACAAATATTTATTGAACTATGTGTCAGGTAATGTTTTAAGGTTTAGGATACAAGAGTGAACAAAACCAGACATAGTCCCTACCCTCATGGAGCCTGCAGGGTTTTGGAGGAGAAAGGTATTCAAATAGTCACCATGCAAATGTGGATGCCAACTGTAACAAGTCCTACAAAGATTTGCCTGGTGCTCCAAGAGCCTACCAAGGTTGGGTGGGTGAATCTCACCAGGTAGGCAGAGAGGTCTTCTCTGAGGAGGTAACCCTTGAGCGGTTAATCTGCAGGGAGGGGGAGCAGAGTGGGCATTGCTGGCACAGGGATATGAAGGCCTTGTGGCAGAGGGAGCACAGTGAGCGTGGGGGAGGGAGAGTGGGGCTGGCGGGAGGGAGAGACTGAGGCAGGACTTTGTGGGCCTTTTAAACAACCTGCCTTTGCTTTAGAGCAACAGGGATAGAGGGCGTTAATCAAGGGGAGTGACATGATCAGCTTTACATTTTGAAAATATTCTGTCAGCTTGCTGTGTGAAGAATGGATGTGGGTGGATAGAAGGGCCTAGTGAATTTGCAAGACCAGTAAGGAGGCCAGAGTCCAAAGGAGAGATGACTGTAAGCTTGGACTAGGTGTTAGGGTAGAGATGGAGAAGAGTGGAAAAATTAGAGAAACATCTAGAAAGTAAATTTGTCAAGACTTGGGTTCAGGTTGGCTGTGGGGAGCGATAGAGAGTACGAGGTATGAGAAATGACCTCCAGGCCTCCGACATGGGCAAGAGGAGGGACGGTGGTCCGTTCCTGCAGGTAGGGGACACCAAGGAAGGGGCAGGCATGGGCAGCACATTATGAGTTCAGTGTTGGAGACGCTGGGTTTAAACTGTCTTTAAGATCTCCACACAGAGATGCCAAATAATAACTACCACTCACTGGGCACTTACATGTGTTAGGCTTGAGGCAGAGAGTATCAGCGCCTCCATTGTTCACAAGGACACACAGGGAGGGGTAGAAACTGAAGCCATGGTCAAGTGGAATTGCCCCTGGAGAGGAGTCCAGCTTCTTTCCTCTCTTACTTCCACCCCACCTCCAGCAGGGCCCCACTCAGGGTTGCCCTCCCGTCCTGGGCAGTAAATGGGGTGCCTGGATCACCCCGGGTGTGGTAAATGGTGTCAGAGATGGCCACAACGAAACCCCCTGTCCCACTTGTCTTCTTGGAACCTTACTCTTCTGCAATCAAGACGTGGTGTCTAATCATCCTCCTCATCAATCTGGCAGGCCTGTGGCTTGCTTGTAACCAATAGGATTCTGAGAAGTGACACCTGAGGACTTCCGTAGTGAGGGCAGGAAAGGCCTTGTTGCCTGGGACACTCCTGTGTGGGGTCCTGAGCCGCCACGCAGGGCCGCTGGGACCCTGCTGCCTCCATGCTGTGTGAGCCGAGGCCATGCGTAGGCGCTCTGGAAAACCGCCACAGGTCCGGCCCGGGCAATAGGCAGTACTAACCTTGGGGCACGCGGGTGAACATACCTCCGCGAGACTCCTGCCCCCAGCCTGGAGTCGCCCCCAGCCACTGATCTTCCCAGCGGAGGCCCCAGACATTTCAGAGCAGACAAACCATTCCTGCCGCGCCCTCTGATTTCTTGACCTCCAGAACGCTGAGCAAAATAAGATGGTTGTTTGGAGACACTGACTATGGGGATAATGTGTTTCACAGCAAAAAGAACCGGAACACCTTACTGAGGAGGGGGAGGGGCTCAGTGGAGGGACAGGGCGGTGGCCTCCCCGCCTCTCTCCGTTTGCCGTGACTTCCAGTTCTCGCCTGTCTCACCCTGATTGGAATGACCCGGGGACGTGTCTGTCTGCCCTGTCAGGCTGGCTGGGAGCCCCCGCGGGAGGAGGACGGCAGCGCTGGCCTGGTCGCCCCGTATCGAAGGCGCCCGGCTTAGAGCCCGACAAGAAGAGCGTCGGTAGACGCTTGCCGACTGCATGCAAGCCTGCACTTGGTCTGATGTTTATTTCGCCGAGAGTGGGGATCCCAGACTGCTTCCGAGGTTCGAGGTTCGGGGGAGCCGGCGGAAGCTCCGGCTTGCGGCTGCCTCACACAGATCCATGATGGGACTGGAAGCAGTTTTTCAGAAAGCATTCTCATGAATACAGCATTTTGATTGAAACAATGATTTGATTGAAAATAAAGATTCCCCAGTTGTTGGTTGTTGTTGTTTTTTTCCTATAGTGTCAGCTGTTTTCATGCTCCAAAAAGCAATTTCCAACCCTCTAAGAGTTTTTAAGCATTTTTGTCCATTTCAGAACTTTTCCGAGTTTTCCCCCTAAGTATTTGTAATTTGTTTTAGCCTGCTTTTACTGCTTTTCAATATTTGTAGTGATTGAAAGTTGGAAGAGCCTAAGGGTCTAATTGATGAGGGGACTACTTGGGGCCACTGACTTAGAATCTCAGAGGAGATGGGGCGCCTGGGTGGCTCAGTGGTTGGGCGTCTGCCTTCCGCTCAGGTCGTGGTCCCGGGGTCCTGGGATCAGGCCCCACATCGGGCTCCCTGCTCCACGGGAAGTCTGCTTCTCCCACTCCCCCTGCTTGTCCTCCCTCTTTCACTGTACCTCTCTCTGTCAAATAAATGGATAAAATCTTAAAAAAAAAAAAAAAAAAAAAAAGAATCTCAGAGCAGGAAAGCCAGGCACTTTATTGGGGTGCTCATTTTTTTGTGTGTGTATGATAAGTTGAGGCTCCAAGAAAACAAGGGCTTGCTCAGGGTCACACAGTGAGGGGACAGTGAGGATTAGAACCCAGTGTCCTGGCTCCTGGCCTAGTACCCTTTCCCTTCTGTTCCTGCTCCAGGTATGAGCAGAAATGGTCTCTAGGTGAAATTAAATCTTTTTCATGTCTCTGTTTTCTGATGTTTCTGAGGAAATATAAATTGCCTTTGGCAGAAGATTAAAAAAAAAACAAAACAGAGTAAAAGAAAGAATAAAAAAATCCTATTAAAGGCATTTCACCTGAAGGACCCATACCCCTCTCCGACTCCTACACACACACACACACACACACACACACAGTTCTACTGCCTGCCCATACAGCATTGCCTCTTTTAAGACAGTGGCCTTTAGGGACATTCTGGCTCAGACTTATGATCACACAGATCCCAGCTTTGAACCACCGGGTCCAGGAAAAGCCAGTATATTCTGGGGGCACATATCCTCCCTGAAGCCTACCCACCCAAGATGGAGTAGATGCCAAGTGGAAAGTGGTAGGCCCTGAAGAAGGACGTGAGCCCTAAGGAGCCCCAGCAGAGGGCAGCAGGAAGCTGGCCCAAAGGCTCTTGGGAGTCCCTCCCCCCCCCCCTCCCGGCTAAAAATATCACTGGGGGTCTGGAGGCCCCATAGAGGAGATTTA